>NC_054468.1:213944287-214558537 GCF_017639515.1 Carcharodon carcharias
AGTGAGACCAGGTCTGATGTGAATTGTCCACCTGCATAATCTTACAGACAGCAAGTGAATACACAGGATAGGTTATAGTCACAACTCGCCACTTATTTTCAGTTCCAGTTCCTCCTCATGAATAAAGAAAGTAATAAGCTTGCAGTCTTACTCTGGATAAGCAGTCTGACTACTGTTTGCTTTTGGATGGTCTAATATTAAAACAAATTATGGCTTCAATAAGCCATCTAGGTATTTCTCTCAGCCGGTCAGGCTGACCACAGAAACAGATTTTCCTCTCCTTTTTGTTACATCTAACCCCAGGAAGTGGTTGGGCTGCCTCCCCAGCTTCCACATTCAATAATTTGCCAGTGGGTCTATCAATGATATCGGCTAAACACAGGCACACACTGTTGAGCAGACCCACTCTGCTGGACTCATTATTACGTCAATCCCAACAATAATAGGCATAGATGTTTGTAGAAAACCTGAAGCAAGATAGCAGATTAACACATAAACTCCCCTTTGGCTTAGCGGTTGCAATACGTAGAATACTAAACCTGCATAAACCTATTTTAATTGAGAACATATCGCTTAAGTGTAACTCATTTCCAATTTTCTGTGAGGAAAATAATCCAAAAAAAATCCAAAACTTGACAGAATCTATAATGTTCACTGGTGCTCAACTGCAAATAATTTCTCAACAAGCTCAAATGTATGAACTTCGTATGTCAAAGCGAAACATTACCTGAAGTTTACATCCAACTGTCATCAGCGCAGAAATTAACTCAAAGCTGAATAAAGTGGGTGCACAAAATTATAATATATTAAAGAAAAGAATCTGAATAATTTATAAGTCTTAGTTACTTTTATTTGCCCTCTGATATGGATAACGCTGGCGATGCTGCATTTTATGTCCACCTGCAGTTGCCCCGAGAAGTTGGTGGTAGGCCAGCTTCTTCAACCGCTGCAGTCCACGTGCTGAATGGTGCTTTTAGTGTTGCGGTGATGGGACTCCTCAAGTGTCACTCTTAATTTATCATCATTCAGATCTTCCCACTATTAGTTTTGATAAAAAGAAAAAATAAGTGACATTGGCCTATAACTTCCAAGCTCCGGGGTGTCATAACTAGGAGATAGCCCCCCACCAACCCCATCCCCACAACCCTGAAGGCTTCGGGCACCCGCTGCACTATAATGTTCTCACCCAGCCTGAGTTAGAAGTTTGGGCGAGAAAGCAGCGGCTGGATTTCAAGGTAAAAAGCTAGGAGCAGACTCAGATTGCCGCCATGATGAATTTCTAGCCCTTTGAAAGCAGCTAATGCTAGAACCTTGTTGTGAGGAGAGGACTGGAAGACATTGGAGCAGAAATTAGGCCATTTGGCCCATCGAGTCTGCTCCGCCATTCAATCATGGCTGATAAGTTTTCAACCCCATTCTCCCTATAACCTTTGATCCCCTTACCAATCAAGAACCTATCTATTTCGGTCTTAAATACACTCAATGACCTGGCCTCCACAGCCTTCTGTGGCAATGAATTCCATAGATTCACCACTCTCTGGCTAAAGAAGTTTCTCCTCATCTCTGTTCTAAACAGTCTTCCCTATACCCTGAGGCTGTGCCCTCGGGTCTTAGTCTCCTAGTGTGTACCAGGAGCACATTGTCACATTGCATTATATAATATTTGAAGCGGGTATGTAAACCACTGTAGAAACAACTAAGGCTTTCAGTATTTTATAATTTTTTTGTGATCTGTTGGTCATCAGGTTGCACTTAAACCTGGATCATTTTTCTGAGTGGTTCTTCAGTGCATTGATCCTGTTCTGTTTCTCTAGTTTGTTGGAGGAAATTCTGTGCTACATTAACGTGGTTGCTCGCAGTGTGGAGGAGAATGCAGAGAAACCAACAGCCAAATTCTGGAGAGCTCTACTCAACCGGTCGTACGATGTCTTAGATAAAGTAGGTTTTCAACCTAGCTGGTCCTAGTTGTTGACTTACTTTTCAATTTAAATTTGGTCTCCTTGCAAACTGACAAGCAGATGTTTTCTTAAACATAATTGTAAAAGATTCTTATGAGAAAGGAATATTCGTTTGGGTGTCAGATTTGGTTCCATTCAACCCCCCACTCTGTGGCTTGGAACATAATCCAAGCTGACACTTGAGCGCAGTACTGAGGGAATGCTGCACTGCTGGAGTGCTGTATTTAAGAGGGAATATTAAACTGAGAAGTCCCTTCTGCCATCAAGTGGACTTAAAAGATTGCATGGCACTATTTGAAGAAGAGCTGATGTGCATCCCTCAACTGACATCACTAAAACAGATGATCTAGTCCTGCCTGATCTGTATTATGATGCCACTGCGTTTGCTATTTGATGACTTGAATTGGCTGGCGTTAGCTAATGAATTTGACTTGATGAGGATTCAATTACCAAGTAATCTCTCTGAACACTCCTTTATCTCCCTGGTACAGGTGAATGCCTTGCTACCAACAGAAACCTTCATTCCAGTGATACGAGGGCTAATGAGTAATCAGTTACCTTCAGTTCGACGTAAAGCTATGGATCTCCTCAATAATAAGCTCCAGCAGCACAGAACAGTGTGGCAGGAACATCAGGTGAGTTCTTCATTCTCTTTAAAATCAGGCACAAACGCTTCTATCTAAATGAACAGTATTGATTTAAAAATACTTGAATTATGTACAAGCTGTCTTAGTTTGAGGTTCACAGCCTTGAAGTTTCAGGTGTTGCCATACTCTGTCCTCACTTTGTTGCTCTGGTCATGATGTGTATTTACAGTTTACTTGCATAAAAATTTAAATAGTGATTTCTTTCAGCTGCTGGGAAACATTAACAGTGGAACCTCCGTAAGAACTTTTTATGATGAAGGAACAAGGCAGAGCTTCCAACATTCCATTTTTGATTCAAAACACCGCCCTCTCTCCAGCTGATTAATCAGTTGATCTGATCTGATCTGGAAAATAAAAGAAAAAGGGTGGTACTGCCAAATCTAGAGCCCCCAGTTATCCAGAATCATACAGGGATAAAGCAGAAAAATAAAGCTTATGATAGTCACAAAAAGCTTAATACTGTAGAAAGCCTAGAGGAGTTTAGAAAATACAGGAGTGAAGTAAAAAAAAAATCAGGAAAACAAAGAGAGGATACGAAGAAATATTGGCAGGTAAAATCAAAGAAAACTCAAAGTAGTTTTACCAGCACGTTAAGAGCAAGATAACTAAGGAAAGGGTAGGGCCTATCAGAGTTGTACATGGTACTTGTACATTGATGCTGAAGATGTGGGCAGGGTTCTCAATGAGTACTTTCTCTCTCTCTTTACTAAGGAGAGGGCTGGTGCGACATTCTAGTTAAAGGGGAGGAGTGTCAAGTGTTGGATACAATAAGCATGAGAGAACAAGTACTGGAGAGACTGACATCCTTGAAGGTGGATAAATCACCAGGTCCAGATGGATTGTATCCTAGGCTAAAAGAAACCAGGGAGGAAAGAGCGGGTGCTCTCAGGATCATTATCCAATCCTCACTGGATACAGGCGAGGTCCCAGAGGTTGGAGGTCTGCGAACATTGTACCATTATTTAAAGAGGGTGTAACAGATAGACTAGAAAATTATAGGCCGGTCAACCTGACTTCGGTGGTGGGCAAATTATTGGAATCAATTCTGAGAGACAGGTTAAACTGTCACATAGAAAGGCACGGGTTGATCAGGGACAGTTAGCATGGTTTTGTTAGGGGATGATCATGTCTTACTAACAATCACATTTTTTGAGGAAGTAACAAGGAGGATTGATCAGGGTAGTGTAGTTGATGTTGTCTACATGGATTTTAATAAGGCATTTGACAAGGTCTCACATGGCAGACTGATCAGAAAAGTGAAATCCTATGGGAGAAAGGGGAAGGTGGCAAGTTGAATCCTAAATTAGCTCAGCGACAGGAAACAAAGGATAATGGTTGATGGATGTTTTTGCAAATAGAAGGCAGTTTCTAATGGCGTTCCACAGAGCTCAGTGTTGGGTCCCTTGCTGTTTGTGGTATATTTTAATGATTTAGACTTACGTGGGAAGCATAATTGGGAAATTTGCAGATGACACAAAAAGTGGCCGTATAGTTGATAGTGAAGAGGATAGCTGTTGTCTCCAGAATGATATCAATGGTTTGGTCAAGTGGGTGGAAAAATGGTAAATGGAATTCAATCTGGAAAAGTGTGAGCAATTGCATTTGGTGAGGGCAAGCAAAGCAAGGGAATACTCAATAAATGAGAGGATGTTGTGAGGGATGGAGGAACTGAGAGACCTTGGTGTGCATGTCCACAGGTCCCTGAAATGGATAAGGAGTAAAGGAAGCTTTATGGATGCTTTCCTTTTATTGGACGAGGTATTGAATACAAAAGCAGGGATGTAATGCTGGAACTGTATAAAATGCTGGTTAGGCCACAGCTGGAATTTTGTGTCCAGTTCTGGTCACCACATTACAGGAAAGATATAATTGCTCTGAAGAGAGAACAGGGGAGATTTACAAGAATGCTGCTAGGGCTTGAAAATTCCAGCAATGGGAAAGATTGAATAGGCTAGAGTTGTTTTCCTTAGATTAGAGGAAGGTGAGGGGTTTCCTAATTGAGGTGTACAAAATTATGAGATGGCCTAGATAGGGTAGACAGGAAAGACCTGTTTCCCTCAGCTGAGGGATCAATTACCAGGGGGCATAGGTTTAAGGTGATTAGTAGAAGGATTAAAGGGAACATGAAAAACTTTTTCATCGAGGGTGGTGGGCGTCGGGAATTTATTGCCTGAATTGGTGAGTGAGGTTGAAACACTTAACTCATTTAAAAGGTACCTGGATCTGCACCTGAAATGCTGTAACCTTGAGGGCTACAGACCAGATGCTGGAAAGTGGGTTTAAAATGAGCAGCCAGTTTCTTTTTTTTCTCTTTTTTGGCCGGCACAGGCACAATGGGCTGAATGACCTTTTTCTGCACCACAACACTTATATGGTCTCGACACAGGCACACACAACCACAGTTTCAGCTATAAAACACATCACAGATCTGAGAAAGCTGGCCTCAGAAATGCTCCCCAGAGCAAATCATGGACCCTTGCATAGGATCATACAGCACCAGAAAGAGACCATTTAGCTTATCATAGCTGTGCCAACTCTTTGGAGATTTTCCCCATAGCCTGCAAATTTTTCCATTTCAAGTAAATTTCTAATTCCCTTTGCTTTAGCATTCGACCCTGAAAGTAATCATGCTCATACTGATTCAGTCAACAGCTCAGGTCTACTGATCTGTCAGATAGGCCCCTTTAAATGTTCTTGTGTTTAAGCAGTCTGTATTGATTTTGAAGTTGGCACTTCCACCAAGGTAGTCACTGTGAAGGCTGCTGTAAGGCCACTGGCATTGAGTGTGCACAGTACATAGCATTTGGAGAATATTTGTGCCTACCCCTATTTGTTCTGCAACGCACATCAGCTTGTTAACATCTCAGTTGATCATGCCAGCTGGGGTAATGGGGCTGAGTGATCGAAAGGTGGAGAGCTAGAGAAGCCAGTCCAGTAGCTTGAGAATTTTTCACTTAATCACTTTTTATTATTTGTGGATGTTGCTGGTTTGGCCAGCATTTATTGACCATCCCCAACTGCCCTTGCTCAGAGGGCATTAAAGAGTCAACCACTTTGCCTAGCCTGGAATCACATGTAGGCCAGACCAGGTAAGGACTACAGGTTTCTTTCCCTAGTGGTCATTAGTGAATCAGATGGGTTTTTATGACAATCGGCAATGGTTTCACTGGTATCATTAGACTTTTACTTCCAGATTTTTTTAGGATTTGAACCTGGGTTCCCAGAACATTACCGCTGGGTTTCCAGATTACCAGTCCAGTGACAATGCCACTATGCCACCGCCTCCCCATGTTATCCACCAGAGGGTCCTCTCGGTTACAACAAATAATTGAGTTTTTGCAATATGGAAAACTTAAGGAAATGTAGGGAATCCACATTATGACAATCTGAAAGAGAGTCTATGTTTCTCCTTCGGATGTTGATTGACCTGTTATGCATTCTTCCACAGCTCCTGGTCTCATGTTAAGAAAATAGTCCAATTTGTGTTTCTTGGATCCAAAGTGGATAATCTCACATTTCCTCAAGTTAAGCTTCATCTGCCATTGTGCTGCCCATGTACTTTTTTACGTTCATGGGACGTGGGCATCACTGGCTAGGCCAGCAATTATTACCCATGCCTAATTGCCCTCAAGAAGGTGGTGGTGAGCCGCCACCTTGAACCGCTGCAGTCCATGCAATATGCAATAAGTCTTTTTTCTTTGTCCTTGTTTATAGACCATTTTGTTGGTCTTTCTATGTCCCTTTATAACGCAATTTGCATGTGCCATCGAATGAGAGTTTTTAATTTTTTTTATTTCTAGACTCATTGGTTTTCTTTTATCTCCATGTTTGTATATTTGTGTGAAATGGTTGCTTAAGCCTAGCATCTTTTCTCCCAAGGTGAAGTTGCTTTTGAGCCTGATTGAGGAACTTCTGAACGTTGCTTTCTGTAAGGAAAAAGAGGTGGAACAAGCCGTTAACCGTCAGACAGCCCTCTTCAGCCTGAAGCTCCTGTGCAGGTGCTTTGGTACAAATCACCAGGATTCATTTGTACCTGTGCTGGCATCTGCTGTTGACCTCATCATGGGCAATGAAGAGGAGGAAAAGAATGTGCTGGGAAGTGCATTGCTTTGTATAGCTGAAGTTACAACCGCACTCAAAGCATTGGCAATACCACAGCTTCCAAGGTATAGAATCTGAGAAAGAAACTCAATGTACAAGGAGAACTCATCAAAACTGTAAACTGTAACAGTAGGTAAAAGAGTAGTACCCTGAAAAATCTTGTTTCTATATAATATTTCTTGTGGCACTGCTCAGGTTGCATTAGAGGAAGTATGGTTATATAAGAACAAGAAATTTCTCCCTCCAAGCAAAGTGTAATTGTTCTATATTCTTGAATGGTGGGTAATTTACAGGCCCAGTTGCAGATGAGAACCTCTTTTTTGGTCGTGTACTATTGCGTAAAGTGGAGATACTCCTTTATAAGAATATTTCAGACTTTTACTTGTTAATGTATTGAATAGGAATAGCCTATGATTTCTTAAGATTTACATTTAGTAAACGGGAACTTTTTAGCACAAACTAGTTTGTTCTGATTCTGTATATAAAGATGAGAATTTTGTACTTTGAAATTAAATTTCATCTGCTCTCTATTTTCCATGTCCCTCAGTGGAATAGATTACCTTAAAATTTACTGCGTTTAGTTACGACACGAGGTGCTCAACTTGCTGAGTGCCTTTCTGTACAATCTCAACTAAAGATAAATAGTAGAAGTAAAAAGCGAACACATTGTTGTGCCGTGTCTTTTTTTGTTCTTGTTTATAGACCTTTTTTTTTTGGGAAAATCTACCAATGTTCACATTTATTGCGAATGGATTTATTTTGTGCAGGCTGGTGCCAGGACTGCTGAAGACCCTGAAAAAACAGAAGGAACTACCGTCCAATGAGATTTATTTACTAAGTGCTGTTACAGCATTGCAGAAGGTTGCAGAAACACTGTCACATTTCATCAGCCCCTACCTACTGGACATCCTAGCACAAGTAAGCCTCACAGAATTCTGACAAAAGCTGCATGTGTTATTTTCATGAAGCTAAAGTACTCATACAGTGATATTTTCCTGTAGGTTACCCACTTGACCAAGATTGCTTCAAGGACAGGCCATTCCTCACAGCTTGACCTGCGTCTAACATTGCTTCGAACTACGCTGGCCACAAAGCTAGCATCTCGAGTTCTGTTGCCGGCGACTAGCAAATGCTACGATAAACTTGCCAACACCAATCAGGTTAGCGTTATTTCCCATTGGGTTTTCTGTTTTCTTTCTCTCTACTATTTAGAGTTGGAGGTGATGAAAAATTCCAGAGGCCTGCAAGTTATGCATCTGTTGCTTTGGGGTGTTAAATCTCATGGTTATAGCATGGTGCTAACCTGAAAGATTTGTTATTGTACTGTAACAGTAAGCAGTTCAGAGAAGCTTTACTGGAGTAATACCTGGAATGGGTGGGTTGTCTTATGAGGAAAGGTTAGACAGACGAGGCTTGTATCAGCTGGAGTTTAGGAGAGTAAGAGGCGACTTGATTGAAACATGTAAGATTCTGAGGGGCCTTTTCAGGGTGGATATGGAGAGGATGTTTCCCCTTGTGGAAGAATCAACAACTAGGGATCACTGTTTAAAAATAAGGGGTTAAAACAGAGATGAGGTGAAATTTGGAGCTCTCTTCTTGAAAAGGTGGTGGAAGCAGAGTCTTAAATATTTTTAAGGCAGAGGTGGTTAGATTCTTGGTAAGCAAGGGAGTGATAGGTTATCGGCAGAGGATGGGATGCAGATTTCAGGTTACTATCTGATCAGCCATGATCTTATTAAATGGCGGAACAGGCCCGAGGGGCTGAATGGCCTACTCCTCCTTGTTCATATGTTTGTATTACACGCAGGAGTTTATATTAAATGAAAGCTGTGAAATATGCAGTAGCAATTTATATCATAAAAAATGTCATAAACATCTAACTAGATTGATGAATTATCTGCATTCAGATATATTTTATGGATTTAGTCACTTCACTCTGTAGCTTAGTTGGCTACTTGTATAGCATTTTGGTGTGAACTTCTTTTCAGACCATTTTGAGTGGGATACTTAATGTTTTCAGAAACCCATGAATAGTAAATGCTGCTTAATCAGGCTTGGAATTTTGCATAATACCTAAACATACATTTATTTTAATTCAGGTTTAATTATCTTACCGTCTTATACCAAGATTTTACATTTTATTGCTTTCCTGAAGCCCTTTTATCTCACAAAACATATCAAATCATACAGAAATGTACAGTTTCTGTTTTATTCAACTACCTTGTGAACGTCCAAACTCCAAGTATCCCTTAGCTTGAACAGCAGATTGGTTTGTCATTCAGTAGGGAAGATGGCATATGGCTTGAAAATCTTGCACACTAAAGGAATCCTACCTGTTCACACTTTTGCATATGCTGCATGTTTTTTTTCAACCATTTAGTTTCAGTTGTGATTTCATCAGTCTGTCATTGAACAGCAGATTGTTTAGCTTAGGCAGGGAGCTACATGGAGAAGCAAGCATCAGGCAGTGATGGCTGTTGTTTATTCCTACTTGACAGTTTATGAATCCTCTATTGTAAATAAGGTGATTCAGACACTAACAGTAGCACTGGCAGGGTGTGCCTTGTCACCTAATGCAAAGTGTTAGTTATGAGAAAATAGAACTGGTTTCTAACTTTTTTGTTTCTTCTCTAGAGTTATTTAGGTCCACTTTTCGATATCCTGAAGGAAC
Source organism: Carcharodon carcharias (assembly GCF_017639515.1). Taxonomy (NCBI): domain Eukaryota; kingdom Metazoa; phylum Chordata; class Chondrichthyes; order Lamniformes; family Lamnidae; genus Carcharodon; species Carcharodon carcharias. Next base: position 213,953,665 of record NC_054468.1, read on the forward strand.
ATATTAATAACGTGGAAAAGGAACAACTGAACTCCCATCAATCTGAGCTCACATTATTCTTCCTCAAAGCCCTGGATTTCAGAGCAGACCATTTGGAGGTATTATGAACAGATTGAATATTTTTTTTTCCAAAATGAGATTTTAAAAAGAAAATCACTAATTAATTTTACTCATGTAACTTTTGTAATTGGAGGGGGGACAATCCCTCTGAACTTAAACACAAAATGTACAACTTAAGCCAATTTTGAACACCTGGTGGCTCACTTTGGTAACATTGCTTGAGGGTCAGAAGATAGTGGATTCGAAGCCTCTAGTTAAGGTTTATGTTCATAACTTGGGCTGATACTGCAATGCAGAACTGAGTCAGTGCTGGTCGATTGATCGGTGAGTTGCTAACTAGTAGCAGAAATTTAAGATGATCGCCAAAGGAGAGATTTTTGAGATTTTTTTTGCACAGGGCGTTGTTAGGACATGGAATGCCTACTGGAAAGAAATATGGAGGCAGAATCCACAATACCTTTTTCAAAAGAAATGTGTGAATATTTAAAAGAGGAAATTTAAAAAGGAATGAGACTGTGGTTAACTCATAGCCAGCTTAGGCATTATGGGCTAACTGCCCTCCTTCTGTACTACAAAAGGCTACAAATCAGTGCTGCATGATGGACAAAGAAAACCCCATGAGATTTAAAGAAGAGCAGGATGTTCCCCTGCTATCTTGACCAATGTTCCTCCTGCAACTAACCACCAAAAATTATTTACATTTCATTGCTGTTTGTGGGATGTCGTTGGTGCAGAATTAACTGCTTCATTTGCTTTTTGCCCATAAAAATCGATTCGCTGTGTGGCTATGTTACAAAGGAGGTAATCTTGATGCAAGCATTTACTTACTTGTACAGGTTATATTATGTATCAAATTGCTTCACATAAAACATTCGCTTGGCCACCAGTTTGCATGTGCAACTACAGTTCATAATCTGCTCTTGCTGATACTTTATCACAAATTCTACACTGGTCAGCTTTCTGCAAAACAGTCATGGACAATATTGAGTTTGAATGGTCGAAAGGATGTATGGGTTAAACCTGGCCATATTGTACTGATGGCCTTAAAACCTTGAAACTCCTGTCAATTACTTTGCTTGATTGATGAAGGGTTTCTTTACATTCATGTTTACAATATAGTTAAGTATTACGCCGATTTGGTTTTTCATATTCTATTTAAAATGAACATATAAGGACCAATTTTCCTTTTGTTTTTCTCTTTTCCTCCTACAGGATAGTTTGGACCAAGTGGGTGAAATTGAGGGACATGTAATTAACTGTCTAGTTGTTATGATAATGAAACTTTCAGAGGTTACCTTCAGGCCCCTGTTCTTTAAGGTATGTTATTGATATTAAATGAGCAGCTCCCTGATATTTTTCTGTAGATTTTTTAAAAAATTTAGCCGCTGACTTACGGTTTGTTTCTGATCAGCTGTTTGACTGGACTAAAACTGAGGGGTTCCCTAAAGACCGTATGATTACATTCTACCGTTTGGCAGACTGCATTGCAGACAAGCTGAAAGGGTTATTCACCCTATTTGCTGGGCAGTTAGTGAAACCTTTTGCTGATATTCTGAACCAGACAAATGCTGTCAAAGTTGGTAAGTTGAAATCAATTAACTTTTAAAAATATTAGTATAACTCAGTGGTGGGGAAACGTTTTAGAGACATTAATCTGGGACAAAATTAATTGACACTTGGAAAATGTAGGTAGCCTACGCGTATTTGTTAAAGGCAAATCATGTTTAACCAACTTGATTGAGCTTTTTGATGAAGTAACAGGGAAAGCAGATGAGGGTAATGTGGTTGATGTGTGCATGGACTTTCAAAAAGTACTCGTTAGCAAAATGGAAGCCCGTTGAGATTAATTGGGGAGCAACTGCAAGGATACAAAATTAACTAAGGGACAGGCAGGCAAGTGTGGTGGTTGACGCTTGCTTTTCAGACAGTTGGAAATGTGAAGTTCCTCCAAGATTGGTGTGAGGACCAGTGCTCTTATTGACATAGATTAATGATCTAGTCCTCGGTATACAGGGCATACTTTCAAAGCTTGCAGGTGATGCAAAACTCAGAAATGTAGTAAACAGCAAGGAGGATAGCCACAGACTTCAGGAGGACCTAGACTGGTGAAATAGACAGACATATGCCAGTTGAAATTTGGTACCCAGAAGTGTGACGTGATTCATTTTGGTAGGAAGAATGAGAAGGCAGAATAAATAAAATGGTACAATTTCAAAGTGGATACAGAATACAGAGAACTGGGCGTGTACATGCACACATCTTTAAAGGTAGCAGGACAAGTTTTGGGGGCTGTTAAAAAGCTTACAGTAGCCTTGACTTTATAAATAGAGTGCAAAATTAAGGAAATTTTGGCTTTAGGGTATAGAGGAGATTTATGAGAACGATACCAGAGATGAAATACTTCAGTTAGGCGAAGAGACTAGAGAAACTGGGGTTGTTCCCTTAGTGCAGAGAAGGTTTATGGGAAGATTTGATCAAATGTTCAGAATCATGCAGAGTTTTGATAGAATTCCTAATCAGCAGTCATTGATGTCAGATTCCTTCTGTATATCAAATGCACTGTGAATAAATACGTCAACGCAGTTGTTTTAACCAACAGCAGAATTACTCAAGTATTAAATTGTGTTTTTTTTTGTTTTATCCCCAAAATAGACGAAGCTTTCTTTGATTCAGACAAGAACGTAGAGAAATCTTGCTTACTGCTTCAATTTGTTTGTGACTGCATGCACAAAATTTTTCTCTATGACACTCAACGATTTGTCAGTAAGGAAAGAGCTGATACTCTCATGATGCCCTTAGTAGATCAGGTTTGTAACGCTGCTTGAATGTTTCGTTCTAACTCTCAGATCTGATCCCATCTAGTTTGCGTAACACAAATTCATGCAATCACATGAGTGCATTGCTCGTAATCTATCAACTTGTCTTTATCTGATGCTATGTCTAGATTACTGATGAAGCATAATGTACTCAAGCTATGAAGCATTCCTGATGCAACTGGTGAAATAGAATCATAGAATGGTACAGCACAAAAGGAGGCTCTTTGGCCCGTTGTCCCTGTGCCAGCTTTTTGGTGGATTAGTCCCACTCCGCTGCCTTTCCCAATAGCTGTACAAATGTTTCCCTTCAAGTATTTACATCACATTATCACTGCTGATCACATTGCATGATTTTTGTGTGAGAGCCACTGATCTTTCCTGTCTACGAATAACCTCTTGACAAAATTTTATTTTGGAAAATCAAAATTGAAGACCATAAACAACACAAACTAATATTACATTTATATCACAAAGAACAACCCAACCCAAATTTGACTTTCATCATAGAAATTTGGACGATGTGACTGGAGCACTCTTAGAGTTCATATGGTCATTCTCAACCCTTCTGCTGCATTGTTGTCATCAGGATCTGCTCAAGAGCTAATATTTTCACTACTTAGGTGCATTTCTCATCAAAAATTGCAGCATTTGGCCAACAAATCAGACCTGGTTAATCATGTTATGTAAATGTTATTCTGCATCCATGTATTTTGCATCAAAAACATAATTTAAGCCGCATCCAAAATATAAACTACATCCTTAATAACTAAAACCAGGGGTGGAGGCGAGCACCTTATAAGCACGTTTGTGCTTTAGGGTTTGTGCTTTACAATATCAATTTATCATTGATCCTGGGTGTGGTCATTTTTAGTTGGCATATAGACAAGGTTAGCTTATAATATATATTAATGACTGCACTAAGCTCTGATTCTGTCTTTCATTGTTTTTATAGTAAGAAGTATAAGTTTGTTCTGAAACTTTAATTTTTTGTAGCTGGAAAACATGCTGGGAGGCGAGGAGGAGTATAAGGATAGGGTAACCAATCATCTTATCCCATGTATAGCTCAGTTCTCTGTTGCTATTGGTGATGACTCTGTCTGGAAACCTCTAAATTACCAGATCCTGCTTAAGACAAGACACAGCTCATCAAAGGTAAGTAACTGTGATGGTGAGATGAGTTCAGCTTCTTCCAGAACCTTTTTTTAAATGGCATATTCTGCCTGTGTACTTTATTCGTTATTGCATTTTCTGTTGGTTGGCAGCACATTAAACGGTGTTAACTTTTTCAGGCATTTATGTTGCTTTGGTGATAATCATGGTTAACTGTAAAATGCCACAGCTTTGATTTGGCTTCCTTAATAGTTTTGTTGATAAACGTGATACCACTTAGATGCTGAAACATAAAGAGCAGGAAGGTCTATGGTTCAATCACCAGCCTGTGTGGATTGAGGTGATTTTTTTCTTCACTTTGGTTTTGGAATGTGGGCGATATTTATTTCCCATTCCAAGTTGCAATTAGGCCATTAGAAGTGAGGTGAACGGGAAAAAAGAGAAAGAAAAACTTACCTTAAGCTTAAATCTGAGTCGTGGTTCAGGAACTACAGTTCCCGTCGGCCCTTGGGTTTTCTGCACGTGCACTGGCTGGGAAAGGGCTGCACATGAACAGTTCATCCATTTTCATGTCTTCAGGCCAGGAACTGGCCCTGAGCACATGCACAGAAGAGAAGTGAAAGAGTGTGAAACTGCAGGTCAAGTGACCTGAAGAGGCACACCATTGCAGAGAAGGTGTCCCAGGGAGCAGTTCCCAAATGAAGAACAAGATCCCAAACCAGGGGGTAGGGCAGAAATAGGTCCCAGCTAAGGGACAAGGACAGAGATCAGAAACACATCCTGTGAAACAAAGTTGAGAGGAAGGAGCAGAGCACTAGGCTCCATATTAGAGGGAGAGTGCTGCGGGGAGCAGATTTGAAGCAAAGTGGGCTCAAGACAAGCGTGAAGATCCGAGAGGACAGCCAAATGTTGGTGACTCCACGCTGTGGCCTTAAGGGCAGAGGTACCCCTTTGGAGCAGTGGAGTTTTGCTTGGCACGACCAAAAATCTGGAAGTGTGCTTGGAAGGTAAAGCTTGAGTGTACGTGGAGATTCAGAGGAAAGGAACCTCAGAAGATGAGATTGAAACCCTGGGGATGAATTCTGGTGGAAGCTGTCCAAGTGAGAGTGATATGTGGGAGAAAATTCCCATGCAAGTTTCAAACATGGAGATTAGAAAGCCTCATGAGAGAGACAGAATTTCAGTGAGACCAGTTGGTGCTCAGTATGTTGAACAATCCATAGAATTTGCTTTGGTCGCATCTGTCATTTACTTTGGAGCGTGGTGTGTCTGTCCATAGTTCGCCAGTTGGTTCTCATGTCCTGTATATTGCTATCTTTTCGAATTTGTATGTGTCTGTAAAGATATAGCTTCGGTGAGGGAATCGTGAATATTTGAATCATTTTCTTTTGTTTGTATTGCGATCTTTCCAAACTTTTTGCCTGGTGTAATGTAGTTCATTTTCCTTGTTTAATAAATATTTTATCTTTGTGTTAAAAGTTCATCAACAGACTCCTGTGAATTTGTTCAGTAACAACACCATAGTTTCTAAGCAAAAAAAAAGCCAGGTTTCACTCTGGGATCTGACTTGTCCAGTTGTAACATCAGCTGGGATCGTAACAGAAGTTAAACATGCAGTGCAGATCTGTCGTCACTTGTAGCCTAGACAAGTTAGGGGTGGCAGTCATCTTCCCTGAAGGATATTAGTGAACCGGTTGGGCTTTTTGGACTATCCATCAACTTTTATAGTTTTTTCTGGTGCTCAAGCACAAATTACCAGATTTATTCAATTTCACAACTTGACATGGTGCAATTTAAACTGTCTGTGACAGAGCAATGCTTTTAGCCTTACCAGTACCTTTGCTGGGTTTCAGGAGAAAACTCAAGCAGCGTTACTTTTTTCTCTTGATCATTTTCCATAAAGTCCTACTGGAAAGTGTACATAGAAGGACATTGATTTATGAAAGGATTATGTTACTCTTCAATGCTCAATGAAGATGAAAAGCCTGAGTCTGCTTTTTCTAATGAAGATTGTCGACTATTCATCATCAATGTATAAAGCACTGACAGACCTTGTTTTTTTTTTTGTTATGAACTACCGGGACTCTCAAGAGAAATAGTTTAGTACCTTCAGAAGAAGGGAGGAAACCTTAGTGTGATTCAGGATAGACAGTGATTAATGAAAGATATTTAGTTGACGGAAGTCCTTGAAAAATCCCTCATTTACAAAAGGGCCAGGTCATTAACATCGGATTTGACTAGCCTGACTTAAGATGGATGCATATTTTCCAACCTGATTATGGAAAGAGCTAAAATATATTAATTTAATCTGCAGGTGAGATTTTCTGCTCTGGTTATGCTGCTGGAACTGGCCGGTAAACTTAAGGAGAACTACATGGTGTTACTGCCTGAAACCATCCCCTTCTTGGCAGAGCTACTGGAAGGTAAGATATAGAATTGGACTAAAATCTTTCTTTTAGTACCAGAAGAATGGTTTAAATTGATAAAAATAAGCTTTGATATAGTAATTAATAAATTTTTAACAGCTGTACATACAATGTCCTGTACTGAAAAGGACAATCAGATTGTTCAGAATATCTTTGCTGAGTTAGAAATGAATGTTGATACCTCCTGCACATTTCACTAGAATGGTAGGACAATTAATTGTATTTGTCTCATTCAAGAAAAAAAATGTGAAATTTATCCTGGGCAATAGTGAATCAATAGCCTGTTCCACACTCCTGCGGAGAGTAAAGCTGGGTCAATTTGTATTGCCTGTTTTGTGCTGTTGCCCAAGGATAATTTCATCTCCTCAGTCTCTTTAACTCACCCAAGTGGATAAAATAAAACCTCAACTCCCATTTTCTGTTCTGCATAATTCTTTATAAAATTGACAAACCACTTAAGAAGTTCCAGGTAATATCAGCTGCTGCTTGTATAAAAGGAAAGATAAATGTCTGTGTTTTTGAAATAGAGATAATATTTGGTTTCAATGTTTGCTGCATCTTACTTGCAACTCTGACAATTCTGTTTGAGAAGTTCAGCATTGTGCTGTGAAGTAGTTAACTTGCAAGTAGAGGCAAGTGCTTTTACATTTAGATTCTAGAATATTGTGATGCACCACTTCAATGACTCACTTTTATCTTCCACAAATTTGCAGTAGGACTTTTTAATTAAATATTGTGTGCTTTGTTTTGCAGATGATTGTGAGGAAGTGGAGCACCATTGTCAGAAAGTTATCCAGCAGCTTGAAGTCATACTTGGCGAACCACTGCAAAGCTATTTCTGAAAACTGAGTTGTACAAAGTTTTTATAAAAGTTTATAAATGTAATTTATGTACAGTAGGGGTTCATACAGTATTAATTTTCTGTGATCTGCACAGCTATTTAAATGTGCTGATACCACTGCTGTTGGATTGTTGGTGCTGAACCTGCAGAATTTTATCTTCATATACATGAAAATCAACAATTGTGACAACTGGCAACTCATCAGGCAGTTTATGTGGTCTCCATATTGCTGTTAATAATCATTGGTATCATCTTTCAACTTTTAATAAACAGGTTTATAAACCACTATTGATGCTTTTTGCCTCCTTTATCTAACACTCTCCCATTTATACTACATAAAGTCCCAACTAATAGTCTGTCATAGAAGGAAGTGACGTATACTCATGATCTGAGAGTCCAGGAGAAAGTAGCATGGAAAGGAGCAAGTGTAAGGGAGTGTTCTCAACTAAATAAGTCACAAATGTTTGTGTTTGCAGCTGGGAGTTATTGAAACTACTCCAACCCAACAATAGTATACTTTACATTTAAGGGTAGTTTGTAATGATAAACTAGCAACAGCTTCAAATCCCACCATGGCAAGTTGTGAAACGGGATTCAATAAATCTGGCAATTTGTGGCCCAACACCAGATTGTTGTAAAAAAAAAAACAGTTGGTTCAAGATAGAGCCAGGCTATTTAGGAGAAATCATAAAGCGCTTCATACAAAGAGTAATGGAAATCAGACAATCTCCTCCCAAAAGGCTTTAGATGCTGTTACAATTGAAATTTTTAGATACTACTTTAAGTCAACAGTCCTAATGACTCCATCTTTGGCTTGGTGTTAATTTTTGCATTCATTACATTGCTGTGACACCTTGTCTCATTTAAATTAGTTAAAGATGCCTTGTAAATGCCAGCTGCTGCAAGTTTAAAAAACCAAGGATCATTGTGTTTTGGATAACTGATGTCCACAATTTAAACACCTTGATGCCAAACACTTCATTTAGGTAGGGGAACGAGAGCAGAGACTAAAGGAGAGGTTTAATAGGTGTCCATAATCACTAAAGGTTTCAATAGACTAAAGAATAGTGGTTTCCAGTGGCAAAAGAATAAGTAACCAAAGTACGCAGCTTTAAGCTAATTAATAAAACAACCAGGGGCAGACAGTCATGATCTGGAATGTTGCTTCAAATGGTGGTGTAAGCTGTTACACTGGTGAAGTTAATCTAATTAGGTTTTAGGAGTGTATCTTTTGATTTGAAAGAGGGTTATAGTTTGGGACAAAAACAAAAAGTTCTGGAAAAACTCAGTTCTGACAGCACCTGTGGAGAGAAAGACAGTTAATGTTTCAAGTCCTTACGACTCTTCAGAACTTAGTTTGGGACTGTATCTTTAAATTTAGGGTAAATGAGAGGGATCGTGTGAATCTCTGCGACAGTCTACCTGACTTAAAGCTGTGTGATAATTAGTAAGGATCAAAGGGAAGACTCATTGTATTACTGAAATGGAAGTGACTGATATTTACATTGTGGACACAGCAACAGCTGTGATTGTCCTCCAATAAAACAACAGTCTCATGAAACCCATAATAATAATGTACTGGTGTAAAGATTGTAAATAGTTGTGCTGAACAACTTAGGAAGTGGAGCACTATTGTCAAAGTTATGCAGCATCTTGAAGTCATACTCAGTGAACCACTAAAACTATTTCTGAAAACAGTTTTAAGAACTTTGTACAAGTTGTAATTTTATATGTATAGTAGGGGTTCATACAGTATTGATTTTCTACGATCTACATAGCTATTTAAGTGTGCTGAAACCACTGCTGTTGGATTGTTGGTGCTGAACATACAGAATTTTATCTTCATATACATGAAAATCAAAATGAAAGGCTCTTGTGGTCTGAGGTAGCTAATTAACTTTTCTGCTTGGAGATATGGCTAAGGTGGTTCCCATTGCCTTGGAGAAGGGGATAGAGGAAAATCTTTTGGGATCATGTTACAGGCTTTCCTATAAACCCAGGAAAATCACAGACAGTTGCAGCTCCGAGTCAAGGGAGCAAAAGGGATGAGTCTTGCAACTTTTGCAGAGAAAATAGCAACTTTATCGTCCACCATGTGGAATGCAGGTAGGAGCTCATAAGGGGAGTGGATACTGGAAGATTTGCCTAGCCTGGAGCTAGAGGAAGAAATCGACAGTAACCCTCATAGCGAAAGGCAGTTAGCCTGGGAACAGGTTGGAAGAAAGCAGTCTCTATCTGTCCACAGCCAGGACAAGGAGTGTACAGGTCATTAGGGATCAGCTGTGAACCCGATTTTTAAATTGCCAAGCTCAAATACAATGAGGTTTCAGCCGAGAAGTCAATAGTTGAGGTTTTTTTTTTTAAGGAAAGTTGTGATGGTCACTCAACCAAAACCTAATGGAAGGATCCCCATGAAATCTCATACCTCAGAATAGCTGGAAAACTGAGGAGAAATCCAAGTAATTTCTGGAGAGCAGTAATTTACTTGGTTTGGTCCTATCAGAAGTGAGTAAACCCACAAGATTCTGTAACATATAAAAGGTACTCAGGTGGAATTAGGAAGTAAAAAGGGATTTATACTCCCACGTCTGGACAAACTACGGTGTTAGTGATTCTTGCTTTATTTTTTTTAATACAGAGTAAAGTTTATGTTTAAAAAGGTGAAATCTTATTTTCTTTCACTTGATCACGGTGTTAATTCAAACAGTAACAGTCTGTATCAAAGCAGATTTGATAACTTTAAAAGGGAATTGGGCAAATAATTGCAGAGTTGTGATGAAAAAGTAGGGCAGTGGAAGTAATTGAACAGCTCTTAGAAGCCAACTTTAGACCAAATGGGCTCCCCCTGTGCTGGATTCTATGAAGATGGTCCAATAAATGCAGATCATGTGCACATCAGAATCTCCTGCTTGGATTCATTTAGACTGAAAACTACTGCTGTGCATTATTTGCAGCAACACTTGATCCAGAATTTCAAACTTCCAAGCTTCTACAAATTAAAATTCAAAAAGGTAGTGAAATCTTTAGTGAAGTACAAGACAAATTTCATCAAGGAATGTTTAAAATAACTTTTTTAATGCATTATAGATTCAGTAAATTTCAATTAATAAGCTTTGTCTTAATATAAATTATGTACAAAAGTCAAGTACAAAAGCAGAGTAACACGTTAATTTACAGTATGTAAGAACAGATGCTGAAATGGGCTCTTCCAAATTTCTACAATTACCTCATTACCACCATCATCTTTCCCCACAAGAAAAGGCTTCCAGTTAGATTAATGGCCTACTGGCAAAAATTAACATTTATGTGTATTTAGTATGTAAACGAAACAATTTGTCAATAGATTCCGTGCAATACAGTCAGCACCTGATTTGAACATCAATGCTGTTAGTAATGAAGTTCTTCCCACTCAGTTACCAAATGCACTGATCATTTAGCCCGTAAGAACAGAATATACTTCGTAGAAATCCATGTCCAACAGCAGCCTGTTGCTGGATTTGATCAGTACATTTTTGGCTGTCGGGTACCATTGGTGGGTCTAGCCCATCTCTACCAATGTTACTCCCAATTCAAGCATTGTAAATAAGGTTATGTTTTCCTTCACAACATTCATCCAGATTCAAATTGCAGACTGCAATTTTGTAGCCTGTTACACACTTGTTGGACATTGCAAGTCTAGTTTGAGTCAACATTGCTTAGCTATGTGCCCGGCTGACAATATTTTTGTGGGATAAACAAGTTTGAATAAAGGGAGTTCAACTGTTCTGTTTAAATAATTTAATCCTGATCAAAAACAACAGTTTAAGAAAAGCTCAGAACAAGAGTACTGTCTGGACCACATTATCCTATCTATAGATTAAAGATGATAAGGGGTGGTGCGGGGAGAGGCATGGAAGAGTTCTGAAAAGTAAGTCAATCTAAGGTGCTAAATTAATCTCTTTAAAATTAGCAATTTTATTACATGCATTACATTATTTTGTCAAATTATATTCAATGATCAAAAAAAAGTGCTACAGAAGCTTCTTATAGTTGTAATTTCCACGAGAGTCCGTCAAGCTTCGTAGTTCAATATTTAGCAAATAGACACTCAGACAATAATGACTTTTAGAACCTTACATTTGCAATGCAGTATGTCACAGCAAAGCAAACTCATGGTGAGTTCTATTTTACATTGCTCATTCACTTGCAGAGTCAGGCACTGACTCCACATAATACAAGCTGCATTTCTAAACTGTGTCTGGCTCTGGACGGTGGTGCAAGGAAAGCATTTGGACACAAAGCAGTACTGAGGGGACCATTCAAGGCTGATGCAATGTTAAAGGTCTGCTATCAAGGAAAGACTGTGGAAACTTGGGCTTTTCAGCTTTAAAGGGGAGGCATCCGAGAGGTGATTTTAGGAGATATACAAATAGTAAACTAGCAAGGAAAAATAATTCTGGAAGATTCAAACTGAAATTGGTAAATTTAGGACTCAACAGGAAGTTCTTAATCTGTCCAAAAGAAGTGAATAGCACATCAAATTGACTCCTAGATAAACTAGAAGAGTTACAAATCCTGGAACTGTTTAAGACACAATTGGATTGGCAGTAGAGTAGAGATTTTAATCCTTTCAGAATGATGAACAAGATGGACTGAATGACTTTTGTAATCAGTAGTTATCTTGCACAGAGAATGCTACAGCAATTTGTGAAACAGGTTGTTAAATCAGGCCAAGAAAACCAAAATGTATATTTACTTTTACTGGAACTTTTGCAAATAATACTTATGACTATTAGACTTGTGGAACATTAAAGCTTTAATTGATCATTCATGTAAGCACATGTCAGTCAGATAAAGTATTCATCAATAAGACTTACAAGCTTTGCCAAAATCTGTTCAGGATTTTTAACAACAGTAAATTTAAAACCAACATTGCACAGCCTTTTCTGCTGAGTAAAGTTACAACAAAAGTGCAAAGCTTAATTAACCGTCTCACTTTGTTTTGCAGGTCAGAAGTTTAGTTCATTGGCAAAATATCCTAACACATCTCAGCCATTAAAAATACATATTTAAAGACACTTGGTCAAGTTTGTAGGCGATTTGAATACCAAAGCAAGATTTATTACACAGTTACTCGAAGCCCCTTCACACTTAAATAATTTTGGAAGTTTTTTTGGGGAGGGTTCTATGGAAATGATGCAATCCTCAAAATCCCATTTTCTTGAGTACTGTGTCGTTTAAATGAACTCAATAAAGCCATTCCAAAACAAAAGCCAGATCTTCAAACATGCAACATTACCCAAGAAATTATTTTTCTTCTTGATTTGGTCTCGTACTCTTTCTATAATCAAAAACAGAATTAGATAGGTTACGCACCCTGTTATTAGCCTGGCATAAATGTTAACTTTGAACGGCAGCTTCTCACCACCTACCAAGTCCGTATATCGATCAGCTGGAGATCTCCAACCATTTCCAACATATCAATTTTGCTCAAGTCAGTAAAACGGTGTTTATATTCCAATAAATGTTCTCCATTAACAGCAATCTTGAAGCAGTCAGAACCACAATAAATGATAACCTGGAACAAACACAAAATGTTGAGTACAAAACAGTATTAAACGAGGTAGCAAACCAATTCAGCTCCTTCCGTGTGTGCCACAATAAAGGCAAAGCAACATTGTCTTCAGGTTTTTGAAAGTCAACTGACTGCCTTCTGTAAAGTTAAGACACAAACCCTCTCTACTAGATATCTAATTTTTGCTTTTATCTAATTTCCTCAATTAGATCAGTGTTACCACTTCTACAGACAACAGAAGAGCCTTCCAATGCACAGTAATCAAGGTGATATTTAACGTTTTTTCCATATGCTTTCCCCTCTTAGAATTATTTAAATTATCAGAAAGCCCAAAGACAATTTGGCTACCATGTAAAATGTTATGGTCAATGCCACTCAACTGTGGATCTAGGTTGGTTTTAAATTAAGTATATAAAATGCTTTTCGTCCAAGACAGAACACTGAGCTCAAAAGTATTAGGTAGATTGACATTAACTTTTCCAAGGTTTCTGCATAAATTGTTGCTGTTTACACTTTTGAGATCTTGTGATCAAAGGATTAAAAGTCAATCTTTGTCTTAAATGTTATATTTGAGTAATGCTGATACGAAGATCTTCGATTTATATTCAGACTATGCAATGTACCTCAAAGTATGCGTCTGGGCTAAATGGAAAATAATCTATTTTCCTCTCCTCTTCACCCCAGCTTTGGTAGAGAAACGAGTTTCGAACAAAAGCTCTCTCTTTGAAACGAAGTGCCAGGTGCAATGGAAGATCAGTAGAATCACTCACACGGAAATTAATGGCAAACCTGAAAGAGATTTACATTTATAATACAGATTTTTCTCTTCAGGATTTACCTCTATTGCCAGTACTCTGGGTTCAGATATGATACAAATTAAACAATGGACTCAAAATTTAATCTGGTTAACACAGGAAAAGAGTTGAAGTAAGATTACTATCTTAAAGAACCTCAAGATCAAGATCCTCTAAGTAAGGATCTATCTGAAATACTGAATGGAAGGAAAGATGACATTTATCATATTTATAGCTCTGGAAGGGTATTTAAAAAGAGATCTCCCTCAATATTGAAATGTAGTTTTAAAACGATAAAGACAAGTAATTGAAGTTTTGTACGAATGTCATGACTTAAAATTTAAACGGTCGAGCCCTCCTGGTTAATAGAGTCAGGAGAAGATACGTAAATTATGTATCAAGGGTAATGTGCAGGCAACTGTCAGCTTTCATTACAGCTGCCCAATATCCCACCAAATCTCACTATACAACTGCATTTTTTGTAACTTGATTTGACATTTTACAAACTTTGGGGACGTAACTAAAGTTGAACATCAATTTCCCACTCAATTCTCTTTCATATTATTTATTACATGCTGCACACAAGGGTGCTATCTAACAGAGATATGCTGCTGCTTTAACAGAAGACTGCTCATCACATTTCTTGTGTGTAATGGAAGACAGACACAATGCTGCTTGAACAATTATTGTACCATGACTTAAATTTAATGATGAAAGTTTCACAGTACATTTCAAGAGATAAAATGCATAGATTGTATCAGAACTATAATATTAAATTACCTGTCTGGATTCTTATCGACTTTGCCTTGAATAGTGATTACCCGACCAGGGCTCAATCCAGCCTTAATTTTACCCATATAAGGCACAGCCTAAAAACCAAAAGATCTTCAAACTGTTAAAAACCTGGAACAATTAATAGTTAGATCACAGCCTAGGATTTCTAGTCCTATTCTACAAGTTTTCTGCCCTAAAATGTGCTCTAACAATATGTTCCACCAGGACCCCACTGTTCTCCTTCAAAACCCAGTCAAATGGCTTGAAATGAATTTCCACACATTCACCAGTCGTGCCCACCCATGTGACTTTTGTTGCGTTCGCCACCATTTTCTGAACTGACTACTGCACAAAGGCTTCTTTCTATGCCCTATAGTCCACTATTCAAAGGTTGGAGGAGGGATCTTAGTAATTCAAAGGAAAAAGGTACCCGAGGCCAATCTCCAAAAGTGCTGCCTTGCAAACCACCCCCCTTCCCCCAAATCTCCACCCAAGACCACCCGGCTTCCACATGCAAATGATCCCAGCACAAGAAACACAGCAAGTGTTAGGAGATATTTCAGAGCCATTGGAAATACTGGCTGGCTGCAGATACTCCTCGACTGCAACTGCTAAGCAGTTGAGTCAATATGAATCTTAGCAATACAAAACATCACAGCATTTGACCATATTACTGAAACATGAATGCCAGTCAGAGCTGAGAAATCAGAATGTAATACTGTTCAATTATAGTAAAAGATAGAGTACCTGAAATGGGACCATCCATATTAAAAAGCCTTTGCCTACAGGTAGAGAGCTGCACTTGAGAATGTTTCTTTGAGTGCAACGGGTGGTACAACTTGCCTCAAGTCTCTCCATTCATCACTGATCTTTTCTGACTGACAATCTGTTCCTTCTCAACTTCTCTTCCCTTCACTCCCCTCTCCCTCTATAGTCTCCCCAAACAACAGCTTTAACACCAAGAAATAGAAGAAAAATGAAGGAGGGTTGAGGAAAAAAGAGAAATAAAGAACGAGAAACAAACGAGCAGCCAAGCAAAGACAAACTGAAGGGACTGAGGGGAATACCTTTCTGCATCTTGACCCCCAACACCCTGCTAAAATCATCATTCTGACTTGAGATTAACTAAATAAAAAATAAATTTTTTTGAATTACTGTTTTAAAGTGAAAATACTCTTTGGCGTTTGTATTGGCTGAGAGAGATTTCAATCAGATTCTGAGAATCCCATGTACCTTTAAATTTGCTACCTCAATAAAGTTCAATATTGTACTGGTGGAAAAAAGTAAACACAGCAAAAAGTGAAATGGAAAGGTGGGGGTGAATAAAGTGAAGAGGGAGAAAACAAGATCTGCTACTGAGAAATGTAACCTTTGGAGACACTTTCTTGTGCTTGGATATTGCAGTTTTGTAAAGTTTTATTCCATTGTTTTATCAGTTTATAACTGTGGAGACATCCTGGTTGTTTTCTCAGTAGATGGGAAAGGAGTGAGTTGGAAACTGCTCTTATAAAGTTTCAGAATTGCTGAACTGAAGCATCAAGCATCTAAGTCAATCATTTTCCAAAAATGTTCCAAACAAATAAGTATGCACTTACCAACTGAGTCTTAGTAGGCGTTGTATGCTGTAATTCCAACAAACATTAATAAGTCAAACTGTATTAACTTTAAGGCAGAAGACAGACACTTTGAAAGGACAATTGCTCAGACTTACAGTCCCACTTGCATCAGTCTTCTTTATTGGTAAATTAGAATATGGATTATCCTGCTCCTAAAGACACAGGACAGAAAATGTTATTACACTATATGGTTTCTGGATATGTTCAACAGTTAGAGTACTTTAAGAGTATTGAGTATCTACCGTAATGAAATCTTAGATCCCAATGATTAGAAATAAACACATATAATTGGTATGACCTCAGCGCCAGTATGTATATTATCACGTTGTTGGGTTTGAGTAGTTTCAATGATTCCCGAAGGCCACCAGCTATAAACACTCAACATTTATTTTAACTTATTTACAGGCTATGGAGAACACTTTGCCTACAAGCTTCTGACCACACTTGCTTTCCTTTTACTTTCACTTTAGACTGTCGCAGAGTCTCACATCAGGAGTATGTGTCACTCCATTCCATGACATCACAAGCTACTAAAGCTATCACTTTATGGAACTTAGTCTAATATATTTTATTATACTAGGGTATGATACCACCTTTATCGTTTCAATAGGACAATCAGAGTATTGAGTTGTACCACAAGATCAATTGCTCCAAGAATGTTCTACTGAAGACAATGTAGGCAGGAAGTCCAGCACTCGATTGCTACTGGACAGTCTTTTATTGTGGTTTTATCTCGATATTTGTTAGTTTCTTATCCTAGAAGAGATCTTGCTGATGGCAATGGGCTTTTGTTGAGATCACATTTATTTACATTCTAACTAGTTACAAAGGTTAAGTAAGACCAAAGCATAGCTGGAGCTACTCTCTAAGATGCTTTTCAGTAACCTTCTCTCAGTGAGTGGCATCAATGTGACATAGCTCCTTACACACATGCTCAAGAGCTAACATTAGAGTTAACCCTTTACAGATGGCACTATATCAGAAAGAATTAGGCTTTGCAGTGATGCTTCGAACCTAGTTAAATAGGTCACCAACATTCACAAACCAAACTTACACATTTAGATAGGTTACTTATGGGACACACTGGAAGTGTATCAGTGTCCATGGGCCATTAGCCCGGCATAAGTCATCATGTTGCAGAGTGAAAGAGGGTCAAAGTAAAGAAAAAAATCAAGAGGAAACACAACCTGAAATAATTTTGTGACATTTGTTTCTAAAGACAATTATAAACACCCTATTGTGGCCTTAAAATCACCCAGAAATACATTAATACAAATTGCATTTTTACATCTTACTTACAGAGCTGGTCAAGAAGGAAATTGCTTGAATTTGGACTTCACCAAAGATTCCAAGTGTGTCAACTTTTTCTACATTTATTCTGTGCTGGTAGTCCAGGAAATGTTTTCCATTAACTGCAATCTAGTGGATAAATATATATTTACAGATTAGGTTAGCAGAGGTCAACTACAGTCACATGTAACAGTCTGAAACACAGAAGTGACACACAGAAACAAGCCAGTCAGCCCAACTAATCAGTGTCAGCATTAACCACCTACATGAGCAAATAGGCCTAATCACATTTACTCACGTTATTCCCTTCAACCGTTCATCCAAATTAATCTTGAACTTTAAACAAAGCGAACAAGGCAGAAATAAATGCTGGAAGTGAATTCTACTTACTTACAACTCTTTAACAAATCCTCTTCGTAATAAATCTCCTGTATTTAACCTTTTATCTATAGCCCTCCATTCTAAATCCCTCCACCAGCGGAAACAAGCTGTTTCTGTTTTTGCTGTCCCAGCATTTCATTAACTTGCCTCATATTTATCCATTATCAGCTTGTCCCAACAAAAAAAAAGAACCAATTTTTCATCTCTCTTTGTATTTATTTTACCAGCCAGCAACTAACTAAATTTGTGTTGCATCCTCTTCTAAAGTCTCAATATCTGCACTAACTGTGTAACTGAGGTCTTAGAGTTCATGGAGGCTCATCATTACATAGTGCAAATCTGATATGATTCTGCCCAAAGTGCGGTAGCGGGTGGGGAAAGGGATGTTTTACCCGCTGGCCGTAATGACAGCTTTTCTCGCCATATCATTCCAAACCCGCTTCATTGATCATGCATTCCTGGGAAACACACCGGCTCGATGACAGGGCATCATCTCATTTGCCAGCCCTGTCTTCACCTTAGGCCTTCAGTAAACCAGGGGCCATATTTAAAGGCTGCCCCTGCAAAGAGCTAGCACTCTTCAAGGGATAGGAATGTGCTGCAAACTGATGGCTGTCAAAGGGAAGAAACATGTTGCTCCTCCAGGTTTAGTGATGCCTCCCTCAAGTGCCTACTAGACACAATGGAGGCCTGCTGCAATGTCCTCTACCCCTGTTCTGGGGAAGGCCAGCAAGGTCACCAATCCTGCATGAGAGGCAGTGGCAGCTGTCGTCAGGGCCAATGCTCTGCAAAAGAGGACAGCCACCCAGTGCCTAAAGAGGATGAATGGTCTCATTGTTCCGCCAGGGTAAGGCACTCTTTTCATCACTCTCAACTCACACAAACCCATCACACATCCATAAGGATCTCACACTTAAAGGAACAATACCAGTAATTCTCACACATATCCTCACATCTCCATCAGCCTCACACCCTCCCAAGTTCACGTGCTCATCCTGTCCATGGCTCCGTTCACCACACAAACATGCCAGGCAGTGCCATGTGTCCTGCTCACTCTCTCTCCATCTGTTTTCATGTCGGAGAAGCTGAGCAGGGAGAGGTCTCGGACCAGGGATGGGGTGGCCCACATTAGGCTTCTCACTCACTTTGAGGCACGTGGCATCACACTGACTGGTGAGGATGTGGACCATGCCTACGGCAACAGTGAGGTCAGTGGCGAACACCCACATGAGGATCCTGCATCACATCATCCCTCTCTCAACACAACTGTGAGTGCTCTCTCTCCTCCTTCTGACTCTGCTGCCATGCACTAATCATCTCTACTTTGGTTCACAGGGAGTTCTGCCAAGGGACTGACACCCTCAGTCAGCTTGTTCCTCAGTTCCATCCAGGTCCTCACCTCCAGCATTGAAGAGCTGAAAATAAGCAGCTTGGAAGATCCATCATAGCACTTACCCACACCCTGCACCAGCACAGAGTCACACACCTCAGTGGGACCTAGGTCTAGAGCAGGCTTGGGTTCACAATCTGATGGTCATCGCAAGGACACGTTTCTGAAGCAGGAGTTGGCAAATTCAGCCGAGCTCCATGGCACTCGGAAGACTGCTGGGGAAGAGGCATCTGTAACATCCAAGTCAGACGACCAGCCTCTGGATTTAGCCTTCCAACTCATTGTGGAGAGTCAGCAAATTGCGGGGGAGCATCACACAGAGCTATCAGAAGCCCTCAATAAAGTGACACACGAGTTGGAGGAGTGCGTCCGCCTGCTCTCTGATGAAATCTCTATGGGAAGGATGGTGGATGCTATGGAAGCCTTGGTCCAGCAGAACGCAGAGATGTGCACTGACTATCTCCACTGCGTTAGCCATGGGCGAGTTCCTGCAGTGGCAATGCAATAGGGAAACAGGGCACCCCAACGTCCCTCCAGGTGCTCCTTCTCCTCAAGGAGTCAGGCCAGGGCCCTCAGGCACAGGAAAGGAGGAGGAGCGGCAGCTGGACACCCCTGGTTCATCCACTCATGGATCTCAGAGTATGTCCTCTCCCTCCAAGTCCCTTTCACTTGTGACCCCCTCAACCGCACCTTCTGTCAAAACAGAGGGAGCAGTTAGCCCACAGAAGGACAGCCAAAGCAAGCCAGGGCCCCCAAGGCCTCGGCTCTCCAGAAAACCCATGCCAAAGTCATCAGAGGCAACAGGACCAACAATTGCACAGGCTGTCTCCACCCATGCTGCGGATGTCAGGGCAGCACCTAGAAGAAGTGGAAGACCTAGAAAAGTTAAGAAATTCTGATCACAAATGGTTTTAAGGGTGAACAAATGTCACTTTATAAACTGAAAATATATTCACTTTTCAGCTTCACTTTTTTAATATATATATATATTAAATATGTATATCTCATGAAAAAATCCAGAATATTGTTACAACCGGGATGGGAGGAGCATGCAGTTTATCTAGCCCCACTACTCCGCAGGTCAGACCATTAGTTTAAAAGTTTAATTCATTCACCAAAATGGCCAATTATTTACTTTTGCTACTGTTAGACACAGAATAAAAGAGACTTTAACAAGGCTTCTTTCAATATATTCAGAATGATTGATTTATTTTAAAACAAAACTTATTTTTTTTAAACAAGTTGCTAGAATTGGTTCACATATAATTATAATCTGAAGGTATAACTATCTATCCCTTTTAAAATTACCCAGCATGCTCTCTCACACACACACACATACACACACACACACACACACACACACACACACACACACACACACACACACACACACACACACACACACACACACACACAAAAACAATGGATAAACAGATCGTGTCTCTGCATAGATGGATATTGGAGGATAGGTGTTATAAAATAAAGGATAAAATTTACAGGGTTTTGACTTTGTCGATCTGGAATACCCTCATGTGAAGATGTCTGGAGGTTCCCACCAACGGAGCTTCGGCATGCAGGAGTACATAGCCGGATCAATCCTTTTCATGTCAGCCTCTCAGATTTCCAAAGACAGAAGTTCCACTGAGCTGAGGATCCTTAGCTGGATACTGACAACTCCTTTATTTCAGGTAAGGCAAGAAGGCGAGCTGCGTAGCTTTTTACTTTCTCAGTTCAGCCCAAACAGAATTCAAAATACCAAGTCCAAATCTTAAAGCTCATTCCTATCATGTGATTTCCCAGTAAATCACTAGCCTTTACCTGTTATCATTCAACTGAGTACAGTCCTGTCAGACTACTCAATACATCTTCATGACCTGCTCCCTATATCACCAAAACTCGGGCCAAAACATGTAGGAAAGAGTCCCTATGTGAAAAGAAAGTTTCCTCTTCTAGCATTCCCAGGATCACAGTGAACAATGTAAATGGCCAAATATATATGTTCTCAGAAAAGAAATGGCACAGAAATGGTGTTTTGCCTTGAATTTACAATGCAACATTCATGAACTCAAATTAATTTTTCTTAAGATGTCCCACACTAAGACCCACTTATATAAGGGGTATGTTGGCTGGATAGCACTGCACCACCTCAAGTATAACAATTAAAAGTTACATCTTATGTCACATATAGCCAAGCTACTTATTAATCCAATAAATTCAACTCATTTTCCACCCATGCCCTCAAGTATTCTCATAAGATTACAGTCAATTCTGTTCTTGCCTAAATATTTGCACCAAACCAAGAACATATTAAAGAAAAAAAATGAGTTTCCATTCATTTTCCTTTGTATCAATGCTTGCAGTACAAAAAAAAGGGGATGGGCTCCATATTATTGTTATAATTACAAGAATATGGCATATTGCACTCTGGTACACTTGCCTCCCACCTGCATCCATCACTAATAATTAAAGTATCATCCAATGAGACAAGTACAACAGAGGAAAAAGGTAGGAATAGGGTTGCGTTCTGGAAAGGGTACTAAGATTACTGAAGATGCGGACGTGACATGAATAATTGAAGGAGTTTGGAGTTCCACATTTACAAGGGAACAGGAAAATCATAGAAGTTGTTAGCTAACTGAACTTTTCATTTTAAAGAAGCACTTCACTGTATAACATACCTTTGGGTGCACCGAAAGGCTTGACATTCTTGTTTCAGTTCAGCTACCAAGCATTGTACTGATAAAGTTACATTAAATAAGAGTTGGAGCCCATGCGTTATACCTAGCTGACAGCTAAGATTAGATTAGTATTCAATTAAAATACATAAAAAAAACTGGTAAGTGCATTGAACAACTTGTTCAAAAATGCTACTGCAGTGTTGTTCAAGACCAGTAGTAACAGCTATCTGCAGTCCTGTTTTATATCCCAACTGGCCAAAATGTTTCTTTACAGCTTTTGCAAGTTAGAAGTATAATACAAATCCTGACACCCCCACCCCAAAGTTTATCCACCAACTTTGCAAGGACATCCCACTCTGCCTGAGGGGATCCAAACAGTTCAAGGCAACTATGCCTCCTTCCACTCAGCATTTCCACTTCTGCAATATTCATTGCTGGTTCCTCATTGCTGCTTTTTAAAACTGAACTACAGATCAAATATCCTTTATCCATGAATCCGAAAACCAAACACCCAAAAACTGCACTGTTTTTGGGCCTCATTGACCTTCGGCACGGGAAGTCTGGTTGTTTGCACTGTTTATCTTGTGATTTTTCTGATCAGCATGCCAAAAAGAAATTTATTACAGGTATCCTGTTTTTATTATTCAGTGATATTTACCTTAGACTATAGTTGCCTAGGCGTAGGCTATTGTAATGTAAGTTTGTGTATGGTATCCGAAAACCGAAATTATCTGACATCCAAATTGCAAATGGCCCAGAGGGTTTCGGATGAAGGATACTTGACCCGTACATGGCCTCCTGTGGTGCTGCTCAGCAGTCACAAGGGCAACATCTGAAGAGTCAAGAGATGGTAAACATGTTTACCAGAAAAACTTAAAAAAAAACCTTAATAGACAGACAACATTTAAGATCAACTACAGAAGTGAGCAATAGCATCCAATCTGAAGTTTGTTTAGGAATAGAGCAAATCATGTTACTTTTACAACTGCATTACGGGTTATTGAAAAATGCAGCATGGCATAAAATATCTGCATTAATCGGCATCTTGTCACATCTCAATATCTTAAAACACGTCACGTATTCAAAGTGTGATGAGATGGTATGTAGGAGAAATATCAAGTCATGTAAAATGAGTTACAAAAAGCCAAAAATATATAAATTACGAAAAGCTTTCATTACCTTGAACTTGTCAACCGTTACGAAGAAAATTATTTCAAATGGCTCTCCTTTCTTGAACGGCATCTCATATTTTATTTCTTCACGTCCCCATCTTTCCAGCACCAGCGTGTTGCAAACCACGCACCCAGATTTCCGAAAACGTGGATTGAAATGCAAGGCTATGTCTGCACGTGGTTTTTCACAACTTCCACACTGTAAATCCACTTGGAATCTGTAGAAAGGGTCAACAATGACATCCATTTGTACTTTTCACAATATGTAAAATAAAAAAATCAAGCTATTATCAGCCGTTAGTTTTTTTTGAAACTGCCAGAAGAATGGTCTGCCTTCTACAAATTCCAAGACGTGTACACAGAATTTAGGAAAGAATTCAAAGCATGGGTTTTTGAGAGTAGATGATACAGCTGGACTTATCAAGACCATGTACACTAGCTAGCCGTATCAAAATTAAACTACTCTGCCAAGACTTTTTCCCATCTCAAACTCTGCCATTTAATAAAAATCCATTTTATTGAAGAAAATTTGCTGCCATAATCAAGAAACGGCTGGGACGTTTGGAAATATCCACAAGCAAATAATAGGAAAATAAAGCGTCAAGACAATTCTACATCCCATTTCATCCTAAAAGTACCGTAAAATCCACTTCACTCAACATTATTCTCGCGTAAATACTGCCCAAATATAAATAAAATATTGGAGAATATTTATACAATAAAATTTTATATTCATCACTTTGCATAAAATAGGAATTTCCAGCTGCATTGTCACAGTGCAGCATCTATATTCAGTAGCATACTAAGTTAAAATTCTGATTTTTGATAAGCATTATAAAAAGGGGGAAATTCAGAAACATGCTGCTTCGTAGCCATATTTCTTGTGATCTGACATTTCCCGCCACCTAAAAGTAATTCCTATTTTGTGCTGGATGGGACATTTTACACTGAGCCCAAGATGGAATCAATGCATTAAGGCCACCAAACTCACAGCCAGGTCAATCACATCAACTTTCCAAGCACACAGGAATATTGTTGGCACGTGGTGCAAGAATTACTACAGCTAATACTTTCCCCTCCTCCGCCAATTTGAACTAAACAGAAGATTAAACAGAACAGAAAATTAAGTTCCAGATCTTCAATAGAGGTCATTACGATCGAGGAGTTTGTTGTAACCATATTTATTTTCCACCATCAGCTGGATGAGTGCAAAAGCCCTACCTTTAGAGTTTGCTTCAGTATATAAGAAATAGGAGCAAAAGACCATTCAATACGATCATGGCTGATCTTCCACTCCACTTTCCTGCCTGCTCCTCCTATCCCATGATTTCCAGAGACATCGAAATCTGTCTATCCCAGCCTTAAATATATCCAATGAAGGTGAATTCCCAACTCTCTGGGGTAGAGAATTCCAAAGGTTCACAACCATTTTGAATGAAGAAATTTCACTTCATCTCAGTCTTAAATAATCGGCCCCTTATCCTGAAACTGTGCCCCCTTGTTCTAGATTCCCCAGCCAGGGAAACATTTCTCTGTCAAGCCTCTTCATCACCTTAAATGTTTCAACAAAATTACCTCTCATTCTTCTAAATTCCAGAATCCATCACACTAGGCAAACAAACAAAAAGGAAGGTGCCAATCCTTCAATTGGCAAGCTGGAACATCAGGTCCCATGCATATGGGACTGACAGGCGACTTGCAGCTGGTCAGCTGGCACGCAAGACAGCTGTGATCGACATGGAACTTGATAGGCTGAACATGGACATAGCATCTCTGTAGGAGATCAAGCCCCCCAAGAGCAGGTCACTGAAAGAAAAACATTACACATTCATCTGGCAGAGAAAGAGTTAAGAGGAGACACATGAGCAAGGTGTAGGCTTCGCTCTAAGGAACTCACTATTCTTAATGATAGAAACCCCTACAAATGGTCCTGAACATTTTCTCTCCATCCGCCTCTCAGCTCAAACTGGGACAGTTAACTTCATGAGTATCTGCTCCAATGCTGTGCTCCACCACAGAGGCGAAAGACCAGTTCTATGAGGAACTTGACACTGCCAACTTCAGAATCCCCAAGTCAGGACATTTTTGCCTAGTTGGGGATTTCAGCGAAAGAGTGGGTGCAGGCAATGAGACATGGCCCTCCTGCCTTGGACATCATGGCCTAGGAAAGTTAAATGAGAATGGACAGAGGCTGCTTGATGCTGCTATCACTTGCTTCGCATAACTAACACCTCCTTTCAGCACAAGCCATGCCACAAGATGTCCTGGATACATCAAAGATCAAGGCATTGGCACCTGCTGGATGTGGTTATCACCAGGTGTGATTCTCTGAGCACATTCTTAACACACACAGCAGATGTATCCTCGACATCTCTTGGCAGGACAAGGTCACCAACTGAGAGGTCCTGGAGCATGCTAATTCCATCAACTGAGTTAAACCAACGACGCCTGCTCTGGTTCAGTCACTTTCATCGGATGGATGGCGGCTGTCTCCCCAAAGGTCTTCTGTATGGTTAATTGGCCACTGGGTCACAACCTCCTGGGCACCCATACGTCTGCTACAAGGACACCAGCAAGTGAGATATGAAGATGGCAGATATTGGCACTGACAGTCGATGACGGCCGCGAGCTCTGGAGGCTGACTGTTTGGAAGGGCATTGGAAGAAGCAAGCCCAAACACAAAGCTCAGCTGGCCAAGAAGAGGGCCCAGAGAAAACAGAGCCCACCAAATTTTGTACCTTCTCAGTCTTCCTCTGCAGCAAATGCAGCAGAGACTGCCATCAAAAGTGGGGCTCCTGAACCACACCAGGCAATGTTAAACACAGAATTGACAACCACGGCACAAAGCATCATCTTATGAGACAGAAGGCTGCCATAGCCTGAACTTTTAACTCTGGACTTCTAAATCTCCCTTCACTCAAACCTCCTCCCCTCTTGTCAGTTTAAAGCCATTTTCCCTACCCTGACCATATTTGCTGCTGTAGTCTTATGTTTGTATGCTCTGTCCCTTCCTGTCACACTTTGGTTACCATTACCCATATCGCTACACTTCACTATTACCTTGTCCTTTCCCTTTAACTTGGCTATTTGACACATTTGACTTGTGTGTTCAGAATGTAAATTTACGACTCCAATCAAAGATGAGGGGGTAGCGACTGACTTCAACAACCTTTGTCAGTAAAGGAAGAGCATCATCCCCAGAATGCTAGGATGGTTTAACTACGTATGATTCTTTTTAAAATAAAGTTTATTAGCTACTTCTAAAATTGTAAATTCCTGCCAAAGGAAAATTCTCAGCAAGTGTAGATTTGACTGTACCGTTCACTGTATAAAAATTTTCTTCCCAATGTAGATTTTCACCATGATGTTTTACCTTTTGCTTTCTTTGGGCACCATTCCTTGTACTGCTATCATCTGCCCTCGATGCAAGCCACCAAAG
This sequence comes from Carcharodon carcharias, assembly GCF_017639515.1. NCBI lineage: Eukaryota > Metazoa > Chordata > Chondrichthyes > Lamniformes > Lamnidae > Carcharodon > Carcharodon carcharias. Next base: position 213,980,006 of record NC_054468.1, read on the forward strand.
ATTGCGCCATTGTATGGTATAACCTATAAGAGAAAATTACAACCAAGCTTAAAACATAAAAAAAAGCACTAAAGATCAATAATATTTGGATTAGCTCAATGCTACTTGCAGTACTACTACAATGTGTTTAAAATAACTATTTGGTTATATTTGGAATACAACTGAGTTTGTTTCAAAAATGCAACAATGCTGAACATCAACTATGCCATAAAAGGATAATAAACAATACAATGTTGTATATTCTTTTGGTCAGGCCACCTCTGCAGTAAAGTTCTAGTTGCTGCAACTTAAGGGGGCTGTCCAGGTCTTGGGAGAAAGTGCATAAGAGAGCAACAAAGTTGATCCTTAGTGTCAGAGGGAAGAGCCATGTTCTTTCAGAATTGAGTAAAACATAGAATAATCATCATGCGGGATTTCAACTACTCTGATGTTAATTGGGCAGAAGGGGCCAATAAAGGGGGTAAGGGAATGAAGCTTCTACAATGTATAGAGGATTCCTTTCTGAACCAATATGTAAAAAATCCAATAAAGGTAGATTCGCTATTCAGTCTAATAATGAAGAAGGAACCAGAGCACATTAGAGAAGTAAAAATAGGGAACTTCCAGGCAATAGTGACCATAATATAACATCACTTTAAGGTGATGATAGAGAATGACTTAAGTATGATGAAACTCAAGTTTATGGATTGGAGAAAAGCTGATTCTGAGGAGGCTGAGAATAGAACGTGGAAAAATAAAATTGGCAACAATTTTGATGAAGAACGGTGTTGAACAACAATGTTTAAAACATTGTTCACAAATAACAAACAAAAAACAAAGTTCAACAAAGTGCAAGGAAAATATATTCCATTAAAAGGGAAGAACAAACTGAACACTAGTGGGATGCCATGGATGAATAAAGACAGAAAGAAACAATTAAGGGTTAGGAAAGAGTACACAAACAAGCAGAAGAGGGCATAAGTGAACATACGAAGAGATTAGGAGCGGAGTCATAAAAACAATTAGGGAGGAAAAGAATACCTTTAAAATTAAATTATTAAGGAACATAAAACAAAATAGGAAAATATTTTACAGGCACATCAATAAAAAAATGAAGGCTATGATGGGAATAGGACCAATAAAGGATAGACAGGGAGATAGAACAAGTACAAATGACATTGAATGATGAGATGAAATCAGTAATGAGAAAAATGCATTTAAAGTAAAAAAGGGGATGTGTTGAATAAACTAGCCAAACTCGAAAGAGAATAAAGCCCCTGGACCAGATATTTATATCCACGTATTTATAAAAAATCTAAGGAAGAGTTAGCAGAGACATTACTACTCAGATTAAATAATTGGTTAGAAAAAGATGTAGTGCCAGAGGACTAACAGATAGCTAATGCAATTCCTATATTTAAGAAGAGCGAGAGGACATGTCCAGGGAATTATAGACCAGTCAACTTATCAGTGGTAGGAAAAATAATGGAATCCTTACTAAAAGCAGATACTAGAAGAACATCTCAAACTAAAAATACAATGAGTAGTCAGCATGGATTTCAAAAGCTAAAATTTTACTTGTCCAACTTGATTGAAATTTTGAGGTGATAACAGAGAGAATTGTCATTGATTATGCAGTATATACAATTTATCTGGGTTTTCAAAAGACCTTTGATAAGGTGTCCCATAATAGACTAATGAATAATATCAAAGAATGTGGAGTCAGGGGACAAGGGGTAGAATATGAATTGCTAGCTAACTTCATGACAGAAAGCAGAGAGTGGGAATAAAGAGTGGTTATTCAAAGTGGTGAAAGATGGGAAGTGGTGTTCCACAAGGATTAGTGCTGGGACCACGATTGTTCACAATTTATATAAATGATTTGGACTTTGGAATCAAAAACACAAATTTCAAAAATTGCAGATTACACCAAATTGGGAAGATAGTCAACACCGGAGGACTGCAACAAATTGCAGGACATTAAGAAACTTGCAGAATGGGCAAATAATTAGTAAATGAAGTTTAACACAGATAAATGTGAAGTAGTACATTTTGGTAGGAAGAATAGGGAGGTCACATATTACATGGGAGGTGCAAGTCTAGGTGGGGTAGAGGAACAAGGGAATCCTGAAGTACAAATACATCAATCACCACAAGTTGTGCCACAGGTTGGAAAGGCCATAAAAAAGCAAACCAAGAACTATATTTCATCTCTAAAAGCCACAGAATGGAAAAGCAGGGAAGTTATGTTCAACCTGTATCAAACTTTTGGTAGACCACAAAAGTACCATGTGTAGTTCTGGCCACCATGTTATAAAAAGGATAGAGGAGTACTGGAGAGGGTGCAGAGAAGATTTACAACAATGATACTAGAAATGTATGGGTATACATAACGGGAAAGGGCTAACAGGCTTGGTCTCTTCTCGCTTGAAAAAGTGGATACAGAGGGAATGTTTCCTTTTGTGGTGACATAGTGGTATTGTCACTGGACTAGTATTTTGGAGACCTAGGGTAATGCTCTGGGGACCCAAGTTCAAGTCCTACCACACAGATGGTGAAATTTGAATTCAATAAAAATATGGAATTAAAAGTCTGATGATGAACACAAAACCATTGCCGATTGTCAGAAAAACCCATCTGGTTCATGAATGTCCTTTAGGGAGGGAAATCTGCCGTCCTTATCTCGTCTGGCCTATATGTGAATCTAGACCAGCAGCAATGTGGTTGACTCTTAAATGCCCTCTGAACAGGGCAATTAGGGATGGGCAATAAATGCTGGCCAGCGACATCCACATTCCGTGAACAAATAAAGAAAAAGAAATCCAATAGGGAATTCAGAAGAAACTTCTTCACCCAAAGAGTGGTAAGAATGTGGAACTCGCTACTACAGGGAGTGGTTGAAACGAACTGTATAGATGCATTTAAGGGGAAACTAGACAAGTATATGAAGGAGAAGGGAGTAGATGGGTACAATGGTAAATTTAGATGAGAAAAGATGGTAGAGGGTTTGAGTGGAGCATAAACACCAGCACGGACTAGTTGGGGTGGTCAGCCTGTTTCTGTACCATATATGCCATGTAATCTGTTGTAAGTTCTTCAGTCTTGAAAAAGAGACAAGTCACAAGAGGCGTTATGGAGGTGAATGACAAATTCTTGTCAAGATGGAGAAAGCAAACCCATGCAGAAGAGGCAAAGATTCAGGATTGAACAGTACAATTTTAAGAACCACTTCTTGTTACAGGGGGTCACCAGTAGCTGACTGAATTAAGCCAACATGAAGAGTGTTAGGGCACAGGATACATTTGAGGAACACCTAGATGTTGCAATAGAAACTTGACAAATACTGAAATTCTGATATTTGTTATCTACCTCAGCCTCCGCCTGCAGGAATTAAAATCAAGGTTTAAACTGTTGAGGCAAAAAAAATAAGTGCAATAGAAAAGCAATATGCCCCGAGCACCTTTGAACAGCAACTAGACAGGTGAACTGTGTAGAAATATAAATTAGGTGAAACAATCTGTACAAAGTGACATCAAGTCTCTGAGAAAAGGCAGACACAGACTGCTCAAGTCATCATTTCTGAAAAAAATGGGAAGTTCTCCAGTTGTAAAAAAAGTTAAAATAGATTCAGTTCTGGCTTAGGATGAATTACACAGCATTGAATTCTAAGTAATAAGGCTTCCAGTAAATTCACTCATAAGCTAGTCACAATGTTATAGCTTTAGGGGAAATGCTTCCAAAACATAATTTCAAACATTTCTGTTGACAAAAGGAGCAAAGAATTTGAATTTGTATCATGCCTTTCAAGACATTAGATGTCCCAGGGTAATTTACAGTGAGAGTATTCATGATGTGTAGTCGCTGTTATAATTTAGGGAATGCAGAAGTTGCTTTCACACACAGCAAAGGTTTAAAATAAAGGCAATAAGACAGCAAGCACATCAAATGTTTTTAGGTGTTGCTTGAGGGACCCTGGGAAAACCACGCTATTCTTCTTTGCCATGGGATCATTTACGCCCACCCAAGATGGAACACAGACCTCGGCTTATAATCGCTGCCAAAAGGCGATACCTTCGATGGGGCAGCACTCTCTAAATAGTGCACTGCAGTGCCCGCCTGGATTTTGTGCTCAAGTCTTTGCCATGTTTTGACGATAAAAACATTTTATGGATAGCAAAGTAATATCTTCTAGCTTAGATATTGGTTTTAATCTGCAGAATACTGAAGGATACTCCTGAAGTACAAGTTTACCATGCTGCAGAGTTTAAAAAACACTAGACTAAGCTTCTAAAAAGCAAAACGCAAAACAGGGTATCAAAGAGAAACCAAAAATTTGAGGATTTAATTTTTGGCAAATTGCCGAGCAACTGAATACAAGATGGTACATTAAAGATTAACTTCCTCTAATTTCTCACTTCTGGGGCATTGGTTCACACAAAGTTAACTGAATTAGCACAAATGTAAGCTTGCATCCCATAACAACTTGGATGGGGAAGACAGATACAACTTGGCAGGTATCCATAAATTTGAATATAGTCTAAGACAGGAAGTATTAGACCTGGGTTGTGCAGTGGTAAAGACGGTGTCAGCATTCACCCTCATAACCCTGTTCAAACTAACAGGAACATCAGGAGTATGCACAATAATGCAGAAATCTTGAAGTTGCAGATTCTGTGCCTCTCCACTGGTTGGGCAGAATTTTCTGCCTGTTGGGCGGGCAAGCAGGGAGCCGATCCCTACCAGTGAAGCGGGCCGTGCCGCCATTTTACGTGGGTGGGCCAATTAAGGACCGCCCAGCGTGACGTCCGGCGGAAAGCGCTATGCGCTTCCAGCGTGGGCGGGAGGGATTCCCTAAAAGCGAGAGTGTGCTCTTTTGTGCATGCGCACTAAAGAGTGCACATCTCCCTGAAGCTACGTGCAGCCTCAGGGAGATCGCTTCCACTTTGATAAATAGTAAAAATAGAAAAAAAAAAATTCCCTAACATGTCCCCCTCATGTGACAATGTCACATGAGCTGGGACGTGTTCATAATTCACAGATTAACTTTATTAAAATTTTTAACACCCTGCATTAAACCTCGCCTGTGGATGAGGTTTCATGTTTTCTCTATTTGCCGCCGGGGCTCCTTGCCTGCCCGTCCAACCTTAAGGTTGGCCATTGACAGGTTGGCGGGCCAGCTGCTGATTTTGCTGCGGCCTGCCTTCCTGAAAATTTAAATGGGGCGGGATGACGTCGGGGGTTCCGCCCAATGTCATCCCGCGTCGGTGAGTGGGCCCCGCCCCCTGTTCGCCAATGGCAAAATTCTACCCGTTATGTTTAATTCTCTGACACTGACATTAATTCAGGGAACATGGCAGCGCTGTGAATTTGGATTAATTGACCACTTCTTAAGAAACTTTCTTTGCCAAAAGATCTTAGGGCTTGTGTGAAGATGCCCAAGGAGACTCCTCTGATATTCCCAAATATTTAATGAGACCACCATTATACAGGAAGAAAGATTTATCTCCATGGGGACACGGTAGCATAATGGTAATGTTACTAGACTAGTACAGATAATCCAGAAGCCCAGGCCAAAGCACCAGAGATATGAGTTCAAATTGCACCATGGCAGCCAGGAGAATTAAAATTCAATGAATAAATCTGGAATAAAATGTTAGCCTCCATTATGGACGACCATGGTTCACTCATGCCTTTCAGGGGAGGAAATATGCCATCCTTACCTGGTCCAGCCAACATGTAACTCCGGACCCACAGAAATCTTAACCGCCTCTTGAAAAGGCCTAGAAAGTCACTCAGTTGGATCAAAAAGTTGAAGAAAAGTTGAAGAGTTTGTTGAAGAACAGCACTGTGGGTGTTCCTACACCATGTAAACAGCAGTGGTTCAACGAGGCAACAAGCCAGTACCTTCTTTGGGGTGATCAATAAATGCTGGCCTTGCCAGCAACATTCTCATCTCAAGAGCAAATTATTAAAAACACTTTCAATAAACCTCTGAGAGACATAGGTAAGAAACTATTCGACTCCCTTCACAGTTATTCGAGTTTTTTCAAAAAAGATGTTCAAATTTCATGTCACTTAATCCCATTTACATGCATATGACTTGGTAAAAGTAATTTTCAATCCTTTTCAACATTAAAGATAGGTTAAGTGACTGGGCAAAAGTTTGGCAGATGGAGTATAATGTGGGAAAATGTGAACTTGTCCACCTAGGTAGGAAGAATAGGAAGGCAGCTTAATACTTAATTGGAAATAGAACCATAGAAATGTTACAGTGCTGAGAAAGAGGCCATTCAACCCATCAAATATGCACTGGTCAAAAAGAAACTAGCCACTCATTTTAATCCCACTTTCCAACACCTGGTCCGTAGCCCTGCAGGTTACAGCACTTCAGATGCAGACCCAGGTACCTTTTAAATCAGTTGAGCATTTCAGCCATTAATCACCAACTTAGGCAGTGAATTCCAGATGCCCACCACCCTCTTGGTGAAAAAGGTTTTCCTCATGTCCCCACTAATCATTCTACCAAACAAGTTAAATCTATGTCCCCTGGTAATTGACCCCTCAGCTAGGGGAAACAAGTCTTTCCTGCCTATCCTATATAGGTTCCTCATTTCAGAACTCTGCAGTACAGGAGGATCTGGATGTCCTGGCACATGAATCATAAAAAGTTAGTATGCAGGTATAGCAAGTGATTAGGAAGACAGATGGAATGTTGTTGTTTATTGCAAAGGAAATGGAATATAAAAGTAGCGATGTTTTGCTACAGTTGTACAGGGTGTTGGTGAGAACACATCTGGTGTACTGTGCCCAGTTTTGGTCTCATTTAAAAATGGATATAAATGCATTAGAAGTAGTTCAGAGACGGTTTACTCAACTGATTCCTCAGATGAAGGGGCTATCCTATGATGAAAGGTTGGGCAGGCTGGGCTTGTATCCATTGGAGTTTAGAAGGTTGAGAAGTGATCTTACTGAGACATAAAAGGTCCTGAGGGGACTTGACAGGGTGGATGCTGAAAGGATGTTTCCCATTGTGAGAGTAGAGCCATGGCACACCATGTAAAAATAAGGGGTCTCTCATTTAACATGGAGTTGAGGAAAATTTCTTTTCTTTCAGAGGGTCATTAAACCCTCTTCCCCGGAGAGTGGTGGAGGCAAGTTCATTGAATATTTTTAATGCCGAGGTAGATAGATTTTTGACTAACAAGGGAGTGGGAATGTGCAGTTCAGGTTGCACTCCCATCAGCCCAAATCTTACTGAATAGCGGAGCAGGCTTGAGGGGCCAGATGGCCTACTCCTGCTCCTAATTTATGGGCACGATTTTCCTATCAATGAATGGGCCCCGCCCCCCCCACTCACCGACACGTAAAATGACACGCGGTGATGTCGGGTGGAACTCCCAACGTCACCGCGCCCTATTTAAATTTTCCGGTAGTGGAATTCAGGCCACTGACAGAGTAATTAAATTAATTAGTGGACCTGTCCGTCCAACCTTAAGGTTGGTGGACAGGCCAGGAGCCCCGGCAGGAATTAGATGAAGCATGAAACTTCATCCACGGGCGGGATGAGGTTTCATGTAGGTTTTTTTAAATTTTGATAAAATTTTTGCAAAAATTATAGACATGTCCCAATTCATGTGACAGTGTCACATGAGGGGACATATTAGGGAAATTTTATTTATCTATTTTTAGCTTTTATACATTTACAGCCGACCTCCCTGAGGCAGCACTTAGCACCGTGCCCCCGATCAGAAGCACGCCCACTCTTCAACTTCGTCCCCGAGGGGGGAAAAATCCTGCCCCATATGTTTGTTATGTTCATATGTGAGGGAGAAAAACACTTCTACTCGTGACCTTTATTTTCTACAGTGGCGGCTTCTCATCACTGCCCCAGCCCCACATGTTCTGACATTTACCACCGTGAAACTATACTGCAGAGATCTCTTCGGACCAGTGTCATGGAGAAATCTTCTGGTCTTTATGAAATTTTCATCTGGACCATCACATTTGGGTCTGTATTCTCTCAAGTTTTGCAGAGTAAGAGGTGATCTCACTGAAACTTACAAGATTCTTACAGGGTATGACAGGGTGAGTGTAGACAGGGTGTTCCCCCTGACTGGTGAGCCTGGAACCAGGAGACAGTCTCAGAATAAGGGGCAGGCAGTTTAAGAACGAAATGAGGAGGAATTACTTCACTCATAGAGTGGTGAATCTTTGGAATTCTCCACCCGGGGGCTGTAGAAGCTTAATCATTGAATATGTTCAAGGTAGAAATCGATGATTTCTGGAGACTAATGACATCAAGGGATGTGGGGATAGCACGGGAAAGTGGCATTTAGGTAGATGATCATCTGTGATTTAATTTAATGGTGGAGCAGCTTCGAGGGGCTGAACGGCCTACTTCTGTTCCTATGAGGCAAGTGGGTAATTTTGGTCGCGGTCAAACGCCACTGCTTCATTGCTGAGCGTAAAATAAAGGCCATTAAATTGTCCCACCTCAGCCAAAGGTCAGAGATATGCTATGTACAAACTCCCAGCTGTTCAACGACCCCCACGCTCCTCTGGTCAGTAGGTTAGGTGTGTGGGTACAGAAGCAAGATCAGAGCAGCCCAGCTGACCACCTTAACGGGATTGTCGAGGCATTTCGACAACATGAGCAAACAAGCCCGGCACCATTTGTATTATGTTAATTTCATGCCCTGAAATGGTCCAATCAGTGTCACGAAGGCAAAAACTAGCCCGAAGTGGGAGATAGAGACTGATTTCAATGGAAGGATGGGCTGGAGAGCCAAGTTACCTCCCTCATCAGCAATTGTTTCTCAGCTAAGTAGTTGGTAGTCAGAGGTTGGGTTATTACGCTATTAACTTTACTATAAACACTCAGCAATGACTAAATTCCAAGCGACAAAGTTCCGCCCTCTGGTCTACACAAGGCCCAGTACTGACAGCTATTATACGCAAAGAGGGTCTTTGGAGAAGTAAAGGCTGTAAAAGCCGCTTCAAAGGGTTGGCCGAACGGCTGTAGTCATAGTTATTGTTAATCTTTACGGAGAATGAATCATTCCTCTTCATGAGAAGATTCATACGGCACAGAATGCCTGTCTACACGCGCGCGCACACACAAAGCACGCCAACGCTGATTCCTTACCGGGTTAAATATTGTTAAATCAGACATTTGGAGACTTGTTCACTGATAACAATCAACACGGAACAGAAAAACACCAACTCCCAATAAAACCGCTCCACACCCACACAACATAATCACAGAACGTCGCGGGTGTAACAATTATCCAATGGTCCAATGGGAGGCCGCAGCAAGAGTGATTGATAGGCCGGTTTCGCCTGGAGATTGGCAGATGGGAAGCGGTGACTTCCGTGTTTGACGGAGACTTACCGCAGGACAGATGAGTCAATATGAGACAACCTGAATTGTCAGGGATGACAGTTCCATTTTACCTTGTTTTCCATTTAAAAGAGATGGGTCTGCGCCTGGGATTTCCTGCAATGTGTGGACCGTGGAAGCACGTCCCTTGCTGTGGCACCTTAATATTTTTACTATAACTGCACTTACCTGCAGATGTGCATCTGGCCTTGTGTTCAATTGATAACACTCTCGCTGCTACCTCCTGTCAAGCATGCTGCATTGCTATTCTTTCAGAGACAAAGGAGGGACGGGAGATAGAACAGAAGTTATTAATCGTTGTGATAGGGTGGAAGGTAAGAGGGATTAAGTGATAAAAAGGGATGATGGTGCAAGGCAAAATTGGGATGGTAATGGATTAAATAAAGGAACAAAAAATGGTCTAGAGGGGGTGTAAAGGGAATAACAAAATCATTACCAACATTTGCACTCCAAAAAAAATTGGGAGCAGTGGTTATGATCCGAAATTGCTGAGCTCAGTGTTGTGTCTGGTAGGCTGTCAAGGGCCTAATCAAAAGATAAGATGCTCTTCCTCCAGTTTCTATTGAACATCAATCAAACTTTGTAGGAGGCCAAGGACAGAGAAGTCAGAGTGGGAATGGGGGAGAATTAAAATGCAGACTGAACAGAATTGTTCCACAGAGAACCATGTCAAACAGCCTGTTTTATGGAACAAAAACAGAATTACCTGGAAAAACTCAGCAGGTCTGGCAGCATCGGCAGAGAAGAAAAGAGTTGACGTTTCGAGTCCTCATGACCCTTCGACAGAACTTGAGTTCGAGTCCAAGAAAGAGTTGAAATATAAGCTGGTTTAAGGTGTGTGTGTGGGGGGCGGAGAGATAGAGAGAGAGAGAGGTGGGGGGGGGTGTGGTTGTAGGGACAAACAAGCAGTGATAGAAGCAGATCATCAAAAGATGTCAATGACAATAGTACAATAGAACACATAGGTGTTAAAGTTAAAGTTGGTGATATTATCTAAACGAATGTGCTAATTAAGAATGGATGGTAGGGCACTCAAGGTATAGCTCTAGTGGGTTTTTTTTAAATTTTTTTTATATAATGGAAATAGGTGGGAAAAGGAAAATCTTTATAATTTATTGGAAAAAAAAGGGAAGGGGGAAAACAGAAAGGGGGTGGGGATGGGGGAGGGAGCTCACGACCTAAAGTTGTTGAATTCAATATTCAGTCCGGAAGGCTGTAAAGTCCCTAGTCGGAAGATGAGGTGTTGTTCCTCCAGTTTACGTTGGGCTTCACTGGAACAATGCAGCAAGCCAAGGACAGACATGTGGGCAAGAGAGCAGGGTGGAGTGTTAAAATGGCAAGCGACAGGGAGGTTTGGGTCATTCTTGCGGACAGACCACAGGTGTTCTGCAAAGTGGTCGCCCAGTTTACGTTTGGTCTCTCCAATGTAGAGGAGACCACATTGGGAGCAACGAATGCAGTAGACTAAGTTGGGGGAAATGCAAGTGAAATGCTGCTTCACTTGAAAAGAGTGTTTGGGTCCTTGGACGGTGAGGAGAGAGGAAGTGAAGGGGCAGGTGTTGCATATGCATTGTTCCAGTGAAGCCCAACGTAAACTGGAGGAACAACACCTCATCTTCCGACTAGGGACTTTACAGCCTTCCGGACTGAATATTGAATTCAACAACTTTAGGTCGTGAGCTCCCTCCCCCATCCCCACCCCCTTTCTGTTTTCCCCCTTCCCTTTTTTTTCCAATAAATTATAAAGATTTTCCTTTTCCCACCTATTTCCATTATATAAAAAAAAAACCCCACTAGAGCTATACCTTGAGTGCCCTACCATCCATTCTTAATTAGCACATTCGTTTAGATAATATCACCAACTCTTTAACTTTAACACCTATGTGTTCTATTGTACTATTGTCGTTGACATCTTTTGATGATCTGCTTCTATCACTGCTTGTTTGTCCCTACAACCACACCCCGCCCCCCCCACCTCTCTCTCTCTCTATCTCTCCGCCCCCCACACACACACCTTAAACCAGCTTATATTTCAACTCTTTCTTGGACTCGAACTCAAGTTCTGTCAAAGGGTCATGAGGACTCGAAACGTCAACTCTTTTCTTCTCTGCCGATGCTGCCAGACCTGCTGAGTTTTTCCAGGTAATTCTGTTTTTGTTTTGGATTTCCAGCATCCGCAGTTTTTTTGGGTTTTTTTTTTGTTTTTAAGCCTGTTTTATGAGATGTGCCAAATGTCTCCTAGACTCCAAATAGAAAGTAACCACAGCCTTGCTCTTATCTAGCAGTTCTGTAATCTCATTCGAGAAGTAAATTGAATTAGATTTTCTACCCGGCGACAATGGATGAGATGAAAAAGCCTTCTTTGTTAACAAAAACAGAATTACCTAGAAAAACTCTGCAGGTCCGGCAGCATCGGCGGAGAAGAAAAGAGTAGACGTTTCGAGTCCTCATGACCCTTCAACAGAACTGAGTGAATATTAGGAAAGGGGTGAAATATAAGCTGGTTTAAGGTTGGGGGCGGTGGTGGCACACGAGGTACAGCTCTAGTGGGAGTGGGTTGGAAAGGCTAACAGGGCATAAAAGATATAGATTTAAAAATAATGAAAATAGGTGGGAAAAGAAAAATCTATATAAATTATTGGGAAAAAAAGGAAGGGGGAAGAAACGGAAAGGGGGTGGGGATGGAGGAGGGAGTTCAAGATCTAAAGTTGTTGAATTCAGTATTCAGTCCGGAAGACTGTAAAGTGCCTAGTCGGAAGATGAGGTGCTGTTCCTCCAGTTTGCGTTGGGCTTCACTGGAACAATGCAGCAAGCCAAGGACAGACATGTGGGCAAGAGAGCAGGGTGGAGTGTTAAAATGGCAAGCGACAGAGAGGTTTGGGTCTTTCTTGAGGACAGACTGCAGGTGTTCTGCAAAGCGGTCACCCAGTTTAAGTTTGGTCTCTCCAATGTAGAGGAGACCACATTGGGAGCAACGACTGCAGTAGACTAAGTTAGGGGAAATGCAAGTGAAATGCTGCTTCACTTGAAAGGAGTGTTTGGGCCCTTGGACGGTGAGGAGAGAGGAAGTGAAGGGGCAGGTGTTGCATCTTTAGTGTGGGCATGGGGAGGTGCCATAGGTGTGGGTTGAGGAGTAGGGGGTGATGGAGAAGTGGACCAGGGTGTCCCAGAGGGAACGATCCCTACGGAATGCCGCCAGCGGGGTGGGGGGGGGGGGGGGGGGGGGGGGGGGGGGGGTAGTGGGTGAAAGGAAGATGTGTTTGGCGGTGGCATCATGCTGGAGTTGGCGGAAATGGCGGAGGATGATCCTTTGAATGTGGAGACTGGTGGGGTGATAAGTGAGGACAAGGGGGACCCTATCATGTTTCTGGGAGGGAGGAAAAGGCGTGAGGGCGGATGCACAGGAGGTGGGCCAGACACGGTTGAGGACCCTGTCAACGACCGTGGGTGGAAAACCTCGGTTAAGGAAGAAGGAGGACATGTCAGAGGAACTGATTTTGAAGGTAGCATCATTAGAACAGGTGCGATGGAGGCTAAGGAACTGAGAGAATGGGATGGAGTCCTTACAGGAAGCGGGGTGTGAGGAGCTGTAGTCGAGGTAGCTGTGGGAGTCGGTAGGCTTGTAATGGATATTGGTGGACAGTCTATCACCAGAAATTGAGACAGAGAGGTCAAGGAAGGGAATGGAAGTGTCAGAGATGGACCATGTGAAAATGATGGAGGGGTAGAGATTGGAAGCAAAATTAATTAATTTTTCCAGGTCCCGAGAGTATAAAGCAGCACCGAAGTAATCATCGATGTACCAGAGAAAGAGTTGTGGGAGGGGGCTGGAGTAGGACTTGAACAAGGAATGTTCCACATACCCCATAAAGAGACAGGCATAGCTGGGGCCCATGCAGGTACCCATAGCCACACCTTTTATTTGGAGGAAGTGAGAGGAGTTAAAGGAGAAATTGTTCAGTGTGAGAACAAGTTCAGCCAGACGGAGGAGAGTAGTGGTGGATGGGGATTGTTCGGGCCTCTGTCTGAGGAAGAAGCTAAGGGCCCTCAGACGTGGGGGATGGAGGTGTAGAGGGATTGGATGTCCATGGTGAGGAGGAAGCGGTTGGGGCCAGGGAACTGGAAATTGTTGATGTGACGTAAGGTGTCAGAGGAATCATGGATGTAGGTGGGAAGGGACTGGACAAGGAGAGAGAAGGGAGTCAAGATAACAAGAAATGAGTTCCATGGGGCAGGAACAGGCTGACATGATCGGTCTGCCGGGACAGTTCTGTTAGTGGATTTTGGGTAGGAGGTAGAAACGGGCCATCCGAGGTTGGGCGACTTATCAGGTTGGAAGCTGTGGGAGGAAGATCTCCAGAGGAGATGAGGTCAGTGACAGTCCTGGAAACAATGGCTTGATGTTCAATGGTGGGGTCATGGTCCAGGGAAAGGTAGGAGGAAGTGTCCGCGAGGTAGAGGTCAGTGCACCAGACAACAACAGCACCACCCTCGTCAGTGGGTTTGATGACAATGTTGGGGTTGGACCTGAGAGAATGGAGTGCAGTAAGTTCAGAGAGAGACAGATTAGACTGGGTGAGAGGAGCAGAGAAATTGAGACGACTAATGTCACGCCAACAGTTCTCAATGAAAAGATCAAGAGAAGGTAAGAATCCAGAGGGAGGGGTCAGGGGTGGAGGGAGAATATTGGAAGTTGGTAAAAGGATCTGTTGAACGGGGAGAGGACTCCCGCCCAAAGAAGTGAGCACGGAGACGAAGACGGCGGAAGAAGAGTTCAGCATCATGCCCAGCCCAAAATTCATTGAGATGAGGGCGTAAGGGTATGAAACTAAGTCCTCTCTGAACTTACTGCACTCCATTCTCTCAGGTTCAACCCTGACATTGTCATCAAACCCGCTGACAAGGGTGGTGCTGTTGTTGTCTGGCACACTGACCTCTACCTCGTGGAGGCTGAGTGTCAACTCGCAGACACTTCCTCCTACCTCTCCCTGGACCATGACCCCATCACTAAACATCAAGCCATTGTTTCCAGGACTGTCACTGACCTCATCTCCTCTGGAGATCTTCCTCCCACAGCTTCCAACCTGGTAGTCGCCCAACTTCGGACGGCCCGTTTCTATCTCCTACCCAAAATCCACAAACAGAACTGTCCCGGCAGACCGATCATATCAGCCTGTTCCTGCCCCATGGAACTCATTTCTTGTTATATTGACTTCCTTCTCTCTCCCCTTGTCCAGTCCCTTCCCACCTACATCCGTGATTCCTCTGACACCTTACGTCACATCAACAATTTCCAGTTCTCTGGCCCCAACCGCTTCCTCTTCACCATGGGCGTCCAATCCCTCTACACTTCCATCCCCCACCAGGATGGTCTGAGGGCCCTTAGCTTCTTCCTCGAACAGAGGCCCGAACAATCCCCATCCACCACTACTCTCCTCCATCTGGCTGAACTTGTTCTCACACTGAACAATTTCTCCTTTAACTCTATGGGTACCAGCATGAGCCCCAGCTATGCCTGTCTCTTTAAGGGGTATGTGGAACATTCCTTGTTCCAGTCCTACTCCGGCCCCCTCCCACAACTCTTTCTCCGGTACATCGATGATTACTTCGGTGCTGCTTCATGCTCTTGTCGGGACCTGGAAAAATTAATTAATTTTGCTTCCAATCTCCACCTCTCCATCATTTTCACGTGGTCCATCTCTGACACTTCCCTTCCCTTCCTTGACATCTCTGTCTCAATTTCTGGTGATAGACTGTCCACCAATATCCATTACAAGCCTACCGACTCCCACAGCTATCTCGACTACAGCTCCTCACACCCTGCTTCCTGTAAGGACTCCATCCCATTCTCTCACTGCCTTAGCCTCCATCGCATCTGTTCTGATGATGCTACCTTCAAAAACAGTTCCTCTGACATGTCGTCCTTCTTCCTTAACCGAGGTTTTCCACCCACGGTCATTGACAGGGTCCTCAACCGTGTCCGGCCCATTTCCCGTGCATCCGCCCTCACGCCTTCTCCTCCCCCCTTGTCCTCACTTATCACCCCACCAGCCTCCGCATTCAAAGGATCATCCTCCGCCATTTCCGCCAACTCCAGCATGATGCCACCACCAAACACATCTTCCCTTCAACCCCCAGTCAGCATTCCATAGGGATCGTTCCCTCTGGGACACCCTGGTCCACTCCTCCATCACCCCCTACTCCTCAACCCACACCTATGGCACCTCCCCATGCCCACGCTAAAGATGCAACACCTGCCCCTTCACTTCCTCTCCCCTCACCATCCAAGGGCCCAAACACTCCTTTCAAGTGAAGCAGCATTTCACTTGCATTTCTCCTAACTTAGTCTACTGCATTCATTGCTCCCAATGCGGTCTCCTCTACACTGGAGAGACCAAACGTAAACTGGGTGACCGCTTTGCAGAACACCTGCGGTCTGTCCGCAAGAAAGACCCAAACCTCTCTGTCACTTGCCATTTTAACACTCCACCCTGCTCTCTTGCCCACATGTCTGTCCTTGGCTTGCTGCATTGTTCCAGTGAAGCCCAACGCAAACTGGAGGAACAGCACTTCATCTTCTGACTAAGCACTTTACAGCCTTCTGGACTGAATATTGAATTCAACAACTTTAGATCTTGAACTCCCTCCTCCATCCCCACCCCCTTTCCGTTTCTTCCCCATTCCTTTTGTTTTTTCCAATAATTTATATAGATTTTTCTTTTCCCACCCATTTCCATTATTTTTAAATCTATATCTTTTATGGCCTGTTAGCCTTTCCAACCCACCCCCACTAGAGCTGTACCTTGAGTGTCCTGCCATCCATTCTTAATTAGCACATTCGTTCAGATAATATCATCACCTTCAACAGCTCTTTGTTCTTCTGTCTGTGACATCTTTTGATTATCTGCTCCTATCACTGCTTGCTTGTCCCTACAACCACACACCCCCCCACTTCTCCCCCTCGCCCCCCCGCCCACCTTAAACCAGCTTATATTTCACCCCTCTCCTAATACTCTCTCAGTTCTGTTGAAGGGTCATGAGGACTTGAAACGTCAACTCTTTTCTTCTCCGCTGATGCTGCCAGACCTGCTGAGTTTTTCCAGGTAATTCTGTTTTTGTTTTGGAATTCCAGCATCTGCAGTTTTTGTTTTTATCTTTTTGTTTATAAGCCTTCTTTGTTATCTACTCAAATTTCCTCCTGACTGCCACACCCTTCTCTTGACCTTTATATCAAACAACTTTGCCATTGAACTCTGTTTGAAATCACTGTGGGTCCCCTCAATTGCACATACCGCATAGTTACAACCCTTTTAATTGTTTGTGCACATTTCTGGATAAATTAATGAATTTGTCAGTTTTCCAATGCTGTGCATAATTCAGGACATAGTTCCCTCTACCTAGCATCAACAACATCACATCCTGATGTCTGGAACAACCAATAACCAAGAATAATTGCTGCCATTTCATATGCACGAGTATAGCAGTCTCTTCAATCAGGTGTTAGTATTTGAAGCAGCCCCTCTGTTCCTCTACTATAGTTGGTAGTCTGGGCATTGATCCCTCTGTTGAGTGTAGGGCATGGTCCTGGCTCACCTCCTCTCTTGTCACACTGTGCTCTTTTGACAAAAGAAGAAGAATTGATTGTGGTAAAATTGTATACTACAGTAGTCAAACCAACAGTCTGCAGTCAAGTGGTGGCAGTAAAGTCTGGTGTAAGGGCATGAAATGACACCTCCAACATTGCAGTACTACAGTGAAGTGTCAGCCGAGATTATGCAAAGCTGTCAAATTTCTCTTGGAATGGAGACAAAGAATTAAAGGGTTGTAACAATAAGGTACATTGCGATTGAGGAGACCTGCAGTGATTCCAAACCAAGTTCAATGGCAAAGTTGTTTGGATATAAAGGTTAAGGTTAAGGTGGCGGTGAAACTTGTATGAAAAGCCTAGTGACTTAGAGAAGAGTGTAACCTCTGAACCAAAAATTACTTTCTTTTTAATGCTGGGAGTTGACAATCATACTAAATATCCCTGCACTTCATTGCTGCATTTATTTATCCATATGTTTTGAATGCTTGATATAAAAATACACGCAGTAATTGTGTATCAGTGTGTTAAGAGTTCATATAGGAACAGTACCAGTCAGAAAGTATATTTCAATTATTATTTGGGCAGTACAGAAATTAATAGGCTGTGAAGCATTTTGGGACATCCTGAGGTAGTGAAAGGTGTTAAATCAATGCAAGCGCATCCTTCTCATAGAATGAATCATAGAATGGTTATTGCACAGGACACCATTCGGCCCATCGTGTTTGTGCAGGCTCTTCAAAAGAGCAAGTCAGCTTATCACCTTTTCCCTCTAGCTGAGCAAGTTTTTTCTCTTCAGGTGCTTATCCAATTCCCTTTTGAAAACTCCAATTGTATCTTTCTGCATCACACTCTCAGGCAGTGCATTCCTGATGCTAACCACTTGCTGCATAAAAATGCTTTTCCTCATTACCCAGTTGCTTCTTTTGCCAATGAGGGAGGCTGGACAGAATAGATAGGAAGAATTTCCGCTTGTAAAATAATTAAGAATGAGAGGGCACAGATTTAGAGTGATTTGCAAAAGGAACAAATGCAATGCGAGAAAAAACTTTCTTGCACAGCGAGGGGTTTAGCTCTGGAATACACTGCCTGGAAGTGTGGTGGGGCCAGGTTCAATTGAGGCATTCAAGAGGGCATTAGTTGATTATTTAGATAGAAATAACGTGCAGAGTTACAGGGAGAAGGCAGGAGAATGGCAATGAGTCATGATGCTCATTTGGAGAGCTGGTGCAAAAACGATGGGCCGAGTGGCCTTCTGCACCATAACAATTCTGTGATTCTGTGAATCACCTTAAATTTGTGTCATCTGGTTCTCAACCCTTCCGTCAGCAGGAATAGTTTCTTTCTACTCTGTCTGGGCCCCTCATGATTTTGAACACCTTTATCAAATTTCCTTTCAGCCTTCTCTCTCTCAGGAGAACAAGCCCAGCTTCTTCAATCTATCCATGTAACCTAAGTCCCTCATCCCTGGAACCATTCTCGTAAATCTTTTCTGCACTTTTCACATCTTTCCTAGTGGGGTGCCCAGAATTAGGCACAACGTTACAGTTGAGGCTGAACCAGAGATTTATAAAAGTTCATCATAACTTCTTTGCTTTTGTACGCTGTGCCTCTACTTATAAAGCCCAGAATTCTGTATACCTTTTTTAACCACTTTGTCAATCTGCCCCACCACTTTCGACGATTTGTGCATCTCCGGGTCTCTCCATTCTTGCAACCCCTTAGAATTGTGCCCTTTATTTGATATTGCCTCTTCTCATTCCTAACAAAATGTACTGCTTTAAATTTCCCTGCATTAATTTAATCTGCCAGGTGTCACCCATTCTACCAGCCTGTCTCTGTCTTTTGGAAATCCATCAAGATTCTCCTCACAGTTCATGTCATGTGCAAACTCTGAGTTTGCATAATTTTTCAAGTGTTAAGGTCTCAAAGCATTTCACAGGATAAATGTACCGTGTGCTTGTGTGTGTGGTTTGTTGTCTGGGCCTGTCTGAGATAAGGTCTGATGTGAGGCTGCTCTGTGGCACCCATCAATGCAACAAGCATTGTATCCATCCATTGTTGGATGCGATGTTACTCCCTCGCGCGCGCGCGCGCGCGCGAGCGATCGTGCAGGCGCGTGCCAGTCGCCGCATTCCATCCGGCCTGGAGCCGGTCGCGGGCGCGCCCTCACGTGACCGCGGCTATTAGAACGGAGCGGCGGGCACGAGCTGATCTGCTCGCTGACAGCCAGGGACAAAGCGAGGAGGTGGGCTGCAGGCAAATCTCTCAGTAACAGCAGCAAACTCTTAAAGCGCAAAATCGCAAAATAACCGACAGAGAGAGGTGGGAGTAGAAAATACCAAAAAGACTCCAATTTGTGCCGGCCTGTAAGTACTCCAGTTAAAACATCATGATGTCCCAAATGACAAGCACCACGATGAGCCACGTCCAAAGCCATACCGTTACCCAGGTAGAAGACACCGTGCATTATAATCACCACAATTATGAGAGCGAGTTGGAGGAGTACATGATGCAGGAGGAAGACTGGGACAGAGACCTCCTGCTGGACCCTGCCTGGGAGAAACAGCAGAGAAAGGTCGGTGATTTTTTTTAAAGTACGAAGTGCCTGTCATTCTGTTACTTTAGATGCATATTAAGTAGAACCAAGTTATTTACGAACAACAATCCTAGTCACCGTTAGCAAAATGAATTAAAGTAAATTCCAATTCGCATGTTACAAATATCAATAAAAGCAGGATTACAGCACGGTTGGAAATTGATGCAATTATTCCTTGACAAATAGGACAAGCTATTTGTGTTCATTTAACAGGAGTACACTTATTTCAGGAGTAAACTATTTATTTGTATCAGTTTTCTGATAAAGTTCACAGCAATAAACTTCATTAAAATCAATCTTTAGATTTGTACTGTACTCAGCAATCACAGCAGGATGCAATCACAATACATAATGAATCTGATACCAGCATGTTCATATTGTTACTCCAGTGTCGTGCATGCCATGAGATGTGGCCAAGGGTGCTTTGAACAGCTGATGACGTCTTGAGGATTAGAATGGATATGACACCTAATAATAACTACAGTCCACTGGGTATTATCATCCCTCCTAATCCACTTATTTAACCAGAATTATTTGCAACAGTTGCTCTCTCACATTCAGTTAATATTGATATAAACTCATGTCAAACACTTTAAATGTTCTTTCATACTTTCTACTTTAATTACTTAAAAAGTACAGTATTGTCTTTGCTAGGCTGCAATGGCTCCATGTCCCCACAGTGCATTGAATTTAAAATCTCCAACTCCAAATTTACAAATCCCTCCATGGCTTCACCCCAGATTGTCTCTGCAACCTTCTACAATCCTACATCTCAACCTGAAACCGACTGACATCGTCCTGCTGAGAGAACCCTTTTGGGGTGTTTCCCCCACTTCCCAGAACTTATTTCCTAACCCTCTTTGTTTCTGATGCAGAAACAACAAAGCGAGATTTGAAAGGGGCGAGTTGGGAGGGAAGGAGAGAAAGTAATGGACTTCCCTCAGATGCTTAATAAATCACTTCATCTATCTGGGAATTCTTTTGGAAAGCAGTGCATGAACTCTAAAAATGACACAAACATAATGGGATAGATCTTTTTGTTTCTGCACCTTGGGCTGTTGGTCACAGAACTGTAACTGCAGATCAGTTAGGAACGCCTGACCGAAATGGAACATTGCTTTATTTTGTCTCCTTTTAAATGAATACATGAAGCATTTGTGCAAACTCTGTTAAAGGAAAAGCAAAATCCTGCAGATGCTGGAAATCGGAAATAAAACAGAAAATCCTGGAAATGTTCTGCAGGTTGGACAGCATCTGTGGAGAGAGGAACAGTTAACATTTCAGGCTGATGATCTTCATCAGAATATCAGAAAGGTCATTGACCTGAAATGTTCGCTGATTCTATCTCCACAGATGCTGCCTGACCTGCTGAGTATTTCCAACATTTTGTTGTTATTTCTGTTAAGGAATGTGTTCTCACCACCCTGCACAATTTTCCTGTATTACTCACCCAGATGATCCAGTAGGCAACGGAACTTGGACATTTTCCCCATTGGTTGTTGGATTTGGGGTGCGAACTTTATTTTTTTGTTTTTGTGTGTTAATGCTGCCCCTGTTAATTAAACAACCTATTTGGTTTGATTTATTAAAGAAAAATAATTGAGAAATTGTATGGCTGACTTGTCCCTTTCGTGGTCAGCTATAAATTTTACACAATGCAAACTCTGACTCAAGCATTCCTTCCATCAGGTATGTAAAAATATTATGTTGGCATTTCAGCATCATATGAGAAAGTATCACACCAAGCCAAATTTTCCTCTTCATCCCACTCTTAGGTCTAGATTCTGATGGAAAGGATTCTTTAGCCCAACATGTCTATGTTGGTTCTTCAATAAAGCTATCCGATTAGTCCCAAAGCCCTGCTCTTTCCCCAAAGTCCAAAGATATTTCCTATCAAGTATATATCCAATACGCTTTTGAACTTGCTATTGAGTCTGCTTCCTCACTTTTAAGCAATGCATTCCAAATCATGATTACTCGGTGTGCTTTTGAAAAAAATGTCTTCCCATCTCTCTTTATTTTGCCAGTTATCTTAAATCTGTGTACTCTAGTTACTGACTCACCTGCCACCAGAAACGGTCTCTCCTTCTTTACTCTAGCTAAACCCTCTATGATTAGGCTTGTTTGGTTAGTGCCGGGCTCCACCCTGCATTTGTTTCAAGTAATTGAGATTCCAAATTGTCAGGAAAAGAGGGCAATTTACCTTCAGGAGAGAGGAAAGAGTGGATTACAAGTTGCCTTGAGCTTTTCCCTCTAGTCAAGTGTAGCACTATTTATAGAGGCCTCTTAGGTTGGAAGTAGTATACAGGGACCTAAAAAAGAGAGGATTAACAAAATAACATAAATCATAGATGCAGTCAAAGATCTATGCTAGTTTCAAGTTCCTATAAGGCACTGCACTGGTTGCTGGAGCTAAATGACCTTGCAGTAGTTGTCATTTACATACTGATATCTTGAAGAGGAGCAGGGGAATTGATGGCTCATTAGTAATGAATAACAGGACATTCAAAATTATTTTATTAGTTATATCACAATTAAATGGAAAAATATTATGTGGTGTAAGTATTATTTTCACTGTGCTGCAAAACTGAAGATAGTGTTTTATGCATACTCCTTGTAACACATTTTAGGGAAAAATATAAACACTTTTAGAATTAAGCATCATTCCAGCTCATATTCTGAATTGACTATAAGTCATATTTTCTATGAAATGTGAAATGTTTCTGTATGTCCCTGTTTATTCTTTAGTATAACATAGCATAGACTTTACAAATTTGCATTCCTGACTTTTTTCCTTTATTCCTTCATGGGATGTGGATGTCGCTGGCAAGGCCAGCATTTGTTTTCCATCCCTAATGCCCTTGAACTGAGTGGCTTACCAGGGTCACTTCAGAAGGCAGTTACGAGTCAACCACATTGCTGTGGGTCTGAATTCAAGTATAGGCCAGACCAGGTAAGGATGGCAGATTTCCTTCTCTAAAGGACATTAATGAACCAGACGGGTCTTTACAACAATTGATGATAGTTTCATGGTCACCATTGCTGAGACTAGATTTATATTCCAGCTTTATTAATTGAATTTAAACTGCTGTAGCTGCCTTGGTGGGATTTGAACCCATGCCCTCAGGTTATTAGTCTAGGCCTCTGGATTACTAATGTAAAAGCAGAAAATGCTGGAAAAGCTCTGCAGGTCTGGCAGCATCTGTGGAGAGAGAAACAGAGTTAATGTTTCAAGTCCATATGACTCTTCTTCAGACCTCTGGATTACTAGTCCAGTGACATTACCACTAACACCCTCTCCCCAGTGTAGCTTTGCATCCCAAAGCACATGGCAGAATTTTCAGACATTGAGATCAGTGAGCCTCACAGGATTTTCTGCCTGTTAATTTTTTAAAAAAGCTATGATTTACATACAAGGCAAATTAGTTTGCCCTAATTTTCAACCTGCTCGTGTTGGTTCTGGTGGGGATGGGCAGTGTGTAGGTTTTGTGCTGCCAACTCATTTACCAGATAGTAGCATTGGGCCAAGTGACTCCTACATTCCTGGTTGTCTTTGTGTGCTGCTGGCTGCCTCTGCCCTCAGCAGGGAGCTGAGCAGTGTTTTGCTAATGGCACATGGTGCAGACAAACTTCTGTTCTTAAAGACAGTCAGTCCCACTTAAATTAAAGATGCACAAGATGCACTGATTTACAGAAGGCCACTGCTAACTGCTATAGCTGCCATTCTAAACAAGTGAAGTGGAACATCCAGGATCGTGGATGCAGCGCTGGAGCCCATAGTGGTGGAGATTGAAAGAAGGAGAAATGCCAGCATTCCTTGGAGGGCCAAAAAGCCTTCAAGGACCACCCTCAGAAAGGAATGGGAGCGGGTGGCTATGAAAGTCAACTTCCAGCACTTGGGCCCAAGCTCCTGGCAACACTGGCATAAGGACTTTAATGACCTCACAGATGGTCAAGGTTGTTGAATGCATCACCACAGGCCTCTGGAGATGCTCAATACACCACTCCCCCATTGCTCACCCTGCAGAACTTCCTGGAACTCCATGCTCAGCCCTAACACCAAGATACTCCAACACACACCTATCAATGCTGCCAGCTTCACAACCACCTTTCACTGTTCCCACTTCCCTCCATCTACACACATCACCAACATTCTTCCCACTTTCTTGCAGGACTGCAGAACAGAAAGGAACAGAACCCAGGGGGACAAGGATACCTGCGTCTCCTGAAACCTTTGGAGATGATGGCACTGTGCATCATGAGACTGTCTGTGACAGAGTCCATGGCATCTGACATTGCTGAGAACATGGAGAATGATGGTATTTTCCTGCCTTATGCTTCCTCTCAACCCCTAGGTCACCCTCATCTGCTGTCAGGCATGATGAACAAGCTGCTGATGGTGTGACCATGGACCTCTTGCTTTTCACCCCATCCCTCCCTTCGGACCAATCTTCCCTTTCTGATTTTCTGTTTACAAACACCAAAGAACTGCTGCCTGCCTAGCCTCAGTAGCTCCAGAAAGAGGAAAGAGAGCGACAGCTTTACACTGGTAAATGATAATTTGATCTGACACTTGCAGCCATCAGCTCAGACACAGGCACAGTGCATGTAGCTTAAAGGCTAGTATAGAGCTGGAAGCTGCATGTAGTGAGTCACCAGTGGGCTGTTGCTGTGCTAGGGGTAAAGGATGGTTTGTGTGCCTACTGACTGGAGGATAAGGTCACAGACAAGTGTTGCTGCAGGTGACTCCAATAAGGACCTCGATGAGGTGACATACAAGAGAGTGCTAGTGGGCATGCACATTAAGCTGCTGGGTGCATTGGCTAGTCTCCAGAAATATGCCAGTTTGTAGAAATATTCCAGAGTATCTTTGGAGGAATTCCTAGATTTGACAGGGTGTGTTGCTGCAAAGGATTAGGTGACCTATCCGTTCCCAGGCTGCAAGAGGCATGGGGATGATGACCAGTCAGTCACTCTCATTCCCCAGAATGTGGAGAAATTAAATGTATAGTCACTGTTCTGCATGCAGCCACTTCTGCACACAGACAGGGAGCCTGAAAGAGGGGATTATATGCTGGGGAGAAGGGATTAGGAGAAGAGGAGGCGAGCAGAACTGCATAGTCAAGAATAGGATGGTAATCATGATTGGGCAAGAAACAGGGAGAATGTTCTGCAGAGCAAGGTCCATTCCCATCTGTTCTAATGACGGGCTAAAATCTGCCTTCTCACTGTCAACCCCCAAACAATAACTTAGTTTTCTGGTCTTCTGGTATGAGAATGTATAAAGTAGATTTGACAGCACTGTATTATTTACAGGTAGTTGTCCACCGGTTATCACTCAATTCTTTTAGAATCATTATTTAATGAGCAGAGATGTAATGACAAGTCAACTGCACTGAATATCCTATCCACTGATATTTGCTGTAAGGGGAAAATAAAACCTGCCCCATGAACTTTTTCTCTTGCCTCTTTCTTTGCTTGTGCAGAAACAAATCAACGCTAATTCAACACATCATTATTCATAGGAAAAGGAGTAGGCCATTCAGCTCCTTGAGTTAGTTTTTAATTCAGTGAGATCATGGCTGATCTATATCCTAACTCCATCCACCCACATGGACTCCATTTCCCTTTATTCCTCTGGCAAGCAAAAATCTACCAAAAAACTATTTGAAAAGGGGAGGACCATGGGAGTTCAACTTCTTGATCTGCCAACATGCAATCAGATTCAGTAAAAGGGAGAGCGTTCAAAGTAAACTGGTCACAACAGCAGTGAACAACAATATAAAAGAACCAAAGTAATTGTTACTCCATTGGCACACATCACTGAAGTTAAACAGAGCAGATTAAGTTTATTGAATACTGAACTTCTTTTGAAATATACACATTTGTTAACTGTTATAAATAACTGATTTTAAATTATTGTGTGCTGTGAGAGTTGTTGTCTTTTGGATGGGACGTTAAACCGAGGCCTTATCTGCCCTCTTGGGTAGACATGAAATCTCATGGCATTATTCCAAGAAGAGCAGGGAAATTTTACCCAGGATTTAGCACCCAACCAACGTCAGTTTTTTTTAAAAAAGTGATCTGCTCTTAATCGCATCGTTATTTGTGGAACCTTCCTTGTGAAAATTGGTTGCCACATAATGAATTGACTTAATGCCACTTCAGAAGTACTTCGTTGGTTGTAAAGTACTTTCGGACACCCTGAGGTCATGAAAGGTGCTATATAAGCGAAAGTCTTTCTCAAATACAATCACCTCCATTTAAATAACATTTAAACTGGGCAAATAGTGCAAACCATTTTCCATTATGATTATTCTCAATTAAAAAGTCACTATTTAAAGAGTGTTAAGCACACCAGCTATTTCAGGGAGAAACAGGTGTTCAAATGAGTATCTTGCGCCTTGTTAAGGTGCATTTACCTATTATACTTAATTACCTTAAGAGATTCGGGTTACAGCTTGCACGAGGCAATGTCAAAGTGAGTAGAGCACACCTCGTTAAGGTGCAATTACTTTGCATTCTTAATCCTCTCTAAACACAAATGGATTTATTGAAGCTTGCCTTGAAAAATGAAACCGTTCATTCACAAGTACATAGGAATCTGGGGTTCTGAAGAAAGGTCATTAACCTGAAATGTTAATTTTGTTTCTCTCTCCACAGATGCTGCTAGATCTGCTGAGTGTTTCCAGTATTTTCTGTTTTTATTATAGAGGAATCTTGTTGCATTTAATAGTTTGGGTAGACAATACTGTTGTACATAACTAAATTCATATAAATTGCCAATGTATATACTGGGCAAATTATGTAAACACGAACCTGCCCTGTGCTGACATTATCTCCAAACATGGGGTCAGGTTCCATTCATATGCTGACAACACCATGCTCCAGCTCGCCACCATTACTCTACTCCTACAATGCCTTATGTGCAGCTTGTTCTTCAGTTATGCATTGAACAGACTATTATCTTTGTCCTCACCACAACTATGTGTCCTTCTCCCCAGCTCCATCCCTCTCTTGACCATTGTCTTGGGTTGAACCAGTCTGTTTGCCATCTTGGCATCCCGTTTAACAATGCGTTGTGTTTACAATCTCATCTTCTCTCCATCAGAAAATTCTATTTCCATAATGTCACCCGCCTCCACCCCGAATGCTTCTGAAACTCTCATCCACAGCATTGGCACTTGCAGATTCAACTATTCCATTGCTCTCCTGACCAACTTCCCATTGTGTAATGTTCTTAAACATCAGCTTATCCAATACTCTGCTGCCTTAATTATGGAGTCAGTGGGAGACTGCTACTTATTGCAGGTAGACATGGACAGAAGTGATAAGTAAATGGGTCCTGGGCTACGGTAGGACACCATAATTAAAATTCTCAAACCCATGTTTGAATCCAGTTCTTATCTCTGTATTTTCTGCCAGTCCTAAAATCTCCCCAACGCTCCTGTCCAAGTCTCCTTCAATCATCTAGACCCAATACTCTGGCACTTCCTCCCCAACCCTTCCACCCCTCTATCTTGAAGGTCCTCCTTAAAGCCCACCTCTCATTGTCACTGAAGTGTTTGTTGAGGTGTGATGGTCAAGAGTGATGACTTCCATGAAATGCTTTTAGGCTGGATTGTTGTCTTGATTAAACAGTATAGGGCAGGATACTGACATGGTGTGTTAAAGCACCGACATGCGGTGCTCAGTGCTTGATAAATAAAGCTGCAAGTTCTCTTTCATTACATTGAGTTCCTAACCCCAGCCACTCATTGTGGGAAAGTGTAGGGAAGAGGCGAAATGTAGTGCAGAGATAAAAATCAGGGGATTGTTTGGACAAGCAGCCCAATACGATTGATGAAGAGCAAAAGTGGTAGTGTGATGGCCTTGAAACAAGCTACTCAACTCCCCTCCCTCGGAGGGGTTGAATTCTATAAAGGAGAATGGAGGGTGTGTACCCTCTTTTTGAGAATTAGCAATATATTCTTAGAAAAAGATGCAATCTGTGTGGGGTGGGGTGGGGAGGGACATTCCTGTTCCTCCACACAAAAAAAAATCAGGTCATTTTCTGAATGACCTCCTGCTGTTCCTTTAAGGTTAGGCTACTCAACATCAGTTTCAAATTTTCAATAAATGTCATGAAAAGTACATTAAAGGATCCAGATTTTCACAGCAAAAATGTTCTCTCAGCTGAAGCAGATTTTCTCAGGACCCCACCCACTGTGGAGGGAGAAGTACCCTGAGTCCTTTTTCTCACGAGGGATGGGCAAATAATGCGAGGATTGCCCACATCCTGAGAACATGGGGAAAAAGCATTATTTTCCCTAAAATATGCCATAGTCTCTATCCTAACCTCTCCCTGCACAAAGGATATCACCAAGGATGTGATACAGAGCTGGAAGGAGAGAGGGTGAAATGGAGTTAGTTTGGGATTTGTTCTAGCATTGAGCCAGCACATAAATAATGGGCCAAGTGATCTCCTTGTGTGCTTTAACATCTCAGTTACTGTTTGTGGAACTTCATTGTGTACACATTGCTTCCATGTTTGCTTGTATATCTACACTTAAAAATAGTTAAATATTTGCAAATTAAAGGGTACTGTAAAACTCTATGTAAATGGAAGTTTATTCTTCATTTCTTTATAAGCCTCCATTAAAAAAAAGGATGTGCTCAGTATATCCTGGATTACACATTGTCGATGTTGTCATACACAGTTTATCCTGATCTGCCTTCCATTACAGTCCTGTTTATGCACTGACTGGAAAGTGAAAGAAACCTCATTTGTGCAACAGCAGTTGGCTTTTTGAAGTTGGGACTTATGGTACTTTGTTGGTGCACCACAGAGGGAATTCGGCAATTGGCTGCATTGTATTTAAACTGGGAGTGATGGGAACTTTAACATTTCAGTAGTAGTTCTGAGAGAATAGTGCAGAGCACCCCTCTTTACCTTTCCATCCAGCATTGTTCTCCAACAAGTAGTGGGCAGAAGCAGAAAGGGATAACAGCTCTTCAGACTTGTGGGGACAAAAAATGGGTCTCCATTGCCCCTAAAAATAAGAGGTAAATTGGATGGTTTATATTTTATATATGCAGCTGATGACAAGAGAGCAACACATTTGCTTGCTGCATTGAGTACCTGAAATCAGAACTGATTTCACTTCCCAGGAATAACAAGGTGAAAATGTTGTAAAATTGTTTACTGCCAGCCCAGGTTGTGGAACATGTACCTCAAAGCTTTATAAGTAACGCAAGCTAGAAATACCGATTGTACGCGTCACCATCTATAACTTTGCTATGTGGATGACTGCATCATATAAGCACTATGTTACTTTACAACTAGGAGAAAGAATGTGCTACTGGTTTCCTCAAAGTGCAACAGTTGGCATTGTTGGCGGACTGCCTCTTGTATCTACACACAACCTTGACATTTAATAGCTAGAGTTGCCTGATAATTTTAGGAACAATGATCATGGCATGCTTTAAAAAGACAAGTGTTGACATTGATGCCCCTGACACTAATCTGTGAAGTATGGATGGGTCAATTCCCTTTAACAATCTGCAATGGTCTAATAAAAAGTAGTTCTATTCCATGGAAAATTTGCCACATATTTTCAGTACGTTTTATTAATTATGGTGGCATCTTGCATACTAGTGACTCTGTGCCCCAGAACAATTGTGGCTTCTGAACACACTTCATTGCTGGCTACTGGAAAATGCAGTCATATGGATGCCAGACTTAGGACAGCACCAGGCCTAAAACAGAATCGGGCGCAAGTGCGATGGCCCCTTTCCACTGAGATCAGCAGCTTGCCAATACCTAGCCCTGCATTTTTCTTGACCATCTTGTGCAAAAATTGTTTGGGATGGTGGCAAAAAAAGTTATGAAGATTTGGTGACAATCTGTATCTACCCCAGACTCAGTTTTCCTCATCCCACCAGTAATGGCTGCCCCTTTCCTGTCTGCTGTATGTAAATGCCAGTGGGGAAGCAAGGCCTGCCTACTTCCCAGTCCCCACCACTGTCTTCAGCAGTGTCTCCAGATACCAATAGAAGAGTAGCAATATACTGTGACGTTACTGTGGTATTAAGCTGCATGAAGGAAGAGCACTTAGTCATGGCCTATTCTCTCTTCTTTTTAAGCACCACCAACTTTTTAGGCCCTCTTTTGGCTAGAAAATAAATAAAAATTCTCTCCTCTGCTTGGGGATCTTCCATCTTTTCAATGGTGGAGCCTCATTGGAATTATGTTGCAAGCTCCTTGGTGACAGGGAGTTAGATAAGAGCCTATTCTGCATGCCTAATGAGCCCTTATTCAGGAAAATTGTTAGGGTTATGGTAAGAAAAGACTGGGTGAATGTCTTACTCTGCTACTATCCTATCAACAAGAGAGAAATCCAAATCTTAATGTCCAGGCCAATACATAAACACAGCCTAAATTCAGAAAATGCTGCAAATGTTCAGCTGGTCACACAGCATCGATGGAGAGAAGAAGGTAAAGTTAACATTTCAATTTGATGCCCTGTATCAGAACCGGGAGATGTTGTACGTGCACAGATTCTAAGAAGCAACAGAGCTGGAGAAAAGGTGGAGAGTTGGTAGTGGTGGAAAGAATGATCTATGATTAGGTGGAAGATAGGAAGTCGATTCAGTGACAAAAGTGATAGATTTTTGTTTTTCCATGTGTAATTTTCAGAAACTTGATGAAAACTTGCAAGTTATTTGTGTTCATAGAGGTTAATTTTTAAAGAAGGAACACTCCCCACCCCACCCCACCCCACCTGCCTCCAGTCAGCACAAGGCAGGGAAACCTGCTGGCTGGGGGCTTAATGTGGGTCTCTCCCACCGCTGGTTAAATCCCAGTGGATTGAGGCAATTAAAGGCCTCAATTGCGCCATTGGCAGGAAGGCAGCTTGACCTTATCCCTGCCGCTGGTATAATTGAGGTGTGGGCAGGTAGGTGCTGGGCAGGCTGCCCTCTGGATTTAACGAAGCCCCCCTCCCCACCACCTTCATTGGCAGAGGAGCATAAGATCCAGCTTGGAGAGTCATAGTATCATTACAGCACAGAAGGAGGCTATTCGACCTATCAAATCCATGTCAGCTTTCTGTATGGCAATCCAGTTAGTCCCATTCCCTTGCTCTGTTCCAGTAGCCCTGCAAGTTTATTTCCTCCATGTTTCCGTCCAATTCCCTTTTGAAGTCATTGATCATCTCCACTTCCATCACTCCTGTAGGCAGCAATGATCACTCCTATAGCTACTGTGCTGCCGATTGAAAGCAATCCCCTACCCTTTATCTGGGAACTGCAATGGTGATGTTGCTGAGACTGCTGAGCTGTTGGCCCACTGACTGGGGTGGGGATGGGCAGAGTGGGGTGGGCCTGAGTCAGGATGGGTAACAAATGCTGGCCTTGCCAGTGACACCCACATCCCATGAAAGAATAAGGGACTTCATCGGAACTGACAGCATTCAGTTGCCATGTTTACTTATTCCCCTTGAACTGATTTGCCAATTCTTTTTAATTTTGAATCAATGTTTGGAGAGTTACCGACTACTAATGTAATGTATGCCATTTAAAAAAAAACTATTAAAAAATTCATACCACACTTTTGTCTAAAGATATACATTTAATAATTTATGAGAACATTGGCTTAACAGTTGTACTGTATAACTGGTGCAGGACAATTACTTTAGGATAAATTAAAATATAGTATCAGCTGTTGAAAGACAAGTTCATTCATATTAATAAATTGTTACATAATTGGGTAAAGGAACATGGGTGAAATTGGTCTTCAGCGGCGGAGCAAACTGGGCAGGAGTGAATTGACACCTCAATTTACACTCAGCCTAAACACTGGGCAGAAATTTCCCCCCGTCGAAGGTGGGGGGGAGGTGGGCAGGGGCGGGCACAAACCCAAGCGATGCCACCAATTGGGGTGGCACCATCATTTTACATGGGCGGGCCAATTAAGACCCGCCCAACGTGACGCGCACCCGGAGTCAGGGCCTGCGCTCTTTCACGAAAGAGTGCAGAAATCTCCCTGAGGCACGGAGCTGCCTCGGGGGGATTAAGTTTGGAATGTAAGTTTTTATTGAAGTCAGAAAAAAATTATTTAGACATGTTCCCTCATGTGACAGCGTCACATGAGCTGGGACATGTTTATCAAATGTTTGAAAATTCTTTATTTAATTAATAAACCCTTCATGAAACCTTGTCCCGCCTGTGGATGAGGTTTCATGAAAAATGTGAAGGCCTCCTGGGCTCTTTGCCTGCCCACCAACCTTAAGGTTGGATGGGCAGCTCAGGTTATTGTTTTAATTGATAATTAAATGGTCTTAATAGGCCTTTGACAATTTGGCGGGCGCACAGCTGAACTGAAAATCCAAATGACTTGTGGTGATGTCGGAACGCCCACCCAACGTCACCGTGCGTCATTTTACGCATCGGTGAGTGGGTCCCGCCCCCGTTCGCTGACCCAAAAATTCTTCCCATTGAATCCATAATCCAACTGATCCTGTCTTTCTTCACTCTGTTTCTGGATGAACTAGAATAGGAGATCTAACAGTTGCTATCTTGTTCCAATCTACCATCGTCTGTCACTTCCCCAAAGGATCTATCATATTTGACAAGGTTAGAAATGTAATAGGTTTTGAGCAAGTGGAAGGGAGGAGGGTGAGAAAAAGAACAAAAGGGAAGTGATAGGGTGTAAGGCAGGAGAGATTAAACAAGAAAAGTTTAGATGGTGCAGGGCAAAAAGGTTTGTCTAATAATGTCCATTTTGTTTATAATATCTTTCATATCAATTTTAACCAATTCAGGATTTTCCTCCTTCCCAATAATCTTGTCTTTTGTAAACATTGAAGCATAGTACTTGTTAGGTATCCCTGCCAATTTTCACTTATCCTCCATTAACTGACTGTCCTGTCCTCTTGCGTCACCTCATGTCAATCCTGGCTCAGTTGGTAGCAATCTTGCCTCTGAGTCAGAAAGTTCTGGGTTTGAATCCCACTCCAAAGATTTGGGCACATAATCCAGGCTAATGCTTCAGTGCAATACTGAGCGTTTGCTACGCTATTAGAGGGGCTGTCTTTCAGTTAAAATATTAAATCAAAGCCCTGTTTTCCCTGACAGGCGGTCAGGAAAGATCCTATGGCACTATTTTGAAGAAGAGAAGGGACATTCTCCCTGGTGTCCTTGGCAATCACTAAAACAGATTATCTGACCATTGTCAAATTTCTGTTTGTGGAAGCTGGCCGTGCACAAAGTGGCTGCTGCATTTCCTTACATTACAATGGTGACTACACATCAAAAAGTACCTGACTGGTTGTGAAATGCTTTGAGAAATCCTGCTGTTGTGAAAGGTGCTATATAAAGGAAAATCTTCCTTTCTTGACAACTGTTGATGCACAGTTGCAGCTCACCAGTTGCAGAGGGGTGGGAAACTGGCCAGCTCCTGTCTGAACTGCTGTTTTCAAGACTGCTGTTTAGGTCATTCAGTGCTTGCGTGCATGTTGCACGCTTTATCCATGTGTACTTTGAAGGGAGGATAAACATTTGTTAACTTTTATGTGAGGACACTTCTCTGACACACACTATTGTGCCATTGAACAAATGCTACTCAGCAACACATTAAAAGGCCCCACTGAGTATTGATTGTGAAGAATCTGGATCGTGTCATTGAATAGTGTACAAATTTGTCAGGCGGAATGATGTAAAAAAAAAACGCTCAGCGTCAAGAGCAGGGTGGGTGTGGAGTTTAGATTATCAGTAAATATTTTTGTCATCTCTTTTATCCATTCTTCACATCTGTATGTCTGATGAGTTTGCTTATTATTCTTCATTATACCCAATATAGTTTTGTTTACAGTCATTATAGTACTTAATTTTAGTTTCAATGTATTTCAGTTAAAAAGAAAAGAAAGACTGTATTTATATACCACCTTTCATGACCACAGGATATCTCAAAGTACTTTACAACCAATTAGAAGTGTTGTGTAGTCACTGTTGTAATGCAGGAAACATGGCAGCCAACCTGCATTTAGAAACCTCTCACAAACAGCAATGTGATAATAATCAGATAATCTTTTTTTGTATTGTTGATTGAGGGATAAATATTGGCCAGAACTATAGTATAATGGGGTATGTTAGACTTGGTCTCACAAAGGGTTAACTGTAATAGTCCGAGTTACCATAGAAGGAAGTGACATATCCCCATGTGACCTGGGAGTTTAGGAGAATGCAGCATGGAAAGATGCTAGTGTAAGGGAGTGTTCTTATAACCATAAATATGTCACAATAATGTTAGAGTGTTTGCAGCCAACAGTCTTTGGGAGTTATTAAAACTACTCCAAGCCAACAACACAATAAGTACACTGGGGATAACTGGCCTGCTTCTCTTTGAAATAGTGCTATGGGTCTTGTACATCAATACAAGCAGGCAGATAAGACCTTGGTTTAACGCCTCATCCAAAAGATGGCACCTCCAACAGTGCAGTGCTCCCTCAGTACTGCACTGAAGTGTCAGCCTTGAATTTTGTGCTCAAGCCCTTCAGTGGGACTTGAACCCCCAAAACTTGTGATTCAGATGTGGGTGTGCTACCAGCTAAGCAATGGCTGACACAAGTGTTAATGTACTTTCATATTTATTTTTGCCTATTTTGTTTATCTTTTTAAAATTTAAATCCTTTTTAAATTTAAATACTTTGCACTAACAGTTGCCTGTTAATTACTTTTATTCCTTGGAGTTCTTTCTTTTTAATAAAGCCAATTATTTTGATGAAAGATGCAGAAATTGACAATAAAGCCTGGCAGGATGTGGATTGTTGACCGATTGCATTTTTAATAATTATTTATTGTGAGGTTTATACTGAAGATTCAATGGCAACTAAATTATTACATCTGTGGTCTAAAATGCAGACTTTTTCTGTAATGTTGATGATATTAAGCCATATAGAACCCTATAAGTTTACAAGATCAAAGAAAGCATTAGGTCTGATTGCCAGAGCAATCCAAAATTAATCCTATGGTTCTGTTCCTTCCATATAATCTTCATCTCAAAAGATGCATGGTTATTTCATCAACTATGACAGAAACTTGCTTTTATGTAGCATCTTTAATGTAGTAAAACTTACCAAGGTACTTCACAGAAGAATTAACTGCTTCTTACAAGAAGGAATTCCATTCTGGGACAGCCTTCTACTTAAAAGTTATTTCTTCTAATCTCTCTCTTCATTCTCTTACTGGCAATGTTAAAACTATGGCTGCTTGTCACTGATTAGACAACCAAAAGAAATCACCTTTCCCTATATCCAATCAAAACTCTTTATAATTCAAGACAAAACACTATTGCATCCCCTCCTAGACTTTATATTATTGTGTTATTGGGTTGGAGTAGTTTCAATAAATTCTCAGACTGCTGGCTGCAAAACACTCTAACTTTATTCTAACATATTTATAGTTATGAGAACAGTCCCTTGCACTACCTTCTTTCTATGCTGCTTTCTCCTAGACTCTCAGATCACATGAGTATGTGTTACTTCCTTCTATGACATCACAGACTTTTACAGTTAACCTTTTGTGAGACTTTGTTATATTACAGTCTTCTCTGCTTCAGTGGAAATAGTCCCGGTATCAAAAGTCTCTCTGCATAATGATAATATGCTATCACTTGTATTATTCTGGTAAATTTAGTGTTTGCTATTTATATAATGGTTTAAAGTCCTTTGCACAACGGGGAACCCAAAACAGTATATAATATTCTTTCGGTAACCTGACTGTTGCCTGGTAAATAAAAATAATTATTTGCTCTTGTAGTCTGTGCCTATCTATGAAACCTAAGCTTCTTTATCTAAACAATCAATCATTCTACTAAATTTGTCTAATTTAACTTGTCTTTAACAAATGTCAAATACTGCCCTTGATTTTCCCATCCATCTCCAAGTAATTTGCTCACCTGTATCTGTAATTTCCCAAATATTAGTGCAACTAACTATTACAGCATAGTAATAACTAAAATCATTTTAATTTTGTAACATCTGGACATATGTAGCCATCAGACTTGAGCACCATTAAGCAAATTCTTTCTCAGATCCCACTATTGCTTATAATTCTACAAGTAATGAGACACAAATGTTCATTCAATTTGTTTAGATCTATGTTCTTTTAAAAAACGACCATTGTGCCCCAAGTGCCACTATCAGAAATGCTACTGTTGGATGTTTAGAACTGCCAAACAGCTGCCAGGCATATGTCTACTTTTCAATGGGATACTTATTCTTAGTAGCATTTAAGTAAAGCCCTTTTAAACCTGAGCTAAGTAAACAAATGAATTGGATCATAAATAGATAATTTATTGCCGTTACTATAATAGCACAGCTGTGCTCAGAGGAAGAAGTCTCCAGGTTGACAGGTTATTGACTTCTATTGTTATTCACTTTCTTGATTATTGAAGTGTGTTCCTATTCTGTATTTTCTGCTAATGCTGTAAATTATAGCTGAACTTCATAGGAAAAGTCCTGGGGTGATTGTGATATCTATTATTGTGACTAGATTTTATAACAGCAATAAATGAACCATCTCTGACTATACTTGCCTCTCAGTTATCACGTTAAAAGTGGACTAGATACTATGGGGTTCAATTTCCCTTGGGCTCTTTGTCAGGCCTGAAGGAGACCCTGTGTACAGAGTAAACACTCCAACCAAGAGGCCCATGACCAGCCTGTGAAGAGGCCTCGGGCCTTATTTTGTGTTGATGAGCTGCCTGTGCCTGCCACACCTCCAAGAAAATGAATGCCAGGCCATTTCCCTCACTGGCACTTTTGGGAGATGGGAAGAAGACAAATCAAGGTGCTAAAGAATCATCAACAACAGCAACTTATACTTGTTTAGCATCTTTAATGTAATGAAATGTTGAATAATGAAACATCCCAAGGTGCTCCACAGCGACCACATAAGGAGACATTATTAGGTCAGATGACCAAAAACTCGGTCAAAGAGGTAGGTTTTAAGGTGTGTTCTAATGGAGGAAAGCAAGGTAGGGAGGTGCAGAGGTATAGGGAGGGAATTCCAGAGCTTAGGGCCTAGACAACTGAAGGCATGGCCACCAGTGGTGGAGCAATCATAATTGGGAACACACAGGAGGCCAGATTTGGAGGAGTGCAGATATCTTGGAGGGTTGTGGGGTTGGAAGAGATTACAAAGATAGGGACGGGCAAGGCCATGAGGGAGTTTAAAAACAAGGATGAGAATTTTAAAATTGCTGTGTTGCTTAACTGGGAGCCAACGTAGGTCAGTGGGCAAAGGGGTGACAGGGGAACAGGACTCACTGTGAGGTAAGACACAGCAGCAGAATTTTTGATGACTCCAAGTTTACAGAGGATAGAATATGAAAGACCAGCCAGGAGTGCATTGGAATAGCCGAGTTTAGTGGTACTGAAAGAATGGATGAGGGTTTTGGCAGAAGATGAGCTGAGACAGGGGAAGTTGAGCGTGTTATGGAAGTGGAAATAGGCAGTCTTAGTGATGGCATGAATATGTGGTTGGAAGCTCATTTCAGGGTCAAATGTGACATCAAGGTTGTGAACAGATTGGCTTAATCTCAGACTATTGTCAGGGAGAGGGATGGAGTCGATAATTAAAGTTTCAGACCAAAAACAATGACTTCAGTCTTTCCAGTATTTGATTGGAGGAAATTTCTCTTCATCCTGGATGTTTTATAATTAGGGAGTTCACCTACAACTTCAGTCTCCGTAGCAGTGTTTTTTCTTAACATTTTTTTTTATAAGTGCCTCTTGGTGGTATTCAATGTGTAGCCCAGAGCAGCCATTGTAGAAACTGCAGCAGAACAGACCTGGCACTAATTTCATCCTGCCATATCCAGTTTTCCATAGAGGGGACTAAAACAGGTGTTAGGCCTCTCACTTTTATATGTAAAGGGCCTGATGCCTGTTCAAGGCAGCTGCCAGGGCTATTTGTCATTCTGTGTCCTTTGGGTCCCTGAAAATAGACTTTGTGCCTGTTACATGCTAGTAAGACAGCCGCAATAAGGTCCAATTTCTACCTCACAAAGCACACTTTTTGTTCCCAAATTGCTGCAGTGGAAGCTGCCGGCTGTTTCCCAATGTTTGATTGATGCCTGCGGCTCACCTCTTCTATCGCAGAGGTAGGCATATTCCTGACTAACAAGGCAGTCAAAGGTTATCAGGGGTAGGTGGAATGTGGAGTTGAGGCCACAATCAGATCAGCCATGATCTTCTTGAATGGCGGAGCAGGCCTGGGGGGACGAGTGGCCCACTCCTCCTAATTCGCATGTACATATGTACGTAAAATCCAGTGCTGAGTTTGGTCCAAAGGGTGCAGGTCATGTAAAGAGAGAGAGAGGGGAACAATTCAGAGGGCTTATCCCAACCCCGCACAAAAAACATTTACAAGCTTGATTTCTAACTTCTATTGAAATAACCTGAAGTGATACCTTCAAGGACCACTGATTATAGAATGCTCAGTGACAAGTTACCAGTGGGAGGGTCACGCATCTCGCACACTTCGCTCATTGGTAATTTAAAATCACACCAAGGTTCTATTGACACCATTGATCTGCATGGGCTAATGAGGCTACTTGCCTGTTTCTGGTGGGTGCTGGATTGCCCATTTCAGTCCAACCAAACTGGCTGCGACCTGGTGGGATGGGGGTGGTAAGGGCCATGCTTCTATTTTAAATGTTATATTGCGTGTCCCTGCTCAGCAAGGGGAAGAAAATCGACCCACATGAGCTTAGTAAGCCTCACCAAATCTCTTTTCATGCATTTTACTGCTTGGATACTGATAGAGACACTGATGTACCTCAGTGCCACAATGCTCATCAGCTAAAATGTTGAGGTGTTAATGAGATTGATCCCATTCCTGTACATCACCTTCCTCCCTCAGCTTCTTCACAGCTATTTTCTCCCATTTAACATTCACGGCATCATTCAAGATAAACCTATGCAACTAAAGATTTACACCTCAGCGCAAAATTCACAGCTGATGCACCAACAAAAATCTTGAAATTTAGATTGGCAGGCACTGTTGAAGTCACAAGTAAATTCTACTCCATTGATAAATATTCATGCAGCAAATTTGAATCACCTGTGATACAGTATGAAGTGAAGTGGAGAGGTTGTAATGGAGTAGACACGCATAAAGTGATGAGAAACAAGATACCAGCTGTCGGTTTCCTGAATGCAAACAACAACTGTTGCCGAGCTCTGCTGTGCTCATTCTTTGAACGACATGCTTCTCTTTGTTACAATAAAGGTGAAACTCAAGGACTTTACAATCTGCCCAACCCCCAATCTCATGGTACAGTGCTACTTATAACCAGCGTTATACTGTATTTGTTCATGATTTTAAGCAGTACTTTCATTATCCAACAATTTTTTCCCTAAGTCTTTCCTTTTTACTGCTGCTCCTGTTTACCAAACCATGTGCCATCCTAGACCATAAGATACCATAAAACGTAGGAGCAGAAGTAGGCCATACGACCCATCGTGTCTGCTCCGCCATTCAATGAGATCATGGCTGATCTGATAATCCTCAACTCCACTTTCCTGCCTTTTCCCCATAACTTTTGATTCCCTTACTGATGAAAAATCTGCCTATCTTAATCTTGAATATACTTAATGACCCAGCTTCTACAGCCCTCTGTGGTAAAGAATTCCACAGATTAACTACCCTCTGATAGAAGAAATTCCTCCTCATCTCTGTTTTAAATGGACAACCATTACTCTGAGATTATGCCCTCTGGTCCTAGACTCTCCCACAAGGGAAAACAGCCTCTCAGCATCCACCCTGTCAAGCCCCTAAGAATCTAATATGTTTCAATAAGGTCACCACTCATTCTTCTATACTCCAATGAGTACAGGCCCAAACTACTCAACCTCTCCTCATTAAAAAATCCCTCCATACTGGGATCAACCTAGTGAACCTTCCCTGGACTGCCTCCAATGCCAGTATATATTTCCTTAGATAAGGGGACTAAAACTGTTCACAGTATTCTGGGTGTGGTCTAACTGGTGCCTTGTACAGTTTTAACAAGACTTCCCTATTTTTATACTCAACTCCCTTTGAAGTAAAGGCCAACATTCCATTTGCCTTCTGTATTACCTGTTGAATTTGTATGCTAGCTTTTTGGGATTCATACACAAGGACCCCAAATCCCTCTGTGCTGTAGCTTTCTGCAGTCTTTCTCCATTTAAATAATATTTAGCTCTTCTATTCTTCCTGCTAAAGTGCATAACCTCATATTTTCCCACATTATATTCCATCTGCCAAGTTTTTGCCCACTCACTTAACCTGTCTATATCCCTCTATAGACTCCTTGTGTCATCCTCACCACTTGTCTTCCCACCTCTTTTTGTGTCATCTGCAAACTTGGCGATAATACATTTATTTCCCTCATCCAAGTCATTAATATATATTGTAAATAATTGTGGCCCCAGCACTGATCCCAGTGGCACTCCACTAGTTATAGGTTGCCATCCTGAAAATGCCCCCCTTATCTCAACTCTCTATTAGTTAGCCAATCCTCTATCTATGCTAATATACTACCACCAACATCATGTGCTCTTCTATGTATTACGTAGCCTTTGTGCGGTACCTTATTGAAAGCCTTTTGGAAATCCAACTCTTTTGTCAAGTCCAAAAATTCAACAACAGGACAAAGTTATGGCTCAAATTCAATGGCCTGGATTTTGATGCCAGCAGTGAAGAGACTGCACTCACCACTGACCTCAAAGAAAGCTGGCCACAGAGATCCAGCAATCTGTGTGTGGTGTGGATTTCCCCTTGCTTGATGTCAATTTGAATCTGGCAAGAAATGAAGGGGATCTCTGGGGTCCAGCAACAGTGATGTCATCAAACAGGGTAAACAGCTAATCACATTGAAGTATTCTCACAGACAGCAAACCAGAAAGTAAAATGCACTGAAGCTTTCACTTTTAATTGAAAGGTTTTAAGAGAGCAAAATAAATGAATTGGAACACACACATAGAATTTAGAAGTTAAAATATCATTTTTTAATTGTATTTTATTTTATAAAACATGATTGTTTAAAAATAATAATGGAGAGTTTTGATATTACGCAATTACCATAAATTGCAACATATAAGTCAACCCAGTGTATAAGACAATCCTATTTTTCCGGCCCCAAAAATCATGTTTTTGCATATACTTGGTGTACAAGTTAAACCTCTGTTTTTAGCCCCAACCTGCTATACTCACTCACATTAGGAGTCAGTCTCAATTTTTCACTCCACAAATGCATGTTTTACTTACTGGTACCTTATAACTGGCAACAAGGAGTCAAGCAGTTGATACAGGTTGTGTCACAAAGGTGCATGGGAGTTTAAGACTTGCTACCCTTTGCGCCAGATGGTGATGACATTTCAAAAGGGTGACCATCCACACCATTGGTTCACTTTTATACCTTTGTTTAAGTTAACCCTGTTTTTGAAGGGATTTTTCAAGGCTTCAAAGACCGACTTAAACACAACATTTATGGTATGAAATTAATTTTCAGGGCCAATGAGGCTTTGCAGTAGTAATTATGAACTTAGAACGTTGTTAACACCTGTTAGATTTCCTACAGCAAGGTGCAACTTTTTAAAGGGATTTTACAGTGAGACTAATAGTGTAAAAGGGCAAGTTTTTGTCCATTCAGTGATTTGTATTTGATTGCAGCTTGGTGGGACTTCAACAGTGCAACCCTGTGGGAAAGCATGGAATCACTGACAGCAACCACTGGATGTCAACTTTTAACTGCCTGTTAGTGGACTCCAAGAGCTCCTTTGAATTAAAGGAGAGTAATGATGCGAATGCTGACAATTTTGCCATCATTACCACTGCAAAATCCAGGCCCATGATTTATTTTACTGATGAAAATTAATTGAAAACTTTAATGTTAATAGCCAATTCAGTTGAATAATAAGATACAGAAATAAGTGGATAACCTCATTCTTATTTTTAAAGATTAGAACTTGTTATATTTCAGAAATCATCCAATCTACTGAAAAACTAGGGTTGTCCAGTCTGCTGATCACCCTAGCCCCACACTCTATTTCCCGCTAAAGGTGGGAGGGAAGAAAAGATGGAATAGATAATCCAGATGACAGGCTTACTGCCTATAGAGTGCTGTATCTGCTGGTGTTGTGTTACAGTTTGCTCTGGGAGTCCAAGTTGCTGAGGCAACATGCATAAATGGACAG
Organism: Carcharodon carcharias; assembly: GCF_017639515.1. Classification (NCBI taxonomy): domain Eukaryota; kingdom Metazoa; phylum Chordata; class Chondrichthyes; order Lamniformes; family Lamnidae; genus Carcharodon; species Carcharodon carcharias. The sequence continues at coordinate 214,021,792 of NC_054468.1, forward strand.
TGCTGGTTGAGGCTCCAACGTTCTTTCCATCACATGGCTAACCAGGAATTTCTCCTGCTGTTACCGCCTGCCATTGGCATGTGTTGGAAGGACTTACAAGCTGATTCTCAACCTGTTTGGCCATGCCTAGAATGCACTTTCCTTGGTCATCGAATCCTGGGGCGGGACTCAAATCCGGCACTTCTGGCTCAGAGGGAGGGACGCTATCCATTGCACCACGAAACCTTCTGTGCTATATCCAACTGCTAGGAATGCCGAAAGAGCGATCTGGGTCTGTTCAGCATCAGATTTTCCCAATAGACAAGTACAATCCAGTACCGCCATGCTTCCACCCTCCTCCTACCCTATGTGACAACTTGTCTGTGACTAGCCACTCAGTAATAGATCCATAAACCATAAGACCATAAGATGTAAGAGCAGAAGTAGGCCATTCGGCCCATCGAGTCTGCTCCACCATTCAATGAGATCATGGCTGATCTGGTAATCCTCAACTCCACTTTCCTGCCTTTTCCCCATAGCCCTTGATTCCCTTACTGATTAAAAATCTGTCTATCTCAGTCTTGAATATACTTAACAACCCAGCCTCTACAGCCCTTTATGGTAAAGAATTCCACAGATTGACTACCCTATGAGAGAAGAAATTCCTCTTAATCTCTGTCTTAAATGGGCACCCCCTTACTCTGAGATTCTGCCCTCTGGTCCTGGACTCTCCCACAAGGGAAAACAACCTCTCAGCATCTACCCTGTCAAGACCCCTAAGAATCTTATATGTTTCAATAAAGTCATCTCTCATTTTCTAAACTCTTATGAGCAGAAGCCCAATCTACTCAACCTCTCCTCGTAAGAAAATCCTTCCGCACCCAGGATCAACCTAGTCAACCTTCTCTGGACTGCCTCCAATGCCAGTATATCTTTTCTTAGATAAGGGGACCAAAATTGTTCACAGTATCCTAGGTGTGGTCTAACTTGTATAGTTTTAGCAAGACTTCCTTATTTTTATACTCCATTCCCTTTGAAGTAAAGCCCAACATTCCACTTGCCTTCTCTGTTACCTGTTGACCTAACAAACTTTCACATGCCTCTCCCTGTGGAAAGTTGCTACATCAATGCCCCCTGCTGCCCAGCCACTTTCCTTAAATAGCATCACCAGAAGCTTCCATGGAGGGTAAGTAATCCTTACAACTCCCAAAAGAATCATTTTGTTTTTTAAAAATGAAAAATATCATCCACTACCAATCTAAAGAACACAAAAATATAGAATTGAACTCTGTGGGGTAGAAATTGAACCCTGTTGCACCCTTTTTGCAATCTGCTTCCCTCCACTGAGCTGCAACAGGCAGTCAAATGATTAAAGTAGAAGCATTGCACTTAGTGCACCCTCCATGTCAACAGTTGGGTCACAGCCATTTTGGGTGGGGGTTTAAAATGGTCAAACCAGGGAGCCGCTGGAAACAGGCAAGAGGCTGTATGAGTCCATGAAGATCGAATTAAAGATGTTACCACCACCTTAAGGGTAATTGAAGATGAACAATATTGTTAGTCCTTGCCAGTGATGCTCCTATACCCATGAAAGAACCTTCTTGAAGTTTTGAATTACCACTGGGAGAAATCTGCTTTGCATACGTCACCCATTGATAATTGGCATTGAGCATTCTATCTATAATCAGTGGTCCTAAAAGGCATCACTGCAGGTTGGTTCAATTTAAGTTAAAATAACAGATTTGTAAATAGTTTTTGTGTAGGGTCGAGAGAAACCCTCCATCCAGATTTAACTCTCTTTAACTTACCTGCATCAGTTGGGCCATAATCGACACAGTATAGAACCGGTGATCTGCTGATCCAGTGCAAGAAGCAACTTGCAGCCTCCATCATCAGCAATTTTTGCCACCTGTGACAAGAACACCAACCTCAGACTGATCCGGGGCTGGGTGATGTTAGGAGAGAAAACCTCGAGAGTGAGTGGCCTAAGGTCGGCAGTGACCCACCGTTCCCTTGTGGAGCCAGGAGCATCCCTGTTCCTTCCAACTCCACAGAAAGGGGACAAAATTTGTTTGCTCTATACAGACTTATGCTGATGCTGGGAGCAGGCAGCGCCACGAGTCACAGATTTTGTCAGTGACATCAATGAAGAATGTAGCACAGGCTGTGCAGATAACAGTCCATGGTATTGCTTTCTCTGGTGAATCGACACAGGTCTATGCAGTCCCATCAGAAGAAATTTCTCCCATGTTCCATGTGCGACCAGGAGGAACAGTATTTTAAAAGCAGGTTATTGCTGCACAGATATTTTATGCCGAAATGTATGATAAACTCACAGCTTTGAGTAAATTGTACTTTTCTTTTGTTTTTATTTATTACTTTTTCCCTTCCTCTCTTTATAGTTGCAAACTGTGGCCAGAAAATGGACAGGCACATTATTCTCAACTTCTGCCAATGTCATTCTGTAACTGGCTGTCAGCGAAAACAAGGAAAAACATTTACATTTATATAGCACCTTTCATGACTTCATGATATCTTAGAAAGTTTACAGCCAATAAAGTTATTTTGAAGTATAGTCACCATTGTAAAATGGGGAGACACAACAGCCAGTCTGTTCTCAGGAAGGTCCCACAAGCAGTAATGTGATAATGTCCAGGTAATCTGCTTGTAGGTGTTAGTTTAGGAATATTTTCTGAAAAAGTATGTAGTCTATGTAGTGGGGTTTGAACCACTTCTTTCTAACTCAGGGGCAGGAGAGCTATCACTGAGCCACAACTGACACCAACAGTGGACAAGAATGACCTGGAGTGATTCATCCTCCCATTTTTCCCGCTGCATTTCAGGAAGAGCAGGGAGATTGTAGATATAAACTCAGATATTACATTATTGTCTGATTGTAACAGATTAACATTGAAACCATTATCTTGCTAATATTTGATGCTTAATGTCTAACAGGCTGCCACATCTATCATTCGACTTCAAGGGTCCATTTAGGCCTTGTACACACAGCCATTGATTGTCAGGAGGTGACAGCATGTGAAAGCGATGCAATATCATGTTAGTTGAATAACTCTCAAACAGCAGAATATCATCTGCATACATTGCCAGCATACTATTCTCCTTTCAGACATATTCTGAAGGTTCAATGATCCAGATAGCAATGTCACTGGAACCCCATTATCTCCAAGTTTCCTCCTAGTCACATGCCATCTATCGTCTATTATTCATCATTGCTGGAATATCAGTGAACACCATTGTGGGAGTATCATCTGATTCAAGGAGAAGGCTTACTTGCCACATTCTCTAGGCATCTCAGCTAGTGCAATAAATACAGCCTCGCTAGCATCATTCATAACCCAAAAGCAAGTGTAAAAAAATACAGAGGAAGGAAAGTATTCTCTTGTTGTTCCACCAATGATTTGCTCTTTTTTGCAAACCTCAGTTAACACCAGCAATTGCTTTTTTAGGCCTGGCCCACTATGTCATCCACCCACATCCCATTACTTTCCATAATGTTGCTTCTCCCTAAGATAATTTCTATTCTATTTGCAATGTATCGTGTCACATAGCATAGCATTCCTACTCTTATACAAATATGGGAACAGATTGTGGCATAATAGGACGCAGCGATTTTGACAAATGTCAAATACAAGGTCTAACAACTGGTGCAATTTGATCCTCACTCAGTCAGCATTTGTTGATTGTCAGCATTCTGGCTGACAAACTGCAAATGTTCTAAAGTGAAATATCCTATGCTGTAATGCATTTTTCAGTGACTAAAATATCACAATACCTATGTTACTGACAGGCTGCCAGATTCCCATCATTACAAGAACAAGATGCAGAGGGTGCTACACTAAAATTATCTGTGAATCAATTGAATTTTTTAAATGCCTACAGTCCCAAATTGATTTTTTTCCCTTAAATTGCCAGCTGCTGCTGTAGTATCTGATTTGTATGTAAGTAATGATCGAAACATTACCAGCAAGTTGAAACTGGAGAGCCTTAAATTCAGTGTAATCCTAACACCAGTTTTACTGAATGGATTGTGAAATAATGTCAAAATTGGAATCATTTACGTTTGTCACAAGGAAGTTATGACATTAACATTTACGAGAATTAAGAATTCTTGCTGTAAATGTGCATTATGCCCAACATGATGTTTTTCATATATTCACTTCTTTATCATATCCTTCAATCTCTCCTTTGATCCAATTGGATCAGCTAGAGACTAATGATTATCTCTTCAACCTTGTATGTGAAGAGAGTGCTGATAGCTGATTGGTTGGCAAGTGGTGTTGCTATAAAGAATGCAGCACTGATGGTGACTGACAGTTAACTGCCAAGCAAATGGGACGATATATTAGCTGAGTTCGAACTCCTCTACTCCCAACTACCCTGCCACAAACCAGCATCCACTGAAGACGCTGAATCCTTGAAAGTGCCCCTAGCTGATCTAGTGCTCACGTATTGTGGGATTCCGAACGACCTGTTCAACTTTCACATGCAATGCGAATGTCTGACAGCATTGCAAGGCCTTAAGACCAACTCAGACATACACATCAGTAAATCTGACAAAGGGACAGGAATAGTCATCCTTAACAAGTGTAACTATATCAACAAAATCCACGCCATTCTTAATGACAGGTCTAAATTCGTATCCATTGGACCTGCCACTCAACATGACCAGACAACCATGCTCAAAAGTAAGCTTAAAAAAAACTTAGAGATTAAAACAAAAAACTGCGGATGCTGGAAATCCAAAACAAAAACAGAAATACCTGGAAAAACTCAGCAGGTCTGGCATCATCGGCGGAGAAGAACAAAGTTGACGTTTCGAGTCCTCATGACCCTTCAACAGAACTGTTGAAGGGTCATGAGGACTCGAAAGGTCAACTTTGTTCTTCTCTGCCGATGCTGCCAGACCTGCTGAGTTTTTCCAGGTATTTCTGTTTTTGTTTTAAAAAAAAACTTGCTGGACTTGTGTAAGAGCGATGAGCTGCCGTATGATATATGACAGGGTTTGTCTTCACAGTTTGCTATATCTGCGTATGTATGGGCTGCCCAGGACACACAAAAGTGATGTCCCTCTACGCCCCATCTTATCCATGACCAGTTCTGTACAACGTGAATTGGCCAGACGGCTGGGGGAATTGTTACAATTTGATCAAGTTTTCCGCATACACAGTGAAGGGTTCCTTCACATTTGCGAAGACCATATCAATAGCAATGCCGTGCCTGTGTGCTCATTTGACATTGCTAGCCTATTCCCCAATGTTCCACTTAAGGAAGCCATAGATATTTGGAGCACTATATCATGGCGATCTAGACCTACCACCACTGTGTGAATCAGCATTCGCTGAATTTATGAACTTGGCAACTCGCGTAGTTGAGTTCAGTTTTAATGACATCATGGCAGGAGTCCTCTCCCAGTTCAACGGATCCTTTTACCCATCTCCAATATTCTCCCTCCACCTGGACCCCTCCCTCTGGATTCTTACCTTCTCTCGATCTTTTCATTGAGAACTGTCAGCGCGACATTAGTCGTCTCAATTTCTCTGCTCCTCTCACCCATTCTAACCTGTCTCTCTCTGAACTTACTGCACTCCATTCTCTCAGGTCCAACCCTGACATTGTCATCAAACCCGCTGACAAGGGTGGTGCTGTTGTTGTCTGGCGCACTGACCTCTACCTCGCGGAGGCTGAGCGTCAACTCGCAGACACTTCCTCCTACCTCTCCCTGGACCATGACCCCACCACTGAACATCAAGCCATTGTTTCCAGGACTGTTACTGACCTCATCTCCTCTGGGGATCTCTCTCCCACAGCTTCCAACCTGATAGTCGCCCAACGTCGGACGGCCCGCTTCTATCTCCTACCCAAAATCCACAAACAGAACTGCCCCGGTAGACCGATCGTCTCAGCTTGCTCCTGCCCCATGGAACTCATTTCTCGTTATCTTGACTCCCTTCTCTCTCCCCTTGTCCAGTCCCTTCCCACCTACATCCGTGATTCCTCTGACACCTTACGTCACATCAACAATTTCCAGTTCCCTGGCCCCAACCGCTTCCTCTTCACCATGGATGTCCAATCCCTCTACACCTCCATCCCCCACCAGGATGGTCTGAGGGCCCTTAGCTTCTTCCTCGAACAGAGGCCCGAACAATCCCCATCCACCACTACTCTCCTCCGTCTGGCTGAACTTGTTCTCATGCTGAACAATTTCTCCTTCAACTCTTCTCACTTCCTCCAAATAAAAGGTGTGGCTATGGGTACCCGCATGGGCCCCAGCTATGCCTGTCTCTTTATGGGGTATGTGGAACATTCCTTGTTGCAGTCCTACTCCGTCCCCCTTCCACAACTCTTTCTCCGGTACATCGATGATTACTTCGGTGCCACTTCATGCTCTCGCCGGGACTTGGAAAAATTTATTAATTTTGCTTCCAATCTCCACCCCTCCATCATTTTCACGTGGTCCATCTCTGACACTTCCCTTCCCTTCCTTGACCTCTCTGTCTCAATCTCTGGTGATAGACTGTCCACCAATATCCATTACAAACCCACCGACTCCCACAGCTATCTCGACTACAGCTCCTCACAACCCGCTTCCTGTAAGGACTCCATCCCATTCTCTCAGTTCCTTCGCCTCCGTCGCATCTGTTCCGATGATGATACATTCAAAAACAGTTCCTCTAACATGTCCTCCTTCCTTAACCGAGGTTTTCCACCCACGGTCGTTGACAGGGCCCTCAACCGTGTCCGGCCCATCTCCCACGCATCCGCCCTCACGCCTTCTCCTCCCTCCCAGAAACATGATAGGGTCCCCCTTGTCCTCACTTATCACCCCACCAGCCTCTGCATTCAAAGGATCATCCTCCGCCATTTCCGCCAACTCCAGCATGATGCCACCACCAAACACATCTTCCCTTCACCCCCCTTATCGGCATTCCGTAGGGATCGCTCCCTCCGGAACACCCTGGTCCACTCCTCCATCACCCCCTACTCCTCAACCCCCTCCTAGGGCACCACCCCATGCCCACGCAAAAGATGCAACACCTGCCCCTTCACTTCCTCTCTCCTCACCGTCCAAGGACCCAAACACTCCTTTCAAGTGAAGCAGCATTTCACTTGCATTTCCCCCAACTTAGTCTACTGCATTCGTTGCTCCCAATGTGGTCTCCTCTACATTGGAGAGACCAAACGTAAACTGGGCGACCGCTTTGCAGAACACCTGCGGTCTGTCCGCAAGGAATGACCCAAACCTCCCTGTTGCTTGCCATTTTAACACTCCACCCTGCTCTCTTGCCCACATGTCTGTCCTTGGCTTGCTGCATTGTTCCAGTGAAGCCCAACGCAAACTGGAGGAACAACACCTCATCTTCCGACTAGGGACTTTACAGCCTTCCGGACTGAATATTGAATTCAACAACTTTAGGTCGTGAGCTCCCTCCCCCATCCCCACCCCCTTTCTGTTTCCCCCTTCCTTTTTTTTCCAATAAATTATAAAGATTTTCCTTTTCCCACCTATTTCCATTGTAAAAAAAAAACCCCACTAGAGCTATACCTTGAGTGCCCTACCATCCATTCTTAATTAGCACATTTGTTTAGATAATATCACCAACTTTAACTTTAACACCTATGTGTTCTATTGTACTATTGTCGTTGACATCTTTTGATGATCTGCTTCTATCACTGCTTGTTTGTCCCTACAACCACACCCCCCCCACTCCACCTCTCTCTCTCTCTCTCTCTCTCCGCCCCCCACACACACACCTTAAACCAGCTTATATTTCAACTCTTTCTTGGACTCGAACTCAAGTTCTGTCGAAGGGTCATGAGGACTCGAAACGTCAACTCTTTTCTTCTCCGCCGATGCTGCCAGACCTGCTGAGTTTTTCCAGGTAATTCTGTTTTTGTTTTTAATGACATCATGTATGCCCAAATAGATGGTGTTGCCAAGGGATCCCCTCTAGGCCCATCACTGACAAACATCTTTGCTGGGTTCCATGAGAAACGTGTCTTCAGTGGAATGACACCTAACTTCCTACCCTTTGCATATTTCTGAAATGTGGATGATACATTTGCTATATTTAAATCTGCAGCTGCATGTAACAATTTCCTTACATGTCCTAATGGGCTCTATCCTGCACCAAATTCACCTATGAAATGAAGCAGTCAAATCCCCTTCTTTGACGTATTAGTTAAGCAATCTACCAGGGGATGCTCTACTATGGTCCACTGCAAGCCTACCTTCACTGGTCAATATACATGTTGGGATTCTTACAATTCCACATGCTATAAGATTGGTCTTATCAGCAACCTTGTAAATAGGGCCCAAGCCATTTGCTCACCATGCAAGCTTGATGCTGAAATAGGGCAAATCAAAGGCATCCTGCAGGATAATGGCTACCCTGATCAGATCATTTCGCGCTGTATATCATGCAACCTCATGAATGGGCCTAAGGCCATCACTTTCAGCCCTGAAAAGTACCCAGTCTACTTCAGATTACCCTGGAAGGGTAATACGAGTGGTATTTGCCACTAACGGGATGCTGTCATCAAGCCAAAAAGATGTTCTGCCTATCACACAAATGAGTAACATGGTATATGAATTTCAGTGCCAGTGTGATGCGAGGTATGTAGGTCGTACATCCCAAGGACTGGCGGATCGTATCAAATAGCATGTCCCAGCCGCTGTTCGCAATGGGCAGGGTACAGAGTATACCCAACCTGCCCATGCTTGCAAAACTCAAAACACAGTGTCCAACATTAGATGTGATTCTGCGATTGAGGATCATTTAGCAAATGTTGTCCAATGTGCTAAGAATTACACCGGCAACCAATTTAAGATTGTCAGTCGGGCTCACATGTGGCACATTTGCATGTACTGGAAGCTACATATATTAATAAACAAGTCCCTGTTCTATGCAGACAGAAAGAACGAGTACATATATTGTGCTTGTTTCAGCTAAACAAAATATGTGACAGACACTCGCTGACTCATTCCTCAGGGCAATGCTTTGACTAATCAGAGTCAAGCTGCCTGGTTTAAATTTCAAACAATGCTTGGCAGTTAACTGTCAGACACCATCATTGGTGTTTTCACCATGGCAATGCCACTTGGCAACCAATAAGCAGTCTCTTCACATACAGTATAAATTGTTGCTTTCCCCTTATATCGGTATTCTTGCGAGTGTCCTGATGAGTGCAAGATGAAAAGCTTAGAGACGTCACTTTTTTTCAGCAATATTCAAGTTCTGCACTTCCCAACAGGAATTTGGATAGGTGATGGCTTGACAAGATCGTTCTCACTTGCCTTTCAAATATGATCTCTGCTGGTGATGGTAAACCCATATCCAGAGCTGCAGCTCGGAGGTGTAATCTGGCAGTACGAAAATCTTATTTTGTTGTCCTACACTTTGGAATAACTGATTTGACGGAGTGGACCATCTGCTCAGCAAGGCTGTTAGATGGGTGGTAGTGTGTGAGGAAGTCACATGGTTCACGCCCAATTTGGCACACGTCCCTGAGAGGCCTGCCTATATACTGTGGTCCAAAATGATTTCATCAGACACCAAAAAGACTGAATATTGCATTCAGTGTGTCTGCCATGGACACACTTGACATGTCCCTTGCCTGCTTGACAATTGGAAATTTGGAGAAGTAATTGGTGACTAAGGTAAAGTCATCTCCATTTACGGTAAATAGATCGGTGGCAGTTTTGGACCAAGGAACTGGGGGATCTTTTTGAGGCTGCGGAGATTCTGTATGTTGCTGTGGCTGGTGGATTTGGAGCGCCTCACATCTCCTCACTCACTTCTCGATCCTTGGCCAATAAATTATAATCACATGCCAGTCGTCTCATTGTTCTATGCCCATATGTCCTTGGTATAGTTTTGACAATATGTTCTGTCGGAGAGCTCCAGGCACAAATACTTGTTTCTCTATGAAAATTATGCCTCTCGAGATACCATTACAGCCAGCGGATAAAACACTGATTTTCACGCGGAAGTGCACACTGTAGCTTTGGACAATGTCGAGGGGAGCAATGGGATAGGAGTGAGGATGTACTGAAGCTGAAGTCTGTTCTTTATTAGCAACGACTCATCACCTTGAGGGCCTCATGGTGTCTGAGCATTTTGGAGTTTGTAAGGGCCAAGGCTGGCCATGAGGGCACAATGTGTGTCTTAAAGAGGAGGTATTTTAATCTCAGGCGTGCAAGTGGCTGAATGTCACCGCATTCAGGCAGTCCACATGCAGAGGAAGGTGAGGATAAAAGCAGGCCAGCATCTCTAACTGAGAGTGCCGGATGATAATGTGATAGAGAAGAAGGTGACACAGAGGATTGAGGTATCTCTGAATGGATGCACACCTTTAGAACATCCTTGGCTGCCTTGGCCCAAGTGTCACCAGTTTCACCATCAAGTTTACACAGAATGCGTTGTCCCAACGCTGGAGATGGATCTCCTTGAGGAGCCAAATCAGAACGAAGGCATAAAGCTATGAGCCCACTGAGGATAGTGGAACAGCAGCTGGTTCTTTAGGTTGCTGCTGCAACTGGGATACTGGAGAGTCACTGAAGAGGCAGCACCTTCTAATTCCTGATGCCAGGACTATCTCCTCCAGTTAGCATCTCATTTCAGCAAGGGTATGTGCTCCTGAGCCTTCATCATCCTTCAAAGGATCAGGGCAATGTGAGTCTGACGTGTAACTGTTAGCTCTCATTGAAGTCCATGGTTGAAATGAGTGCAACGTTGGTGTTGATGTTGGCTAATGATAAACAGTACTTGTCCAGGAGGGTACTCACTGCAACTCATCATCCTCCTTATGGAATCTAGTGGCTATGCTGGTCTCTTCTGCCTCTTCCCCTGCGGCCTTGGCTTCCTCGAACTCAAAGCCATCATCCCCTTCGATGTTCTTATCGGAGGAGACGTGCGGCTCCTCCATATCAGCATCTAGCAAGTCCTCCCCACTTTGCAGCACCAGGTTGTGCAGTGTGCAGCAAGCCACGATGACCTGAGAGACCCTCTGAGGACTGTGTTGGAGTGCTCCGCCAGATCTGTCCAGGCGTCGGAATCGTATCTTTAAGATGCCTATCATCTGCTCCATCAGTTGGCGGCGTGATCCTCATTGTACCTTCTCTCTGCAGGATTCTGTTGCCACCATACAGACGTCATCAGCCACACTCTTTGCGGGTACTTCTTGTCACCGAGGAGCCAGTCCTGGATCCTGTGTCCCTCGAAGATGTCCGGGTTCAGTAATCTACTTAAAATGTATAAGTCGTGGATGCTTCCTGAGTATCTGGTGCCAACCTGCATGAACAGTTTATTGTGGTCGCAGACCAGCTGAACATTGAATGAGTGGAAGCCTTTCCTGGTTGTGTTGCAGTGCCTGTTGCCAAGGAGATTTTATAGCCACACGATAGCAGTTGATGGCACCCTGCGCCTCTGGGAGTCCAGAAATCGCTGCAAAGCCCCGTGCTGTGGCGTCCTGGCTTGCTTGATCTCTGTCAAAGTTGACATAATTGTGCAAAAAGAACATTTGTCACCTCATGATTGCATTTGTGAGCGAACGCTTGAGAGATCCCACAGAGGTCTCCAGTGGAGCCCTGGAAGGAGCCACTGGTGTAAAAGTTCAGTGCAGCATTTATTTTCACAGCATAGATGCCTTCCCAGTTCCCATCACGCCAATTCCTGAAGAATGTGGCAAATTTGAGTTACCAGATCCCTGGACATGCGGAGGCATCAGTGACACTGTCTCTTGCTCATCTGCAGATAAGACACGCGAGTTCTGTACACCCTCGGTTTACGAGGCACCTACGCATGACGTCTCTGTGAGTCTTATCCTTTGCATCCAGAGAGGGCCCTGCTGCCCCTTGACCTTGAGGATTTAGCTCCTCCATTTGGCGAGTCAGGCACCTTTGTCGCAGTCTTCTCCTTTTTCTCTCCTGCCTGTATGCAATTATGCAAGGCAGCAATAAATCCAGGCTCCATATTCCTGATAGTCTCCTCTCTGCCGTGTCGGTGAGAAACAGACATGAGTCAGCATCAGCCTGCAAAGGTCCTATTTTTGTTAATGACTCATCAGTGAATGTGGGTTCAAAGGCTTTGTTCCAGTGTCAGAAACTAATTGTCCCAAAAATCCAGGCCAGCACTGGGTTCGTTTCAAGATGCGCCTCCCCCCATCCCTCACAACCACCCACCCTTTACATGACAAACCGCTATGAGATTGCTTTGGCCAGGTGCTTGGATGTGCTGCTTTCAGCCCATGCACTTGGATCCTCATTCACTGCACTCTAATACCACACTCTTTGGAATACAAATGGGGGCAAATGTTTAGTCAGGAAACAAGATTATTTGAGGGGTCCCTGAGGCTTCCCTTCTGTGAAGCTGCCAGCACTGGGATTGTAGCACACATCTGAATCTTTTCCAGTCGTCCAATTGCTCTGGAGTGCGTTACCACTGTGGGGAATTTCCACACTGTGAGAAGACGTTAATACAAGGAAAGCAATTAGTGCCACTTTGCGGGAATAGTCTTGCATGAATGCACATCATAGCTTCACTTTCTGATTCCCTCCATTGTCATTGAAAGACTCCTAACATGTCTCAGCTGTGCATCTCTCCTCATTTGGGAATGCACAAGTCAGTTGGGTGCTCCTTTAATTGGCACCCCCCAGTGCATGCACTTGCCCTCCAATCCACCTGCAGAGCCTCACCAGCAGAGTTTCTCCTCAGTTTAATTTTGTACTGCACCATCACTGCAGGTTGGAAGATGGTGGTGCTGAGGTCTTACTACTAGAACAGCTTGGATCCTCCCTGTCCGAGTGTGGAAATCCCTGCCATTGTCCTGCAGGAGCTTATTGTTCAGTTTCCCCTCCCTCCAAGAACGTCTCAATCTTCTCTATGTATTCCTTGATCCCACCCTGATTGTGGTGGACATTCCTTTGTTACCCCTTGAACATGGTGACGTAGATGTACCTATGGCCCTCCCTATCTTGAGGACACTCGCACAGTCTGACATATACCCCCGCTCCTCCACTGACACCTTCAAATGCCCCCACAATGCTTTTTCCCTATTGAACAGCTGTAGATGCCTCCCCTGACTGAGTGTGCCATCTGCGGCCCAGTATGATGCCAGAAACCCCCTGGACCAATGCGCACAATGTTACGACAACGCTCTGGGCATGACTGAGACCGACTGACATGCGCTCCCCCTGCCTGGATTTGTACAAGGACAGTCTTTGCAAGCTCAATACTGAAGCACGTCTTCACTCAGCAATCCCTCCGTTCTGGCCTAAAGTTGCTTATGTCGTTCTGTAACTGACTGCCTCCCCATTCTGGTGCTGAGGATGCTTCTCCCCTGCCCCCAAACCCCCCGCCACACCCCCCAGTCATGTGTCCGAATGCAACCTTCCCCACTCTTACCCTCTCAGTGGAGCCCTTGTCCTGCAGCACATTCCCATTCCTCAGGCCTGTTTCCCCCCTACCCCAGTGGAGGCCTTGCGCTGCAGCACATTAAAAACCACCCCGCCTTACCGCTCTTCTGGTAGGTAGAGGCTTTCCTCTGACACCCCCCAGGAAGCAATGCGGTGCTGCCTGCAAAGCCTGGTGCCGTGTCTGAGTTGCCACGAGCACTGCATGATGCAATGTGGGCAAACGAACCTTGAAGTCACGAGGGAAGTGCAGGTCACCGGGTGCACATCGCTTATATACTGTTGTGAAACACGTTAGTCTAATTGGACGCCGACATGCCCTCTCAATCCAGCATGAGGGGATGATTCTAGTGAGCAGCCCTTATAATGAGATGCAAAAAGTAGTAAATTGACATTCCCGACGTGCAATGGCGGGAAATGCAGCCTGCCATTGATGGCTGGAGCGGACAATCCTAGACTGCTTTTACGACGGAGGTAAACTGATTTTTCCGATCTCGCGATATTTTCCGCTTCTGCCTGCCATGACAGCTGCCATGGTCCGGAGCAGAAAATCCTGCGCATGATTAGCGATCGTTGGAAAACGAGGATGCTACATGAAGTGGGAGAAGAGAGGCTTGATGTGGGACAGATCAAAGGCTGGAGACAGTTGATCAAATTGCAGTTTGCGCAGGGTAGAACAGAGGAATAGAATTAAGCGATTTGACCCCTCTATCCTAATCCGCAATTTATTTATATCATGGCTGATCTCTGGAACATGACTGGCCCCTGAGGAGAGCTTTAGAGGAAATGCATTTGGAGATAGCTAAGGCAGGGATGAAGTTTATGATGGGTTGAGGGAAGAGCAGAGGTGAGTGATGTTGCAGAGATAGAAATAGTTGGTAATGATAACAAAATGATATGCGATTTAAAGCTCAGTTTAGGGTGCAGCAGGACACCGAGACTGGATGCCTTTGAGTACAATATATGCAAGCTGCAGGCACGGGGAAATGGAGGGAGTTTTCTGCAGAAGCTGAACAGGATGAATTTGGTCTTGCTGATATTAAGTAGGAGGAAGTTCCTGGTGTCAGGCAGTGGTCTGAGGGCACAGAGTAGTTGTCAAATTGAGGCTGGTGGCAGAGATGTAAAACTGGATGATGTAAGCTTACACTTAAACCCACTGAAATGAACCACGTTTTTCAGCTTCATATTGCTTTTAGGAATTGCGTCTGTAATTTTTTCCACTATCCTATTTGGAATTTACTTTTCAATTGTTCTTTGAGTTTTTTGACTTCACAACAGTTCTGACTCCGAATAATAAACTTTTCTAATATCGAATACTACAGCACATCAGGGATCACATAGACCTTCACAGTCAAACAAATCCCTTTGTTCCTTAGACATCAGTATAACTAATTTTGCACATTGATCTACACATTCATTGCACTCACTTTTTAAGTGAAAATCTGCTCTTTTTTTAAAACTTTGACACCTTGGGATGCTCATCTTAGAACTATGACAAAGGTTTTGACCTTGGATTTGAAATAAATATAGTTCAGAGCAATGCTAAGAACAACACTTGCCAAAACACAGTACTGTTAGACTGTGGTATCACATGGACTGGCACTTACTGTATTATTGTTTAGGAATGCAGTGGCATTTCCAAGTATCTATAGAATTGGATGATTAATAATGGGACAAACATAACACCACAGATATCAGTAGCTGTCGCAGATGACCATTAGTCACCATTAGGCATGTTTAGTACATTTACTCACCTTTTAAAGCATTAATCTAGACTTTTGAATCCAAGTGAAGTTCAAACCAGGATAGTTAAAACCAGTACAAAGCTGATCAGAAGTTGCCAATTATACACAATTTTCTGTGGTCAGTTTATTGACATAATTATTCATGGCTTTGTCCTTTGTGAATAAGTAACCTAATGTGGTGGGGCCTGAAAATTGTGTTCCATGTGAAATTTAAAGGGTTGCAGATGTTCAAAGATAAGTCACTGCATAGAGGTGTAAATATCGTTAGCTTTCAGGAAGGCTCAAAAGGCATTTTAACTTGTTGGAAGACTTTGCCAAGGTTGAAGGAAAAGCAGAGAATGAGATACCACGGAGAAAAAAATGAAGTGAAATGAAACCTTATGTGGAGGTATGAATTATACCTGGAAGTAAGTGATAACTAGTCTTATCAATCAACTATTTGCTTGATGGCTGGTGAATTAGAGATTATGGTGGTAATGAGAGGGATGGGTCTGTTTGCCAATCAAGGACACCATTTACATTGGTCAACACTGTTACATTGCTAGGTGGTGATGAAAAGGACTAGACTCTAGTCTTTGCACACTTATTCATTTACAGAGAGACACATTAGCAACTTTCACCTCCAAGCATAACTAACACAGTTTCACTCGGAGCACAAGTGAACCCCCAGCTAATGACCACCACCTAAATACAATTAATTATCCAAAGTAATTAACAAACACTGTCACATGTCTGGAAGAAGGTGGTGGAGAATTAAAGCATTACCATTCCTTGTTGCATGTCAATTGCAGACATACTTGGAATAAATGGGACAGCTCTGCACCTGGTCTACTATTGACTCAAATCCTGCAAAACCAGTGCAGACCATAATGATATCAAAAATACCTACAAGCCCTATTGCATCTATCTGGCAACAATCAGTGGCACTGGTTTTGCAGGATTTGAGTCAATAGTAGACCAGGTGCAGAGCTGTCCCATTTGTTCCAAGTATGTCTGCAATTGACATGCAACAAGGAATGGTAAGGCTTTAATTCTCCACCACCTTCTTCCAGACATGTGACAGTGTTTGTTAATTGTTTTGGATATTTAATTGTATTTAGGTTTGTATTTAAGTTATGTTTGGAGGTGAATGTTCCTAATGTATCTCTCTGGTCAACCTGACATAAACCTCTTTCAACAGTACTATATAAAACATGAAATACTGAGACATATGCTTCCTAGAATAGTCTTTCAAATATCATATTTGTGCCAAGAAGTCATGGCCTCCCTGGGGAATTGGAACCTGTCTGTACACTAATCCTCCGACAAACATATGTCTGTATTTGTAGGTGCAAGGTTTCCAAGTATAAAGTGCTTTGGTATGGCCTTTGGGTTCTAGATCACTTTTTGCTGGCCAGGTAGGAACATATGAAATAGGAACAGAAGTAGAAGTAGGCCATTTGGCTCGAGGACTGATCTGTTTGTATTTCGAATTCCACATTCCCAACTATCCCGATAACCTATAATTCCCTTGTTTAACAACAATCTCTGCCTTAAAAATATTCAATGACCCTGCCTCCACTACCTTCTGAGGCAGACAGTTCCAAAGTTGCACAACCCTCAGAAAAACATCCTCCTCATCTCTGTCCAAAAGGACAACCCCTAATTTTAAAACAGTGCCCCCTAGTTCTGGACTCACTCACAAGAGGAACCATCTTTTCTACATCCACCTTGTCGCTACTGTTCAGGATTTTATATACTTCAATTAAGTCTCCCCTCACTCTTCTAAACTCCAGTGGAAACAAACTCAGCCTGTCTAACGTTTTGTCATAAGACAACCTGCTCATTCCAGGTATCAATCTTTTAAACCTCCTCTGAACTGCCTCCAATGCATTTACACCCTTCTTTAAATAAGGAGATCAAAACTGTGCAAAAAACTGTGCACAATGTTCAAGATGCGGTCCCACCAATGCTCTGTTTAACTGAAGCATAACATCCTTTTATGTTCAATTCCTCTTGGAATAAAGGATAGCATTCCATTAGCCACCTTAATTACTTGCTGTACCTGCATACTAACTATTCTGTGACTCATGCAGCTTGGATTTCTGCAGCCGTTCTCCTTTTAAGTAATACTCTGCTTTTTTATTCTTCCTCCCAAAGTGAACAATTACACATTTTCCTACATTATACTCCATCTGCCATATTCTTGCTCAACCTATCTATATCCGTCTGCAAGCTCCTTGTGTCCTTTTCACAATATATTTTCTTGCTATCTTTGTGTCCTCTGCAAATTTAGCTACCATGTCTTCACTCCCCTAAGCTAAGTCATTGATATAAATTGTAAAACACTGAGACCCCAGCATAGACCCCTAAGGACTCCACTCATCACATCCTGCCAATCAGAAAAAGACCTATTTCTGCCAGCCAGCCAATTTTTTATCCATGCTAATACATTACCCTCTACACCATGAGCACCTTTTCAAATGCCTTCTGAAAATCCAAGTACAGTACATTACAGGCTCCCCTTTATCCACAGCACATGTTACTACTTCAGAGAACTCCAATTAATTAGTTAACCATGGTTTCCCTTTCACAAAACCATGCTGACTCTTTCTGATTACCTTGAGTTTCCCTAAGTGCCCAGCTATAACCTCTTTAATGATCGTTTCCAACACCATCCTCATGACGGACATCAAGCTAACTAGACGGCAATATTCTGTTTTCTGCCTCCCTCTCTTAGTAGAGGGGTTATATTTGCTACTTTCCAGTCTGATGGAACCTTGCCAAAATCTAGGGAATTTTGGAAAATTAACACCAACACAGCTACTACCTCGTTAGCCACCTCTTTTAAGACGCTAGGATGAAGTCCACCAGGACCCAGAGACTTGTCAGCTTGTTTGCTCAGTACCGCTTCCCTAGTGATTGTAATTTTGCTAACTTCACCTTTCCCTTCCATGCCCTGATTTTCAGCTATTACTGGAATGTTTCTTATATCCTCTGTAGTGAAGGCAGATGCAAAATATTTGTTCATTTAATCCCCCATTTCCTTATTATCCACTATTAACTCCCCATTGTCACTCTCTAGAAGACCAACACTCACTTTACATACTCATTTCCTATTTAAATACCTGTATCTGTTTTTACATTTCTAGCTAGCTTCCTCTCATACTCTAATTTCTTACTCCTGGTTAACCTTTTAGTCATTCTCTGCCGTTCTTTATATTCTGATGAATCATCTGACCTGCCATTCATCTTTGCGCAGTTATATGCTTTTTCCTTAAGTTTGATGCTTTCCCTAACTTCTTTAGTTAACCATGGATGGTGGGTCCTCCCTTTAGAATTCTTCTTTATAGTAGGAATATACTGAGTATTTTGAAATATCCCCTTAAACGTCTCCCACTGCTTTTCTATTGATCTATCCCCTAGCCTAGTATCCCAGTTCACTTCAGCTATCTCAGCTTTCATGCCCACATATGAGCCCTTATTTAAGTTTAAAATACCAGTCATGGACTCACTCTTATCCCTTTCAAACTGGATGTAAAATTCAATCATATTGTGGTTGCTGCTACCTAGGAGTGCCTTCACTCTGAGGTCATTAATTAATCCTGTCACATTACAGAACACCAAGTCTATTATAACCTGCTCTCTGGTTCTAGAATGTGCTGCTCTAAGAAATTATCTCAAAAGCATTGTATGAACTCCTTATCCAGGCTACTACTGCCAACCTGATTTTTCTCTTTATCTCAAACACCCAATATTTCTTCTTGTAAACTTTGTTGTGGTTACTGTTAGGGAGGCTATAGACTGCATTCAATAGTGACTCCTTTCCCACTATTCCTCATCTGCACCCAAATTGATTCTACATCCTGATCTCCTGAACCAAGTTCATCTCTAACTATTGTATCAATGCCATCCTTGGTCAACAGTGCTACCCCTCCACCTGTACCTAACGTCCTATTCTTCTTAAATGTCATAAACTCCTCAATATTCAGGACCCATTCCTTGTCATTCTGCAGCCTTGTCTTCGTATGGCTATCAGATCATATTTATTTGCTTCAATGTGCACTATCAATTAATTTACTTTGTTATGAATGCTATGTGCATTCAGATACAGAGCCTTTAGTTTTGTCTTTTTGTTATCTTTGCAACATCTAGTCTTGACTATTAGTGTACTCTTAGGTTTTATCCCTCTGCCCCTTCCTGCTATTCTATGACCCTCATTTCCCATATTACTATTATAGTCTCCTGCCTTGAAATTACCCCTTGATTTGCCACATCCACCCAAGCTTGATCCCTCACACCACCACCCCCCCCCCTTTGTTTAGTTTAAAACCCTCTCTACTCTAGTTATGCGATTCACAAGATCATGCATCCCAGTGTGGTTCTGGTTTAGACCATCTCAATGGTCTACAGTCCTCACTTTCCCCAGTAGTGGTGCCAGTGCCTCACAAACTGGAGTTCACTTGTCCCACACTAATCTTTGAGCCACGCATTTATCTTTCTAACCTTATTTGCCCTATGCCAATTTGCATGCAGCTCAGATAATAATTCAGAGATTATTAACTTTGCGGTTCTGCTTTTTAATTTGGTACCTAGCTTTTCATACTGGCTTTGCAGAACCTCCTTCTTTGTCCTGCCTATGTCATTGGTACGTATATTGACTAAGACAATGGGATCCTCCCCCTCCCACTACAAGTTCCTCTCCAGTCCTGAGCAGATGTCCCGAACCCTGGCACCGGCCAGGCAACACAGCTTTTGCAGAGAACAGTATCAATTCCTATCACTATACTGTCCCCTACTACAAGGAAATACTCAATGAATGGCATGGCATTAGGAAGTTATGAGGAACAAAGGGACCTTGGTGTGTGTGTCCATAGATCTCTGAAGGCAGAGGGACACATTAGTGGGGTGGTGAAAAAGGCATATCAATCGAGGCATAGATTACAAAAGTAGGGAGGTCATGTTGGAGTTGTATAGAACCTTGGTGAGGCCACAGCTGGAGTATTGTCTGCAGTTCTGGTTGCCACATTATAGGAAGGATGTGATTGCACTGGAGGGGGTGCAGAGGAGATTCACCAGAATGTTGCCTGGGATGAAACATTTAAGTTATGAAGAGAGGTTGGGCAGACTTGGGTTGTTTTTGTTGGAAAAGAGAAGACTGAGAGGCGACCTGATCGAGGTGTACAAGATTATGAGGGGCATGGACAGGGTGGATAAGGAGCAGCTGTTCCCCTTAGTTGAAGGGTCAGTCACAAGGGGGCATAAGTTCAAGGTGAGGGGCAGGAGGTTTAGGAGGGATGTGAGGAAAAAGCTTTTTACCCAGAGGGTGGTGACGGTCTGGAATGCACTGCCTGGCAGTTTGGTGGAGGCGGGTTGTCTCACATCCTTTAAAAATTACCTGGATGAGCACTTGGCACATCATAACATTCAAGGCTATGGGCTAAGTGCTGGTAAATGGGATTAGGTATGTAGGTCAGGTGTTTCACACATGTTGGTGCAGACTCGATGGGCCAAAGGGCCTCTTCTGCACTGTGCATCTGTGATACCACTGCATTCCTATTTGCTCCCCGCACTTGAATGGTGCCAAGGCCAGCCTGCTCATCCACCTTGCAGAGCTCGCTTTCGTCCATACACGTTGTGAGCACCTCAAACCTGTTCAACAATTGCAATATCTGAGGCTCCTCCACCACAGTCTGCTTGGTGCCGTTAACTGCCTCACTCACGGTCACAATCTCCTGTCTCTCACTGCTGACCAAAACAGACAACCCTCTTCTAAGAGGCGTGACTGTCTTCTGGAACAGTGTCCAGGTATTTCTCCCCCCTGCGTTATGTTGTGCAATGTCTGCAGTTCAGCTTCCAGAACAATAATCCTGATCCTGGGAGTAACCACTGGTGAAGCCCACTTGTATCCTTCAGAAAGCTTGTACTCCATATCTCACTGAGCATATTGGCCTTCAAGTTTACACCAGGTAACACTGAGGCTAGAACAGTGGGAACATCCATCAGAAGTAGTGCCTGCTTCTGGTCTTGCCCCTTGTGGTGTGGGAGACTATGTCTGGTGAGACTAGAGGTACTGTCCTTGACCAGGGCTACGGGAAACTACAATGGAAGGCTGGGACCCATGATACCTGGACCTCAACCTATTTCTTTGGCTTGCTTTTATCATGGAGAAGAAATCATTTCAGGATATTTTTTCCATATCTTATCCAAAATTTTTAAATGTCGGTGGAAAAATGAACCCAACATTAATACAAATAACTTTTCAAATAAACCTACAATGGATTAATAAAGTGGTTCTTTGTGTCAAATAAGTCAATGTCCATGTACTACCATCCGTGGAAAGACATTTGTGTGGCGAGTCAGTATATTTGCTGTAGAACCGCTCTTTACCGTGAGTCAAGGAATATCATCAGGTAAATGGGAAGAGGCTTCTCCTCTTGAGTGAAACAGAGAATAAAGAAAACAATGTACATATGCAAATTTCTAAATGGTTGGTGTCTTCAAAATAGCAAAAATGCTTCTGGCTATGTTTAATTTTCCATGACCAAATGGCAGTCACTGCATATATGGGGATGCTTTGGCTTTACCTGAGTGTCGGAACTCTATATAGAAATTGTACTAATTGAATATGAATATCTCCATGAAGTGTGACAACAGTAACTTGCCAACTAGAGCGATAAAAGTATATATTTACCTATTATCTATATGTCGTATATAGCATATCAAATTATCAGCAATCACTAATGCATGCATTGCTGTAAAAATTGTTTACTCTGTACCAACATCTGATAATAAGGTTTTGCTTTGAATAGGTGATATTTGAAGATTTAATGAGAAGTAATTTAACTTTCACAAATAGACTTTGGTAACTCGTAAGTCTCCAAAGCCTTTTTATGTTCTGACTTTAGTAAAATATATACAGCAATTTTGTTTTTTGTCACAATTTTGAGTCATCTTTTGCATTCTGCTCTTTAATATTTCTACCTAACCCTTCTCCAAAGTCACTGAATACATTAAACTTCATTTTCATTGCAAGGGGTTCTATGATTTGTACCAGTGTTTTGGGCTGCATATTCTGTGATTCCATTAATTTTCCAAAGAAATGGATACCTTTCCAGCTATTCCTGTTGTAACATACAGAGGGACCGACATCCCCTGTCAATGGTATAAGGTGACTGAGGAGGTCAAATTCAGTTTTTATTTCAAGATTGTTACCAGGGATTTGGGTGGATGGGTAAGAAAATGAGTTTTGAACTCACCCATTGCTTCACAAATGAAAATCAGTCAATTTTTATCTTTTGGGCCTCATTTAAATTTAGCTGGCTGAAATTCCACCCCCCTCCCCATTTTTGGTGGGAAGTAGTAGAAAGTCACAGAACCCAACGACCACTTGTTGACACCAAGGTAGGTAGTATGATTGCCATAGGGCTGCATTGCGGGTGTCTCGCTTTTGGGGACATGTGGGAGGGAAATCTGCAGTCTCGCTTTCCTTGTTGGGCCCAAACACACACTCCTGGCCCCACGAGGAAATTTAAAATAAAATGTACCTGTTTTGGTTCTGGCCGCTCTTCCCACTGCCACAGAGAATGCAAGAGTAACTTCATGCTCAGGCCATCCACTTACAATTGCAGTCAGGCTTGAAATGCTCATATAAAGAAGGTCCCAGGCGGCTTTGTCGGGGTGTCCTTACCACCTGCTCAGTCAAGCAAGTTAAAATCCTGAACGGTGGGCTCCCAACTGCTGCAGCGTGTGTAAGTAACCTGACTAATGTTTTTTTACTGCCCATCCATTCACTTTCTGCTGAGCAAGTTTGGTTAAAATTACACCCTTCACGTTTCACTTTTGTAATTTCCTCTTCTCCCATGTCTAATTTGCCCCCATGTTAACTTTCTTTTTATCTGGAAAGAGAATAAACACAGTGAGTGGGGGGCGGGGTGGGGGGGACTGGGGGGAAACATACTTGCATAGCACTGTGCAGACATGCCCCACTTGATCAGGGCCACAGGTAGCCCACAACAATGCCTGCCCCGATGAATCGAGGTTATGCAAATCAATTTGTCCCCAAAATATCTTTGTACAATTTTGTACATCTTGTTAATAAAATGATCACAAAATACTGCAGACGCAGGAGATCTGAAATAAAAACAGGAAGTGCCGGAAAAACTCAGGTCTGGCGGCATCTGTGGAGGGAGAAATAGAGTTAACATTTCAAGTCCAGTAAGACTTCTTCAGGACTCGAAACGTTACCTCTGCTTCTCTCTCCACAGATGCTGCCAGACCTGCTGAGATTTTCTGGCACTTTGTTATTATTTTTTACGCCTTGTTTATTGATTTCTGACTGCTTTGGTCACTTGCAGTTTTTGCATTTTATTGTGTAAAATACAAGAACAAAATATTAAGCAAAGAGCCAATTCCAAGTCTCTCTATTTAAATATAACAATGTAGGGCAACATTGATGACTTACCATTATCCTCATTCTGTCAGCTCCAGTTCCATTCCAGTGATTTTGCTGTTGAATGACTGTAGCTGTTAAATGATTTATGTTGTTAACTTACTATTAGCTTGAAAAATTGGGTTTTAAGCTATGAAACTGTGACATGTAAGCATCTTTGTGATTCAATAGTCAAGTTGTGTCTGGTTTCTAATTAGGAAAATATAAAATTTTTAAGATACTTCTGGGCTTTCTTTTTGTGATGTATGCTGTAATTTATTCTCTCTTCTATCTCACTCCCCCAGGATTTCTTGTACCAGTTTTACTACTATTGTATCATTTTCAGTGATGTTTTCACATCTGCAAAGGGATTTTTTTTCTTTTTACATACTTGCTTCTTTTTTCTCTCTCTCTCGCTCTCTTACCCTCTCGCTGTTCTCTTTCTTTTGTTTTATTTACTTTGTCATTGTTTCAAGTATTTTTAATACCTTTAAATATAACTTTTGCACAGTTAATTAAACTGCCAGTTTTGGTTGCAAAGCTTTGCAATCATTTGACTGCATAATATTTGTAGATTCATCAAGGATATCTGATTTTGAAGTAAAGGTGCAGGGCTTTAAATTTACTGAAATAGTTTTGGTTTTAAAGCAGGTTACCCATTGATGAATTAGCACTTGAAAAGGGAACACATGCTTCATAATTGTTCTGGCGCTGCTTTATATTGATTTTAGCTTAAAACTATGTTTTATCACATGGGACTCTTCAGATCTTGATTGCTTTGAGACACAATTCAAATGGGTTTTGCACAGGTTGTAATAAAATTGAGTTTTTATCTCAATTTTATTTTGTCATTAAAGGTCAGAAAAACCAGTGGAAATTTGTCCACCTTTATTACACACTTCGAAAGTTTGAGAGTTATAGTGCTTCTTTAGAGGCAGGGTGTGAAGTACTGTGGCTAGGATGCAATATTGCAGTGATCCTACTTTTGGTCCAGCAAACAGCTGTTGTGAGTTCAATTCCCCCCCCACCCCCACCCCATTGCACAGACCCTCTAATGCAAATCTCTGCCGTTTCCTTAGGGCACTCCTGGGCTCCCAGTGAGTTTACAACAGGACACTGGTGGAACCCATGTGGAATTTTGGGGATATTTGGCCATATTAATGTTGATGCTATTTATCCATTCATTTCTTTGCTTCTTTGTTTAGATTAGGTCTTTTAAAATGATGAAAAGCATGCATAATGTAGATATAAACAGACTATTAAACTTGGAAACAAAAACAGAATTACCTGGAAAAATTCAGCAGGTCTGGCAGCATCGGCGGAGAAGAAAAGAGTTGACGTTTCGAGTCCTCATGACCCTTCGACAGTTCTGTCGAAGGGTCATGAGGACTCGAAACTTCAACTCATTTCTTCTCCGCCGATGCTGCCAGACCTGCTGAGTTTTTCCAGGTAATTCTGTTTTTGTTTTGGATTTCCAGCATCAGCAGTTTTTTTGTTTTTATCTCTGTATTAAACTTGGAATGTTGTTACTAGAGCTACAAAACTAAAATATAAAATTAGCAAAATGCAAATGAGAGATCAGAAGAAATCTTCCTGTCTCCTTTCTTCTGCGGTGTAGGCTGCCTTTATAATGCACAAGACTTGCATCAGTGTTGCCAGCTCATGTGAAAGTGGTATTATGTCAAATTCTGCTGAGTTTACCATGAGTTTGCAGCTAGCTGTTCAAATCCCATGCTTTGGGCCCATGTGCAGAGGGAGAAAAAATTAGGGAGTGCAATTAAGCAGAGACACAGTTTCTGGGAGAGCGAGAACACTTCTTGTAACTTTTTGTCCTTGAGCAACGCCAAGGGAAATCAACTACGTAACCCCCAAACAGCAGCATATATTGTGGAAATATTTTGCATTGTAATTGGTGGAGGAGTTGTGCTTATTATGTCTGAAATGATTTGCTAACAGGTGGTAGATGCCCAGCATTCATCATTACCTTTCATCGGAGATTAAAAAGCTGTCCGTTTCAAAATACCAGATGCACTTCAGTGTCCCTGTACTTGAAAGACGATCATCATTGCTTTTCTTATTCAAAAATAATCAAACAAACTAAATTAGCATATACTGAGCAGCTCTGAAAAGTTGATGTATCCCCTATACGTTTGTAATGTTTATGTTAGTTAATGGTAAATTTCATTAAATTCTCAATTAAACTAGTTGCTGACTTGGTGACTGAAGAGTGTATCTGTTGCTACTACTTTCTGCCCACATTTCTTTGTGTCTGCCAGCTGTCTGCACTGCTTTTCAGAGAACTGACTAATCCATGTGACTGCGAAGTCTGAGCATTGATTGGCCTTGAATACTCTTTTTCTGATTGGTTGTTGCCAGGCATTTGCTTAACGGAGATAAGATTCAATATTCCACACCCCCCCCCCCCCCACACCCCCTCTCTCTCTCCCAGGATCCCGCCTCCTGCATCTCAGCCTTGGGTTCCACCTCCTCAACTCCACATACCTACGTGTTGTGGTTCTCATTCTCTCTCCCTGTCCTCAGCCACTTCTCTTCCCCTGTGGTGCTGGTGCACTATCCAGGTTGTCAGTCACTGGCTAGTCATGAGCATCACCCATAGAATTTGCCTTTTCCTCCCCTTCAAATTTGCGAACACCATAATAGAAAGTTATGCTGATAGATGAAAGAAGGTGGGAGGAGGCTTGGCTGGAACATAGAACACCAGCATAGACTAGTGGGGCTAAATGGCCTTTTTCTATGCTCTAAATTCAATATAATTTTATGTAAATAAGTTCTTAATTGGTTAATCTGATCCGTTGATAAATAATTTTCAGTATGATTATATTTTGATGTTAAAATGTACTTCTGAATAATCTAGGACATAACCTCAAGAAGCAATGAAGCAGGTTGAGGAGAGCCATGTAAAATTATTGAGGAATAAGTAAAGAATGAGCTGGCTATTTTGAAAATGTATAAAAATGTTTTGCTCATGAGTAGTTTGACTTCTGGAGAATAATTTCCAATGTTTACTGCAATCCGTGACAGCTGAAACGTAACAGCAGTTCATTCATTATTATAAAACACCAATTTTATTGAAGCAATATTTAACATGACTACCATTTGATCTAGTACTGAAAGGTAATGATCTCACAGGTACACAGAGCTGCTTTTTGCTCTGTTACACCTGGTGAACACCCCGTTGTTCGGCACAGAGTCAGGTCAGCAGACGTCGGGTCCCTGCCTCCAGTGTGTTGCCCAGGAATTTTCCGGGGGCTCCGTCAAGGGATCTAACTGCACTTGTTCCTGCATTGGCCACAAATCCATTGTTGATAAGTTGCTGATGTGGGGGGGATGTTCCTGTCAGAACTGCCTTGCGTATCTGAGTGAGTCAAGTGTGGCGTCCAAATAGATTAGTGTCCCAAAAAAGCTGGCAATGGGGCTTGTGCTGGGACCCACTTCAACTGAGCATAAATTTGGATTGGTATGGCAGTGTGGTAGCCCTATCTCTGACCTTGAGGCACACAGGGTCAAGAACCAATGTCCGACCATTTCTGTAATCTGTGATTGTGCTCCAATGATCGATATACAAAATGTTACTTTCTAAGTACTTTTTCTGCTGTTATCCCATCATTTATGAAACAGTAATATAAACAGAAGAACAAGGAGCAGGAGGAGGCCATTCAGCCCTTCGAGCCTGCTCCGCTATTCAATAAGATCTTGACTAATCTGATTGTAACCTCACATTCCCACCCACCATTGGTAACCTATCACCCCCTTGCTTACCAAAAATCTATCCACCTCTGCCTTAAAAATATCCATAGACTCTGCTTCCACTGCCTTTTCAGGAAGGGAGTTCCAAAAAATCTCAGCCCTTAGAAAGAAGTTTGCCTCATCTCCATATTAAATGGCCAACCCCTTATTTTTAAAGAGTGACCCCTAGTTCTAAATTCTCCCACAAAAGGAAACATCCTCTCTAAACATCCTCTGTTAAAACACCTGAGGATCTTATATATTTCAATCAAGTCGCCTCTTACTCTTCTAAACTCCAGTGGATGCAAGCCTGGCCTGTCCAACCCTTCCTCATAAGACAATCTGCCCATTCTAGGTATTAGTCTCATAAACCTTCTCTGAACTGCCTCCAACACAGTTACATCCTTCCTTAAATAAGATGACAAATACTGTACACAGTATTCCAGTTGTGGTATCACTAGTGCTCTATATTACTGAAGCATAACCTCCCTACTTTTGTATTCAATTCCCCTCTCAATATATGATAACATTCTATTAGCTTTCCTAATTACTTGCTGCACCTGCATACTAGCCTTTTGCAATTCATGCACTAAGACACCCAGATCCCTCTGCATCACAGAGCTCTGCAATCTCTCACCATTTGGATTATATGCTCTTTCATTGTTCCTGCCAAAATGGACAATTTCACATTTTCCCACATTATACTCAATTTGCTAGATCTTTGCCCAGTCACTTAATCTATCTATATCTTTTTGTAGCCTCCTTATGCCCTCTTCACAACCTACTTTCCTACCTATCTTTGTGTCATCGGCAAATTTGGCAACCATCCCATCCATCCCTTCATCCAAGTTATTTGCATAAATTGTAAACAATTGAGGTCCCAGCACTGATCCTTGTGGCACACCACTGATTACATCTTGCCAACCTGAAAAAGACCCATTTATGCTTACCCTCTGCTTCCTGTTAGCCAGCCAATCTTCTATCCATGCTAATATGTTACCCCCATGCCATAAGCTTTTATTTTACCCCATAATGTCCGATGTGGTACTTTATCAAATGCCTTCTGGAAATCTAAGTACAGTACATCCACCGGTTCCTCTTTATCCACAGCACATGCTACTTCCTCAAAGAATTCCAATAAGTTGGTTAAAAATGATTTCCCTTTCACAAAACCATGTTGACTCTGCTTGATGACCTTAATCTTATCCAAGTGCCCTGCTATAACTTCTTTAATAATAGCTTCTAACATTTTCCCTATGACAGATGTTAAGCTAATTGGCCTGTGGTTTCCTGCTTTCTGTCAGTAAAATATTTCAGATCATTGTTACTAAGTAAAGAGTTGAGTGAAAACAAGTTTTGAAAAGGTGTTCATGCATGTGGTTGGGAGGTGGGAAACCACCCTACATTTATTTCAAGTCTAGCAGAAAGAGGCAATATGAATGCCATAGCCTTTTGAGAGCTGTGTCTGCAACAAAATTAAGAGGTACATAAAATGTCTGACCAAAGAAATCATGGACCTCAATTGCCTTTAATTAGGAATAAGTCCCAGCTCATATGGCTCCAAAAGCAGGGGAATACTTTAATTGGGGAGAGGAACTTCAAGAGGAAGGAACTGAAGAGTGAGAGAGTGAAGGGTGGAAAGTAATCCCTGTTATTGCCTTGTTCATCACTACACTATAAGACACAACTGCCTTGGGTGAATTAACCCCATTTACTTGAAGCTCGAATCTTAATATTTTGTTGACCACTGGGTGGCCTGCTTCAGCACAAAATAGATTATATATATATCAAACCCTTATAGGTTAGTGCATCACTGTTTCCTTCCATCGTTAACACTGCGCAACAGATGAAGGAATCAAACTCAAAGTTTCCAAACATTGTCCTTCAGTTAAACCAACAATTTATTTGTTTTGAACCACCATTTAAACTGGGAATTGTCATCACTGGACAAATTTGAACCGTACCTGAAATACTGCTTTGGACCAAAAACTCAAGGTTAAAACACCAGGTTAAGAGCAGCCACCTACATCTATCATATGAAATGAACAGGTCAATATTCATGCTATTTTCTCTCCTTTTCCACTTTCCTTTCCAATTTTATATGACTTCATTTTATGGTTTTCTTTATCATTCTTTCACAGTTTCTTTTTCCACTCTTTCTATGACTTGTTGCTCTTTTATTTTAGCAACCATCTAGTAGTGTAACTTATCTCTTGCAGCACTATTGCTGTTTTCATGGTGGTTGTGAAAACCTGCTATACAAGATGTTCACTGTCACTGTGAATGCTATCAAGCCTGCCTCCATATTATTCAGCAGAATTACTGGCACATTTATTTACATTGTTCCTATTTCTCTTACAACTTCTTCCTCTTCATTCACCTGTCCAATCTAGCCTTGAATGTTGGTATAGTTGTTACCTCATTCGTTAAATCTGGAAGAGAATTCCACAGCCTCTCAACTCTGTGTACAAAAGTTTCTCCTGCCCGCATATCTAAATCTCTTGAATTTACTCGATGGTCTTCTCAACTGCTGGAAACAGTGGACAGAATTTAATGTCCGCGCCAGAGGCGGGTTTGGTCGAGGTGGGAGAGGTTAATTAATCAGATATGTGCTGACCCCACTGCCTTCCCGCCTCTGGCCTGATTAAGTCTAGGGCAGGAAGGTTTGTGGATGGCCTTCCCACCCTGCCTTCAATTGAGTGGACAATTAGCTGGTGTTCACCCATCAGTGGGCAGGGTACTAACCACATGGAAAGCCCAAAAAGCAAACCCCGTCAGGGTTACTTGTGGGCTTCCTGGGGGGAGGTCTCTTGTTCAGTGCCCGATCGAAGGATCCAGCATTGGGGTCACGGGGCGCCGCTGAGAGACACCCCTTTACCCTTGCTGTCGAGCTCCCCTTCCCCTGCGATTCCTATCCCATTATCACTCACCTGTGGCCTGGGGGTCTTAGTGATCCTGGGCCTTGTGTGGGTGCATTACTGGAAGAAGCCATCACTACTGCTGGTGTTACTGAGCATTGATTGGCTGGAAGCTCTAGAGGGCAGGATTTCCACCCCTGGGATCCTTGATCCCAGGGAAGGCCCACTGCTGCCATGTCTGTTTGGCACTTAATTTGGCAAGCCTTCCTGAAAGGAGGCAATATGGGACTCTCACCAGCTTTCCAGCCTCCTGTCACCTCCATTAAATACTGTCCAGTACATTTCTAGCTGTTCCAACTTTTCATGATTACATTTTGCAGATCCATGAGGTTAAGATAAATAGCCTGTATCACACCTGTTTTTTTATAATGTTTTGGCAGCATCTGAGACAATGGGTCACAATACAGCAATCAGAATACCAAGCAATAGGGAAATCTCTTCTTGAGGAACCACTTCACAGTGCTTGAGGCTATGTGAAATAACATGTAAATAAACACTGAAATTAAACTGGAGACAACAGTACTTAGGGAGTGATGTATTGGAGAGTGCCTTGTACTCACAGAATCATTTCCCAGCTGGAATAAGAACCTTATTAGAGAAGGAAAAATTGAACACACTCAAGGGACGCTGGGCATATGGCAGGCTGGGGCATGTAAATTAAGGTGGCCATGCTTCTGGTGGGGGGTAGGGGGCATATAAAATAGGGTCGGTGCCCACCCCACTAACCCCCATAATAGAGGGTGGGGAGGTGCCAAAATTGGCAACCGGCCCACCATCATTAAATAGATAATCAAGGGTCAATTAGACTTGTTACCAAGCCAGTTGACCCTGACAATATGCTGCCTATACCATAAAATGTTTGGCACGAGCAGCCGGACAGGAGCAGGAAGCCCGATTTTTTTTTTTGAATGGAACCTTCAGATGGCGGGGAGGATGGTGGTAATTTTCAGTAGCTGCTCTTTGCAGATCTGGGGGGCGTTTGCCCTCCAAAGATCAAATCCCCCATTCTTCCTAACCACCACTGCACCTGCCACCTTAAAAACCAAAACTCCCTCATCTCCCAGCGCTCCATTCCCTGAACAGCCAAAACCCTCCTAGCCAAGCCCCAAGACTTAGCGGCTTCAGGGAGCCGTGGACTTTCTCCATCTTCTGGTAGTCCCAGCAGCGGCCACTAATGTGCCCTTGGTGCTGCTGGGACTGATAGAGCTGCCAGCCAGTTGGAATGGCCAGCAGCTCCAGAGGGTGGGACTTCCTCCCTGGTGAGGGGCGTAAGTGCCAGTTGGCTGCTGTCGTGCCCACCTGCAGTGCATCATGGCTGCGGTGTGGGGCTGGCTTAGAGTGGGTGAGAGCTTCATGACGACTTTGCTTCCAGGGGATGGGTGGGGCAAGCCTTCCGCCCTCCGCCCCTCCCTCCCATAATTCAGCTTGAGGGAGATCTTTCAAATGAGCCATCTAAAAGCTCAGGAAGCCTGAAAATGGTTACTGTAACACAGGTATAGCTGATTTTTTTGTACCTCACAGTGAATATAATTTGACAACAATTTCAGAGAAAAATGTATGTAAAACAGGCCTTTCAGCCCAACCAATTCATGTCAGTGTTTATCATCCATATGAGGAAATAATTTTAACCACATTCACCTACTTTGTTCCCATATGTCTTTAACTTCTTTTCCTTCATTCACCTATCCAATCTTATCTTGAATGTTGGCACAGTTTCTGCCTCAAGAACTAATCCTCAAAATGAGTTTCAAAGCCTCACATCTCTCTGTGAATAAGTTTCTACTGTTCCTTATTCTTGGTTTCTTACATTTAAGCTTGTATCTATGGCCTTTCATTTTAGATTCCTCAACTGCTGGAAACCATATGTTTCTGTCTGCTCTGTCTCATCCTTCCATTCTAGTAAACGCTATTTTCATATCCCTCTGTGATCTGCATTTTTCTCACTTGTAAGGCCCCAATTTTTCAGATCTTCCTTGGCATTTGAATCTCCTCATACCAGACAGTTTTCAAGTAAATGTATATTGTACTCTCGCTAAAGCACCAATACCCTCCCGATAATGTGAGCCCAATATTGCACCATCGTACAGTACTCTTAAGGTTTTATATAAGCTCTTGGCTTTTCAATTATATACTTGTGAATTCACCTTGCTCTTCCACAGCTCTGAGCCTACTTCCATTCAGTATATTTATTGCTGTTCTATTTTTACAAAATTGCCATATTTACTAACTTTGTCCAATATTTCTTTCCATTGAGCTATTGATAGTGTTTTACTTTCCATTGAGCTATTGATAGTGTTTTACTGCACTTACAAAAGTGAAAGTTACCTCACAATGCCTGAACTTTGCTTCCAGCATTTCTGAATTGAGAACGAGTTGCTCCATTGTTTTAAAACAAAAGACCAGCCAGAGGGTAATGAATATTTTTGTGTTTCAGACTTTTACTGCTTGGTGCAATTCACATTTGCGGAAAGCTGGTACGCAAATTGAAAATATTGAAGATGACTTCAGAAATGGCCTTAAACTTATGCTTCTTTTGGAAGTTATTTCAGGTAAGTTGAATCAAGCACTTGTTTTCAAAAAGAACAAGGGGTCATTTAGCCTTGTTGATGTGGCTCGATTTAAAAGTGAGCTCCCTCTCATTTGACATAGATCAGGGATATTGAAGATTTTATCCTGGGTCATTCATCTTAACCCAAGTGGGCAGCAGTGTTATTATAATCAATCTCAGTTTCCCCAGGATAGGGAGGCAAATAATCAGCCAAGGTTCCAGCTCTTCATCCCTATTGAATGAGTCCTGCTGAACATCCAGTGAAGATCAAATCAGGTTTAACCTTGATGCTTCCTGCAATTGAACCAGCTGACATTCCAGGTTCACAAATAAACAGCAGTCTTGAGTGAGATCCAAAATATCACTGCTGTTCATAGACAGCAAAACTTGGTTCCTTCAGTTAGAGGAGAGGAGGAGAGAAGTGGTTCCTCTTCTGTGCTGTAAAATATTCTTCCCTTAAAGCCGTGCTCAATTCCCTTTTTGTTGTCAGTAATAATTGTCTCATTGTGGCTGTCCACATTAGGAAAACGTTGTGCAGTTCTTTCTATTTCAGATCTAATTGTTTGTAGCCAAGGTTTCGTCATACTTTTTGCTGGCACCTCTTCTTCGAACTGGTTGAGTCAGAATCTTGGAGATATTTCCTCTTCTCATTTTCTTCATGTTTCAGTCAAACTGAATCTTGCCATGTTAAGTTTTTTCACCAGGCTACATTTTATATGGTCCAACCATATCTTTGAGATCTTCTTCTCAGTTGCATTCCTTCTACAGAACAATCTTCACATATCTGCCATCATCACTTTGTGGAGTGACCACTGGACCAGTAATCTGGAGGCCTGGCTAATACTCTGGCTAATAATCCCACTATGATAGCTGGTGGAATTTAAATTCGGTTAATTAGTTTGGAACTGAAAACTAGACTCAGTAATGTTGACTTTGAAATTATCATCGATTGTCATAAAAATCCATCTGGTTCACTAATGTCCTTTAGGGAAGGAAATCTGTCATCCTTACCTGGACTGGCCTGCATGTGACTCCAGACCCATAGCAATGTGGTTGAGTCTTAAATGCCTTTTGAAATGTTGGGTTAATAAGAGGTGGATAGCAAATGCTGGCCTTGCTTGTGACACCCACATCCCATGAAAGAATAAATAATTTAAAAAACCATTATGTTTGCATACCCAAATTCTGAGTGGTTTTTTTTCAGTGATTTGAGTTACAAATAATTTGTATAATCCAGTTTCCTTTAAAGTTGTGTCATTCCAGTCAAAAAATGTCTAGTTTATCATTTGGGCAAGTGACACCTAGCACGAACAATCTTCATCCACTTTCTGTCCTAGGGTACCCTACTTCACTTTCAAGTATTAAAATGGGATAAAGGAATTGTGAGGACAGGAGGGCAAAAACAGGAAAAGAGAAGGGTTTATGCATTCATGGGTTAACATTTTAATACATTTCTTTTTCCCTCTAGGTGAGCGACTCCCAAAGCCAGACCAAGGCAAGATGCGTTTCCATAAAATTGCAAATGTTAACAAAGCATTGGATTACATCTCCAGCAAAGGAGTGAAGCTTGTATCAATTGGCGCTGAAGGTAACCTAGTCTGAAAGATTTAAGCATTGCAAAAGTAACACAGAGGCCAAATGATTAATAAAGCAGCTGGAGAAAAAAAGCCCAGGAAATTTGTCTTTAATCATAGTTCTACAAAAAAATACACCCCCCCCCCCCCCCACACACACACACAACTGCAGGATTGAATCTCCTCCCTTCCTAGACCAAGTCTACCGGCTGGTTCAGTGATAGAGCTGCCCTTACTGACAGTGAGCTCTAGCCAATTTGGCGCCCACATCTTGCTGACAGCATCTAAGTAACGCCCAGAGCCAATTTTGTTTGGGCCTCACTGGCTGGGACCAGCCGGTGTGCCAATACTGCACCAATTTCTCACCCGTCTTGGGTGCATTTCAAATTTTTCAGCCAATGCCCTTATTGACCATACAACATTCAGCTCGTGTACAGGCTAGCAATGTGACTTTCATGTTGAATAGACTGTCTGCACCTATTCAGTTTGTCATAGAAGCACCTTTATTCCATATTTGTTCCTTTATTCTGATTGCAGTGGTGTTATACACTGACAGTCAAGACATTTCACAGTCTTGACATTCAAACTTGGTGATGAACAATTGTGATGAGATTCCCGACTCTGAGTGAAGATCAACAGTTTATTGGGACAATTTTTTGACTTAGTTTTTGTTCAAATGGAGTTAAATCTATGTGAAGCTTAGATGCTACACTAACAGTCTGCTTGACTATCATATTTCCATTTCTTCCATTATAGAAATAGTAGATGGGAATGTGAAGATGACTTTGGGTATGATTTGGACGATCATCCTCCGTTTTGCAATTCATGACATATCTGTGGAAGGTAAGTGAAATGAGCTTTTAATCCAATGCAACCCATTCAATAAAGGCTCAGGTTTCCTGGGGAACCTGTTGTGGCGATGAAAACGTCAGCCGATATAGATTCATATCAATCAGACTTTTAAGTTCTATCTCAGATAGTGGTGTCTTATTGGCAGAATGGAATATCAGGTGCTGCATATATAACTGGTGGCTGATCGAATACTGCCGATTTTGCACCACCACTAGAGACGAATTTCAATTTCTTCACCCCCCACCCACCTCCTCCACCCGATCCCCTCAATAGTTGCTGGTGCACCTCAGCTATATCTCTATTGTTACTGTGCTGTGTAGAGTTTCCCTTGGTTGACCTATAGTTCTAGCCTTGTAGCTTCTGTGTTTACTTAGGGATTCACAAGTGGAAGTTACAACTTTGCTGGGGGTGTAAGACTGGCGATAGTGGATTGTCCACCCTTTGTACATCCCACCTGATATTTCCTTTCCAATGACTTCATGAGTGTAACGACAGCTAGTTTATTGTCCTCCACCAAACTAGTCTTGGCATGCATACTTTACCATATAAACCTAAATTTATATCCAAAAGCATTTTGCAAAAGGAATTGGACAGGGAATCAGATGCCAAGACAGAGGGAAAGGTTAGGAGGTGCCAGAAACTGTGATTGAAAAGCTGGATATTGAGAAGGCTTTTAATGGAGGAGAGATAAGTAAAACCATGAGAGGTGGGTATTTAGGATGGCCTTCAAGAAAGTGGGAGTAAAGAAGGCAGCGCATAAAATGCTAGAGGCAGGATATCAAGGGGTTATAATAGTGGGGGGGAAAGTGTCAGAAATTGGGAGTGGTGAAGCTGTGAAAGATTTGAAAATGAGGAAGAGGAATTGTTCTTCTCATCCGTATCAGTACTGCTTGTATTAACACTCTGGACGTAGGCAGTGCTGATGTTAAAGAGTCAGGTAAAAACCACTGACTTTGGTGCTTTCTGCACCTGACTTCCACAGCAGTCAAGGTTTGCACAACTGATTTGCAGACGACTTCAGCAGTGCCATCAATGATGTTGGGATATTACAAACAGGCTGAAAATGACATCAGCTGAGGTTTAATCTGCAGTTTAAAAATAAGAAGTAAATGGTAAAGTTCTATTTAAATCAGGAAAACTGTTACAGAGGCATCCATTTATTTCTGATCATAAGTCAAATGTATTTCTGACCTAGCAGGAAAGAATTTTCCCAGTGCCATGTAATTTGTGACATGAATACTTTCTAACCATCCAATTGACTGATTGAATGTATCTACTTATATCTCCTTTTTTCCCTGATGGTGTCACCATGTTTGTGTACACTTGAAAATGCTGATTTTTTTTTCCCCTCCACAGAAACGTCCGCTAAGGAAGGCTTGCTGCTCTGGTGCCAGAGAAAGACTGCTCCTTATAAGAATGTAAATGTGCAAAACTTCCACACAAGGCAAGTCAAGGAGATATAGATGCAAATCGCAAGAGAAATAAGTGTTAAATTTAATGTCACGTGTGCCAGAAGCACGCATGTCAAATTGTGTGCTGCAATTCAGGCACATAACTGGACTGCGGCAGGGCCTTCCCTGGGATCAAGGACCCCGGGTCGGAAGCCCTGCCCGCCAAGAACTGTGGGCTAATTAGAGGTGGGAAGGCATTGTACTTACCCGAGGCCAAGAATCATCACTGGATCCCAGACCGCAGGTGGGATGGCACAGAGGCGGGGTGAGGGGGGTCACAAGGAGGGTGAGGAGGGGGCTCAGTAGTAAGGGCAGTGGGGTGATTCCCAGCAGGACCCCCCACTTCTCAATGCTGGATCCCTTGATCAGACACTGAGTGCCTTTGACCGAGGGACCACTCCCCCGCCCCCCAACCCCGGGAGCCCGCAAGCAACCCCACACAGCTTTGCTTGTTGTGCTCCCTGTGTGAAGAGTCCCCCCACCCACATGGCGGGATGAGGTCCTTAAGTGGGCATTAAATTTAATGTGAAGCATGCACATCAAATTCTTTAATTGCCTACATCAATTTGCAGGCCGGGAAAGCCCTCTACAGGCCATCCCACCATGGACTTAATCGGGTTGGAGGTGGGAAGGCAGGGGGTGCCCAGCTGCCACCCTTTCCCGCCTGAGTAAATGCCCTTCCACAAAACTTGGCGTGGGGGGAGGGCATTATAATTCTACTCATGGAACTGGACTATGTTTTGAAAGTTTGAGTTTGGAGGGCATCTGATTTGCAGCTTTGTTTGAAGCTGAAATGTAGTGATGTCCATGCCAATTGTATCACAATGGCGATGAATTCCATCTATTCTGAGCCTGATACTGAGTGCATCTCCTGCTGCAGGTATCAAAGATGATTCAGTCTTTTCTTTTACCTCTCATGCAAACAGCATCTTCTACTTCAGTGGTTCTCTCAAATCTTTTTGTTTAAAGGACCCCTTTTCAAATGAATTAGTAATTACAGAACCCCCCCATCCATCTAAATCATAATACCATATAATACTCATAAAATCTGCACAGACTTGTAATTTGTCACCCTTTCTTTCAGTTTAAGTAATACCTAAATATTTTTTAAAACCCCTGTCTTCAAAAAGGCTGAACTCACATTGGTTGTTGGTGAATGACAGGTAGCTGCCAATCTGCCTACTGTGCTTAGTGCTCTTCCACATGTGATTCCTTCTGATGTGAGACAGCCAGTTCCCAAATTGGCTGCATTTTGCTCCCTCCCCCCAACTCACTGCCAAGCCTGCCTCTGCCCGCTACTCTCAGTTGCGTACAGCACAACTATTTCGCAGACCCCCAGGAAAGCCTCTACAGACCCTTAGAGAACTGTGGACCCCAGTCTTGTTCCAGTTGAGTTGTGGAAGATCATTGACATTGGATGATGAGAGGAAGCTGCTTACCCATTCTTAGTATTGGATATTTCTAAAGGGACTGAAAGAGGGGGAAAAGAGGTTAAGATCAATTGTTGGAAGGAGATTATTGTACATATATATTTATAATTAGGAGCTAATATTCACACTATCAGTAGTTTGATTGGATGAATATAATTGTTCTAATCATAGAAACCTCATTTAAATAAATTAAGTCTAACTTCCTCGACCTTAACATGCATTAACAGATATGAAAAGAAATCTTGTAAAAGCTTGTGGTCCTTTTAATTTTTTTGCACCCATTTTGAAAGTTGCTTTTCTTGCTTTGTTAAGAATTGCCTCTGCGAAATGGGTAAGAATCAGTAAAAGGACTGGACAGTATTTGACCTTCTGAAAAAGGAGAACTGACAGACTGTGATCAATGAAGGAATCATCTTGGTGTCCATACTCATTTACCCCCCAATTTGGGGTGTGACAGTTTTGCAACAATACAAAGAATGTTTGTACATTTTTAAAAAAATAATATTCATTTTTATTTAGTCTTAAAAATGTACATTGAAGTAATCCCTTCTCACTTTATGAATATATTCTCATAATTTCAGTGAGCTAATAGGGAAGTAATATGGCATCATTGCAAAGGATGATTTAGCAGATTTAAAAAGGTTAGAACACCTGTGTATTAGATGCTCGTTCACTTGGGCGAGCAAATTCACTAGCGAAAAAAAGGTTTGGTTGAAACATGGTGCTATAATTTACATGTAAATTCTTGTTTACTCCTCTCATTGTAAAGCTGGAAAGATGGCCTTGCACTCTGCGCGCTCATCCACAGACATCGTCCTGACCTTATTGACTACTCCAAGCTACAAAAGGTCATCTGTCTGATTGACAGCATGCTGATGTGCAGTATGTACTGCTTGCTTTTGTTGCATGGTTCTGCTAGAAGAGGTGGTCTGCATTAACTAAGTTAGATGGCTCTGAACACTACACATAGCACAATCTGATTTCCAGAGGGTCTTGAAAATAAGTCTTGAATGCTTTGTGTCTATAGATTATATTTATCTGCTTAATTTTACGAGTCCCACTCCCATTGCATAAATCCATTGGTACTGGTGATGATATCATTGTTTATAATGTGGCAACAAACAGTTGGTACTGCTACTTGTAGATTTTTCCAATTTAATATTCCTGCTGGTGGTATCTGTCTGTTGTTCCCTGGACTTTTTTGATTCTCCCCTTCCTATTTCCTCCTGCATAATATCGGACTGTAAGTGGTGCAGTTTGCCGTTAGTGGCCTTTTCAATCAGTTGGTAGGGTGTTTGGGTCAGCAGCTAACCATGGGTGGCCATGTGTAGTGGGCAGATGTAATGGGGAAGAAGGTTCAAACTGAATTATAATTGCATGCACAAGCGAAAATGCAAGAAATGCATAGCATCGTGAAGGGAAAAAGCAGGTTTGGACAATGTTGATTCTGACAAAGGGTTTTATCTAAAACAATAAACCTGTTTTTTTCTTTATAGATGTTAACAGACCTTTAGCATATTTCCAGCATTTTCTTTTTTTGTTTTGAATTTCCAGAATTTGCAGGTTCCTTTTTCATTTTTGTCATTTTTGTATAATAGGATAGATGCTACACTTGAAGACACGCATCTCCATGTTGATGCATTTTCTGAAAAACATACCCGTGTGCTTCGAAGCTGCTAGATAGTAAACTAGAATGGATGTGCAACAGGAAGCTGAAGTATTTGCACCTCTTAATGGTGTTTGCATCTCCCAGCACTGTCCACTTTGAGAACTCACGCAGGGATATCAGGAAAACCATCTGGTCAAAAGAATTCTATATACCGAGCTGCTTTTTGCTCCTTGAGTGTAAATCAAAGGTTGGGAAATGGAGTACTATATTGGTAAGGAGTGGAGTGGCCTGGGGAGTTTATTGTCACCAAGAAGCAGAACTATTTGACTCTTCAATTTGTCCTGCATTTTGCTCTGATCATTTACCCATAGGAAGGGCCTTAAGTGGATCATCTGCTCCTGTATTAGAAGGGCATTTCAAGGCCACCCTTGAACTTGCACCATTTTGCCTTAAAAAGCCTCAGTGTAATTAACAAGCAGAAAGGACTTTTTGTCTAGAATCAAAATTACTGCCTTTTTGTAGAGCCTGGAGGTAAGTCAGCCAGAGCAGCCATGCTTGACCTTACAAGTCCAGATTGGGACACTGAAACATATTTGTAAGTGTTGAATGCACACCCCAGCCATGTAACCCATTCACTACGATTTGGAATGAGTCTACAGTCAACCGTGCACACAGGTGGAGATCCCACTACATCACTCTTTTGCCTATGGAGTGGCTGCTTATTGTATTTTGGGTCCAAAGTGACCAAAGCCTGTGTTTATAATGGTGTTGCTGCATAAAGGCTGGTGGAAATCTTCACCCCTAGTTTCTTTGTGAATAAATTAACAAGACAGTTCCTTTCTACCTCATGCTGAAAATAAGTTGGAATATGGTTATCACTGTTATAATTAACAAAAGAAATAAAAGCGTCCAGCTGACACAATTGTCTTTTTTTCCATACCATCTTACTGATCAATTTTTTGTCTCTAATAATTTTCATTTATCATATCAGACATCGTGTTACTATCCTTTTTCTTCTCTCTCACTGCATGCTTTCTGATCTATCCTGTTGCTCCATTGTGGCTGGTTTGGTGTTGCCTATGCATGTAGCTGGAAGAATGGACGAGCATTTAGTGCCCTCATTCACAGACACAGACCTGATCTGATTGATTATCACATGCTGCGAGAGGTATTTAACATGCACCTGCCTTATTGTAAAAAAATTCTTTAATGTTGTTGCATGTTGAAAAAGCAGTCTGCTAAGAAAAGCTATTGGGGTAGGTTTCAACTTTGTGAGATAGGTAGATGATTCACAATCAGCAATTTTACACTGTTTTGCATCTTCTGCTTTAACTTTCCATTGGAGTCAAAGGGGAATAAACTACCTCATCATGTCTTCTATTTAGCATTTGTGATATATGTGAGGATGTTGATGAACCAGATACAAGAAAAAGCCAATCCCAAAAATAATAAACTACAACAGGTTATTATTGGCTGAGTAAGACAGCTTCTTGTGCTGACAGAAGCAGCCAGCATGACGACTGTACAGATAATGCCACATGTGTACCCAGAATTCATTCATTCTCCATTATGGTTCATTCCCGCAATTATTTCTGGTGCACATCCTTGTAGTTGAAGCAGGCGTTTGTTAACTTGCTATTCAGAAGTA
The DNA here is from genome assembly GCF_017639515.1 of Carcharodon carcharias. NCBI lineage: Eukaryota > Metazoa > Chordata > Chondrichthyes > Lamniformes > Lamnidae > Carcharodon > Carcharodon carcharias. The sequence goes on from NC_054468.1 coordinate 214,063,135, forward strand.
CTGTTACTATGGACAAAGAGTACCTGTTGTCTACTGCAAGAAAGAATGTATTCTGTTGATTCTCTTTGAGAATGTCAAACAGAAAAGAAAGTTCATGTTTACACCTTGGGTACATAACTGCACACAATATCAAATGTTTCTACAACAGGGACTTATTCTGCTATCAGCAAAATCGCATCATACCTAGCTTAAGAAAGCTGTGACTGTCCATATAGTTTCTTTTGTCAGCAGTGTTACTCAATTGGCTACTAACCAGAACTGGCTGTTGTGGTTTGGAAATGTTGTACTTGGCTAGAATTGCAATTTTTTTCCACTTGCTATTCAAGTGTCCAAGTAATTTGTTGCCAAAGTTCATATTATTGAGTAACAAGATTGTCTTCTACATATAGGATGATGCTCTTTACAACCTGAATCTTGCCTTGGAGATTGCAGAAAAAGAATTGGATATTCCTAAGATGCTGGATGCAGAAGGTAATATGTACTTCAGTACAGAAGTTCTGAAATTTCTATTGTAGCCAGAAATCAGAATTAAAATATAAACATTGGAGTAGAAATTGGACCTCTTGTTCCTGTTTTCTTTTTGGGAAATTGGATACCAGTGAGTGGAGCAGGTGCTGGACCTGATTCACTTAGGATTATTCAACGACCAATTTAAGTCATCAACAAAAGGTACATTTTAAAAAATAATTCTCAAAATGTTCCTGTGGAGCCAAAAGTACTCCCTTTGCTCCCTGGTATTGTAATCGACCTTTCTTAGCCCCCACCACCCATACCTGCACACTCCCAGTTGTCATTTCAACTTCCTCTTCCAGAGCTTGCCTTAGGGGCTGCTGCTGCCAGTAGATTGAGAGAAACTATTTCATCTGGAGATGGAATCGAGAACAAGGTGACTACAGCTTTACAATTAGAACGAAGTCTCTCAGGGGTGATGTCAAGAAATACTTCCTCACACAAAGGGTAGTGGAAACCTGGAACTCTTTCCCCAAAAAGCTATTGAGGCTAGGTCAATTTGAAAATTTCATAACTGAGGTTGATAGATTTTTTGAATGAAGGAGCAGGGCTGTGGGGCTGGGCTTTTGTTCCCATGTTCTTATTTGTTCCCCCTCTCTTTCTGGAGAGATGCACATGTTGTCATCTTTCTATAGCAATACATCTGAGACTTTAAAAAAGCTGCTGGCTTCAAAAATTGACGGAGGAGCGATTTTTGTGGTCTTCCTGCTTCTTTTATGCTGGAATATGGAATGACAAAAGGGAATGCTGCATGCTACCCAAAAAATGGATCCAAATTATTTTTATTCTTTTTTGCAATAATGTCCCTTCCCTTTAAAATACAATCCAAAAGCTGATGGTGGCTCCCAAGTTATGCAGTCCTCATCTGTCTTATCATATGGATAATGCATTGTTTGTTGGAGAGGTGCATGCCTGTTTAGCTGATGTACCTAACTTAAATGGTAGACAAACATTCCTGCTGTGGAGCATTTTCCTTCTCACTGGTGAGTATTCAACCTACCCAGCGAGCAGAAGTTGGCATAGAGTCACGCACAAAACAGCTGGATGTGAATTATCTGCTTGTGTTCGTTGTGCACTTCAACTCAAATGAAGGATGATACCTGATTTATCCGAGCTTCTCTCATCCAAAATAAGTTACAGTCTAATAGTCTTATTTGACATTTAGTAAAAAGTAACAATTTTCTTTCTAAACAGACATTGTAGGTGCAGCAAGACCTGACGAAAGGGCTGTTATGACTTATGTTTCCTGTTACTACCATGCGTTTGCAGGTGCACAGAAGGTGAGGTCAAAACCTATGGGCCACCCCAGACCTTTAAACTTCAACCTTCTGATTTCCAGCTTCTGCATCTCCCATTGTGTCTGATGCTGGATTGGTCATGTTACTTTTCACGTTTCTTAGTTTTTAATCACCTTTTTTTCTTTTCAATAGCTTTAGATCCTGGTTTCTAGTATTTCCTTTCTACCATCTAATCTACAAGGTTTCTTTTCAAGTTTCTAGTGTTACTGCAGTTGTCAGCATTAAGCTGTTATCTCCATCACAAATAATTCTCCACTTCCTTCTGGTCTAATGTACATTAGAGGCATCTTAAAAACCTAGTTGATGGGTCAGTTAACATCAGCATTTACACACACACGTGCGCATACACAACCCCTCCATCAATTTCCTGTACATTCTACTACATCACAGATTTCTGAATGAAAGAAGCACTTTGTGCAACAATGGAGATTTCCTCTTAAGAGGCCTCTAATGAAATAAGGGCTATATTTTACTCCATTCATTAATTTTAGCAAAACATTAAGAATGAGCAATGTAAGTAGAGAAATGCTATTTGCTAAAATTAGGAAATGGAGAAAACTGTAACCCTGCAATCCTTCAAAAAGCAAACATGGATTGCTGCTTTCCACCTTTATTCCATCCCTGTCCCTGTGCTTTCCTTCCTCATTAGATATTGTGAACACACCCAAACCTGATCAGAGGGCTCTTATGACGTACGTGTCGTGTTTCTATCATGCTTTTGCTGGAGCAGAGCAGGTACTCAGAATGTTGTTTGCCCTTGATAAATCTGGTGCCTGCAAAGTGTTTGTTTGTTTGTATCTATGTGATTTGCGTTTCATAACAGTACGATTAGTTGATACCCAGATCTTGATGTTAGTAAATTCTCATGTGGACACATCATTAATAACATGGTTTGTGCAACACTAAATAAGAATTAGTTAGGCAGAGTTAGTGCAGCCACACCAAAAATGGTAATTATTAATTAATTATAATTATTTGTTAATTTTAATTATTAATACTGTGCTTCTAAGATTTCTGTATTCTAAGAATTCAGATAACAGCAAATTGTCATTAATTGACAGTGAGCAGGTGAGCTACATGGTGTAATATTCAATTGTACAGAACAGGAAACAGATCCCAATTTAGACCCAGTTATGCTGAGTTAAGTGATCCCAGTCATAATAATAGCATGAGGACTAGAATTGCTCTATGAACTTGGGCTAGGAAGGCAAAAACTGATACCACCTGGTTCATGGCCATTGGGTGAGAACAGTATCAGCCTCAGCTCTGATGCCCTCCATTGCCAAACAGCACTTATTGTCTTGACAAAGATTGGCTGGGTGGTTAACAGTGAGGTTAAGTGTCTTGGGCTACAGGAAGATATAGACGGGATGGTCAAATGGGCAGATAAGTGGCAGATTGAATTTAACCCTGAAAAGTGTGAGGTGATACACTTTGGAAGGAGTAATTTGACGAGGAAGTATTCAATGAACGGCATGACACTAGGAAGTTCTGAGGATCAAAGGGACCTTGGCGTGTGTGTCCATAGATCTGTGAAGGCAGAGGGGCATGTTAATGGGGTGGTGAAAAAAGGCATATGGGACACTTGCCTTTATCAATCGAGGCATAGATGTCAAAAGTGGGGAGATCATGTTAGAGTTGTATAGAACCTTGCTGAGGCCACAGCTGGAGTACTGTGTGCAGTTCTGGTTGCCACATTATTGGAAGGATGTGATTGCACTGGAGGGGGTGCAGAGGAGATTCATCAGGATGTTGCCTGGGATGAAACATTTAAGTTATGAAGAGAGGTTGGCTAGACTTGGGTTGTGTTTGTTCGAACAGAGAAGACTGAAGGGCAACCTGATCGAGGTGTACAAGATTATGAGGGGCATGGGCAGGATGGATAGGGAGCATCTGCTCCACTTAGTTGAAGGGTCAGTCACGAGGGGACATAAGTTCAAGGTGAGGGGAAGGAGGTTTAGGGGGCATGTGAGGAAAAACTTTTTTACCCAGAGGGTGGTGACGGTCTGGAATGCGCTGCCTGGGAGGGTGGTGGAGGCAGGTTGCCTCACATCTTTTAAAAAGTACCTAGATGAGCACTTGGCACGTCATAACATTCAGGACTATGGACCAAGTGCTGGTAAATGGAATTAGGTAGGTAGGTCAGGTGTTTCTCATGTGTCGGTGCAGACTCGATGGGCCGAAGGGCCTCTTCTGCACTGTGTGATTCTGTGATTCTGAGAGTTCTTAAGTGAAGAATAAGCAGTTGGTTGAAGTATTGGACAGCTCTGATGAAGTGGAACTATGTTCCAGCATGAATTTTGAGAAGGAAGGATGAATGGTGAGAACATTGGACAAAAAGAGATTGGGTCTAATTGCATGTTTACCCTGGCCCCGAATTTTCTAGTCTGCTTTTCTGTACTTGGAGCTCAATCTCGCTATTGCAAGGCTTTTCTGAGTTGGTATTCTATCTTCATATTTGCTTAGTACTTGTAAGGCTGCTTTTACTCAATTGATGTTGTAAATGTTGTTTTAGATAAACTAGTCAATTTCCTTTTGTCCAAAATTCCTTAGTTTCAGGAGCAGTCCCTTTGGATTGGAAGTTGGCAAATGTTACACTGCTTTTCAAGAAAGGAGGGGAAGAGAAAACAGGGAACTTTTGGCCAGTTAGCTTAACATCCGTCATTGGGAAAATGCTGGAACCTGTTATTAAGGAAATCTTACAATGCAGTTAGAAAAGTATGGTGTGATTAGAATAACTCTACATGGTTTTACTAAAGGGAAATCCTGTTTGACAAATTTATTGGAATTTTTTGAGAATGTAACTAATAGGGAAAATAAAGGGGAACCAGTAGATGTGGTATACCTAGATGTCCAAAAGGCATTCATAAAATGTTAATAGGCAAGCTAAGAGCTCATGGAGTTGGGGTAGTATATTTAGCATGGATAGAAGATTGGCTAATGGATAGAAAGCAGGGACTGGGCATAAATGGGGCATTTTTAAATTGGCAGGCTGTGACTAGTGGATTGCCTGAAGGATCAGTGCTGGATCTTGGCTATTTAAAATCCACATGAGTGACTTAGATAAAAAGATAGAGAGTAATGTATGTAAATTTGATGATGATTCAAAGCTATGTGGAAAGGTAAGCTGCAGGGAGGATACAGAGAGGCTGCAAAAAGATAGAGGATGTAGAGGAGCTTGAACTCAGTGATGCAAAAGGAACATAATTTGGGGAAATGTGAAGTTATTCACTTTGCTCGTAAAAATAGAAAAGCAGAATATTTTTCAAAAGGTGTGAAACTTGTAAATATTAATGCTCAAGGAGACTTGGGTGTGCTCAGACAAGGAATGCAGAAAGTTAGTGTGCAGGTACAGCTATCAATGAAGGCAAATGGCATGTAGGCCTCTATTGTAAGGGAATTGGAATACAGGAATAAAGAAATTTGCTACAATTGTACAGGATTTTGGTGAGACCACACCTGGAATACTGTGTACAAGTTTGGTCTCCAAATTTAAGAAAGGATCCGCGATGGCTAAAATAATATTCAGTAGGGGAAAACTAGGGTGAAGACCAAAGAAAGCACTGGTCATAAAGAAGGTATATTTGTCTGGGGAATGTGAGATTGTCCCAGATGTTCCTCAAAAGTGATGTCAGTTTGGAGAAGGCAGCATGCAGAAGAATAAGCAGGGTGCCTGTCACTCTGTCCCCACCTCTGCCCCTCCCATGGTAAGTCATCCATGTAGTGAGATAGGATTTGAGACCAGTTAGAGGCAGGCTGTTCCCCAACTTATGACCTCTTTTCTCCAAGGTCACTGTATCTGTCAAAAAGGTGTGGTAGTTCTAAACTTGTGGTCGATGGAGTTTCAGGCAGAGAATAACAACTTTACCATTAAATAATTTAAACATCAAAACAAGCTTCATACTGGAAAAGCATGCACATTTACATCATACTAAACATTTTTCTTGCTAATTATGAATTGCTAATAACATTCAGCATTGCCAGGGATTTTCAGTTATTGATTAACATTTTGTGTTGGTTTACTTTATTTTCACTTTATATTCTAACAAGGCACAACATATGTTTGATTGCATTTTAACTATGGCAGCTTGGGAATAAATGTGTTTTTGTGTGATCAATAAATTCATTATTTGCTCACTTTTGGAATTGGTGATGGTGATTTGCCATTTCCCATAGCAATTGGTTCAACTAAGCTGCTGACTTCCCAATACTGAATTGTCTTCATGAGCAAGAATTATGTTCCAAGTGCATTTTGTTGTTATGTTTTGTGCAAACATATTTTTGTCTCAGGTGTGGTTTGTTTTTCACTATAGGCCGAGATGGCAGCCAACAGGATTTGCAAGATACTGGCAGTGAATCAGGAGAATGAAAAATCAATGGGAGAGTATGAGAGGCTGGCCAGTGAGGTAAACTGAGAGATGCTCTGACGAGAGTAAATGAAATTTTCCCTTTTTCAAATACAGCTTTATTCAGTAGAGTTCAGACTGATCTTTTGGTAACTGAAGCTAGCACTTTGCAGAGGAAGAATATTGAACTTGATAATCAAAGCCTTAAATGCACTTGGGGAAAATTGGCTGGATGCAACTTGGACCCATGCAACGAGTTGGATGCTGATCTGAGCTGCACTTCTGTTGAAAGGCAACAAAACCAGGAGAACGGGAGGATATAGGAGGAGTCAAACAAACAAAACTTTTGCCTGGCATATTTTGCTACATTCCCAGTGGTTGGTCAGAGCTGCATTGGTGGACATCTGAGACAGTTAGCTCTCTCTCACTCTTTCTCTCCACCCTATCACACCTTCACTCCTCACTGTTCCCTTTCACAGCAGATGTTGTAAGGCCTTAGGAGACCAGAAACATACAGGAAAACAATACAAAAATTTTCCCTCATGTCAAAGTTTCCAGAAAAACATGGCTGGTTACCCTAATTATATTTAATATTATCATGAAAGCTCTAAAAGAAAAGAATAGACTGTCGAAACAAGTTTAAATTGGAAATTGTGTAAAATCATCTGTACAAGGAGGGGTGAGGACAAAATGGGAGATTTAAATTTGCATTATTAAATGATGAGCAAAAGACTTTTTTTTTCTCTGGACCATCATGTTCCCTGATTTATAATATATTTACAACAGTGACTGCACTTCAGAAGTACTTAATTGGCTATGAAGTGCTTTGGGAAGTCTTGGGTGGGCCTGAATTTTTTCTCCCACGTTAGGAATGCAGTGTTCAGAAAATTCACAGCTATGCAAACCTGATTCGGGAGCAAGTCCCGCAGATGGTCTAATTTTCTTTCCGTGGTGGTTGGGTGGGGTGGGCGGGGGGGGGGGGGGGGGGGGGGGGGGGGTGGGGTGGGGGCGGGGGGGTGTGTGTTTGTGTTAACGTGAGTTGGACCCACTGCCCCTGGAAAAAGTTTGGAGGCAGCCACAAGGGCTGCTGGGTGCACAGATGGGCTCTGTGCAAAACCCACCTCAGTGATCTGTGATTTTGTTGCAGCTGCTAAAAATAAAACAAAAAACAACACTCCATCCCTCACCCCCACACACTCCCCAGGGCCCATCAATGCCATCAACTTATGTCATCTCATGCTCCCATCCAGCTCCCATTGCCCCAATACCCTCCATGTCAACCTATTCCCCTCTACCCTTCCCCCATGGCCCTTTATAGCCCCTGTGCCAACTTAATGCCAACCAGTGCCCCCATACACCACATGTTGCTCTTACACCTATCATGCCAACTCACGCAATATCCACCGTAGGCAGACCTCAGGACCCATGCTGAGATGAAATAAAATGAAGTTCTAATTTTCTGTTGATTACTTCACTATTTTAAAACAAACACTCATTTATAAAACTCCATCAACTACATTTACATTCCTTCAAGTGCTTAATCCCTTATAAAAACAAGCATTTGTATTCATAGCCCCACATAAAAGATTTTATAACCACTTGGAGCTGTCAGTTGAACTGTGAACTGACAGGCACCCTGCTGCGACAATGATAGGTTGCGGAATTAGTCATGCAGCACACATCCTATATTAAGAGCCCTCAAGCTAATGTCAAAAGAGAAAGTGAAATAGCAACCACTGATTTTTTTTAAAACTTTTTTATTAAAGGCTGGGAGATTTAAATGCCTTAACAGCTTGACAGTCCCAATGAGCTTATCCATATGCACGTTCATGTCTACTTTAAACAATCCAAAGGGCATCTGACCTCTCCCAAAGGTGTCCCTGGACCACTCCAAAAGGTATCCTACCTCTCCAAAGAACTCCAACTTTAGACCTTCTCCTGTAAAATCTAAAGTCATGTTTTGGGCATCCAGTTATGAAACTTAGATCTGTTTGAAGGCAGCTAAACTTTTACATATGCAGCTGCCTCTATGAACCACAGATGTGTAAACTGTAACCCGCCCCCATTTTCTATCACCCCACTGCCCCCTGCCCTGGCAAAAATGTGGGTGCCAGGCTCAGGGTTGAGTCTTCCAGAATCGGGTCTCTGGTGCCATTTTGCCTAAGCTTGAGACTCCCTCCATCTTTATGAAAATTCAGGCTTTAAGATTTTGAAAAGCTTTATGTTAGTGCAACTTTCTTACTTTCTTTCTTTTCCGTAAGTTAAAGCTCATTTGCACAATATTTTAATCAGGAAACAAGGATAGATATTGGGGGAAATTTTCCCCATGTTGCATGGGCTGTGCGGGAGCTGGCGTGGACCTGATCGCTGCCCGTGATTGGGTCCGCTCCGCCATTTTACATGACCGGGCCAATTAAGGCCCATCCAGTGTAGTTCACGACTCCCGTGAATAGCGGGAGTGGGCAGGTGGCGACGGGTGCGCTCAGACCACCGGGTCCAATGACGACCCAGTGGCCTGTTTAAGTGAAGGCCTGGCAGCCTTTGCAAGGCTGCTCACAATGGATGGGATAAGAGCACATCAGAGGGGCAATGTGCCTGACGCAAGTCCGGAGGGTAGGCCAACAGGGCAGAGTGCCCCTTGTTTTTCAGACGAGTGCCTAGCTGCCCTCCTGGAGGAGGTGGTAGTGCGGCCGGAGGTCCTTCTTCTGAGGGACGGGAGGTGAAGGCCTCCACAGCTGACCTAACGTGCGTAGGAGGAGGTGGCCGAGAGTGTTAACTCCTGTGATCTGGTGCAGCGCACATGGCCCCAGTGCCGCAAAACATTCAATGATCTCCTGCGTTTTGGAAGGGTGAGTACCATGTTGCCTCAAATCATTTAATGCAGCCGTCACCCTTTCCCCATCACCATGCAACTCTAAGTATAGTAATGGCTTTGAATCCCTCACGGCATGTATCGATCGCTGGGTGTGCCAGCAGAGATTGCCCATGCCCAGTTCACCCTGAGAGGGTTGAGCTAGGATGTGTTCTGCATCCGCACATGTGTGACACTGACACCCAGAGTATAGAATGGGGTTGAAAGTCAATGGTCTGCACCTAAGCAGAGTGCTGGAACTGCGAAGCATGTCAAAGTCAGGATGCCGAAATGCTGGGAGGGGAGATTCCAGTTGGCAGGGCACCAATCCATCTGCTGGTCTTTGCGCTCCACATGCTCGTGCCTCCTTGCTTAGCAAAGTGACACCTTGCGATGCCACTTGTGAAGAAGGCAGCATTTGGGCAATGGGGGGGTCAGCCCTGACTTGTTTAGGTGAGTGTGCGGCAGCTATGGAGTGACGAAGAACTGGAGTCCTGCAATGTCCCACTCTGGCTGGTTTGGCTGGGATGTGATGGGAATTCAGGTGCAGGCTGGATTAATCAATGCTCCTCTCTCCTTTTCAGGAGAAGATTGCGCACAATGCCTCTGAACGAACGCAGACTGGCAGAGGGGAGGCCCAGTTGGCCATCCTAACGGCTTATGAGCAGCAGGCCATGGATCTGGAGAGGCGCCATGCCCCCAGGTCCACCAGTAGCAGTGAAGTTGGGATGCTGTGGGGAAGTATGTCTGGCGAGCAGTCAGGTCACCATGTGTGTCACAGAAGCCATGGTACTGCTGAATGCTCAATGATTGAAGTTAGCAACACGGGTTGACAATTGATTATGGAAGGTTGAGCACATAATGATCTGGGGGAGCGGCATGCAAGTTGACATTGTCTGCACTGTAACTAATCAAATGTCCTTTTTCTTCCTTTCAGCATCACCAGAGCAGGGCCGGGAGGAAGAGGCAGAGGGCCCACCTCTCACCCCTGAAGCCCCAGAGCAAATCCACTCACCAGGGTCACACCATCTCAGCCAGGCAGGCACCGGCGCAGATAATAGCACCTCGGTGGGAATTAGATATTCAGCTAGTATCCCGGATCACGGCAGTGAGGGCACTTCACACTTGCTTGAGGTGTGGCAGAGACAGAGAGTGCCCAGGGCGCCGCCAGTCAGAGGACCGCTGGGGAACAGGTACTTGCTCGGTTGGTAGCTGATGATGTGCCTCTGGAGTCATCCATGAGGCAGCGAACGCTGTAAGTGCAGCAGGGTATGTGGGACAATCTGGCAGAGATACATTAGACTATGCGTGGCATGGTGCCTATGCTGGAGGAGTCCACGTGGAGCATCACCGATGCAATGAGCCTCATGGCTGGGCGCGCCATGCTTCCTCCATGGAGACAGTGGCGACTCTCATGGACAGGCTGCTCCAGGAGACCATTCAGGGCCTCCTGGGGTTGCGCTCGGACCTGCAAGCCTTCACAGCGGCATTGGCCTCAGCTGGTCAGTGCCAGTGTGGGAGATGGTTTAGGCACCAGGTATCCCAGCTCGCTGCCCATCCATCTACGGTGAGCAGGAAGGTCTGAAGCGACCTCATGTCGGCACAGCAGCTGCCTGTCAGCTCTGCGGCCTCCTCTCATGGCACTCCAGATGAGGGCAGCAGCTCCTCCGCTCCTCTGCCAGTGACTGTTGCATCCGATGAGGCTGCGACAACTGGGGAGAAGCCAGCTGTGGAACTGGCCACTCCCTCCCAGGTGGGGCCACCAAATGCTCCACGGGCCAGAGAGCATGCGCCAAGGTCATCGAGGCCAACAGGACAGCACAGTGAGCAGGCTGTCTCAGATGCCAGAGCCAGCGAGGGACAGCACCTAAACGTAGCACCTGTAAGCGTAAGTTTAAGGCACCTTAGGCACACCATGGGTTTCTCACTGGTGCTTTTATGTTGGCCTATAGTACTTTGTGGAAGACTTGGTGTGATGTCCAACACCGTTTTTTTTTTGCTTTATGGAATTACATTTGTTCACTCAATAAATTTTGACATGTTGCCATGCCTCAGGGTGATTCCTTACTCTGCATGTGGACGGGAAGGCATGATGTTATGAGTGAGTTGTTTGACATTGAGCTTTATTGACAAGGGCCTTAGTTAATGTTATTATCCAGGCTGATTTAGCACTCAGGTATCGAGTGCGAAGCCTGCAGCGCTGGCCTGTGTTGAATGTCCATCTGTGGTGGGCTAGCTGAAGGTTCTTTGAATTAAAGCCTCCCGGGTGTCCCTGCCTCCCTGGAGTATGCCCGGGTCAGTGTCTACCCCCTCAGTGTTCTCCTGTGCGTGCTCATCCTCGGACTCACTCCTGGACTCATCGTGTGCATCCGGAGCAACTATGTCTATGTCTTCCTCGTCCACTGCATCGCTCCTTTCAGTGCCAGATTGTGGAGAGCGCAGCATGCAAACATTATCAGCCACACACCATCTGGGGGTATTGTAGTGCACTCCCTGAGCGGTCCAGGCATCAGAAGTGCATCTTGAGAAGACCGATGGTTCTCTCCACCACAGCTCCTATTGTGCCGCTGCTCAGCCTCTGTTCTTGGATGGCGGAGAGGCGTCATGAGCCACCTTTTGCGGGGATGACCCTTGTCACCCAGCAGCCATCCATCCAGCCGGGCTGGAGCACTGAAGAGTCTTGGCACCTTGGAGTGTCTGATTATGTAAGCATCATGGGAGCTTCCTGGATAGACTTGCAGAATCAGCATCCTGTGATCACACACTATCTGCATGTTCAAGGAGTGGAATCCCTTCCTTTTGACGAAGGCACCGGGCTCACCCGCTGGCGCCTTGATGGCCACATGTGTGCAGTCGATTGCACCCTGGAGGTGGGGGAAGCCAGCAATCACCGTAAAGCCTCTGGCTCGCTGTGCCTGGCTGGCATTGTCCCAGTGGTAGTGGATTAAAGTCAATGCATGGCTGAGTAGAGCGTCTGTCACCTGCTTGACACGTGTGGATAGCTGATTGGGAGACTCCACAGAGATCATCCACCGACCCCTGGAAAGAGCCAGAGGCAGAGAAGTTGAGGGCAGCTGTGTCCTTTAGAGCCACTGGCATGGGGTGTCCACCCACACAGTTTACGGAGATCTCAGGCCCAATCATCTGACAAATGGAGGTGACTGTCTCCCTTGAGAGACAGAGCCTCCTTTGGCACTGCATCTCAGACATATTGAGGTAGCTGCTTCGCTGCCTGTATACCGTAGCAGCAGGATATTGGCATCCTTTGCGGCCCCTTCCATCTTGGGCTTCCTGTTGACCCTGTGCCCCTTGTGCCTGTGCCGCTCCCCCCAAAGGTGTCTCCCCTGGAGGATGAATGTGGACTCCTGGCCTCCTCCCCCCCCCACTTCTGGCCCTCCCATTCTCCTCAGAGGAGGTGCCTCCAGTGGAGAGCACAACTCCCATTCCCAGGCTGAGGGAAGGCTTCCTGAAAGCTGCAGGCCCCAAAAATAATCTTTACTGTTGAGTCCTGACCAAGGCTTTTACCCCTGTCCTAGCAGCTGGTATGAGTTTTGAAGTATTCCTACTTATACAGGCAAGTATAAGTAACTTTCACACTTAAATACCTGAAAAATCACATTCGTGACCCCACTCACCCCTCTAATTCCGCCCGTGGATGGGGTTTATACAAATGTGGCCTAACCCCTCTAATTCCGCCCGTGGATGGGGTTTATACAAATGTCTCCTACCCGCCTGCCCATTGCATCCATGCAACGCCCTGAAGATCGCATGGGCTGCAAAAGATCGAATTCAATTGGTGCCTCAAGGGCGTTAACTGGCCAATTAATTGATGGCGGGTGCGCATCCAAACTTATAGCGCGCCTGCCTTCCCAAATATCGCGAGGGTGTGCGGTGATGTTGGGATGCATGCCCAATGTCGCCCCACATCATTTGATGCGTATGAGTGTGGGGCCCGCCCCTGCACAACAACGGGAAAATTCTGCCCATCGTATCCATACCCAATTTTACTTGGGTAAGCATCTGTATTTAGGAAATAGAAGCAAGAGTATTTCTTATTTAACCTACTTGGCCCAGAAACTCTTCAGTTTCAGCAGAACCCACGGGTAAATGGCAGCACACAGTGATACTGGGTCCCCACCATTTCCAGATTTTCCATGTGGCCTTTGTAAAGGGAGGGAAATGTCCACCTGCTCTTTACTAGGCAAATAATATTGAGCATGGCATTGGGGTCCAAGTTGAGAGTGGGCACCTTCTACACCAAGGACTCCAGTTTCCTGGCTCTGGTCAGCACCTGGCATATAACTGAAAATAGATATATAAAGTGAGATAATACATACCATCCTTCAGATGGATAAAAGTGGGCCCCATTAGTTTGGGAGTGTGATCCTGGTGGGGGAAGAGGTGGGTATTCTATTGATCTGAAGTCTAGGAACTAGTACTTTTCCAGGACAAAACCTAGCAGAAAGTAATACAATTCTATCAGCAACCAACTCAGCGACTGTCCCTTATGAACATTGAACAAACTTGTACTAGATTCCTCAGTGCATTTCTTTTCAATGCAGATTTAAAATAAAAGGACTAGTTGTCTGCATTAAAGTTGTCACTCAGAAAGAGTGTGAAACTGCCAGAAAAAGGAGAAAATAGCTACAACGCTACAGGAAAAGAGTGGGGGAATGGGGCTAGCTGAGTAGCTCTTACAGAGAGCCAGCATGGACATGGGCCAAATGGCTTCCTCCTATGTTGTAACCATTCTATGGTTCTATAACTCCCCTGAACTCCCCAGAAGGCATTGGACCAGGAATAATAGTTTATGACCCAATGTGTACCTACATCATGTCCTCAATCTCTTTTGGAGACAGAAATGTAGAAGGGAGAAAAAAAAAGCTTAGTCAGAAAATTCATATTTGTATGATTTTAGTTTTCCAGACCATGGTTTGGGGATGGAATAGTTAGGTTTAAAATGTTTAATGCATTTTCCTCTCTCGATTTATTGAGTAGCTCTACCTGTTTGCTTGCACGTCTATTGGTATAGTTTCCTCTCATTGCTAATGGGAAAAGAAGAGTCTCTGAGTATCAAATCCTGCTATACATTGGTGAACATTGAAAATAAACCGTTGGTGTTGGAAATGGGGTGGTTGAGGGCAAAGGTATGAGTTTAGACAAAAACAATTGAATATGTGTGATGATGCTGGTTGGCAAACTTCAATTTCTGTCTCTACCAGCTACTGCAGTGGATTCAGAGGACCATCCCCTGGTTGGAAAACCGCTCCCCCGAGAAGACGATGCAAGCCATGCAACAGAAATTGGAGGATTTCCGAGACTACCGTCGCTTGCACAAACCTCCCAAAATCCATGAGAAGTGTCAGTTAGAAATCAACTTCAACACTTTGCAGACCAAACTGAGGATCAGCAACAGGCCAGCCTTCATGCCCTCCGAGGGAAAAATGGTTTCGGTAAGTTGACTAAAATTCTTGTCGTAAACTTTTAGCTTCAGTAAGTTGGTATCGTAGAATTTCAATTTGCCTGCCAGGCGTAAAACTAACTTCACTGATAAGCTGCCCGTTATAGAAACAGCCCATTTTTCAGTGATAGCCGATATCAACATCCATCACAGGTACGTGATATCGGTGAAAACCTGGAGCCTGACGTTTTTGGTAGCTGACTCCATTTGCGCAGTGGGTGAGAAAGTAATGTCCTGTTCGTCATTGAAGTTAACGTCGCTCCATCACACTCAGACTCAGCGAATTCTCCCAATTGATTCCCCTTTGTTATAAACAAGTATTTGTAAAGGGAGCACAGCAAAAGAAAATTAGTTGGCATTCTTTAGAAATAGGGTTTGTTTTCTGAAGGGTAGTCTGGTGGTCCCCATCTTCACAAAGGCTGGGTGACACCATAATAATGGACATAGCGCGCCAAACCTGTGAGAACAAGCAGGTTCAACGCACTGCATATTTCCTTTTAATCAGATCCTCCCTCTTGTGGGATATAAATCATATGCTACAAATTATAATTACATACTTAATTTGTTTGTGGAACATACCTAAGAATGATACCGGAATCTATGCGCTAAGCAGCCCATAGTTAAATCCTAAATAAATAGCTACACTCATGCTGTAAATTATTGTTAATAATGTAGAATAACAAGTGGAAGTGAATAAATAATAAGTATACATACGGTGAAAACTAAATTGACCTTTTCCCCTCTTTTCCCTTTGTCTTTCCTCATTTTCTATGTGATTGCCATTATTTTCTACAATGAGGCAATGTCACCAAAGCTCACAATCTAATTAACAATTTATTGATTTTGCACTGTCGCAAGTACCGAGTTATGAGAGAAAGACAATTTCTCTCTCGGTGAGAATCACGTAGATTAAAACAATACAAAATCAGTAAATCATTAATGAAATTGTGAGTATTAGCAACACATACTGAGAGGTTAAGATAAGAGTTAAAAAGATAAGGATTAAAAGTTTTGTCATAATCTGTTTTAATAAAACACTGAGCCTCCTAACATGGAGGATTGGCAGATCCAGATAGGAGGAGAGAGTCCTGGAATGCCACTTGTGTTCTCCTGACCTGTTCAGGGGTTGCCTTAACGGAGACCGGGAATAATCTTACACTTATGATCACACTTGATTTGTGATGCAGAGGGACACAGAACAAATTAGAAATAGATCCAGTTCTTCTAATTTTCATCCAGGACATTGCAGGTGCTTGGCAGCGCCTTGAGCAGGCAGAAAAGGGATACGAAGAATGGCTTCTGAATGGAATAAGGAGATTGGAGCGTTTGGATCATCTAGCTGAAAAATTCAGGCAGAAAGCTACAACTCATGAATTGTGGTCGCATGGTAAGGCACTAGCTGAGATATTAGTGTATTTATGTATTTCCATATTATTAAGTTTTATGGTAGTCCCAAGGCTCCTTGGGTAGCACCTTCCAAACCTACAACTGCTACCATCAAGAAGGACAAGGGCAGCAGGTATGTAGGAACACCACCACCTGGAAGATCTCCTTCAAGCCATTCACCATCCTGACTTGGTAATATATCACCGTTGCTGGGTCAAAATCCTAGAACTCCCTCCCTAAAAGCACTGTAGGTGTACCTGCACCACAGGTTCAAGAAAGAGCTCACCACCACCTTCTCAAGGGCAACTAGGGTTGGGAAATAACTGCTGACTCAGCCAACGATGCTCACATCCCGGAAATGAATTGAAAAAAAAAGGCATTGCTGATTGGTCCATGCTAAACATGGGATATTAAAATGTTTTAACTACAAAATTTGTTTTCTAAAAGATAGATTCATGGTGAACAGTCATATCCAGATAGTCAGTTCCTGAAAAAAAAAACAGATTACAAGGTCATACTGCTCTCCATTCTCTGGCCCAGCCTGTGTTCCATTCATTGCACTGTCTGCCAGGATTTCAAACACCCATGCATGTCCAGCTGCCCCAACATTGCATAAAAAGGAAGACTTGCAATTAGCGCATCCTGAGATATTAGAAATGCTTTACAACTAACAAAGTACTTTTGAAGTGTAGCCATTGTTGTAATATAGGGAAATGCAACAGCCAATTTGGGCACAGCAATGTCCCACAACCAACAACGAAATAATGTTGTTTGAGGTAAGGAGGGGAACTACCCTGCTCTTTTTCAGGTGTCATAAGATCTTTTCATCCACACTGGCAACTATTCTGTGCTTTCCACACATTCTGCCCATCCCAGCTCAACTCAGCCTTCCCATTTTAAGAAGTGCTTTGAGCCAAATCAGCTGCCACTCCCACACCAACGCCAACTGGTGGCTCAACATGACCAATGCAACATGAGATATATGTGTATATGTAACAACTTATAATGTGCTAATAACAAGCAGTGGTTGAAACATCAGTAACTATATAAAAAAAGAAATCCAATAAACCTCTTGGTGCAAAGGAGATTAAGATTATGACATGTTTAGATAAGGTAGACAAGGAAAAGCTGCTCCCATTAGCTGATGGTACAAGGACCAAGAGACACAGATTTAAGGTTTTGGCACAAGATGCAAGAGGGATGCGAGAGAGAACTGTTTTTACACAGTGATTAGTAATGAAGTGGAACTCGCTGCCTATGAGGCAGCAGCAGAGATGATGAGCCAGAATTTTCCAGCCCCCCATGCGGTGGGGCCAGGGAGCCATTGAAATCTCGGTCCACATTGGCGGAACCAGAAGATCCAGCCAGCGTGAGGGGCTGGAAAATTTCAGCCGCTGAATGCTTTCAAAAGGAAATTGGATGGGCACTTGAGGGGAATAAACTTCCAGGGCTATGGGGATCAAGCAACGGAATGGGATTGATTAGACTGTGTTACATAGAGCCGGCATGGGCTCAGTGGGCTGAATAGTCTTCTACTGTGCTGTAAAAAAGGGGGAAAAAAATCGCAAATTAAAATTACCCTGTTTTGATTTCATTTTTTTTAAGGAATTTTGAATTGTAATTTCAAAGTGCTGGGGAAAAAAGTTTACCTGGCTAATATAGGCTCTTGGTTTCTCCAGGAAAAGATTACATGTTGATGCAAAAAGATTATGAATCTGCCTCTTTGACCGAAGTGCGGGCTTTACTGAGAAAGCATGAGGCGTTTGAGAGTGACTTGGCTGCACACCAGGACCGAGTGGAGCAAATTGCTGCCATCGCACAAGAGCTGAAGTATGTTCCATTTCCAGGCTGACAGCTGCTGACATTTCACTGATAACTGGCTTCCAAATAATCACCCACTGCAGGAATTCCAAGGGATAAGATCAAACAGATCAAAAAAGAAAGATAAAAACATTTGGGTTTTTATTGTCATTATTTCAAGACTAGGATTCTCCTCCAAGTAAAACATTTAGAGAAAAAAATACCTCAAGGATATTATAAAGGCAGCAGTGTCACCTCGCTTGTAAATAGGTTTTTTTCTGGTCAATCCAATGTAAAATACCTTTTTCAAAAAAAAAAGATTGAAAATTACATTGATAGAAGCCATGGTAATGAAGTTTGGGAAGGATGAGCTCCAACACATTACTCAATGTGAAGTGCTGCCTCTGTTCCTCCATGACCAGTTTATTTCTTTCTATGAAATTTAACTTGGTTGTTCCATCAATAGCTGAAAGAAAGAGAATTGAAGTGGCTTCACAGCAGTAACAGGACAGTGGCATAAACCACTCTATATATTGTCTCAGTAATAGCACTATAAATGGTTGAATTCCATTAGCTGTTTTGATGCTTTGATCTCAAATCTCTGGCATCAGAAGATCAATGGAACAGCTGTAACTCAATCTCCAGTCCTGCTGTAAGTGAGACAGCAGTACAACCTGAAGCATTCTCCTGAGAGATGAAGTGTGTGTCTAACTAGAACTGGTAGATAATAATAAAATTACACATATGTTAAACAGGGCAGGGGGTGGGGGGGGGGACCAAAATGTGTTTTCTCCTAAACATTTTTAGAGGATAACTAACTTTTTTAAAAAAAAAAAATGTATTTGAAAAGATATTTGGGAGGGAGGGTGAACAGCCCCTGCTTGACATGCTTTGTTCTGTTTGCCAAAGACTCTGTCATTACAATAGTTCCCCCTTTAGAAATAGCCATCAAGGAAACAGAGAAAAATGCAAATTAGCACCATGTTTTGAGGTAAATGGCACAAGTTTATTTCCTTTAGCAAGTTTGAATAATCTTACTGAGACCATAGCTTAACTTTTGTGGTCTTTTGAGGCCAGAGGTAGGGTAGTAAATGAGCTGAAATTTATAATGAAAAGAATGCTTTGATCTTAGACAAATTGCTCTAGTGGTTGAATGTGCAGTGCAGGCCAACATCAGCTATTGTCCTCAAACGATCTTTAAATTCCTTCATGCTAAATAGCAAGCTGCATCTCTCATGTCACTTGCAGTGGATTTATTGTTCTACAAAACCAGCATCTGCCTAATAACAGAATATTGTCATCCGCCTTGGCAGGGTGAATTGAAAATCAATTTCTTGCCTCTGAATTTGGTGTAGTCAAAGGACATGCAGAGTCACGGACATGAAACAGGTTACATGCCTTATCTAAATCGGAACGTTAGGAAAACTGAAGTCACAAGCTCTGTTCCCTAGTCCATCCCTCTCCTTAGCAATTATACGGGACTGAACCAGACTGTTCACCACCTTGATATCATATTTGACCCTGAGATGTGTTTTCACATATCACCATGACTGCCTATTTCCATCTCTGTAACATTGCCCAACTCTGTCCTTGCCTCAGCTCATCCGCTGCTGACATCCTCATCCATGCCTTTTGTTACCTCTAGACTTCACTTTCCCAATGCAATCCTGGCCAGGTTCCCACATTCTACCCTCCATAAATTTATGATTGTCCAAAACACTGCTGCCCATGTCCTAATTTGCACTAAGTTCCATTCAGCCATCACCCCTATGCTTGCTGATCTACATTGGCCCATGGTTAAGCAATGCCTCAGTTTTAAAGTTCAAAGCGTTGTTTTCAAATCCCTTCATAGTCTTGGCCCTCCGTATGTCTGCAAGTCCTACAACCCTCCAAGGTACTTGCACTCCTCCAATCCTAGTTCCCTTGGCTCTCTTTACAAACATACAAAATAGGAGCAGGAGGAGGCCATTTGGCCCCTTGAGCTTGCTCTACCATTCAATAAGATCATGGCTGATCTGTTTGTATTTCAAGTTCTATGGTCCCATCTACCCCGATAACCTTTGGTTCCCTTGCCTAACAAGAATCTATCTAACTCTGCCTTAAACATATTCAGTGACCCCACTTCCACCGTCTTCTGGGGCAGAGAGTTCCAAACCCTCATCTCTGTCCTATAAGGTCGACCCCTAATTTTAAAACAGTGTCCCCTAGGTCTGGGCTCACCCACAAGAGGAAACATCCTTTCCACGTCCACCTTGTCAAGACCATTCAGGACCTTATGGGCAAGATTTTGGGTCATCTGCCGGGCGCAGTGGTGGGCCCAGGAGCGGCCAGGAAATGGGCCACCGACCGCGATTAGCCCCTGACCGCAATTTCACACTGGCTGGCCAATTAACGGCCAGCCAGCATGAAACACGCACTGAAAGGCCAAGTGTTGCTGGGGTGAGGGAGGGAGGGAGGAGGGTGAGCGCTGAAGTCAGCGCAGGCACAGGGGAGTGCAGAAGGAAAGCTCCCTGAAGACAGAGAGCTGCCTCAGGGAGCTAAGAATTTTAAATCCAAAAATAAACGTTATGAAATTCCGAAAAATGTTTCCACCCATAAGAATCACTCACCTAAACATATTGATGATTAAAAATTCTGCCCAAACATTTTAATTTTTTTAAGTTGATATCGGAAACTCATCCTGCCCTTGGATGAGGTTTCCTCAAAAATCCAAAGGCCGCCTGGCCAATTCACCCGCCCGCCTGCCAACCGTAATGTTGGGCAGGCAGTATAAAGTCCAGGTCAATTACTACATTAATGGCTTTAATAGGCCTCTTAATTGCCAACTCTTGGTGCACCTGCCAACCGAAATATCGTGCGAGTATGCAATGATGTCGGGACGCTTGCCCGAGGTCATTGTGTGCTATTTGACACCCGATCAGGTTGGGCACCTGTCCACCCATGGGACGTAAAATTCTGCCCTATATACTCTCACTCTTCTAAATTCCAGCAGAAACAAGCCCAGTCTGTCTAACCTATCCTCATAAGAAAACCCGCTCATTCTAGGTATCAATCTAGTAAACCTCCTCTGACCTGCCTCCAACACATTTATGTCCTTCCCTAAATAAGGAGACCAAAACTGCACACAGTATTCGAGATATAGTCTCACCAATGCCCTGTATAACTGAAGCATAAAATCATTACTTTTATAAAAACAAAAACAGAATTACCTGGAAAAACTCAGCAGGTCTGGCAGCATCGGCGGAGAAGAAAAGAGTTGACGTTTCGAGTCCTCATGACCCTTCGACAGAACTTGAGTTCGAGTCCAAGAAAGAGTTGAAATATAAGCTGGTTTAAGGTGTGTGTATGGGGGGCGGAGAGAGAGAGAGAGAGAGAGGTGGAGTGGGGGTGTGGTTGTAGGGACAAACAAGCAGTGATAGAAGCAGATCATCAAAAGATGTCAACAACAATAATACAAAAGAACACATAGGTGTTAAAGTTAAAGGTTGGTGATATTATCTAAACGAATGTGCTAATTAAGAATGGATGGTAGGGTACTCAAGGTATAGCTCTAGTGGGGGTGGGGAGAGCATAAAAGATGTAAAAAATAAATAAATAAATAATTTTTTTTCTTTTTCTCTTTTTATAATGGAAATAGGTGGGAAAAGGAAAATCTATATAATTTATTGGAAAAAAAGAAAAGGAAGGGGGAAACAGAAAGGGGGTGGGGATGGGGGAGGGAGCTCACGACCTAAAGTTGTTGAATTCAATATTCAGTCTGGACGGCTGTAAAGTGCCTAGTCAGAAGATGAGGTGTTGTTCCTCCAGTTTGCGTTGGGCTTCACTGGAACAATGCAGCAAGCCGAGGACAGACATGTGGGCAAGAGAGCAGGGTGGAGTGTTAAAATGGCAAGCTACAGGGAGGTTTGGGTCATTCTTGCGGACAGACCGCAGGTGTTCTGCAAAGCGGTCGCCCAGTTTATGTTTGGTCTCTCCAATGTAGAGGAGACCACATTGGGAGCAACGAATGCAGTAGACTAAGTTGGGAGAAATGCAAGTGAAATGCTGCTTCACTTGAAAGGAGTGTTTGGGTCCTTGGACGGTGAGGAGAGAGGAAGTGAAGGGGCAGGTATTGCATCTTTTGCGTGGGCATGGGGTGGTGCCATAGGAGGGGGTTGAGGAGTAGGAGGTGATGGAGGAGTGGACCAGGGTGTCCTATGTGTTCTTTTGTATTATTGTTGTTGACATCTTTTGATGATCTGCTTCTATCAAACTGCTTGTTTGTCCCTACAACCACATCCCCACTCCACCTCTCTCTCTCTCTCTCTCTCTCCGCCCCCCCACACACACACCTTAAACCAGCTTATATTTCAACTCTTTCTTGGACTCGAACTCAAGTTCTGTCGAAGGGTCATGAGGACTCGAAACGTCAACTCTTTTCTTCTCCGCCGATGCTGCCAGACCTGCTGAGTTTTTCCAGGTAATTCTGTTTTTGTTTTTGTTTTGGATTTCCAGCATCCGCAGTTTTTTTGTTTTTATCATTACTTTTATGTTCAATCCCTCTTGTAATATAGGATAGCATTCCATTAGTCTTCTTGATTACATGCTGCACCTGCATACTAGCTTTGTGACTGGTGCACGAGACCACCTAGATCTCTCTTCAACTCAGGATTCTGCAGTCATTCTCCTTTTATGTAATACTCTGCTTTTTTTATTCTTCCTGCCAAAGCGAACAACTTCACGTTTTCCCACATTGTACTCCATCTGCCAGATTTTTGCCCACTCTCAACTTATCTATATCCATCTGCAAACTCCTTGTGTCTTCTTCACCATATACTTTCCTATCTTTGTGTCTGCATCTGCAAATTTAGCTATCATGTCTTCACTCCCCTCATCTAAGTCATTGATGTAAATTGTAAAAAGTTGAGGCCCCAGCACAGACCCCTGTGGGACTCCACTAGCCAGATCCTGCCAATCAGACAAAGACCCATTTATGCATACTCTGTTTTCTGCTGGGCAGACAGTCTCTGTCCAGGCTAATATGTTACCCCCTACTCCATGAGCTTTTATTTACAGCAACATCCTTTGATGTGGCACCTTATCAAATGCCTTCTGGAAATCCAGCACGTCTACCGGCTCCCTTTATCCAAAGTGCATGTTACTCCTTCAAAAAACTCCAATAAATTGATTAAACATGATTTCCCTTTCACAAAACCATGCCGACTCTTCCCGATTACCTGCTTTCCTAAGGACCCAGCTATAACCTCTTTAATGATCAACTGTAACACCCCTATAATAGATTTCAAGCTAACTGGCCTATAGTTTCCTGTTTTCTGCTTCCCTCATTTTTTGAATAGAGGGGGTTATATTTGCTTCTTTCCAATCTGATGGAACCTTTCCAGAATCTAGGGAATTTTGGAAGATTAACACCAACGCATCAACTACCTCATTAGCCACCTCTTTTAAGACCTTAGGATGAAGTCCATCAAGACCTGGAGACTTGTCAGATGCAACTCCATCAGTTTGCTCAGTACTACTTTCCTAGTGATTGCAATTTCACCAAGTTCCTCTCTCCCTTCCACCTCCTGATTTACAGCTATTACTGGAATGTTTTTTGTATCCTCTGCAGTGGAAGACAGAGCAAAATATTTGTCCAGTTCATCTGCCATTTCCTTATTATCTACCATTAACTCCTTATTGTCACTCTCTAGAGGACCAACACTCACTTTATGTACTCGTTTCCTGTTTAAATACCTATAGAAACTCTTACTATCTGGTTTTACATTTCTAGCTAGCTTCCTCTCATACTCTAATTTCTTACTCCTGGTTGACATTTTAGTCATTCTGTGCTGTTCTTTATATTCTGACCAATCATCTGACCTCCCACTCATCTTTGCAGTTATATGTTTTTTTCCTTAAGTTTGGTGATTTCCCTAACTTCTTTATAGTGGGTCCTCCCTTTAGAATGTTTCTTTATAGTAGGAATATACTTATTCTGAGTATTCTGAACTATCCCCTTAGATGTCAGACACTGCTTCTTATTGATCCATCCCCTAGCCTAATATTCCAGTTAATTTCAGCCAGCTCAGCTTTCATGCCCACATAGTTGCCCTTATTTAAGTTTAAAATACTAGTCTTGGACCCACTCTTTTCCTTTTTATACTGGATGTAAAATTCAATCATTATGGTCACAGCTACCTCGAGGTGCCTTCACTCTGAGGTCATTAAGTAATCTAATCTATTCTCTGGTTGGTTCCAGAATGTGCTGCTCTAAGAAACTATCTCAAAAGCATCCCATGAACTCCTCATCCAGACTATTACTGCCAATCTGATTTTTCCAGTTTATATGTAGATTAAAGTCACCCATGATTATGCCATCCCTTTATCACAAGCACCCAATATTTCTTCTAGCATACTTTATCCTACATTGTGGTTACTGTTAGGGGTCCTGTAGACCACTCCTACTGACTTCTTTCCCCTACTATACCTCATCTCCACCCAAAATAATTCTACACCACTAAACCCTCGACATCGAACCCTCCCCTCCCACTGCAAGTTCCCTTCCGGTCCTGAGCAGATGTCCTGAACCCTGGCAACAGGAAAGCAACACAGCCAGCCTGACTCTTGCTCTTTGCTGCAGAGAACAGTGTCAATTTCCCTCACTATACTGTTCCCTACTACCACTACACTCTTTTTTGCTCCCCCTACTTGAATGGCATCCTGTGCCACGGTGCCATGGTCAGTTTGCTCATCCACCCTGCAGCCCCCACTCTCATCAAAACAAGCTGAGAGAGCCTCAAACCTGTTGGACAATTGTAGAGGCTCACACTCCTGCACTTCTGCCCTCTGGGTCCCCTTACCTGCCTCACTCGCAGTCACACCCTCCTGTCCCTGACCACCGACCAAATCAGAAGAACCTATCCTAGGTGGTATGACTATCTCCTGGCATCCAGGTAATTTCCCCCCTCCCTGATATGTCGCAGAGTCTGCAGCTCAGACTCCAGCTCAATGACACTGAATCGAGGTTCCTTGAGCCACAAACACTTACTGCAGAATGTGTTTGCCCTGGATCATAATGTGGAGAATTTTTGCCCCGTCGTGCGGGCTGGGTGGGAGCGGGTGGGCGTGCAGCCGATCACCGCCCGTAGTCGGCTGCATGCCGCCATTTTATTAGGGTGGGCCAATTAAGGCCCACCCAGTATGATGCGCACCCGGAAACACTCAGCGCTCCCAACGCGGGTGGGAGGAGAAGGGGGATTTGCACGCATGCACGGAGTTGCCTCGGAGATTATTTTCATTATGAAAACTTGAAAAAAATATAGAAAAAATTATTCAGACATGTCCCCTCATGTGACAATGTCACATGAGCTGGGACATGTCAATGAATTTTAATTAAAAATTTTATTTGATTTATAAACCCTGCATGAAACCTCATCCTGCCCGTGGATGAGGTTTCATGGGAAATGTGAAGGCCGCCTGGGCTCTTCGCTTGCCTGCCAACGTTAAGGTTGGACAAGCAGCCCAAACAATTAGTTTTATTAGTTAAATGGCCTTAATAGGCCTTTGACAATTCGGCAGGCATGCGCAGCCGCTGAACTGAAGATCAGAATGATGCATGGTGACATCAGGACGCATGCCCGACGTCACCGCGCGTCGTTTTACGCGTCGGCGAGTGGAACCCGCCCTTGCACGCTGACCAGAAGATTCAGTCCTATGTTATCCAGGAGCTCCCACATGCTGCAATCCTGACGCATCACTTGTCCTGCCATTCTTAATGTGTTTTAAATAATTACTTAATAACATCATTCATTTATGTTGCTTTTTTATATTTTTTATTATCTTTACCGCCAATTTATAAGCTATTTTAAACCTTGGGCATAGAATAGATCTTAACCATTCAGCAGATACTCACCAAACAGTTAGCTTCTTTCCCTGTAGTAGAGCAAGAACCAATTCCTACAGGGTGAGAAAGATAGGTAAAGGAAACAAACCTCACCTTTCCCCAACTTCCCCACTCACCAAACTCCAAGACTGCACTCAGTTTCCCCAGCTGCACTCTGTTTGCCTTAGCTGCACTAAAGAGGCCTGTATTTATAGCCAACTGAACTGCGGCTAGGGTAACCAGATTCAGCCAGTTAACTAATTAATGACTATTTTAAGAGCAAACTTTAAGAACAAAATTAACACTTTACCACTCACCAAACTCCAAGTCTGCACTCAGTTTCCTCAGCTGTACTCCGTTTGACCTGTTTTACTCCACCAACAGCAGCTGTGCCTTCATAAGTGTAGGCCCTAAGCTCTGGAATTCCCTCCCTCATCCCCTCTACCTCTGTAACTCCCTTTCCTCCTGTAAGGCATTCCTTAAAACCTTCATCTTTGACCAAACTTTTGGCCATCTGCCCTATATCTTGTTATGTAGCTCGGTATCACATTTTGTTTGATGGGACAGTAGCATAATGGTAATGTTACTGAGCTAGTAACCCAAACACACGTTCGAATCCTACCATGGCAGCTGGGAGATTTTAATTTAATATTTTTTCTATTTACTCGTCCCCAGGATGTGAGCATTGCTGGCTAGGCTAGCACTTATTGCCCATCCCTAATTACTCTTGAGAGTGTGATGGTAAGCCACCTCCTTGAACCACTGCAGTCAAGTGGTATAACGCAGCAGTTCAAGAAGTCGGCTCACCATCGCCCTCTCAAGGCAATTAGAGATGGGTAATAAATGCTGGCCTAACCAGCAGCCCCCAGATCCCATGAATGAATACATTTTAAAAACTGGGGGAAAAAATTATACTCTTGTTAATGATGATCATGAACCCAGTGGGTTGTTGTAAAATCTCATCTGGTTCACGAATGCCCTTTAGGAAAGGAAATCTGCCATCCTTCCTTGTTCTACCTAACACATGACTCCTGGCCCACAGTAATGTGATTGACTCTTAAATGGCCTCTGAAA
Source organism: Carcharodon carcharias (assembly GCF_017639515.1). Taxonomy (NCBI): domain Eukaryota; kingdom Metazoa; phylum Chordata; class Chondrichthyes; order Lamniformes; family Lamnidae; genus Carcharodon; species Carcharodon carcharias. Next base: position 214,089,722 of record NC_054468.1, read on the forward strand.
TGACCTAGAAAGCCATTCAGTTGTAGGGAGCTCACCACCACCTGGATAAGGGCAATTAAAGATGGGCAATAAATACAGGCCTTGCCAACAACGCTGACATTCCAAAAATAACCAGATCTCACTGTGTGTGGGAGAACACCATCAAGAATCTTGAAACTATATAAAATGATAAAAGTCCTGGAATTCACTCCATATTTGTACATTCCTACACCACAGAGACTGCAGTGATTCATGAAGGCAGCTCATTACCACTTTTTTGAGGGAAATTAGGAATGGGCAATAAACGCTAGCCTCGCCAGCGAAGGTTCCAATGAGATTTAAATGCTTTGACCACTTGACAGTTCCAATCAGTTTATCCACCTTTTACGTATATTCATGTCTACTTTTAACAATCCCATAGGGCACTTAAATTACCCCAAAGGACACTTTACCTCTCCCAAAGAGCACCTTACCTCTCCCATAGGTGTTCCTGGACCTAACCAGAAGGGTACTATACCTTTCCAAAGAATTCCAGCAGCTTTAGACCTTTGCCTGAAAAGTCTAAAGCCCTCAAGTCGTATTTTGGACATCCCAGTTGTGAAAATTGGATTTGTTTGAAGGCAGTGGGTCAAGAAGGCAGTTCCCCCACCACCTTCTCACGGGAAATTAGGGATAGGCAATAAATGCTGGCTTAGCCAGTGACGCCCATGTCCCGTGAACGAATAAAAAAAAAAACGGACTTTTACATATGCAGCTGTCCCGTGAACCACATATTTGCAAACTACAACCCATCCCCTTTCCCCCTGCTGCCCCAGCGAAAATGGCAGGTTTGGGGGAGGGACTTCCAGAATTGTGAGTCTGGCACCAGTTTGACTAAGCCAGAGGCTCGCTCCATCTTTACGAAAATTCAAGTCTAAGTCTTAATGTGATATCAGTGTAGAGTTTTGGGATTTTTGTGCTCATCATCTTTATTACAGGCAATTGAGACAAAAGCACTTATAGCCATGATCTAATTAAATGGTGGAGCAAACTTTGGGGCTGAATAGCCTACAACAGATCTTATGTTCTTCCTGACATTACAGCCAGCATCAGGGTTTTTCTCTGGGGAATCAAAGATGAAAATTCACACTTTTTGACTATGATGCTACACTCCTGAGGGTCCAAGATCCTCTTTTATTTCAGATTTTTGTTGACCTTGAGATCAATGTGGGATTTCTTTTGAGCAGAGTATGTTTAAAATTGTTGCGGGACCAAAAATGATAGAAGCTAATAGCTTAAGTGACCATTAAGTAGTAAATGGGAGTTGGCATTAAATTTACTACTATAAATATTTAGCTGTAACAGTACAATCTTGAACATGACAGTAGATTGAAAGCTAGTTGCATTGTTAGAAGTTCATTAATCCTAAAAATGAGGAATAACAATTCAACAATTTTGTTGACTTTTTTTTAAAGTGAGTTGGATTATCACAATGCTGTTGAAGTAAATGCAAGATGCCAGAAAATCTGTGATCAGTGGGACAATTTTGGGACTCTCACACAGAAACGGAGGGAGGCTTTAGAGGTGAGCTATATTTGAACAATACCTCAGTGAATAAAGGAAAGTTCTGAATAGCCTGTCTAATCATTTTCTATATATCAGGACAGGATTAACACTTGTACTTGAAATGTATTTGATGCAGATGGTTTTATATCTGCAAACTAATTGCACCACTTCTACATCATAAAATTAATTTTCTGAATTCATACGGCCGATATTAATGGTTAAAGAATCACCAGGCTGGAGGCATGTGCTGTTATAGAACCTCCTTGTTCAGCATGGCACAATTTAATCCAGAATTGATGTAAATTCTAAACACTGCCATTGTTGTTTTGTGCCAAGATGCATAGCGGCAGTTTATAGTCACAGCCGTTTGGATGCTGTGAAGATATGGGGTCAACTTCGACTAGGAAGGAGATGCAAAAAGACTGATATCCTACCCCTCAGTATGCTGAAGTCAATGGAATGGAATTTCGGATGGGAAGTGCCTCTGGAAGCAGATGCAATTCTACCTATTTTGCATCCCCAATTTCATTCCCATAGTCTTATCATTCCACGATATGGCTCTCTATCAGCAAAAAAAAACCATGATCTGTAGGTGACAATACACATTAGTTCAGGAGTTTTAAGGACAATATTGATGACGTGAAAATTTCTAAGTAAACAGTATTTCATTAGAACTATTTCATGGATTTCTGTAAGAATGTGGTTGTAATTGTGTGTGTCACTGTGCCAATGCCAGGTATTGTTCCAAGTGTGTAATATTGTATTTTCCTTTTTCCCTCTTTTTCTTCATCCTTCCCCAATCCTAAATGCATTAATTCCTTAATGGGTGACTTATGTTCCAAAGGCACTGAACGTTTTCTGGTGCCACATCTAATCTAAATCATTATAATGGACTATCCCCAATGATGAGTACCAGCAGGTTATTGAACAGTGTTTGCATTCCAGGGTGGTTGTTCATATGCAATTCCAGCAGGGAGCATAAATCCTTACATTTCCTTTCTACTTCCTAACCATGGGCCACTGAAACCAATTGAATTGTGCTCTAGTGAGGGCCCAACTGAGATCAGGTAGCTGAGCACAAACTGGAGAAGGATCTGGGATCTTCCTGGTCCAGCTACTCACTGGATAATTACACTAATCTATCAGAGAAGTTTTATGTGTTCTTTTAATGTCCTTGATCCAGTATAAAGAGAAACAATTTGAAAGTGTTACCTTGTCTGCGTAACATGATGAGTTTCATCAGATTGCAATTAATTTCCTTGTTGGACACTCGGTTCCTTTAGGCATTCGACAAACACAGAGAATTCATGTCTCCCATTTACACATAGGTTAAATAATGATGTCACTTCTGCAAAAATAATCACTTTGAGGGGCTTTTATTATCCCAGTGGAAGGGTGTATTTGAAGTAAGGGGGGATCTTGGTGTTAGGAATTCTGGGATGCATGCAGCCACTGAAGTTGGTATTAATATCTCTGCATTTGGCCAAGTTCAGCACTCAGTGGCTCTGTTACAGAAATAAAGCTGTACCTCTAGCTTTATTTACATGTGACTCACCAAATATGTTAGGTTCTTGTGAAATGTAGCCTTTTGATTTTGCAGAATCAAGGATGTGCAAAAATTACTGTAGTTAGTTTTAAATACTGTGTCTTATTCTACTTGGTTAATTTCCTTATTGCAATGACTTGTTTCACACTTTGGCATGAGTGACTATGACAGAAAAGTAGGAAGGAAATGGCCTTGGAATAGCTGTTCAAATTTAAGGAGCTATTTTACAAGCCTTAATTCAGTAATTCATAAATCTCTGGTTCCCAAAGTTGAACAAGTTTTTCATATACTGAGAGTACGACAAAGAGTGACCTTAATGTTTTATGGAGGGTGTTATGACAAATGCAGTTGGTAAAGCGGAGTTATTTAAAAATCCAGGGGGAAACTTTAAACAACTGCCATGACCTATAATTTCAAGTGTTATCTTTGAGATGCGATTCTAAATTCAGGAATCAGCCACCAGTTCTCGAGGTTTTACATTAAACTAAATGAAACATTTTATTAATTTACACAGGTTAAAATATGTACATATGGCTACAAATTACTACCATCATAACTTGTAACAAATTCTCAAACTAATCTCCATTAAGGCAACAGCAACCCATAGACTTAACCAGACACCAGGCAAAGCATTTTCACCTTAAGATTTCAAAATGAGGTTCTTTTCACATTGGTTCCTGTGGAGCCAGTTGGAGGCTTACAGTTGCCTTTTGATTTCACATTGCCTGTGCTCTGCACACCCAAAACTGCTAAAGTTATACCTACTACCACTGATTGAATGTTAATTCTCATTATTTCAACAAGCTCTGAGCTAAACCTCTCTAACAATAAAACCCCTTTCATAGTACTAATTTTATTAGTAATATAAACATATGGCTTGATATCTGCTTGATAGGTATCATTTTCACCCCACTTCTTGAATGCTCTATTCAAAAAATGCAAAATGCACACAATCTCTCTTCCACATCAAAATTAGTACACGTCAAAGCACCCAGACTAGCTGGTTTTAATCCAATTGAGACACACCCACAGACTAAACTTCTAATTTAAAAGGAAAATATTTTCCAATAATATTATTTACATTAATAGCTTCATGTCAAGGGGCTATATTAGAGGTTGTTAGATCATCCAAAGTAAAAGAAAAACAAGTGCTGACAGAAATTTCAAAAGCAGATTAAAATAGGTTTGTTGGGAAATAGAGATAGTTTAAGTAAGTTATATTTGTAATTGTGGGTGTTAAGAATAAGATAAAGTTTAAGTTTGATTTATATTTCTGTACTTGTGTGTTAAGAAAAGGTCAAATTGAGTTTTAATTTCCTTTTAAAAGGTACCCGCATTTCTAATGAGTTTTACAACTCCTAAAGCTGTTAAGTAAACATGAGTAGAAAAAAAAACTCTGCTGTTGCCTAGCAACAGGGGTCCTGAGAAACAGGACCCACCCACAAACACACAGAAAAACTAAAGAAACAGCAGTTTTGAGTTCAGTTGGAAGAAGGTGCCTGGACAGGCAGGACATGTAAAGGGACAAAGGTTCCAAGCTAAAGAAGAAAGCCCCCAAATCTAGGGGAGTGGAATAGGAGAAAGTCCTAAGAAGACCTTCTAGTCAAAGGAAGGACAGAAACCCAGAAAAGGTCCTTTTAATTCAAGTTAAGAGTGAGTTGCAGAGAAAGGCTTCAAGTTTAAAGAGATAAATGCTTGGGAAAAGTCAGAAAGCCTAAATAGATAACTGAAGGCCTGTGACTCTTTGCAATGGGCAGTGGTGTACTGTCAACAGCTGAGTCAGAGAGAGAGAGTGCATGGAGCAAAGCTTGAATGCATTTGGTGACCCAGGGGAGAGGAACATTGGAAGGTCAATTCGAAACCCTGGAGGTGAACCCTTGTAGAAGGCATCTGAGGGAAAGCGCTGGTTTGGGAGAAGATTCCAAGGCAAGTTCTTGGAAGATGGAGATCAGAAACCCTTGTTTGAAAGAACAGATTGCAGTGAGACCGGTTGGCTCACGGTGTGACAAGGTGGAGGGAGTTGATGAGAGATCCGTAGTATCTGGTTGAGGTGGCATCTGTCACTTGGTTTCAGAGTGTGGTGTGTTTGACCACAAGTGACATTAGTTTACATGGACTGGGTACTTAATGTGGACATTAGAGCAAAAGATAGCTTTTGTAACTTGTGTTACCCTTACAAATCTGTATACATCTGTAAAGGTATAGTTGTGGGTGAGTGGGTATTGTAATATAGTTCATCTTTTCTTGTTAAATAAATATTTTATTCTTTTGTTAAAAGTTCATTAGCTGACTCCCGTGACTGGTCAGTAGCCACTCTCCATGTATCTAAACAAACAAATTAAAAGTTAGGATCTATTAAGCCGGGTTCCACCCTGTGATCAGGCTTGTCCGGTGGTAACATCAGCTGGGATCATAACAGGTTCTACACACAACAGTGGGACGTAAATAACAATGTCATTAGCTTTAATAATTTGAATGCCCCCATATGAAGTGAGCATTATGTGCCATAATACTGTTTTTTTCTTCAAAAAAAAGTGTACATTATTATCCCAGTGAAAAAACATACACTACAATTCCCATTTTCTCTCACATTTGTTGCAACCTTGCAAGCCACATATCTGTTAGCTAAGTGAGCAAGATCACTATCAAAACTAATCTCAGCCTCATCCATTAGGTTGTGTGCAACACTCTATTTCTCCCTTCCTGCGCCCTACCAGTATCAAGACCTGAAACTTAGTTGTGCAAAGGTAAGCTGCTCCGTGGAGCTCCAGCACAGTGCCACTAATGTCGTCAGTCCATGGTTTGTTATAAAAAGTATACCTCCACAGCTAATGATTCCTAAACTTCACAACCCTCTCACAACATTGAAGGAATTCCTCCTTGTTTTTCCAATTGATTAAACTTTCAGAGAGCCGAGAAATTACGGGAAACCGTCGATCAGCTCTTACTGGAGTTTGCTAAAAGGGCTGCTCCCTTTAACAACTGGATGGAAGGAGCAATGGAAGATCTACAAGACATGTTTATTGTTCACAGTATTGAAGAAATTCAGGTACAGTACGTTTGCTTCAAAAAGTTAGTGGGTATCAATGGTGTATGTAAATAATACTGGTATTGCTAAGATGTGACAATCCATTCTAATTGCATGACTTTATTTTGTCATATAGGCTGAGATTTTGCCAGCCCTTTGGTGACATGTTGGGAGGTGGGAAAGCTAGCAAAATGGCAGGCTACCTGTTGGGAACCCAATTGAGTCACTTAAGTGGCCAAATGCCTGCCTCCATGACCATTTTGCCCATGTCATGGGGGCCCGCTGCCATCCATGAAGACCATCAGTGAAACCTGGCGGGCTCGGGGGGAAGCTAGTCCTCCTTTTTGAACACCATGGCCCACCAAAGGGCCCCATAGCGACATGGCCACTCCACCCCTGTGGCAATAGTATAACAATGACCACTCCCCAGCCCCCCACACTGATCACCAGGCCCAGTGTCCCCCAACCCCTCTTACTGTTATTGTGCTGAACATACATCCAGCAATGGAAGAAGCTGGAGTCAATCTGTCTTCAACATCGGTTTATTCACCAAACCCTGTAGGACAGAGGTGTAGACTGTTTTTCCCTTCGGCACAGTTTTTTTCCCCCTACATCAGCTGCTCTTAATCGTAACGAGGGCATGTAATCAATCATCACAGCATTTGCAACATTAACAGTTATCTTTCTACAAAGGCACTAGCCATTGAGGCGCCCTCTCCTTGCAGCTACAGCCTCAGTGGCACTGCTGAGCTGTTGGGCCCTCTGATTGGTCCGTCCACTCTGGGAGGCAGAAAGCCTTCTTTGATTGGGGCAGAAATCACTTACTTGACCACCAGCAGAAATACGCTTCCCCAAGTCCCACCGCTGGCTGAAGCGGGGTCACCCCCTACTTTTGGCTTCAGCATGAGCGTTCAGTTATCTGCACAAAATCCAGCCCATGGAATTACTGACTCCGCACTGGAGCTTACAAATACAGGTTCACATCGATGCTAAATTAACTTTGTATTATATCCCGTGTAATGAAATGGTTTTAAAAATCCACAGCGTTTTTGAAACCATTTCGTCTTCTTTTAAAGTAAAATATTTAATATTAAACTTGCCCGGCCTCTTAGAGTTTGCTTTCTGAGGTTGTTTCTGGGTTTTGAAGCAAATCTTTGAAGGAATAATCAAAACAGACAAGATATCTAGCATCGGTGTTCCAGTGAAATTAATTCAGTCATTTACATTTCCTTATTCTGACAATTGCAAGGATCACTAATGGCCAACCCATTATTCACAGTGTGCCAATATTGGAATATTTGTGCATGTATTTTTCTTGCCTTTAGCTGTAAAATTGCGGTAATATTTATCCATGATGAATCTGTTACCTTTTTTTTAAAAAACCCACTTATTGGAAGCATACTAAAACAGAAGTAAATAAAGATCATTTTATTGTGATTGCATCTTTCAGGTTAGTGCAAATGATATTTTGTTATGTTTTTTTTTAAATTCCACATAAATGAAGTGTAACACTTTATTTGCCCCCTTTCTTGATCTTTAGAGTCTGATAACGGCCCATGAACAGTTTAAAGCCACCCTGCCGGAAGCAGACAGCGAGAGGCAGGCCATCCTGGGAATCCTTAATGAAGTGCAGAAGATTACTCAGACCTATAGCATCTCATCCATTGTGTCAAATCCCTATAGCATGATATCACATGAAGAGATCAGTGCCAAATGGGACAAGGTATCACCAGGCAAAATATTCTCACAAATGGATCAATCAGAAATGACTCGGATCTTAAATAAGAACAGAAAGTGCAGGAAATACAAAACATTTTCATTAAAATCTGAAAAGAGAGCAGAAATGTTAATATAAAAACAAAAAACAGCGAATGCTGCAAATCCAAAACAAAAACAGAAACATAAATACCTGGAAAAACTCAGCCGGTCTGGCATCATTGGCAGAGAAGAGCACAGTTGACTTTTCGAGTCCTCATGACCCTTCAACAGAACTTCAACAGAAGTTCTGTTGAAGGGTCATGAGGACTCGAAATGTCAATTGTGCTCTTCTCCGCCGATCCTGCCAGACCTGCTGAGTTTTTCCAGGTATTTCTGTTTCTGTTTTTGTTTTGAGAAATGTTAATATTTTAGTTGCAGAACCATTGCCAAAACATACTGCTGAGTGTTTTTCTTCTGATGAAAGTCCAGACCAATATTGATTTATTTTTTCTTTCTGGGTGCTGACAGATTTGCTATGTATTTCTGGCTTTATTTCAGATTTGCAACATTTTTCTCCCCGTTTAAATGTTTGTAAGGTCATGGTTCTTATTTGCCCTTAATACAGGGAATAATGTTTACATAGAGAATATCTGACTGCTCACTAGTTCTCTGCATATAATCTCTTACTCTGATAGAACACTAAAATTTGTGAGAATTGTTACTTTGATTTATCGTCACCATTACATTATTTGGTTGTTGATGGTGATTAAACCAACATTTAATTCATTTAGATTTAATACTGAAATCATTGATACAATGGATATGAATTCTTGGTGTTCTCTTTTGTCATCTTCAATGATAAAATAATATTTGAGAATGCAAATTGATGGCAATTTTAATGAATAGATTAATTCGTTCAATGTATTTTTGCATTAAAATCAAATTGTTTTTAACAACAGATGAAGCAACTGGTTCCTCAGAGAGATGGGACCCTGCAAGAGGAGCTTGTACGGCAACACTCTAATGAGCGTCTGCGTCGCCAGTTTGCCAGCCAGACAAATGTCATTGGACCTTGGATCCAGCGCAAGATGGAGGTAAGATAGGAACTCTAGCCAGCTCTTAAAATTCAATGACGTACTAAACGTGATTATTCTGCTTTAAAGTATGTATCATGTTCAACAACAGCAGCTTGCGTTTATGAAGCACCTGAAGTATGGAAAAGCATCCCAAGTGCAAAGAAATAATTCAACGCCAAACCAAGGAATGAGCTGTTCTGAGGAGTTATGAGAAGCATAGCCAGAGCTTCATTAAAAACAGAAAATGCTGGAAAAACTCAACAGGTCTGGCAGCATCTGTGGAAAGAGAAACAGAGTTGACGTTTTGAGTCCGTATGACTCTTCTTCAGAGCTCTGACTCTTCTTCAACCATTTTCTGTTTTTATTTAAGATTTCCAGCATCCACAGTATTTTGCTTTTATTTTATAGTGAGAGCTTACCCACCCTTGAAAAGATCTGCTGGCTCTGTGCATTCCAGTAAAATAGTTTAAAAATATTCTCAATGTCAAATTCTTGCTTGCTCATCTGATGCCAGTTGTCTGTTAACCTTTCTGCTCCAACATTGACTGCCACTCCCTTCCTGAATTCTTTTTCCTTACTGTTTCCCTCAGTTTCTTCAAAAACCCCATGAAAACCCAACTCTCGGTCTGTGCTTTTCATTGAATGCTATAATTCTCTTTTTCTAATCATGTCCTTTGTTCTCCCCATTCTGCTTGACCTTTTCCTTCTTTCTGTCAAGCACATAAAGGCATCCTTCTGTAAAAGTGCACATTGTTATTTTTGTAGGACAGTAACAAGTTCGCAAGATGCAGACAAATGAAGAAGGCCACTTGGCCCAACTTAACTGAATGGATTAGTTAAAAATTAACCTAGCAATATAATAAAGCATTTTTCCCAAAATGATTGATGTGTTAAATGTTCAAACTGCTATCACTCCCAGATCCAGTGGATAGCTGGAAAATTTATAAAATTTTTGTGAAGAAAAGCATTACATTGAAACTACCATGGGAATCAATTGAGGTAGATAGATGCACATTTGCCAGTCAGTTGAGAATGGATTTCTTCATGAATGCACTTAAATCTCTGCTGCTATTTATACTGGAGTCAAGGCAGGGAATAATATGAGGCATCCAAGAATTTTCAAATTGTTCATTGAGATATGTCACCTGAGTGTTTTTGGGATCCTGCAATGACTCGCACCCATTCCATTATTTAATCATCAGGATTACCTTCCAAATGTATGTAGGCTGGGCTTACGTCTCTACGTTTAATGGTAGCTTGTACTTCAGTTAGGATGAAAATTAAAATAGCTCAAAGTTTAAAGAGAATCTACTCTGATTAAGTCTTGTATTGATCTTTGATGATTGAATATTATTGTAACTCTTAAAATTTAAACACAGGAAATAGCTCAAAGTTCTATTGAAATGAGTGGAACCCTGGAAGATCAAATGAACCAACTGAAGCAGTTAGAGGAGGTCATCATTAACTACAAACCCAATGTTGACAAATTGGAAGGAGATCATCAACTTATTCAAGAGGCCCTCATCTTTGACAACAAGCACACCAATTATACCATGGAGGTACTGGATGGATGTTATGGTGAAGGTTGTGCCTTTTTGTGTGGTTTTATTGTGAATGAATGAGCTATGAACAATGTATGCTATGTCTGAAGTGCTTCATGGGCCAGCCATTCCAGATTGTCCATTAAATCTTCCAGCCGCTGGGCAATATTTTGACACTAGCACAGGCCTGAATTTGCTAGCTCCAACTGTCCTGTCAACTGGAGTGAGATGAAGTGGAAGGACAGTAATGCTAAAATAAGGGGCAGACTCTTGACCCAATGGAACACAAGCTCTTAAGAACATGTAAACCAGTTTTTCCTGAAAATAGTTTTAGTGGGAGCTTTTTAATATTTTGCATAATGCTTGCTGGACTTGTTTTTTATTTTGGTGCTTGAGTGCAATCACCTATTAGAGAAATGTTAGTACCAATACTGTTTCAACATCAGGTCCCATATTTGTGAGGAGAATAAAGCGAATGTTAGATCTTCCCACCATTCTAATAGAAGTTGTAAACAAGCTTAAGAGCCAATTTGAACTCCATTCTCATTATTACTTGGGAAGTGTTCACTGTTGCGCTGTTGCCACAGGAGTGGAGTGGCCATTGCCACTAGGAGTCAACCTATTTCATGTTATAACAAAACACCCATTAAAGTTAATTTCATGTGACATGGTGCAAAATCTAATCTCAATATTCAAGAGTCTTGTATCACATAGACTTGTAACCTGAGAAAGTACTCCCAAGCGATTTGAGTCTGTATTCGACGAGGTTTATTTCTATCCCAGTGTGTTACTATGGCAATATCTTAGCTTGTTTCTTTGTTAACTGATTTTGGCAGCACATCCGGGTTGGCTGGGAGATGCTTCTTACTACAATTGCCAGGACTATCAATGAAATTGAGACCCAGATTCTAACCAAAGATGCGAAAGGAATCACCCAGCAACAAATGAATGAATTCCGGTCTTCGTTCAGCCACTTTGACAGGGTAAAGTGTTCCTTTTATCAAGTGTGATGTTTTTTAATATAAAGATGTTAAACATCTATTGGAAATAGCCATTTACATCTTATGGTGGCTTGTCTGTCTCTTTTGATCCCCCATGAAGCAATGTTTTTCCAGGATATCTTGTGGCTCTTCCACCAAAGTCACAGTGGGCAAGCAGGAGAATCGCAGTGGAAATTCACCCAGCATTGTGTTTGCCATAACCTTACTGAACAGTTCTGATGTTTTCAGACAGACAATGCATTTTATTACAAAAACAAAAACAGAATTACCTGGAAAAACTCAGCAGGTCTGGCAGCATCGGCGGAGAAGAAAAGAGTTGATGTTTCGAGTCCTCATGACCCTTCGACAGAACTTGAGTTCGAGTCCAAGAAAGAGTTGAAATATAAGCTGGTTTAAGGTGTGTGTGTGGGGGGCGGAGAGAGAGAGAGAGAGAGAGGTGGAGTGGGGGTGTGGTTGTAGGGACAAACAAGTAGTGATAGAAGCAGATCATCAAAAGATGTCAACAACAATAATACAAAAGAACACATAGGTGTTAAAGTTAAAATTGGTGATATTATCTAAACGAATGTGCTAATTAAGAATGGATGGTAGGGCACTCAAGGTATAGCTCTAGTGGGGGTGGGGAGAGCATAAAAGATGTAAAAAATAAATAAATAAATAAATATTTTTTTTTTCTTTTTCTCTTTTTATAATGGAAATAGGTGGGAAAAGGAAAATCTATATAATTTATTGGAAAAAAAGAAAAGGAAGGGGGAAACAGAAAGGGGGTGGGGATGGGGGAGGGAGCTCACGACCTAAAGTTGTTGAATTCAATATTCAGTCCGGATGGCTGTAAAGTGCCTAGTTGGAAGATGAGGTGTTGTTCCTCCAGTTTGCATTGGGCTTCACTGGAACAATGCAGCAAGCCGAGGACAGACATGTGGGCAAGAGAGCAGGGTGGAGTGTTAAAATGGCAAGCGACAGGGAGGTTTGGGTCATTCTTGCGGACAGACCGCAGGTGTTCTGCAAAGCGGTCGCCCAGTTTACGTTTGGTCTCTCCAATGTAGAGGAGACCACATTGGGAGCAACAAATGCAGTAGACTAAGTTGGGAGAAATGCAAGTGAAATGCTGCTTCACTTGAAAGGAGTGTTTGGGTCCTTGGACGGTGAGGAGAGAGGAAGTGATAAGATGCAATACCTGCACCTTCACTTCCTCTCTCCTCACCGTCCAAGGACCCAAACACTCCTTTCAAGTGAAGCAGCATTTCACTTGCATTTCTCCCAACTTAGTCTACTGCATTTGTTGCTCCCAATGTGGTCTCCTCTACATTGGAGAGACCAAACGTAAACTGGGCGACCGCTTTGCAGAACACCTGCGGTCTGTCCGCAAGAATGACCCAAACCTCCCTGTCGCTTGCCATTTTAACACTCCACCCTGCTCTCTTGTCCACATGTCTGTCCTCGGCTTGCTGCATTGTTCCAGTGAAGCCCAACGCAAACTGGAGGAACAACACCTCATCTTCCGACTAGGCACTTTACACCCATCCGGACTGAATATTGAATTCAACAACTTTAGGTCATGAGCTCCCTCCCCCATCCCCACCCCCTTTCTATTTCCCCCTTCCTTTTCTCTTTTTTTCCAATAAATTATATAGATTTTCCTTTTCCCACCTATTTCCATTATAAAAAGAGAAAAAGAAAAAAAATATTTATTTATTTATTTATTTATTTACATCTTTTATGCTCTCCCCACCCCCACTAGAGCTATACCTTGAGTGCCCTACCATCCATTCTTAATTAGCACATTCGTTTAGATAATATCACCAACTTTAACTTTAACACCTATGTGTTCTTTTGTATTATTGTTGTTGACATCTTTTGATGATCTGCTTCTATCACTGCTTGTTTGTTCCTACAACCACACCCCCATTCCAACTCTCTCTCTCTCTCTCCGCCCCCCCACACACACACCTTAAACCAGCTTATATTTCAACTCTTTCTTGGGCTCGAACTCAAGTTCTGTCGAAGGGTCATGAGGACTCGAAACGTCAACTCTTTTCTTCTCCGCCGATGCTGCCAGACCTGCTGAGTTTTTCCAGGTAATTCTGTTTTTGTTTTTGTTTTGGATTTCCAGCATCCGCAGTTTTTTTGTTTTTATCAATGCATTTTATTAGCCTTCTGAATGTTGATGCACCCTTTTCAGGTTCAACATTAATTGACATAATCAATTTAAAACAAAATTGTGCACATTTTCTATGATGTCTACTGAGTAAAGCAGAATTGGCAAAGTCCTCTAGAGTACATTAATTCCTAATTTGCATTAATACTTCTAAAATAGTTATACTATTGTTATATTATCCTCTGGTTGTTTTTAAGGGCCACAGGCAGAGTGTGACCTAATTCACATCAAGTGTCTAGATCAAACCTTTTCTATTCATGTGATTAGCTATGTTTACTTGGTAATTTCTAGCTCTGAAACTGCTCAAAGCCACTTTAGAATAGTGCGTGCAACTAAACTATGTATTGGCTCAAGATAACTAATTATAATCTTGAAAATCATGCACCAGTTTGTTCTGATTAAACCCTGAACATAATATGTTGTTACTAATAACATGGTGCCTTCTGTGTGGCATTATTGTACTAGCGTTCCACTGTTGAAGATATTCTAAATTGATGTGGCTTACTAATTTTTGCTTGGCTTTATTTTAAACCTTGTTTGTGTGAAGTTGTGCTTCATATCTTAAAAAATAAATAAAAGTTAGACCTTCTGGGGGAAACAGCAGGGAGATGGAACTAAGAATGACTGTATCCAAGAGCCTGGAGAAGTACGATGGGCTAAATAGCCTCTTCCATTGCGTTAAAATTCTATAGCCTCCAAATTCCTCATGGATGGAGAGAGTCCGCTCCACTGCAATAAGTGCAACAGAACCCCTTCCACCAGTGCACAAAGCCAGAATTTCCATCCAAATCAGGAGATGGGGTGGCATTTGCCGGTGCCTGTGCACTTGTTGGTCCGCCCTCATAAGTTAGAGCAAAGCAAAACAGCTCTGCCCAAGGACCTGAAAAGCCCAATAGAATGAAAAAAGTTTTTTTTTAGTCTTAGCTCCAGTGTAGCCTTAATGCCTGCAGACAGGGTAACTGATCCCCCTCTTAAATTAATTATCCAATTGTATTGAAGGTTTTAACTTTTTTAGCTAACCGGAAAGAGACTTGCACCAGATTTCAACTGGCAAGAGTCCAAGAGTGAAATTAAATTACAAGGAGAGATTACACAGACTAGGGTTCAATTGCCTAGAATTTAGAAGGTTAAGGATGAATGAATCAAAGTTTTCAAGATATTAAGGGGAACCGATAGGATAGATAGAGAGATGATACAGGGTATGTGAGGAAGAATTTTTTCACCCAGAGGGTGGTGGAAATCTGGAACTCACTGCCTGAAATGGTGGTAGAGGCAGAAACCCTCATAACATTTAAGAAGTATTTGGATGTGCACTTGCGATGCCATGGCATACAAGGCCATGGGCCTCGTGCTGGAAAATGGGATTAGAACAGTTAGGTACTTGTTTGACCAGCACAAACTCGATGTGTTGTAGACCTCTAAGACTCTAATTCTGCTGGTTGAGGAATCTAGGGCTTGGGGGACATAGCCTAAATATTAGAGCCAAGCTTTTCGGGGAAGAAGTTAGGGAAACACCTTTACATGCAAAGGGTGGTAGAAGCTTGGAATTCTCTTCTGAGAATATTGAGTTGATGTAAAAATCTGAGATCAATAGAGTTTTGTTGACCATAGGTATCAATGTCCATGTTACTGGAATTTAAAAGGCCAGGGTAAACAGGGTGAAATCCTGATAAAGCTGGGAAACTCCTGTGCAGAAATCAAGCTTTTCACCCTTTCCAACCCTAATCTAAAATAATGATTATTCATTTTTTTAGTTTAAGACACATACAACAAAGGTACCTGGAGCTGTCAGCTTTAATTAAAGTGATTTTAATTGGCAGTGTTACTGCTTTGATTTTCTTTAATAACTCATTTGTACTTTTATTGTATGTTTATTATTGTATACAATACAGCACATTTTAATCTAGAAAATATGTGTTTATTTAAAAGAAACAACATTTGGGATAGGTAGGATGCAAACAACTACATGTCCAATTGATAGACATTTCATATCCATGTATGAAAGTGCTTGGTAAAGTGATATAGGTACTGAATCCTGATATTTCATTAGACTTAAGTGAATGATTTGTAGTTTGCCTTGCTTGATATGGCACATATTGTAATTAACAATACATACTGTGTATGTATATTGCATGCCGCAACTAACTTCTGTGCGAAACTAGGATGATTCTGGCAAACTGCAACCAAAGGATTTCAAAGCCTGCCTCATCAGCCTTGGACATGCTGGAAATGATAAACAGGTACTAACTGGACTGTGTTTTATTTATTTTCTCTAGTCAAGTAAAACTGTGCTAAATATCTCTTTATTTTCTTTTTCCTTTTCAAATTTGTAATGTGATCATGTTGTCCATTTTTTTGGTCTGTCAATATATTTTTTCCTTCTTTACTTCATGTTCATCCCATGGTCGTCTCTTTCCCGTTTGTCTGATTTTATTTGTGTTAGTCACTCTCTTCCTGCTCCCAACAATGATGCTGCTTTCTGCCTGCATCCCACCTGCCTTATTTGGAACCACTGAATCTTTAAATGATCCTTTTGACCCTTTCCCCTCCTTGACGTCCTACTCATCATCCATGGACCATGGGATCTGGGGGCCGTCCGCTACTGATCTGCTTACTGGAAACCCTTTCAATCTTTCATCTGTTTCTTTTACTGGCTGATCTACTCAATAGAAGAAGAAAGGGGCGATGGAGCCAGATGATCTCAGAGCTTGTCTCATCTCCATGGGCTTTGATTTGGTATGATAGATGCATGTTTAATATATCTGAGATTACAATTAATTCTAGGATTACTATTCATCTTGAGCTCATTATCTGAACTAGTACATTCAATTTTATACAGGTGACCTTAGCCCAAGATTGTAGTAAACCAACAATTGACTGTCATAGAATGGTACAGCAAAAGGAGGCTATTCAGCCCATCATGCCTGTGCCAGCTCTCTAAAAGAGTCACCAATTCATCCCACTTCCCTGCATCTTCCCCTTAATTGTGCATTTTTTTCCTTTTTTAATTAGAGATCCAATTCCCTTTTGACTCTGCTTCAACCACCCTTTCAGGCAATGCATTCCAGATTATAGCAGCTTGTTGAGTGAAACAAAAATTTTCCTCATCTTCCCCACCACCCCAGCTTTTTTCAAATTTAGTTATTTCAAATTTAGATACCAACCCTCCTGCTGGTGGAGCAGTTTCTCCCCTAACTACTCTGCTAAAACCTTAGTTTCTGATATTATGCATAAAATGTATTTCCTACAATTTAGTTACCTGGCGTGACTATTACTAGCATCAGTTACTGTCGGTCAACATTATCCTGTGGGGTTTTATCTATAATGTCAGATTCCATTGATAATAAGAGTAGTTTTCATTCCCTTGAACATCTTTTGATAAAATGATGTATCTGGAAGCTTGCAAATTGTTCACAAATTGGAGTTTTGCTACATCTTAGTAAGAGATGTCCAGGGAGAGAAATCGAGGCTTTGCTGCATTTCCTTACGGTATCAGAACCTTCTTTGTCTTCCTGTTTATTCTTTCACATTTGCAACTCTTTCTGTAGGGTGAGGCTGAGTTTGCTCGGATCATGAACCTAGTTGATCCAAACAATACTGGCTTAGTGTCCTTCCAGTCCTTCATCTCCTTCATGACCCGAGAGACTGCGGACACAGACACAGCTGACCAAGTCGTGGCTTCCTTCAGAATTCTGGCTGGAGATAAAGTAAGTTCTGAGATTCTTTTTAAATAAGAAATGGTACAATGGTATTCTCTTATGCATATTATAGAGTGAGGTCCCATTAATGTTTGCTGGTTAACTAGCTTGTATAATGAATAGCTAGTTCTTGCAGCTGATTAGTTATTGATTCTACAGTTCAAACCTCCAGTCCCTGGAAGGTGGTCCCTCATTCTCTTCTTTCCTATCCCGCTCCCTCACAAAAAGAAAATGATAAAGCAAAACTGACCACATTTCAAATAATAAGGTGTAAATTTGTAGCTGTAGTTTCTCAACAAGTCCACAATTTCTCAGATTTACTAAGAAGGGCACAGTCCTAACAATCGGCAGTAGCAAAACCAATTTTCCAGCCTTAGTCCTTACAGTCATAAGAACATAAGAAATAGGAGCAGGAGTAGGCCATTCAGCTCTTGAGCCCACTCTGCCATTCAATGAGATCATGCTGATCTTCTACTTCAACACCATTTTCCTGCACTATCCCCATATCCTTTGATGTTTTTAATATGTAGGAATCTATCAATTTCAGTCTTGAACATAACAACAGAGTTTACACAGCCCTCTGAGGCAGAGAATTCCAAATATTCACCACCCTCTGAGTGAAGAAATTTCTCCTCATCTCAGTCCTAAATGGCCTGCCCCTTATTCTGAGACCATGTCCCCTGGTTCTAGACCACAATCCCCCCTGCCACCAGCCAAGGGAAACACCCAAGCCACCAGCCAAGGGAAACAAGTCATCTTTGTAAGTTGAGAATATTTTGACATTATCTTGTTAAAGTACTGTCTCCTCTGTTGATCTGTTTCAGTAAGATTATTTCTTATTGAAGAAAATAGCAAGCAACCACCTTGCATGGCTCAATCATATACTGTTACCTGTGGGGAGGGAAGAGGTGGAACATGTTGGTTTTTTAGTCACAAAGAAAAGGAAATTTGTCATTGGGCATTGACGCACTGCAACATTAACAAAAGCATGGGGGCAGGTTGCCTATGATCATATGTGGCGCTGGGGAGAAAATAAGAGATTTTTAAACCTAAAAAGTTTTAAAAAGCATTTATTGTTTTGAATAAATATGTTAAGCAAAATCACACTTCACTTGTTTGTGCAGCCTTACATTTTAGCTGAGGAACTGCGTCGAGAGCTGCCCCCAGAACAGGCTGAATACTGTATAGCCAGCATGCCACCATACAGAGGGTCTGATGCTGTTCCGGGAGCCCTTGACTATGCCTCATTTTCAACTGCACTCTACGGTGAAAGTGACCTGTAACAAAGGATTCAGAAGCAGAATCTTTTCTTTCTTTCCCAAGCCTGAATATTTTAGTGATTATAAGTATAGAGCAATGAATAATAGCCTTGAATGCAATGCTAGATGTGAATCTCTAAAAAAAATAATGTTGCTGTGTGTGGCACCAGAAAATGTAATGGAAGTATCACCACCTTGTATGAAATATATTCTTATACAATTTTCAAAAAAAATCCCTCAGGATTTGATGGTACTGGACACATATATGTCATTGCAAAATCTGATGCATAACCCATTTTGTTTTAAAAATCTGCACGTTTACTATTGCTTGGTTTAACATTGACTTTATATGAAAGTTTTTCATTGCTGACAGGATCATTTGTGAGCAGTTCATGGATCCTATTACAGTATTTCTAAGGAAAAGCTCAAGCATTCCTGAGTTACTGAAGGGAATGTTGTCACAGGAACATAGGAATGTGTAAATTCAGACAATATCATTGTGGGCCAGTTCACCTCTATGTCTCTGGCCCCCCTTAATCCTTATCTCTATCTGGTTCATGCTTGAATCCACCAAGTGTATTTCTTGCAATAGATCATGTGTAGTCTGTGCTACATACTCACCACCTTCTGTATAAAGTAATTAAATCCAAATGGTCAGAGCTTAAGTTCTTGCTCCCATTTTTGTAGTTTTTGTGATCATCAAATTATCAGTTTCAACTTTCAACAACTCTTTGAAGTCTTGAATACCTCTAATATAAATTGATAAGCTGTCACTGGGGTGGATTTTGACTTTGTACAATCATGTAAACCAGTTATAGTGAATTGGCAGCCCATTTTACATCTCTTTTAAATTTTCTTTGAAGTCAGTGGAAATAAAAATTCACAGAGATGTGAAACAGGCTGCCAACTCACTGTCGCCTGTTTTTCAGTACTGCTCAAAGTTATGAATTACCTCATTGATTCTTCCAATTGTTGTAATGTATTCCCAGTATTATATTTTGTATGAATTTTCACAACAGCTTTTACAGACTGTGTCCTAGCATGTTAAAAGCATGTTCTTCTCTCTAAAAAAAAAATTGGACAAAGAATAAGTCCAGGCTTTTTGTAACTCTCCAGTTTGTGAAACCTTTCATAGCTCTAGATAAACACCTTGCCTCATCTGCCATTGGAATGTAACAGTACAAAAAGGAAGAAGATAAAATACGATGGACTTGATACTTTTTCCCTTATGAAGCTACTTTTAAAATATAACAATTGACATTTTTATCACTGCTGATGATTGAAATGTTATTAAAATGTAAACTTGCTAAACTGGTTGACTCTCTCATTTCTTAAGAACGTTTATTGTTGTGTATCCATAATATTCCTAATACCTGATGCTTTGCCGTAATCCAGGCCATTGAACAGCCATATGCTCCAAGCCACAATGATTTTAGTAACACCAAAATTTATTTGTGGAAACTTTAACCATTGAGTTTGTCTGAATTCTGACATGATTTACAAATGACATACCTAACCAGCTGAATTGTAAAACCAGAAATTTCCTCTCAGCTGCCCCCACTCCATCACCACCATTTCGTAGGAAATCCCATTGACACGAGTTTTTGCCATGCTTCCTACAATGTAATACAGCACAGCAGAGGAAATGACAAGGAAATTCCCAATCTTAAAGTTACTCCCTTTGATGAGAGGAGAGTGCATAAATAGACATGAGAGAAGCAGTAACATGAAGATGACAGCGAGTTAAGAAGAAAGTCGTTGTCTTCTTACGCAGCCATTGGGGATTCTGAAATGGCTGACATGTAGGGCAAGTGCTGTTTAGAGGGTTGGGTAGATGAGTTGTTTGGAAGTTGTGCCCTCTCCAACACCTTGACTTCATCTCTCTGTTTTCCCAACTAAGTCTCTCGACATGTTCTGTGCCTTCCCAAATGAGCCATTTTGGTCAGCCACAAGCTAGGGTTTTCAATGAGTTGGCAGGAATCTCTTCAGGGATGCTTTGAGGACATTGAATAGGATTCTCACTGCATCTTCATGCACTTCCCAGTTATAACACGTTGGCCCAGACCTTGCTGAGATTACAATAGAGGCAATCCATAGATTTTACAGGGCAAATCTGACATCTGGCATTTTTTTTTCATTCCTTCATGGGATGTGGGTGTTGCTGGCCTGGCCAGCATTTATTTGTTCAGAGGGCATTTAAGAGCCAACCACATTGCTGTGGGTCAGGAGTCACACGTAGGCCAAATGGCAGATTTCCTTCCCTTAGTGAACCAGATGGGCTTTTACAACAATGGTTTCATGGTTATCATTAGACTTTTAATTCTAGATTTTTATTGAATTCAAATTCCACCATCTCCTGTGACAGGGTTTGAATCTGGGTCCCCCCCTTAGAGCTCTAGTCCAGTGACGATACCACTACGCCATCACCTCCCCTAACTGCACATGCAGTTAAATGCAAAAATCTGTATGTTGCTGGCAGTCCCACCCTGCTCCTCCACAGAGGTGTGCCATTGCAGTTCTTGCTGATAGACTCAACATTGAAATCACTGTACTGACATGACATTAGAATATCTACCTAGTACCCACTCTAAAAATGGCTGAAGAAGTTAGGAATTGTACATTCAGGAGCAAGTGAATTTTTAACAGCAGAATAAATGATAGTTACTGCTGAACAGCTTCTCTGACCCTGGAAAATAGATTTTGTAAATGGGGGGGAGGCAGGGATTTCAAAGCGGGATCGGGAACCCAACATCTGGATAAATTCCAGGTCCTGACCCTGCATCTGAGCTGCACTGTTCTTGCGATGCTATTTTGAAACAGTGGCTGGAATTTTCCAGCCCTTCCGCATAGGGTCGGTGAGCCATTGAAATCTCCATTCACATCAGCCGGACAGTAAGATCCCACCTGCGTGAGGGGCTGGAAAATTCCGGCCACTGTGTCTCCTGCTAACGCAATATGGCCATGCAAGATGGCCACTGATACCTATCTGCGTGCACGCACTGGTCCACGCATGCGCAGAAAGCCAGTGACGTGCACACATCAGTTTACCCAACACACCGTGGAACCCACACATCATTTAGTTGGCAGATTGCTCAGAATATCTAGCTCACAAACGTTTTATTGACACTTGGAGAAAGTGTTACAATATTTTACATGGAGTGGCAGGGACAATCCAGAATTGTTACTGAACGCCAATGCTTCAACTCACTTTAATGATTTCTGTGGTCTCACAATTTATATGCACTGTGAACATATGTTGCATATATTCAGTGATTCAAAAGATTCAGTCAAGATAGGAAAGAAAACTGTTGCAATGTTTTACTGAGCTCAGTAGCTCACTAATTCCAGTGGTTTAGTGAAGGGGCAGAATCCTGCCTTAAACGTCTGCATTCTATTACATCCTCAAATCTCTTCAGTTTAAGAAGGATCAATGACTTAATGACATTGCAGAACTAAATTTGATTTTGCAAAATGCTGACAGCCATTTTATCTTGATGCATGATACATAGTTCTTGTAAGTAAACTGGTCGCACATTGCCCCTATAAAGGTGGCAGCCACACATGTGCCCTGCTGCACATTGC
Organism: Carcharodon carcharias; assembly: GCF_017639515.1. Taxonomy (NCBI): domain Eukaryota; kingdom Metazoa; phylum Chordata; class Chondrichthyes; order Lamniformes; family Lamnidae; genus Carcharodon; species Carcharodon carcharias. Next base: position 214,111,833 of record NC_054468.1, read on the forward strand.
TCCCTATAAAGAAGCCGGCTACTCATACAACTACTCATGACACAAAGCTGGATGAGAGGGTGAGCTGTGAGGAGCATGCAGAGATGCTTCAATGTGATTTGGACAAGCTGAGTGAGTGGGCAAATGCATGGCAGATGCAGTATAATGTGGATAAATGTGAGGTTATCCATTTTGGTACCAAAAACAGGAAGGCAGATTATTATCTGAATGGCTATAAATTGAGAGGGGAATGTGCAATGAGACCTGGGTGTTAAGCCTACGGCCATACTAGTCTGAAAACGCCCGATCTCGGAAGCTAAGCAGACTCAGGCCTGTATGTACTTGGATGGGAGACCGTCTGGGAATACCAGTTGCAGTAGAAGGCTTGGCCTAAATAGCCAAGTGGTTATGGTACTGGGTTTGTAACCCCAAGATCAAGAGTTCAAATCTCACAATGGCAAACTATGAAACAATGTAACTTCATCTGAAACAGATGGAAACAGGTTTACTCAAAAGAGTATCAAGAGTTCAAATCTCACAATGGCAAACTATGAAACAATGTAACTTCATCTGAATAGTAAACCAGTTGCTGAAGGTAATGGTTTCATCATTACTGAGACTAGCTTTTCAATTCCAGATTATAACTTGGATTTAACTTATACCAGCTGCTGTGGTAGGATTTGAACCCTTATCCCCAGGACATTAGCCTGGGTTTTTGGATTACCTGTCCAATGACATTACCACTGCACCACCATCTCCCCTAAAGCTATTGGCCAAGGCACCCTGCTGAATGTTCAAAGTAAGATTTGTATGATATTAAAGAATAAAAAAACATATTTCAGAGTACTTCCACCAAATTGGTTAAACATACAAATAAAATCATCTCAGATAGACACAAAGTTCCCATGGCACTATTTTGAAGAAGAGGAGGAGAGTTATCCCTGATGTCCTTACCACTATTTATATTGTAATCAACTTCAAATTATTTATCAGATTATTTAGTCATTCTCACATTGCTGTTTGTGGGTGCTTGCTGTGCACAAATTAGCTACCTTGTTTCCTACATTATAACAGTGAACGATTTGAGGACTGGTGGTTGTGAAAGGCTCTATACAAGGTATACAACAATTTAATGTTTGATGGTTTGAAATGTGGCATTCTTGCATTTGTTCTGAGGAGCACAAGACGAAGAGCTTTGGCAATATGTCTCTTTTTTCAGCAATATTCAAGTTCTTTACAAGGCTTTCTGTTCATATTACCCTCAGTCCTGATTGTCAGATGGTCTGATTACAATAAATAAAATTGACATAAGCCTAAGGGTTGTCAATATTGAATTTCTGCTGCAACGACTGATTTTACAAATTAACATTATCACAGTGGGGTGTCTGTTAAATGAGCAGTTGAATTGACAGCTCCAAATGGTTATAGAATAGAAATGTTTGTTTTCATCAGAGACTAGTTGAAGGAATTTCTATATATTGAATATTTTTTTTTATCAATGAGAGTGTTATTTTGTACCACTACTGACCAAGCTGGCCAAATCCTAAAGGACAGAGCTGCTAGACTGGGTCTGCGGCAGGTGGTGAGGGAACCAACAAGAGGGAAAAACATACTTGACCTCATCCTCACCAACCTGCCTGCCACAGATGCATCTGGCCTTGACAGTATCGGTAGGAGTGACAACCACACAGTTGTTGTGGAGACGAAGTCCTGTCTTCACATTGAGGATACCCTCCATCATGTTGTGTGGTACTACCACCATGCTAAATGGGATAGATTTTAAACAGATCTAGCACATCAGGACATCGGGCATCCATGAAGTGCTGTGGGCCATCAGCAGCAGCAGAATTGTATTCGAACACAATCTGTAACCTCATGACCCGGCACATCCCCCACTCTACTATTACCATCAAGCCAGGGGATTAACCCTGGTTCAATGAAGAGTGCAGGAGGGTTTGCCAGGAGCAGCACCAGGCATCCCAAGGTGTCAACTTGGTGAAGCTATAACACAGGGCTACTGCATGCCAAACAGTATAAGCAGCAAGTGATCAACAGAGCTATGTGATCCCACGCTCAATGGCTCAGATTTAAGCTCTGCAGTCCTGCCACATCCATTCATGAATGGTGGCGGGCAATGAAACAACTCATTGGAGGAGGAGCTCCACAAATATCCACATCCTCATAATGAGGGAGCCCAGTACATCAGTGCAAAAGATAAGCTGAAGCATTTTTTCCAAACTTCAGCCAGAAGTGCAGAGTGAATGATCCATCTCGGCCTCCTCCAGAGGTGCCCAGCATCACAGATGCCAGTTTTCAGCCAATTCAGTTCACTCCACGTGATATCCAAGAAACGTCTGAAGGCACTGGATAGTGCAAAGGCTATGGGACCTGGAAATATTCCGGCAAAAGCACTGAAGACTTGTACTCCAGAACTTGCCGTGCTCCTAGCCATGCTGTTCCAGTACAGCTACAACACTAGCATCTAGCCGGCTATGTGGAAAATTTTCCAGGTATGTCCTGTACACAAAAAGCAGGACAACTCCAACCCAGCAAATTACCCCCCCATCAGTCTTCTCTCGATCATCAGTAAAGTAATGGAAGGGGTCATCAACAGTACTAACATGCAGCACTTGCTTAGCAATAACTTGCTCACCGACACACAGTTTGGGTTCCTCCAGGGCCACTCAACTCCTGACCTTGATTCAAACATGGACAAAAGAGCTGAACTTTTGAGATAAGGTGAGAGTGACTGCCCTTGACATGAAGGCCACATTTGATCGAGAGTGGCATCAATGAGCCCTAGCAAAACTGGAATCAATGAGAATCAGGGGGAAAACTCTCCACTGGTTAGAGTCATACCTAGCACAAAGGAAGATGGTTGTGGCTGTTGGAGGTCAGTCATCTCAGCTCGAGGACATCACTGCAGGAGTTCGTCAGGACGCAACCCAAACATCTTCAGCTGCTTCATCAATGACCTTTCTTCCATCATGAGGTCAGAAATGGGGATGTTCACTGATGATTGCACAATGTTCAGCACCATTCATAACTCCTCAGATACTGAAGCAATGCATGTCCAAATGCAGGCTTGGACAATATCCAGGCTTGGGCTGAGAAGTGGCAAGAAGCATTCACGCCATGCAAGTGCTAGATGATGACCATATCCACAAGAGAGAAACTAACCATTGTCCCTTGACGTTCAATGGCATTACCATCACTGAATCCCCTACGATCAACATCCTGGGGGTTACGATTGACCATAAACTGAACTGGACTAGCCATATAAATACTGTGGCTACAAGAGCAGGTCAGTGGCTAGGAATCCTGACTCCCCAAAGCATGTCCACGATCTACAAGGCACAAGTCAGGAGTGTGATGGAATACTCTCCACTTGCCTGGATGAGTGCAGCTCCCACAACACTCAAGAAGCTTGACCACCATCCAGGAGAAAGCAACCCACTTGATTGGCATCACATCCACAAACATTCACTCCCTCCACAGAAGCAGCAGTCTGTACCATCTACAAGATGCACTGCAGGAATTCACCAAGGCTCCTTCGACAGCACCTTCCAAACCCACGACCACCACCATCTAGAAGGACAACGGCAGCAGATAGATGGGAACACCACCAACTAGAAGTTCCACCCCAAGTCACTCACTATCCTGACTTGGAAATATATTGATGTTCCTTCACTGTCGCTGGTTCAAAATCCTGGAACTCCCTTCCTAACAGCACTGTGTGTGTACTTACACCACATGGACTGCAGCGGTTCAAGAAGGCAGCTCACCGCCACCTTCTCAAGGGCAAAACTAAGGATAGGCAATAAATGCTGGCCCAGCCAGCAAAGCCCACATCCCATGAATTAAAAAAAAAATCAGCTCTTTTCTTGCCACCAGTTTAGTTGGGTTTGGGAAGATGATCAGGAACACAAGGGAACAGTAGGGGCAACCTACAATAGCAAGTATGACAAGGATATTGAGCTGGGCTGTGACAATCACACAATTAAACATCATTAGCTCAAGTTAAGATGGGGAAAGAATGATTTATGAATCTACAGATTATAAATCCGTTGTCCGTCCCTCTGTCCCCATCCCGTCTTCCAATCCCAGCCCCGGCCGTGTATTCATCATACCCTCTGACCTTCCCCTCTCTGATACAGAATGTTTAGTGCTCAGCAAAGGACTCAGTTTCATACCCTCATGTTCTCAACTCAATGAATTTCGGGCTCGGCACGATGCTGAACTCTTCTTCTGCTGCCTTTGACTCCGTGCTCACTTCTTTGGGCAGGAGTCCTCTCCCCATTCAACAGATCCTTTTACCCGCCTCCAATTTTCTCCCTCCACCTGGACCCCTCCCTCTGGATTCTTACCATCTCTTGATCTTTTCATTGAGAACTGTCGATGTGATATCAGTCGTCTCAATTTCTCTGCTCCTCTCACCCACTCTAACCTTTCTCTCTCTGAACTTGCTGCGTCCTGTTCTCTCAGGTCCAACCCTGACATTGTCATCAAACCTGCTGACAAGGGTTGTGCTGTTGTTGGCTGGCGCACTGACCTCTACCTCGCAGACGCTGAGCGTCAACTCGCAGACACTTCCTCCTACCTCCCCCTGGACCATGACCCCACCACTGAACATCAAGCCATTGTTTTCAGGACTGTTACTGACCTCATCTCCTCTGGAGATCTTCCTTCCACAGCTTCCAACCTTATAGTCTCCCAACCTCGGATGGCCCGCTTCTACCTCCTACCCAAAATCCACAAACAGGACTGTCCCGACAGACCAATCGTGTCAGCCTGTTGCTGCCCCACGGAACTCATTTCTTGCTATCTTGACTCCATTCTCTCTCCCCTTGTCCAGTCCCTTCCCACCTACATCCGCGATTCCTCTGACACCCTACATCATATCAACAATTTCCAGTTCCCTGGCCCCAATCACCTCCTCTTCACCGTGGCCGTCCAATCCCTCTGCACTTCCATCCCCCACCGGGATGGTCTGAGGGCTCTCCGTTTCTTCCTCGAACAGAGGCCCAAACAATTCCCATCCACCACTACTCTCCTCCATCTGGCTGAACTTGTTCTCTCACTGAACAATTTCTCCTTAAACTCGTCTCACTTCCTCCAAATAAAAGGTGTGGCTATGGGTACCCGCCTGGGCCCCAGTTATGCCTGTCTCTTTATGGGGTATGTGGAACATTCTTGTTCCAGTCCTAAACCGGCCCCCCTCACAACTCTTTCTCTGGTACATTGATGACTGCTTCAGTGCTGCTTCATGCTCTCATCTGGACCTGGAAAAAATTATTAATTTTGCTTCCAATTTCCACCCCTCCATCATTTTCACGTGGTCCATCACTGACACTTCCCTTTCCTCCTTGACCTCTCTGTCTCAATTTCTGGTGATAGACTGTCCACCAATATTCATTACAAAACAAAAACAGAATTACCTGGAAAAACTCAGCAGGTCTGGCAGCATCGGCGGAGAAGAAAAGAGTCAACGTTTCGAGTCCTCATGACCCTTCGACAGAACTGTCGAAGTTCTGTCGAAGGGTCATGAGGACTCGAAACGTCGACTCTTTTCTTCTCCGCCGATGCTGCCAGACCTGCTGAGTTTTTCCAGGTAATTCTGTTTTTGTTTTGGATTTCCAGCATCCGCAGTTTTTTTGTTTTTATCTCAATATTCATTACAACCCTACTGACTCCCACAGCTACCTCGAGTACAGCTCCTCACACCCCGCTTCCTGTAAGGACTCCATCACATTCTCTCAGTTCCTTTGCCTCTGTCGCGTCTGTTCTGATGATGCCACTTTCAAAAACAATTCCTTTGACATGTCCTCCTTTTTCCTTAACTGAGGTTTTCCACCCACGATGGTTGACAGGGCCCTCAACCGTGTCCCGCGCATCCACCCTCACACCTTCCTCTCCCTCCCAGAACCATGATAGGGTTCCCCTTGTCCTCACTTATCACCCCATGAGCCTCTTCATTCAAAGGATCATTCTCCGCCATTTCCGCCAACTCCAGCATGATGCCACCACCAAACACATCTTCCCTTCAACCCCCTGGCAGCATTCCACAGGGATCATTCCCTCCGGGACACCCTGGTCCACTCCTCCAACACCCCCCACACCTCAACCTCCTCCCGCGGCACCTCCCCATGCAATCACAGAAGGTGCAACACCTGCCCCTTCACTACCCCTCTCCTCACCATCCAAGGGCCCAAACACTCCTTTCAAGTGAAGCAGCATTTCACTTGCACTTCCCTCAATTTAGTCTACTGCAATCACTGCTCCCAATGCGGTTTTCTCTACATTGGAGAGACCAAGCGCAGACTGGGTGACCGCTTTGCAGAACACCTTCAGTCTGTCCGCAAGCATGACCCAGACCTCCCTGTCGCTTGCCATTTCAACACACCACCCTGCTCTCATACCCACATGTCCATACTTGGCCTGCTTCAATGTTCCAGTGAAGCTCAACGCAAACTGGAGGAACAGCACCCCCTCTTCCGACTAGGCACTTTACAGCCTTCCGGACGGAATATCAAGTTCAACAACTTTAGATCATGAACTCTCTCCTCCATCCCCACCCCTTTCCGATCCTCCTTTTTTTCCAATAATTTATATAGATCTTTCTTTTCCCACCTATTTCCATTATTTTTAAATGTATTTCCATCCATTGTTTTATCTCTACCTTTTAGCCTATTTCTATCCCTTCCCCCCTCCCCGGCTAGGGCTATCTGTACCGTTATTATCACATTCCTTAGATAACATCACCACCTTCAACACCTCTTTGTCCTTTTGTCTGTGACATCTTTTGGTTATCTCCACCAGTCACTGGCCCTCTATCCAGCTCAACTTGTCCCACCCCCCCACTTTAAACCAGTTTATATTTCACCTTTCTTTTTTTTCCTTAGTTCTGTTGAAGAGTCATACGGACTCGAAACGTTAACTGTGTTCCTCTCGGTAGATGCTGCCAGACCTGCTGAGTTTTTCCAGGTATCTTTATTTTTGTTTTCGTTAAACACAGGGGGAGCTTTGTTGATCCATCAAGGTGCCTGGTGGGGGGGGAGAGTGATAAGAGAGGAAAACAAGCACGTGCAGCGATAACTCACTGGCAGCGGAGATGGCGCCTGCGCACTTATGCCTGACCAGAGAAGCGGTTGCGACTTGGCGCCTGCGCGTCAGTGCCGCGCCCGGGCTGGGTGGGGGGTGGGGGGGGAGGGTGCGCGGAAGTCGAGTCGGCGCCTGCGCAGTCGGAGCTGCGTGGGGGACGGCTCGGGGAGGCGGGGTTTTGGCGAGCAGAGGCTGTGAAGATTTTGGCGCTGTTGCGGCTGATTGTGGGGGCGGGTGCAGCTCGTGGTGTCGGCGTTTGCGGGACCTGGCTGAAATCCGCCAGCTTCTCGAGCGGAGGGCGCATCATGATACCCACTTCCGAGACAGGACGGTTGGAAGCCGGTAAGCCGGGACAGGGGGCAATGTCAAGGCCGAGGGGAAGGGGGCTGCAGGTTCGTGGACGCTCATCCCGTCAGTCAGAGCGCCCGCGCCTCACGGAGATTGGGCGCTGGGGCATTTGCGCACGGCGAGCACCAGGGAACCGCGCCGCACAATGGGGCAGATTCACGTATAGAAAATACTGCTGTCCACATTTCAGCAGCTGGATCAGTGACAGACAGCACCGAGTCTGAGGGACATGGTTTCAAGCCCCAGTCCTGCGAACACAGTCTAGGTTTGACACCTCCATGCGGTCCCTGTCGGGTTTACCGCCTTTAAGATGAGGCGTTAAGCAAGATCGCTCATTTGCCATTTCAGGTGACTGCTAAAGAAAACACAGGATTTATGATGGCTGCTAATAGTTATCCCTCAAGTAACAAGACTTAAAAAAAACATGATCTGATCCATGTATTTTACTGCTATTTGTGCAGTCCTTGCAGTGTATAAATTGGCTGCCCTATTTTCTTAAGTACGGCAGAATTATAAGTAGGGTTTTATTGGCTGTAAAGTGCTTTAGTATGGTTTGAGGCTATTACAAATGCTACGTAAATGCAAGTCGTTTCCTTTTAAAAATAACAGTACACAGTCTTCATTGTGCCACCACTTTTGATCGGATGGAAGAATCAAAGTTTTGTTGCAACATCTGTTAAAGCAGCCCTTTATGATACCTCATGGTCATGACGAAGTTATTAGAAGATGGTAATGAACTTGGGTATCATAGGTTTGCAGTATTTCATCTTGTAGAGATCGTTACTGATGGGGTAAAACCCAATTATACATTCAAAACAAAAATAAAAATATCTGGAAAAACTCAGCAGGTCTGACAGCATCTGCGGAGAGGAGCACAGTTAACGTTTTGAGTTGGTATGACTCTTCAACAGAACTAAGGAAAAATAGAAGAGAGGTGAAATATAAGCTGGTTTAAGGGGGCGTGGTGGTACAAGTAAAGCTGATTAGAGGGCCATTGATAGTTGGAGATTGCCAAAAGATGTCATAGACAAAAAACAGAGGTGTTGACGGTGGTGATATTAGCTAAGAAACGTGCTAATAGGTGACATTAAGGGTAGAAAGCAGGACGAGCAAGTTACAGATAGCCCTAGTGGGGTTGGGGGGGGGGGGGGGGGATCGAAATAGGCTTCTTCTTATTGTGTCCACGGACAGTCTATACATGGCCCAGCCAGAACTGGACACATTTTTGCGTCTTGTTGAATTCGGCAAGATCTGCAACAGTGCAGGGTTCCTGTAGCAATAGGCATTGCAGGAGATGTTGCATAGTCTGTTGCTCAGTTCCACATTCACAAGTTGTCGGGCTGGTTGTATATCCCCATTTGCTTAGTGACACCTTTGAACGACCTACACCAGTCCTAAATCTGTTAAGGCACTTCCAAGTTGCCCAGTTGCAATTAGCTTCTGGGGGAAGGCTTTCATCCGGTAGAATTTCCATCGCTGGGGGTTGTTCGAGACTGGCGAACCGGTCTTTCCACAAGGCGTTGCATGCTTCAGATGGGGTTGATTGTAATGGAACAGCACTGTTCATGAAGCTCTTCCTTGACTTTAGGCAGCTGGGTGTAGGTGTATGACTATGTAGAGGGTGCCTCTCATCTGATGTTTGACGGAGTCACTCTTTCTTGCTGGCTACCATTCTTCTTATATCAGGCGGAGCGATACTCGCCAGGATATATAGGCTGTTGGTGTTTGTTGGTTTTAAGCAACCTGTGATAAGTCGGCAGCTTGCATTCAGAACGGCATCCATCTTCTTAGCATGAGTAGATCTTTCCCATCCAGGGCAGGTGCATTCGGCAGTGGAATAGCAAAGAGCAAGTGCACTGGTTTTGCAATGTTTTCGAGCTTGTGTTAGTGAGCTTATTCAGGATGTTGTTTCGTGTGCTCACTTTTGCCTTTGTCTTTTCGATGTGGTTCTTGAAGGTGAGGCATCTTTCAAGGGTGACTCCTAAGTAGATAGGGTGCTCGCAATGCGTCAGTGTTGCTCCACACCAGGTTACTTTAAGCTGGTGTTTGGCTTCACGGTTTCTGAGGTGGAGTGCACAAACTTGTGTCTTTGATGGGTTTGCGCGAAGGTGGTTTTCTTCATAGTTGGATGTTAGTCCATCCAAGGCCTCAGAAAGCATTTTGTCCACAGTGTTAAAATCAGTGCTTTGGGCAGTGACACATAAGTCATCAGCATATATAAAACGGCGTGTGACACCGTCTATAGGTTGGTCATTCCTGTAGATGTTGTACAGCAGTGGTGCAAGCACGCTTCCCTGAGGAAGACCATTCTTCTGAATATGCCACCTGCAGCGCTTCCCACTTAGTTCGAAATAGAACCGGCGATTCTGAAGCATGCTTTCTAACAGTTCTATTAAGTGAGTATCTTTTGTCATCTCTAGGATCTTGCAGAGAAGATGTCTATGGTTCACTGTATTGTATGCTGCTGACAGGTCTACAAAAAGAGCACCTGTTACCAAACCTTGCTCAAAACCATCTTCGATATGTTGTATGAGGTTGAGCAGTTGGCTTGTTGTTGATTTGCTGGGGTGGAAACCTGCTTGTTCTGGAATGATCTTCTCATCTACAGTTGGTGCTATCCTATTGAGTATCAGGTGTTCAAACAGGTTATTGGTGTGGCAAAACAGTGAAATTGGCCGAAAACTCTTAGGATCTGAGAGATCTTTTCCGGGCTTTAATAGTGCTGTTACATGTGCCTTCTGCCAAATATTAGGTAGCTTGTGTGTTGCCAGGCAGTGGTTGAACAGTTGTAGGAGCCATTTCTTTGCTTGCTGTCCAGAATGCTTTATCTGCTCCATTGCTATGTTGTCAAGACCAATTGCTTTCCTGTGTTTTAGACTAGCTATGCCAGTTTCCAGCTCTTCCATGGTGAATGGTCCAGTGAAGCCAGGGTCATCGCTGTACTTCTTCCTATCTAGTAGTGCTCTTGGTTGTTTCTTGTTGATTTTTCCATTTAGGAGCAACTGGTGTGCAACTTGGTTAGCAGACACATTTGGATGTTGGGCAGCTTTCTTGGGATCGCCTCCAAGTTTGCATATGAGAGACCATGCCTTCTTGCAGTTTTTTGAAAGATCTGTTGTCTATCAAGATGTCCCAGGTATTTTGAGAGATACTTAACATCACCCTCTCACCGATAGATATTGTTTCCTCTGAGAAAGGGTCAGATTCAAACATTGAGACATACTCCCAGTAGAGTTCAGCATTCTCCTTGATGAGACCAGAGATGTACTGTGCTCTACAACCTTGGGGGATCTTCCTTCTGGCTGTTTTCTGGATAGCTTTTGCAAACAGGTTGTAGTGCTCAGCTAATGGTTTAATGCATTTAACCTTGCGGTCAAATGCTCATATGAACCCGTTCCAGTCGGCCTTCATGAAGTTGAAGCGCCCTTTGAATGGTACGGCGGTTGGTAACACTGCTGTATTTACCTGGATACTAATAAATGGTGTTGTTTCTGTGGTATTGGGTCTGTGACAAGCTTCTTGCAGAGGCCAGCGATGTTGAAATAGGCTAAAAGGTAGAGATAAAGCAATAGATGGAAATACATTTAAAAATAATGGAAATAGGTGGGAAAAGAAAGATCTATATAAATTATTGGAAAAATAGGGGATCGGAAGGGGGTGGGGATGGAGGAGAGAGTTCATGATCTAAAATTGTTGAACTCAATATTCCGTCCGGAAGGCTGTAAAGTGCCTAGTCGGAAGAGGGGGTGCTGTTCCTCCAGTTTGCGTTGAGCTTCACTGGAACATTGCAGCAGGCGAAGGACGGACATGTGGGCATGAGAGCAGGGTGGTGTGTTGAAATGGCAAGCGACAGGGAGGTCTGGGTCATGCTTATGGACAGACCAAAGGTGTTCCGCAAAGCAGTCACCTAGTCTGCATTTGGTCTCTCCAATGTAGAGGAAACCGCATTGGGAGCAGTGAATGCCTTAGACTAAATTGAGGGAAGTGCAAGTGAAATGCTGCTTCACTTGAAAGGAGGGAGAGGAAGGTGTGAGGACGGATGCGCGGGAGATGGGCCGGCCACGGTTGAGGTCCCTGTCAACCACCATGGGTGGAAAGCCTTGGTTAAGGAAGAAGAAGGACATGTCAGAAGAACTGTTTTTGAAAGTGGCATCATCAGAACAGACGCGAAGGAGGGGAAGGAACTGAGAGAATGTGATGGAGACCTTACAGGAAGCAGGGTGTGAGGAGCTGTAGTCAAAGTAGCTGTGTGAGTTGGTAGGCTTGTAATGAATATTGGTGGACAATTTCTGGTGTCAGCAGAAATTGAGACAGAGAGGTCAAGGAAGGAAAGGGAAGTGTCAGAGATGGACCATGTGAAAATGATGGAGGGGTGGAAATTGGAAGCAAAATTAATAAATTTTTCCAGGTCCAGAGGAGAAAAACATTCACTTTGTTAACTACTGTTTAATCCTGTTATGGAAATTTTTAGTGTTGGGAAATATTTATATTCCTGCGCTACAACACTGACTATATTTCAAAAGTACTTAATTAGCTGTAAGCACTTTGTGAAAAGTGCTATATAAATGCAAGTCTTTCCTTTCTCTTTCTGCATATAAAACCATGCACTTTTAAAGGTTTTACATGTAATTAACAGGTGTCAGCTTGACTTAGTTGTTTGCATTCTCGCCTGAGGCAAAATATTGCTTGGAGCTCGACTGCAAACCTGAGATGTAATCTAGACTGACACTTCAGTGCATTACTGAGGAAGAGCTGTGGTGTCACATTAAACATTAAATCAAGTCTCTGTTCAGAGCTTGTTCTGTTGGATGTTAAGACACATAGGATTGGAAGTAATTTATTAACCTTATTGATGTTTGGTTAACGGACAGAATATAGAGTTGGTAGACTGTAACCAGCAGGATACCACAAGTACTTTGCTTCAGCTGTAATAATGACTTAGATGAGGGGACTGTGTAACATATTCAAGTTTACTGATTAAGCAAAGCTAGGTGGGAAATTATTAAGTGGTGAAGAGGCTACAGAGAGATATGGAGCACTTGGGTGAATGGTCAAGAGCATGACAGAATACAATGTGGTGAAGTATGATGTTTTTAACTTTTGTAGGAAAAGTAAAAAAACGGAATATCATTGGAGTGGCAAGAGATTGGAAAATGTTTTTGTTCAAAGGATCCTAGATGTTCTTGTACATGAATTTAGAAAGCCAACATTCAGAGACAGCAAGCAATTAGGAAAGCAGATGGTATATTACAGTGGAGCATGAGAGCAAGACTGGAGCTGAAGACATTGGTTTTGGTCTTCCCAATGTTTAAAGGGCCAAATGGCCTACTCTACTTCCTATTTATTTTGTTCTTATATAAAAGATCCCATGGCAACAATGGTGAAAGGACAGTGATTGTGCCACAAACTCAAAACCGCAGCTCAAAAACAGATCTCTAGTTATACGTTCACCAATTTTTATGTGTTGTTGCTGTGCACCAATTAGCTGCTACTTGCCCATATAACTATGGCAACTACGTGCCAAAGAAATCTTCTGGCTCTATAGCATTTTGGGATATTCTGAGGACCTGGTAGGTTGCTAAATAAACGCATATTCTTTCTTGAAAGGATAGTTCTATTCCATTTACTTAACTCTAGTTAACCTTTTCAGTTGCCGGTAACAGTAACAGCAGGAACAGTAATACACTCATAATAATGCATTAACTACAGTTACAGCACTCATGTCTACCTCTCTAACGAATCTTTCAGCCCCTCCTGTTTGTCTGATGTTGATTTCTGGATGAGTTGCAATGTCTTCCAGTTAAACATGAGGAACACCAAAGCCAATGTCTTCAGCTCCACCCTCACCCTACAGCACCCTCTTCCTAGACTCTCAAATTCTGTTCCCTCTCCATCAGTTTCATCCCTTCTTTGGTCACAATCTCAGGCTAAACAAAGCTATTTGCAACATGTGTCCTTATGTATCAGCCATGGCTCAGTTAGTAGCACTTGCCTCTCAGTTAGAAGCTTGTGGGTTCAAGTTCCACTCTGGAGTCTTGAACACAAAAGTCTATGCTGACACTGAGAAGGCAGGACTGAGGAAGTGCTGCATTGTTGATGGTGCTGTCTTTCAGGATGCTGGCACAGACATGATGGGCTGAATGGCCTCCTGTGCAGTAATTATTCTGTGATTCTGTGAAATGAAACATTAAATCAAGATCCTTCCTGCTCTGGACATAAAATAAAATCCCATAACATTATTTTGAAGAAGAGCAGGGCAATTATCCTGCTGTCCAAGCCAATAGTTCATCTTTAATAAACATCACAAAAAACAGATTTTCTGGTCATTATTGTATTCCTATCTCTGGGAGCTTGCTATGTGCAGTTTCCTACATTACAAAAGTGACTACAATTCAAAAGTACTTCATAGGCTGTGAAATGCTTTGGGAGGTCCAGATGTCATGAAAGACGCTATATAAATGCAAGTCTTTCTGTTTGATCCTAAGTTGAGCATCTATTCCATGTACTTGCCATCACAACAACTGTCCAACCCCCCTAACATCACTTGTCTCAGCCCTGGTGAGGTCCTTGTATGAAGAACATGCCTTGACCTGAATTTAATAAGACATGACCAGAAACCCCACATAATAACAAATGACCTACATGCCATAAAGTGCAGTTCCCAAATTGGCCCCAGCAGCTATCTTCGGGCTCATGGAAGACAATTATTCTCGCTTGCATAGGATAGCCAATAATAATAATGATATGAATAAAATCTCTCTTGTTCTTGAATTGATGTTTTTAAAATTAAATCTTAATTCTAGAAACAAGGAGCACTCTTCAAGATGAACTTAAAACAATTTTACAAAAACGCATTATGGTATTGGATGGAGGCATGGGCACCATGATTCAACAACACAAACTTGAGGAAGATGATTATCGTGGTGAAGAATTCAAAGACCATCCTAAACTTTTAAAGGGGAATAATGATCTTCTCAGCATAACACAATCTGACATTATCTGCAAAATTCACAAGGTATGATATACTGTCTGGTCTTGAATTAAGGCTGCAGAATCTCAAGGGCAGAATCAGTAATTGACAAATATGAACAGAATAAATAATTACATTGTGGCATTTTACATAACAAAATTGAAATGGAAATGCTGGCTTCCCAAAAGCTGACATGGAAAATTGTGACACAAGATAGTAAGGTTTATAAGAAGGAAGTACATGCCTTTATGCAAGATTTTGAATAATGAAAATTTTATTTCATTTTTATCAGAAAGTAAGTGTAATTTCTTTTTAAATACCAGGAATACTTGCTCGCTGGAGCAGATATTGTGGAGACAAACACCTTCAGTGGCACAAGAGTTGCGCAGGCAGACTATGGGTTGGAACATTTGGTAAGAAATCTTTCCACTACCTAAAGTTGAATCCCACTCCAGGAAATTGTGTGAGGAGACAGCATCTTATTAATTTTCCATTCAAAACTCTCTCTTCTTTTTCCTAATGCGAAAGAATGCTTAAAATGGATGTGTTGCCAGATAAGTCGAACTTCAACACACCTGGGGAAGTAAGGGGAGAGTGTCCAGAGCAGAGGCTGTTCACATATTGCACAAATATTTTATTTCTGGCAAGCATTCCAAGGCACCTCATTACTTAGGTATAGAAAAGTCCTCTTGGTGTACAGTTCTTGTCTCAAACTTATGGTGTAAGTGTTGTAACTTCGTTCATGTTTAAGTCCCTAAGATTGTTACTTATAAGCCAGTGCCATCTCTATGAAATAGGGGAGGAATTGGTCTGACATGTAACTTTATGGTAATAAAATAAGTTATTTTCTGTAATCTGCAATGTGTACCATCTACAAGATGCACTGCAGCAACTCACCAAGGCTCCTTAGACAGCACCTTCCAAACCCAAAACCACTACCATCTAGAAGGACAAGAGAGGCAGATTCATGGGAACACCACCACCTGGACGTTCCTCTCCAAGCCACTCACCATCCTGACTTGGAAATATGTCAATATGTCGCTGGGTCAAAATCCTGGGAATGCCTCCCGAACAACACTGTGGGTGTACCTACACCACATGGACTGCAATGGTTGAAGAAGACAGCTCACCACCAGCTTCAGAAGAGCAATTAGGGATGGGCAATAAATGCTAGCTTCGCCAGCGATGCCCATATCCCATGAAATAATTAAAAAGAATAATTTGTGAGCTCTAGATTTAGATTAAACATTAAGGGTATTGTAATTCTTAAGTGGTTTTTAAAGAAATGTGCATGTTTTCTGCAAAATGATCTTAAGTCATATTTGTGGGGTCTTTGGATTATAAGTTTTAAACAAATATTTTCTTTACATGTTACTCTCAACTGTTGTTCAGCCTCCTCCCTTCCCTTGCCAGTGCTGCTATGAAGCCATCAGAGGCAGCTGCTCAGTAGGCCATTTCCAATATTGTTTGGAAGGAACTCAAAATTGTAGCCTTTAAAAAAGTTTTACTATTGTGTTTAGTTACCTCTCTCTGGATATTTAAGTAAGTTATATTAGAGGCAATGCAAATTTATAGGGTTTGTTGGAGGGAATGGACTCATTTCACACATTTGTTACTTTGTTTGGGGAGATATCTGCCATCTGCTAGGTATTTCCACACATAGCCATGAGATGGATGGAGCTTGTGTTGTCGCTGCTGATGACCATGTGGGTTACAGCTTTAACACAGTTCTGTAGTAGTGTCATTTTATTTCCTGTTATAAGATTTCTCCCTTTAGCATTATTGTTCAGGCAAGGATAGTCAAATGTTCCACAGGTATATGCAGCCTTCCAGCACCTCAGCAAAATGCCCACTGTTCTCATTTAATGTTAGACAGTGAATTTCTGTTACATATTAGATAATGGAGGACATTGCAATCAGAATCAATCCAGTCTTCAATAAGTATCCATACAATGTATATAGCTTTACTATAAAAATCACTGGGACCAATTTACTGCCACTTTAGCTTAGATCAGTTTAACACAATGAAGCCTAGAACAGTCATGACTAAATACAGGACTAGACGCTGCAGTTAACATTTTCCATTGTGAGACTGGCTGCTTCAAATTGCACTACCTTCTATACAGTGGCTTGGAGTCATCAGAAAGCTGTGGTGATATTGTTTACGGGTTTATACCTTGAAAACATTCCAGTTGTTTGACTTTCATCATCTGCTTATTTTGCTTGCAAAGGTAGATTTAAAGGTGAAGTCAATATCCATCTGTCAGTTTAGCCCAGTTGGTAACATTCTTGGCTCCAAGTCAGAAAGTTGTGGATTCAAATCCCTCATAATCTAGGCTGATATCAGTACATTCCTAATGTGGAGTGTTGCATTTAATAGGATTTTAAATTTAGAGTTCTTCTGCCTGCTCAATTGGACATGTTAGTGGGGGAATATAGGGGTATAGTAACTTATTGAAAGTGAATGAATTATTTAAAATCTCCAAGCACACTGGCAGTTAAAGGTTACCAGATGAACTTTGCACAGCCTTAAGGTCCGGCAAATAACAGAAAGGCCTTGGAGCCGGACTCTAGTCAGAGGATGGCAATAACAACTAAGATTAAGTGTGCCCTTCAACAGATAGGGGAAGAACAGATGGTCCTTGTTTAGGTAGGAAAAATAGGGACGTATGATGCATGTTCCTGTTACCAGAGATGTCTGTTTAATGTAAACCTAAATGTTGACAAGATTGGAATCTGGAAACTGTTCTTGTATGTGGTCAATAATGTATAAATATGTTGAACACTTGTAATTTAGCGGAATGCTATCTCAAGCTGCATTGAGATGGTTCTCCCCTTGCAATTGTTTGAATAAACGATCGTGACCTGTACCTAAGACTCCTGTGGTCCATTTGGTAAAGTGACCACAACAAAGGGGTTGTTCCTTTATGGGTAACTAATGAGCATTTATTTAATCTTTCCTGAGACAAGGATTATGACTTGACCGGTTGCCAGCTCAGAGGTTTAACATGCATATATAGAATGAATATTGAATGTATAGTGAACAGTAATATGCTAATAGGCATTGTATTAGTAATACCTGTCATACCTATGTCAACACCTGGCAGGACATTATATAGAGTAGGAAATATTGGGGTTATACGGGAGAATTACTATATTAGGTATCATGACATTCCACCATATGCAGTAGACATAGAAGGAAATATAGTTAGCACCACATTAGAAGAGTGTAGGATAGAGGCCACCACAGTAGTATGCACTCCCAATATATGAGACAGATGAAGCTAAGTGGATTTAAAGCAGCAGCAAACTGTACAATGGGAACTATATGGGCTGCAAAAGAACCGACCCATGTTGCATATACAGGGAATGGGAGATATTGTATTACCACGAGTCAGGAAAGAATCCAGTACGGGAACAACCGGATATGCCCCATCCATAATCATTCGGTGTGCCTACACCCACAGGCGCCAGCAGGGGTAGGGAAAGTGGAACTGGTCAAAACATACAAGAGAGGAACGACTACTATTCAGGTCAAGGAAAGCCTTAAGGATAATCTGACACAGTATTTGAACCAGTTCTCCTATGAAATTCCCTTATTACCAGAGCACCTCACCACGACTCAGGGACAAGCTCAGCAGGTATATAGAACTTACTATACACTGCAGCAACAAGTTAGACCTTAAAGGAGGATATCGAACAAATAGATTTTTCCACATGGTGGGAGGACCTGTGGAACTGGGGCTCAAACGTACAGATACACCCCTGGATTCAGATTATCTCTCATTCCCTAGTTATACTTCAACTGATATTGATTATCTATCTAACATACTTGATTCATCGCACCCGGAAGTCACAAAAAAGGTGGCGCTGGGGGAGTTTTCACAGGTGGAGCAGGAATCTGGTAAGACAGAGGTTCGGATTAAAGAACCAGATGATACAGATGGCCTGACCAGTACCTGCACCTTTTATGTGCCTAAACTGGATACCTGGTCAGTATCAATGGACGGCAGTACGTAAAGGAGGGGGGAACAGACAACATCACTGTAGTTGGCTACCTTGGGCTAAGCCAAAGGCCAAAAAGGGGGACTGTTAGGGGGAATATAGGGGTACAGTAAGAACTTATTGAAATGGAATGAATTACTTAAAATCTCCAAGCACACTGGCAGTTAAAGGTTACCAGATGAACCTTGCGCAGCCTTAAGAGCCGGCAAACAACAGAAAGGCTTGGAGCCGGACTGTAGTCAGAGGATGGCAATAACAACTAAGATTAAGTGTGCCCTTCAACAGATAGGGGAAGAACAGATGGTCCTTGTTTAGGTAGGAAAAATAGGGACATACGATACATGTACCTGTTACCAGAGATGTCTGTTTAATGTAAACCTATATGTTGATGAGATCGGAATCTGGAAACTGTTCTTGTAGTGACCAATAATATATAAATATGTTGAACACTTGTTATTTAGCGGAGTGCTATCTCAAGCTGCATTGAGATGGTTCTCCCCTTGCAATTGTTTGAATAAACGATCGTGACCTGTACCTGAGACTCCTGTGGTCTGTTTGTCAAAGTGACCACAACAGACAGAAAAGATTCCTTGGTACTGTTCAAAGAAAGGCCTGCCCAACACTTATATCTTAATGAAACATGTCCAAATACATACTATCTGGTCATTCATTGACTTGTAGGACCTCATAGTGCACAGTTGTTTGCCTATATAACAATCTGCTCTTAAAGTGATTGATTGGTAAAAAAGTGCTTTAGGAACTGATAGGGAAATATATAAATGCAAGTTTCTTTTTTGTGCTCATAATAATGAGATACTAATATTTGCAGTCCAATTTATGTTGATTTTCTTCTATCCAGGCTTACCGACTGAATAAAGTCTCAGCAGAACTGGCCAGAAAGGCGGCTGATGATGTGGGGATGCAAACAGGTTACCAACACCTTTGTTATTGTCAATATAAGATATATGAGTATATAGAAATCAGAGAAAGATTCAGAAGAAACTTCTTCACCCAGAGAGGGGTGAGAATGTGGAACTTGCTAACATAGGGAGTAGTTGTCATGAATGGTATAGATAGATTTAAGAACCACCTCGATAAGCATATGAGAGAAGAAAACAGAGTTATTCTGCTGGAATTTGATGAGGAGGAATGGGAAGAGGCTCAATTGGAACAAAAACGCTGGCATGAACCAGCTGAGTTGAATGGCCTGTTTCTGTTGCACATTTTTATTCATCTTCACTTTGGTCATTAGCCTTGTGAATTGTCGTTTGGTATGGTAGTACAGAACTTGAGTGTTGCTGAAAAAAGAAATAAGTCAAAGCTTTTCGTCTTGCACTCATCAGGACACTTTGCAAGAATACCAATATAAAGGGAAAACAACAATTTATACAGTATGAGATGGGAGTGCTGATTGGTTGGCAAGTGGACTCTGATAGAGGCTTGCCATGGAGAGTGCACCAGTGATGGTGACTGACGATTAACTGCCAAGCATTGTTTGAAATTTAAACCAAACAGCTTGACCCTAATTGGTCAAAGCATTGCTCTGAGGAATGAGTCAGCGAATGGCTGTCACTTATTTTGTTTAGCTGAAACAGGCATAATGTGTGTACATGTTCTTTCTGCCGGCAAAGAACCGGGCCCTGTGTATTAATATACTCTCTTCTCATACAGTATAAGTTGTTGTTTTCCCCTTATATTGGTATTCTTGTGACGTGTCCTGATGAATGCATGACGAATAGCTTCGACGTGTCTTTTTTTTTCAGCAGGCCTTGTGAATGTTAAATAATTGTAGACGGATAAAGTAATATATTAAGTTAGAGCTGCAGTGTGCAACAATATGGAATAGCAACACCCATGGTCTCCCACTCTGCTTCATACCTGATTTCAGCTACAAAAGTACGCTGGGCAGCAGCCAGAGGAGGGAGAAAACATTTGGACCCTGTAGGTCCATTTGAAGCTCACAAACTAAATTTTGGTTGCAGTGTAAACTTTTTATTGTATTCAGGCAAGACCAGACAAGAGGCAATGCCTTTGACTTAGAGAAAAATGAGCATTATTGGCCAGTTTTTTTTCCTGGGAGATGTAACCATCTCAAACGTTTTGATCCTGATTCTCTCTACAAATTGTCAAGGAAAGCTCCAGATCTTTATAAGTCACATCTCACGCACACCATCTTTGCGAATTCATTATGGGATGACAAGTATTATCTTGAATAGGACTCCCAGAAATGAGAAACTTCCTACAAAACACCAGTTAAAACTTTTTTTTTACCATCCTGGCCTAATATCTGACTTTGTATCTCAAGACTGTCTTGGCTATCTCATTTCACAATTTGCGGTTAGGAATAAGTCAACAGACATAAAGCACACATCCCTCACTTTCAGCAGCAACTAAGCAGCTCGGTTGGCTAAATTGTACCCTGACACATTAAACCCTAAAGCATTCTTGGAACAAACAACGTAACCATTTCATTATTTCTAACTACAGTACAAATCCGCAATCTATTTATAAGTAAAAAGAAAACAAAAACTTAAATCATATGAGATTAAAGCAAATCCTAAGCCTGCAGATATATCTTTACGTGACTAGGATATTTTAGAAGCCCAAGTCATAATCGCAGCTCCTTCATCCAACTTGAGAAGTGACCTTGATGCCACAATTGACTAATGCAATTGGTATATTGCGATCAGTATAAAAACAAGGTACAAAGAAAGGCTAGTAGCAAAACAAGTTGCTTTAAGGTGTGTAAAAAGCCATGAACCTATATATTGTTTCAGTGAGCAAATTAGAGTATTCGTTATCTGATCATCCATAAACAAATGTAAATTTTATTTTTTATACAAATAAAACAAACCTTGTAAAGCACAGATATTCTTTTCCAGGATTAAAACCAATTATTGGTAGCAACAAATGGTTCTGAACGTGGAAAAGATCACTGTGTTAAAGCATCACACTGAGAGAAAACTCACCTATTTGTATGGTATATTTAATTTCAACATCAGATCCAGGGCATTTAGGAGAGAAGTTAGAAAAATCTGAGATCTATAGATTTTTACTTATGAAGTTTACTAAGGGGCATGGAGTTAAGGTGGGTAATTGAACTTGGGATACAGATCAGCCATGACCTCATTGGAAGGCAGGACAAGGTCAAGGGGCTGAGTAGCCTACCCCTGTTCCTGTGTAAATTTGATTTCAAAGGAAAAGTAAGTATACACATACATAGGGCTCAATTAATGGTATTTAATATTTATAGGGCTTAACATAGAGTTTTGTTAGGGCTTATCCTGGTTGTATAGTTTTGCAATGAGTCACTAACTTATGTCGTTTGTCACAGGTACCCGAAGATTTGTGGCAGGTGCGATGGGGCCAACCAACAAAACATTGTCAGTATCACCCTCTGTGGAGAGGCCTGACTACAGAAATATAAGTATGAAAATAATATCTGCGCCAGTGAAAAATTTTGCACGGTTTAAAAGAATTAAATTGGTTGCCAGAAATTGGAAAAGCCTTTAAAAATTATATTTAAAAACTACAGATGCTGTTGTAGAATTGGCTGCACCCAGTTGTACTGCTTTCAATGCAATGATCTTTATCTTGGTTTTATGACTGCCACAACATATAAGCAGCAATAAGAGATAAATTCACATACCATATTACTTATGAGATAATAATGTTTGCTAAAAATAGGTGTCTCATAGGCTGTGGTCTTTGTTCCTAAAATGTTCAGGAATTCCCAACTTGGTTGCTATTGTATGTTATATATTATAAACTTGCATATTAAATGATAAAGTGATGAAGTGTTAGGATGGTAACTTGATTTCACCTCATACAAGTGATGGGGAAAGAATTACCTTACCTACCTTCATTCATCTCCCAGTGGAGTTTAGAAGAATGAGAGAGGTCATCTCATTGAAAGGTACAATATTCTGAAGCGGCTTGACCATTGTGAGGCTATTTCCCCTGGCTAGGGTATCTAGAATTCAGAGATACAGTCTTGGGATAAGTGGTTAATCATTTAGGCCTGAGATGAGGAGAAACTTCTTCATTCAGAGGGTTGTGAATTTTTGGAATTGCCTACTTAGAGCTTGTTGATGCTCCATTGTTGAGTATTTAAAGTTGCGATAAACAGATTTTGGTCTCTCAGGGAATCAAATGATATGGGAAGGGAGTGTGAAAGTAGAATTGAGGCAGAATATTAGCATGAATTTATGGCTCGAGGGGCCATATGGACTACTATTTCTTATGTTCTTAGTAACTGTTTATAGGATATAGCTAGTACCATGTTGCCATATAATAATAAAGACGTCTTTTGACCCAAATAAGATACAGCAAAGGGCTTCACGTCACGCACCTAGAATCAGACCCCTGAGCTACATGGAAAGACTGAAGAATTTAATTGCTTGAAGTAGAGATGAGAAGGAACCTTACTGAAATATTCAAGATCCTTTAAGGTGTAGATAAAGTGAAGCCTGAGTGACTGTTTGCCATCACTCAGAGAATGATAGAGGGGGCATGGGTTGGAACTCAGAAGAGAGAAGGTAAATGGATAAATGAACAAGTTTATAGTAGGTAGTGAATGCTTAGAATTTTTGCAAGAGTTGGACAGACATTTGTTAAGAAAACAGCAGAGGATTATAGGTAGTGAACTGTGCATATTGTTTTCAAACTTGACTAGCTACATGTACTGAACTTTTCTGGTCCTGCACATCACAGGAATATTAAAAACAGGAGTAGTCCACTCAGTCTCTCAATCTAGCTGATCTGCACCTCAACTCCCTTTACCCTTTTGCCTCATATCCTTTTGATATCCTCACCTAACAAAAATCTATCTATTTCAGTCTTGAAAGCTCCAATTATTCCTGTACCCAGAGTCTTTTGGGGAGAGAATTCCAAATTTTCACTACCCTTTCCGTGGCAATAAGTGCATCCAAATTTTGTTCCCAAATGGCCTAGCTCTAATTGTTCCATGGAATTTCACTGTTGATAAATTTGTTTCACAGCATTCGAGGAGTTAGTTGAAGCTTATGAAGAACAGGCCAGAGGCTTGCTTGATGGAGGTATTGACCTTCTCCTGGTGGAGACCATTTTTGATACAGCAAATGCAAAGGTAACAGACATGTCAAATATCACCCAAGTTGGAAATTATTGTAAAGAAAATCATGCAGCTATTTATTAATGTTGGCTTTCATTTTAAATCCTGATGCTTTGAATATTCATCCTGTGTTCGGAAATCACATCAAAACAAATTCTTTTTTTTCACTTTGGCAAACTGTATTTGATAGTGATGTCATGACCTCAGCTGGCCTCAGTACACTTCATAGCAAGTAAAGACCACAAATCACTGTTGTGATTTAGGAAAACAAGGCAGCCAAGATGTGCAAGGCATAGTCCCACAGACATCAATGAGATAAATAGCTGGATAATCTATTTTTGATGGTATTATTTGAGGAATAAACGTTAGCCATGATACCAGAAGAATTCCCTTGTTCTTTGAAAAGTGTTAGAAGACCTTTTACGTCCACCAGAGAGGGGCCTTGTTTAAACATCTTGTCTAAAATACATTATCTCCAGTAGTCCTGCATTGCCTCAACATTGCACTGAAATGTCAATCCAGATTTTGTGCTCAAGTCTTTGGAGTGGGTTGTGAAGCCTCGACTACCTGACTGGGAAGAAAGAGTGCCTCCACTAAGCCAGAGGTAACACCTTAAATTTGCACTTATCTTTCTAATAAGCTGGACTAATTCTTAATAAAGTCCATTTCACAATATCACCTTTCATGTTTATTATGCATGTTTTACTTGGTTCCAGCAGGCATCACTGGAGAAGTGAATTTCGATTGTGCCAGGCAATGACCATCTCCAAGAGAGAATCTAACCATCACCCCATGGCATTACTATCGCTGAATCCCCCGCTATCAACATGCTGGGGGTTACCATTGACCAGAAACTGAACTGGACTAGCCATATAAATACTGTGGCTACAAGAACAGGACAGATACTAGGAATCCTGTGGCGAGTAACTCACCTCCTGACTCCCCAAAGCCTGTCCACAATCTACAATGCACAAGTCAGGAGTGTGATGGAATACTCTCCACTTGCCTGGATGAGTGCAGCTCCAACAACACTCAAGAAGCTTGACGCCATCCAAGACAAAGCAGGCTGCTTGATTGGCACCCCATCCACAAACATTCACTCCCTCCGTCACAGCGCACAGAAGCATCAGTGTGTACCATCCACAAGATGCACTTCAGAAACTCACCAAGGCTGCTTAGACAGCACCTTCCAAACCCACGGCCACTACCATCTAGTAGGATAAGGGCAGCTGATGCATGGATGCACCACCACCTGGAAGTTTCCCTCCAAGCCACTCACCATCCTGACTTGGAAATATATTGCTGTTCCTTCACTGTTGCTGGGTCAAAATCCTGGAACTCCCTCCCTAACAGCACTGTGGGTGTACCTACACCACATGGACTGCAGCGGTTCAAGAAGCCAACTCACCACCACCTTCTCGATGGTAGTTAGGGATAGGCAATAAAGGCGGGCCTAGCCAGCAAAGCCCATGTCCGTTGAATGAATTAAAAAAAAAAGACTTATGGGCACTGGTGCTAGTACTGGGGAAGGAGGGAGCTGTACTGTTGGGGCAGTCTTCAGCAGAACCGTGCTGGGACCAGAGTCCAGGCAAATTCTATGACTAAAGCTGTAGAGAGGGCTTTAAACTAAATAGTAGTGGGGAGGGTTCACGAGAGGGGAGATTTGAAAAGTTAAGAAGAAAAGACAAGGCAATAATTGCAACCAAAGTGTGACAAGAAGGCACAGACCATGCAATATATGAGTGCAGCAACAAATAAGGTCAGAGTAGGGAAAAATGGCAGAAGACAGAATTAGAAGCTCTTAATCCAAATGCTCGCAGCATTCAGAACTAGGTGGATGAATTGATAGCACATATAGAAATAAATGAGTATGACATGATAGACATTAAAGAGCCATGGCTACAAGATGGCCAATGCTAGGACCTGAATATTCAAGGGCATCTGACATTTCAGAAGGACAGGTAGAAAGGAAAAGGAGGGAAGGTTGCTCTGTTAATAAAGGGTGAGGTCTGTAATGTGGTGAGAAATGATCTTGGTTCAGAGGATCAAAATGTAGAATCAGTTTTGTGGAGATAAGAAATAGTAAAGAAAGGAAGTCACTGGCGGGAGTAGTTTATAGGCCCCATAACAGTATCTACGCTGTGGGACTGAGTAAAAATTGGGAAATAAATGGGGCTTGTAAGAAAGGTATAGCAATAATTGTGTGGTGATTTTAATCTTCATACAGATTTGACAAATCAAGTTGGCTCAAGTAGCCTTGAGGATGATTTTAGCAACTTTATTGGGGCAGTTTCTTAGAACAATACATCCTGGAACCCACCAGGGAACAGGTTATATTAGAACTGGTAATGTGTAATGAGAAAGGATTCATTAAAGATTCAGTAAAGGATGCTCTAGTGAGCATAACATGGTAGAATTTCACATTCAGTTTGGGGGTGAGAAATTTGGATCAAAAACTTGTATCCTAAACTTAAATAAAGGCAATTACAGGGGTATGAAGACAGTGTTGGCCAATGTGGCTTGGGAAAATAGGTTAAAAGGTAAGATGATAGAGAAGCAGTGACAGAGGAGATACTCATAACTCTCAACAAAGATATATTCCATTGAGAAAGATTTTATGAGAAGGATGTACCATCCATGGCTCACTTAGGAAGCTATGGATGGTATCAAATTGAAAGGAAAGGCTTACAAAACTGTGAAGGTTAATGGTAGTTCAGAAGATTGGGATCTTGTTTAGAAACCAGCAAAAGATGACTAAAAAATAATGAGAGAAAAATTGGAGCGTGAGAGAAAATTAGCAAGAAATATAAAAACAGACCGTAAAAGCTCCTACAAGTATATAAAAAGGAAAAGAGTAACTAAAGTAAATGTTGGTCCCTTAGAGGATGAGACGAGATAATTAATAATGGAAAAACAAGGAAACGGCAGTGACTTTGAACAAGTAGTTTGCATTTGTCTTCACAGTAGAAGACACAGAATGATCCCACGAATAGTAGAAAATCAAGAGGCAAAAGAGAGGGAGGAACTTAAAACCATCACAATAACTAGAGAAAAAGCATTGGGAAACCTAATGAGACTGAAGACTGACAAATCTTCAGGAGATGATGGTCTGTATCATATGGTCTTACAAAACGTGGCGGTAGATACTGGCATCAGTAGTAATCCTCCAAAATTCCCTAGATTCTGGAAAGCTCCCAATGGTTTGGAAGACAGCAAATGTAACACCACTATTCAAGAAAGGTGGGAGACAGAAAGCAGGAAACTATAGGCCAGTTAGCCTAACATTATTCATTGGAAAAATGCTGGAGTCCATTATTAAGGAAGTAGTGGCAGGACAGTTAGAAAATCATAACACAATCAGGTTGTGTCAACATGGTTTGGGAAAGGGATATCATGTTTGATAAATTTTTAGGGTTCTTTGAGGATGTAACAAGCAGGGTGGATAAAGGGAGCTGGAAGTTGCAGTGTACTTAGATTTCCAGAAGGCATTTGATAAGATGCCACATAAAAGGTTACTGGTTTTGGGGGTGATATTTTAGCATGGATAGAAGATTGGCCAACCAACAGGAAACAGAGACTCCAGATAAATGAGTCACTTTCAACTTGGCAAACTGTAAGTAGTGGAGTGCGACAGGGATCAGTGCTGAGGCCTCAACTAGTACGATCTATATGAATGGCTTGGATGTAGCCAAATTTGCTGATGAAATGAAGATAGATAGGAAGGTAAGTTGTGAGGAGCACACAAAGAACCTGCAAAGGTATATAGATAGGTTAAGTAAGTGGTTAAAATTTGGCAGATAGAGTATAGTATGGGAAAATGTGAGGTTGTCCACATTGGCAGGAAGAATAGAAAAGCAGAATATTATTTTAAATGGAGAGACAGGGCAGAATGCTGCGACACAGGCATCTCAGTGTCCTCACACATGAATCACAAAAAGTTAGCCTTTAGATATGGCAAGTAATTAGGAAGGCAAATGGAAATGCAAGAGGGATGGAGTGTAAAAGTAGGGAAGTCTTGCTGCAACTGTACAGGGCATGGGTGAGATCACACCTAGTGTGTTTTGTACAGTTCTGGTCTCCTACTTAAGGGGGGATATACTTGCATTGGAAGCAATTTAAAGAAGGTTCATGAGGCTGATTCGTGCGATGAAGGGATTGTCTTATGAGGAAAGGTACAGCAGGTACCCTTTGGAGTTTAGTGGAATGAGAGGTGATCTTATTGAAACATGTAAGATTCTGAGGGGGCTTGATAAGGTAGATGCTGAGAGGATGTTTCTCCTTATGAGAGGATCTAGAACTAGGGGACACAGTTTAAAAATAAGAGATCTCCCATCTGAGTTGGAGATGAGGAATTTCTTCTGTCAGGGAATCATTAGCCTTTGGAATTCTCTTCCACAGAGAGCAGTGGAAGCTGGGTCATTGAATATATTCAAGGCTAAGTTAGACATTTTTGATCAACAAGAGAGCCAAGGGTTATGGGGGGCAGATGGGAAAGTGGAGTTAAGGCGTCAATCAGATCAGGCATGATCTTATTTAATAGTGGAGCAGGCTTGAGGGACTGAATGGCCTACTCCTTCTCCTGTTTCTTATGTTCTTATGGATAGTGATCAGGATCCAGTACCTTGTCTGAATTTATTTCCCTTGCCATTCTTAACTCAGGGGCACCAGGGAACACCCTTGTTGGTGTTGCTATTGATCTGAGCACAGATTCAGAATTGTTTCTGGTTTGTATGGCTCAGCTACTCACCAGACATTTGCTGGAGGAATGTATTATCCTTTTTTTAATTCCAGAGTGACACCGCTAGGTGTATTGAACATCATTAAGTCCTCAGAAAACAATGTTATAATCCAAAGAATTATAATATTAATACTTTGTTTTGCTAATGTTACATGTTCTGTTCACAGGCTGCCTTGTTTGCCATTCAGCAGTTGTTTGCTGAGCAGTATGAGCCCAGACCTATTTTTGTAAGTATAAAATACCGTTATTTTTTCCACTTTTCATTACCCCGTTCCACCCAACGCACCACCGCCACCCTGAACCCCCCCCCCCCAAACCTGCCTCCACCCCAGTAACCTTGCTTTGTAGTTAAATAGTTTTTTTGTTTCGTAATAGATTTCCGGAACAATTGTGGATAAAAGCGGACGGACGCTGTCTGGTCAGACAGGAGAAGCATTTGTCATCAGTGTATCCCATGCGGAGCCACTTAGGTAAGATAATTGGTTGTCAGCAAAGTTGGAATCAAAAGAATAATTTTTAGTAGTGCAAAGAATTTGTTCAGGGGAAATTAGTGACATATAGAAAGAGGGGTAGGTGTTTTGAATATGTAGCAAACTAGTGTTCAAACGTGACAACCAAAAATGCAGGAAACATTTAGCAGATCTGGCAGAATCTATGGAGAGAAACAGAGTTAATGGGCAGAAATTTGCGCTGAGCGAGTGGGCACGCACCCGAACTGCTTGACCGTAAAATGACACGTAATGATCTCAGGTGAGCGTCCCGACGTCATTGCACACTTGCACAATATTTTGGTCGGCGAGCGCACACGGGAGTTGGCAGCGCGCCTGCCTACCATTAACAGGCCTATTAAGGTCATTAAAGTTATAATGGAGTGAAATTTTTCACTGCCCGTCCAACCTTACGGTTGGCAGGCAGGCGAAAAGGCCAAGCGGCCTTTGGATTTTTTAGGAAACCTGATCCATGGTTTTTTAAATTTAATTTATAACACGCCCCTGCTCATGTGACATGAGGTGATATGTTCTTAACATTGCTAAGTTTTTTATTTCTGATTTTTAAAAACTTCAACTCCCTGTGACAGCTCTGTGCCTCAGGGAGCTTTCATTGCACGCACTCGCACACATGCGCAAACTTCCACGCTCGCCCTCCTCCCACCCACACCCCGGCAGCTCTGAGCATTGCAGCTGCCATTAATTGGCCAGCCAGCGTGAAATCAATGTCGGGGCCTGATGGGGAGCGGTTTCACGGCCGCTCCCGGGCGTGCCCTCCCGACGAGGGGAAAATCCTGCCCAATGTTTCAGGCTGATGACCTTTCATCAAAATACAAAAATGAGAAACTGCGAGAGTGTTCAGTATGGTTTGTTGTAATGTATCATATGTAAAGTGCCTGTGCTGCTCTTAAAATACTTCAAGTATAACATGATCCTAACCACCTGTCATGCTATCTGGAATATTTAGCAACTGTATAACCTGTGCTATATGATGTGGAATCTGACCAATGCATTTTTAATGATACATAAGAACATTTTTCGTATTTTAATTCGATAATGTTTTATGGAGCAAAAAGGGGTTCTTAACACTTCACTGCATCAACGTCCTTGATCAGTCTACCAATGCTGCATTAGTTGTCTTTGTTTTTCCAGCATTTTAACCTTTTAAATTCGGTGATATTTGAAAGGCATGCTAGTTTGTATTATGCTTCCGTGTTGTAAACTGTATCTGAAAGTCTGTAGGAGAGTTGACTGTTTTATATTTGACTGAAAAATTTGGCTGCGTAACTCGATAAGAGACTCAATTGACAGCCAGCTGTTGGATGCTGATGTCCTCTAACTACTTGTGTGACAAGTTTTTGCAAATCTCTGAAACAGCAAGAGATTTCTGTTTTTGTGAATAAATAGAATGGGCACTCTGAAGCATTTTTACATATGTAAGCAATTTCCAGAACCGATCTAGTTGATTTCCCATTGCTAACAATCATTAAAGCTGTTTTTCTTTTACAGATTCCGTTCCCTCCATATCCAATTCAATAAATTCCCTTTTTTACTGAGATAAAAGCAAAAAACTGCAGACGCTGGAAATCCAAAACAAAAATAAAAATACCTTGAAAAACTCAGCAGGTCTGACAGCATCTGCGGAGAGGAATACAGTTAACGTTTCGAGTCCGTATGACTCTTCAACAGAACGAAAGAAAAATAGAAGAGAGGTGAAATATAACCTGTTTAAGGAGGGGTGGGACAAGTGGAGCTGGATAGAGGGCCAGCGATAGGTAGAGATTGCCAAAAGATGTCATAGACAAAAGGACAAAGGTGTTGACGGTAGTGATATTAGCTAAGAAATGTGCTAATAGGTGACATTAAGGTAGAAACCAATCGAGCAAGGTACAGATAGCCCTAGTGGGGGTGGGGTGGGAGGAAGGGATCGGAATAGGCTAAAAGGTAGGGATAAAACAATGGATGGTGATACATTTAAAAATAATGGAAATAGGTGGGAAAAGAAAAATCTATATAAATTATTGGAAAAAAGGGGGATCGGAAAGGGGGTGGGGATGGAGGAGAGAGTTCATGATATAAAGTTGTTGAACTCAATATTCTGTCCGGAAGGATGTAAAGTGCCGAGTCGGAAGATGAGGTGCTGTTCCTCCAGTTTGCGTTAAGCTTCACTGGAATATTGCAGCAGGCCAAGGATGGACATGTGGGCATGAGAGCAGGATGGAGTGTTGAAATGGCAGGCGACAGGGAGGTCTGGGACATGCTTGCAGACAGATCGAAGGAGTTCCGCAAAGCGGTCACCCAGTCTGCGTTTGGTGTCTCCAATATAGAGGAATACCTTCGGTCTGTCTGCAAACTGGAGGAACAGCACCTCATCTTCCGACTAGGCACTTTACAGCCTTCCAGACTGAATATTGAGTTCAACAACTTTGGATCATGAACTCTCTTCTCCATTCCCCACCCCCTTTCTGATCCCCCTTTTTTCCAATAATTTATATAGATTTTTCTTTTTCCACCTATTTCCATTATTTTTAAATGTATTTCCATCCGTTGTTTTATCTCTACCTTTTAGCCTATTTCGATCCCTTCCCCCCCATCCCACCCTCACTAGGGCTATCTGTACTTTGCTCGTCGTGCTTTCTACCCTTAATGTCACCTATTAGCACATTGCATAGCTAATACCACCACTGTCAACACCTCTTTGTCCTTTTGTCTATGACATCTTTTGGCAATCTCCACCTATCACTGACCATCTATCCAGCTCTACCTGTCCCTCCCCTCCTTAAAACAGCTTATATTTCACCTCTTTTCTATTTTTCCTTAGTTCTGTTGAAGAGTCATACAGACTCGAAACGTTAACTGTATTCCTCTCAGCAGACGCTGTCAGATCTGTTGAATTTTTCCAGGTATTTTTATTTTTTCCTTTTTAACTGGTTGGTAGGTCAGCAAGAGTGATTGACTCTCAATTTTATTATTTTTCTCTACTGAAATCAGGCCAAGAATTGGGCATATGAAACTGGATTTTAGGGTAATTTTTTAATTAGGCAATCTTATTGGCCTGAGCTTCTTCCTGAGTCATTACCCAAGCGTGGTGCAAACTTTGTCAGTCTTATGGAGAACCAGAAGTGTATCAATGTGATAATTTTGTGGTCTTCTTTAACTACCATAGACAGAAAACACAAATCAGTGGTAGAAAATGGAGTGTATTATTCAGGTCAGTAGACCTTCTAAGAAGCCTAATTGACCTTTAATTACTTATTTACATATGATGGGCAGGCTGCTGATTTTGGCGCCTACCCATCTTGCATTTTATGAGGGTCAGCTTGGGGGTGGGCAGGAAGGTGGTGGGCTACCCACCTGACCCATTTTACGTACTTCACCACCCCGCCCCCCACCTCACTGAAAACATTCCTGGGGGGGGCACATAAAATCCAGGCCATTGAAATAGTTTAACGATTGTCCTCCTTGTGGCTTATGGCAAAGACAAAGCAAAACTAGAAAGTGAATTCCATATCTAACCAGGTATGCTTGGTGCAGACAATGAGGACATTGCTCTATGTTTTTCACTGTTCCTGTTGAAACAACGAACAATTTTTCATAGTAATGTGACATATTTTCTTTCAGCATTGGATTAAATTGTGCTTTGGGAGCTGTGGAAATGAGGCCATTCATAGAAGCAATTGGAAAATGCACAACTGCCTTTGTTTTATGCTACCCTAATGCAGGTCAGTACCTTGAGTTTTTTATGTATAGTATGAGAGCCCTGTAGATCAAAGCAGCAGGACAGTGTTGAGTAAACTATAAATGATTTCAAGACTAATTAACCAGGATGTAGCCTCAAACATCCTTAACATAATATTGATGGGCACTCACATTGTGAATTCCTTACTAGTTTCATATATTTTTTGCATTATTCGGTTAAATCCTGCAGACATCCATTTGCGAGAATTCCCTATGAGACTCCAGATGCTGTTATTCAGTGAGTAGTAACCCATATAGACTGGGAAGCTCCCAGGTTTGATTCTTGGCCTCATCTCAGCTGAGTTAGCAGTTGGTGTGCTAAAAGGGTCATTGCCCTCTATGTTAGAAAGAGGAAACTTCGCAATGGTTTCTGCACATGATCGAGGTTTAAACATAAATATTGGACAAAGCACAGAAAAAGTGCTCACATTTATGTTATGCTAGTACATTTTACAACCAGTAGACTACTTTTAAAGTGCATTCACTTGTAATGTTAAAGCCAATTTTGGGGCAACCAGCTTCCACAAACAGTAAGCGAATGAGTGGCCAGTTAATCTCTTTTTGGTGAAGTTGAGGGAGGAACATTGACTAGGACACGGGGGAAAACCCCCTGATTTTGCTTGAATTACGCCCTGTACCTTTTAGATCCACCTGAGTAGAAGGCTGTGCCTTGGTTTAATCTTTCATTTAAAAGATTGGGAGTTGGAGAGGCGGCAGACCTGCGAGGAAGCAGCCAGAGCAGGAGAATGTAAATCGGGACCGAGGCTCGAGGACTACACTTGCCTGGGAGTCGGAGAGGCAGCGGATCTGCGAGGAACCAGCCCGGAGTGAGAGAATGTAATGCAGGACTGAGCCTTAAGGCCTACACGTACCTAGGAATTGGAGAGTCACACCAGTCAGCTGCTCAGGACCAGACTGTGCTAAGTTTGAAAGAAGAGTGAAAAAAAAACAAATAGTGACATCACAACAAAGAAACAATTTGATTGGTTGGGGAAGAACCTAACTGCTTGGTAAGTATCTGGTAAGTAGTTAAGGTCTATTCTATTCCTAAGGTAAAAAATAGTACAGGAACTGGCGGTAAGGTTAATCAAATACATAAAAAGGAAAATAAATAATTGAATAAGATAATTAAGTAAATAATTAAAATGCAATAAGGATGGCAGGGCAAGTGATGTGTCAAGGCTGCAGCATGTGGGAGCTCCAGGGCAAACGGGTCTGCAGGAAGTGTGGCCTGAGTTTAGGCTCAGAGTCATTGAGCTGGAGCTGCAAATACTGTGACACATCAGGATGGGGGAAAGTTACCTGGATGCTTTGTACCAGGAGCCAGTCAAACTCCTTAGGATAGGGTCTTCTGATTTGGTCAGTGGTCAGGAATATGAGGGTGCGAATGAGGCAACTAAGGGGACTTAGAGGACAGGAGCCTTTGTCTCTGCAATTGTCTAACAGATTTGAGATTCCTTCAGCTTATTTGGATATGAGTGGGGGCTGCAGGCTAGATGAGCTAACTGACCTTGGCATCGTGGTACAGGACATCAATCAAATGGTGGGACCAAAAAGGAATGTAATAGAAGTAGGGGACAGTATAGTGAGGAGGATTGACCCAGTTCTTTGGAGCTAAGAGCGAGAGTCTAGATGGCCTATGCAAGGGCTCAGGACATCTGTTAAGGGCTGGACATGAACTTACAGTGGGAGTGGGAGGATCCAGTCATATTGGCCCATGTAGGTACCAACGACATAGGCAGGATGAGGAAGGAGATTCTGCATAGTCAGTATGAGGAGCTAGGCACCAAATTAAGAAGCAGAACTTCAAAGGTAATAATCTTTGATTTGTTACCTGGGTCTCATGCAAATTGGCATACAGCAAATAAGATTAAGGAAATGAATGTGGCCCAAAGACTGGTTTGGGAGAAGTGGGTTTTTGTTTGTGATGCATTGGCACCAGTACTATGGAAAGTGGGGGCTGTATCGTTGGGACGATGTTCACCTGAATTGTGCTGGGGCTGATGTTATAGTGAGCCTCACAACTAGAGAAGTAAAGAGGGTTTTAAAATAAATAGTGGGGACAAGGGATCAAATTTGGGAAGATGTGTAGATCAAAAAGCAGAAACAAGGCAAGAGAGAAAGGTATTAATATGGGAAATGATAACCAGAACGTGATAGGAATGGATAGCGCGTTCAAACCCAAGAGTAAATTAGCAGTCAAGGCTAGATGTTACAAAAGTAATAAAATAACAAAACTAAAGGCTATGTACCTGAATGCACATAGCATTTGAAACAAAACAAATGAACTGAGAGCGCAAATAGAAATGAATAAGTACAACCTGATAGCCATTACAGAGACATGTTACAGGATGGCATAGATCGAGATTGGAATATTTAAGGGTACATGACATTGAGGGCTGGCTCTGTTAATTAAGGATGGTATTAACACATTCAGGAGGGATGACCTAAGTTCAGGAAACCAGGATGTAGAAGTGGTGTGGGTTCAGAGGAGAAATGATAAAGGTAAAAAGTACATATGTGGGAGTGGTGTACTGGCCCCCTAACAGTAACCACAAGGTAGTATAGAGCATAAAGGAAGAAATAATGGGAGATTGTCAGAAAGGTACGACGATAATAATGGGGGATTTTAATTTACTTATAGACTGGAAAATTCAAAAGTAGCTTAGATGAGGAGTTCCTGGAATGTTTTCGGGACAGTTTCTTAGAACAACACGTTCTGGAGCCAACCAGAGAGCAGGCTATGCTAGACTCGTGCAACGAAGTAGGATTAACTGATGATCTCATAGTGAAGGCGCCCCTAGGTAGCAGTGATCATAATATGATTAAATTTTACATTCAGTTTGAGGGAGAGAAAAGTGGGCCCAAGATTAGTGTTTTAAACTTAAATTAGGGCATGTGAGGGCATAAATGCAGAGCTAGCTAAAGTGAACTGGCAAATTAGGTTAGAGTATAGGTCAATAGAGATGCAGTGACAGACATTTAAGGGGATATTTCAGAATGTACAGAATATAAACATTCCAACGAGAAAGAAGAATCCCAAGGGGAGGACCCACCATCTGTGGTTAACTAAAAAAGTTAAAGATAGTATCAAACTTAAAGAGAAAGCATATAATTGGGCAAAGATTGGACAGAATATAAAAAACAGCTAAGAATGACTAAAAGGTTGACAAGGAGGGAAAAAATAGAGTACAAGAGAAAGCTAGCTAAAATATAAAGTCAGATATTAAGAGTTTCTATCGATATTTAAAAAAGTAAAAGTTAACCTAGTGAGCGTTGGTCCTATAGAAAGTGAGTCTGGGGAATTAATAGTGGAACATAGGAGATGGCAGATGAAATGAACAGTAGTTTGCATTGGTCTTTACTACAAAGGATACAAATAACATTCCAGAAATAGCTGTACTTCAGAAAATGGAAGGGAGAGAGAAATTCAAGAAATTTGCAATCACCAGGGAAGTGGTACTGAGCAAATTGCTGCAACTGTCGACTGACAAGTCCACAGGTCCTGATGGACTTCATCCTAGGGGCTTAAAAGAAGTGGCTAGTGAGATAGTTGATGCGTTGGTTTCAATTTTCCAAAATTCCCTAGATTCGGGGAAGGCCCCGTTGGATTGGAAAATAGAAAATGTAATTCCTTTATTCAAAAAGGGAGGCAGACAGAAAGCAGGAAACTACAGGCCAGTTAGCTTAACATCTGTCATAGCGAAAATGTTAGAAGCTATTATTAAAGACATTATAGCAGAGTACTTTGAAGAAATAACATGTGCTGTGAATAAAGGAGGAATCAGTGGATGTACTATACATAAATTTCCAGAAGGCATTTGATAATGTGCCACATCAAAGGTTATTGTGGAAAATAAAAGCTCACGGTGTAGGGGGAAACATATTGGCATGGACAGAAGATTGGTTAGCTAACAGGAAACAGAGTACGCATAAATGGGTCATTTTCTGGTTGGCAAAATGTAGCATGTGGTGTGCCATAGGAATCAGTGCTGGGGCCTCAACTTTTTACAATTTATATAAATGACTTGAATGAAGGGACCAAAGGCGTGGTTGCTAAGTTTGCAGAAGACACAGAGTTGGTAGGAAAGTAAGTTGTGAAGATGACATAAGGAAGCTGCAAAGGGGATATAGATAAGTTAAGTGAGTGTGCAAAATTCTGGCAAGTGGAGTATACTGTGGAAAATGTGAAGTTGTTCATTTTGGCAGGAAGAATGAAAAAGAAGCATAGTATCTAAATGGTGAGCGATTGCAGAGCTCTGAGATGCAGAGGGATCTCGGTGTCCTCGTGCATGAATCGCAAAAGGTTAGTATACAGATAGACCAAGGAATTAGGAAAGCTGATAAGATGTTATTGTTTATTGTGAGGGGAATTGAATATATAAGTAGGGAGATTATGCTTCAATAATACAGGGCGTTGGTGAGATCACACCTGGAGTACTGTGTACGTATTGGCCTCCTTATTTAAGGAAGAATGTAAATGCATTGGAAGCAGTTCAGAGAAGGTTTACTAGACTAGTACCTGGAATGGGAAGGTTGTCTTATGAGGAAAGGTTGGACAGGCTAGGCTTGTATCCGCTGGAGAAGAGTAAGAGGTGACTTTATTGAAACATAAGATCCTGAGGGGTCTTGACAGGGTGGATGTGGAGAGGATGTTTCTTTTTGTGGGAGAGCTAGGAGTCTTTGAAACTCTCTTCCTTGAAAGGTGGTGGAAGCAGAGTCTTTGAATATTTTTAAGGATAAGGTAGATAGATTCTTGATAAGCAAGGGGGTGAAATGTTACTGGGGTAAGTGGAAATGTGGAGTTGAGGTTAAAATCATATCAGCCATGACCTTAATGGCGGAGCAGGCTTGAGGGGCCAAGTGGCCTACTCCTGCTCTTAATTCGGATGTTCTGATTGTACATTTCTTTTGCATCTCTGACAATGCATTCCCTCTACTGTACTGAAAAGTCAGCGTAGATTATATGTTCCTCAAATCCTTGATCGCCATACTGGAGACTAGTGCTTGTGAAGCCCTACCAGAGAAATGAACCAATGTCCTCAGGAGAGGAGACAAGGGAAGAACATTGGCTGGACTGTAATGGGAGGTTTGTCCAGGGGAAACTACATATGGAGCTGTTATAATGTGCAACATCAGTAGGGAAGGCTCTCTCTTGTCTACAGATCCAGAATTTTGTGCTTGTTAAGTTTTCCTTTTTCCCTTTCTAAACTTTCTGACATTAACAACTTCACCATCCATTGTGTCAATGAAGAAGTATTGTAAATGAAGACTGGTGGAAAAATAGACCATGAATGAAAGTCACCTATCAGTGATATTTCTCCTTTAGATAACTAATTAATGGAAATGTCTAGCTCAAGATTTATATTCTTAAGAATCAAACATATGTCCATTGTATTTTTTTTAACTTTAGGTCTCCCTAACGCATTTGGAGGCTATGATGAAACCCCTGAAGTCATTGCAAGACACCTGAAGGTACTGTTCATCACTTTGAAGTTTATCTTCTAAATCATAGGGCAGAATTTTACGGCCCCATTTCGGTGGGGACGGGGCCATAAAATGCGGTGAGCCATACTCTTTCTTGGACTCACTCAAGTTCTGTCGAAGGGTCATGAGGACTCGAAACGTCAACTCTTTTCTTCTCCGCCGATGCTGCCAGACCTGCTGAGTTTTTCCAAGTAATTCTGTTTTTGTTTTAAATCCCATTGACTTCAGTGGGAACATAAAATCCCACTGTTGTAAAATTCTGCCCCATGTCTTTTATATCCAGTTGTTTATTCTCAATTTTTGTCCCTTTTCTCATGCAGGTGTATGATGAGATGAACCATGGCAAAGTGGCTTTGTTTAATGTATGAGCCTAAAAGTCAGCAGGAAATTTAACTACCAGGCTGTACCATAGCTAAAAGCAACTCTGTCTCCACCACACCTCCTTTATACCAATAGATGTGGATGAAAAGTGGAAACCCTGGCTGTTTTTATTTCTCCTCAATTTTCCTCCTCCTTTTCTAACCTATTGGTAATGTGGCCCTGGCAATTAGCTAACTCAGTATAAACTAAGGGCAAAAACCTTCTGCTTTTGCTGGTGGTGAGCTTGGAGGCAGGAAGGGCATGTAATTAGGTAGGGTGGTTGGAACACCTGAAACCTGCCGCATTTCCCCCTCTACCAATGGTCAACCTTCTGCCTCCGCCCAGGGTCGACCTTCCTGCCCTGCTGCCAATTGAGGCCCTTAAGTGGACAATTAATGATCACTTAAGGGCCTCATCCCATTGCTACTGATATTAACCCAGCTGAAAGCAGGCCTGCACGACAAGTGAAATTATGAGAGATACTTATCCGCTCACTCAGTGCCTGTTCGAGGACATTGGGAAGGTGGTGGAGGCTCCCGCTGTGAGCCACACCCCTGCCCTTGCCTCTGACCACCACCACCCCTCTCCCCCCCCCCCCCCCCCCCCCCCCAGTGAAACCTGGGCAAGACTTCTAGGGTCTTGATTTCACGGGAAAGCTCAATAGCGGTCTTATTACTGCCTGATTGGCTTGTGGTTTGGCAAGCCTTCCCCAAAAGAGGCACCGCAGGTCTCTACTGCCGACTGTCCAGGTGGCAAGCAAGATCCCCAATGCCTCAACAAGATTCCACTGTTTCTGGTCTGTATGGTTGTAACCTGTGCAATTATTGTTGCTTTACTACCTGCAGGTATACATTTATAACAGAACTCTTCACTGCAATTGCAAATTAGTGAATCAGCACTAGCACTAGTGTTAATTTGCTAGTCTAATTCCTGCAATTGTAACTGACAGAGGTTGTGCATCGTACATATGGGATTCTGAAATCCCAAATTCCTTAGCATGTTCAATATTGTTCCTAGCGAGAACTTCCAGGGTTTTTGAACAGAATCATCTGACTGCTGTTTGAGTAAGTCATCTAAATTCTTTATGTGCAGGCTCTATGAGGTTCAATTCTGTAGGCCCTGCACTTGAGAAAGGGGCCAAGGGAGCTATCCAGCCAACAGGTTCCTGCCCTTTCTCACCTGTGTATTGAGTTATCCAATGCCACACCCTCAATCTCACTATCTACATCCTTAGGGCTGTCTGTCGTTATTGTTTGTGAAATTTGTGTGAATAATGCAGGTTGCTGTTGGGCACCGTCTTATTCAGAAGTACTGAAGATGCTGGCAAGCAGTTTTCCCAAGCCAGCAAAAACATACATGTTACAATGCAGGCTGCAAAAGGCACTGTCAACACACAGCTTGTGTTGAAATACATTTATGTGTGATGGTTTTGTGGTCAAGTGTATGTCTGAGAGTGATTAAGGAGGACAAGATGTAAAAGCAGAATAGTACTTGTCTCCAGCTTAGAAGAGCCCTCTGGCTTCCATTTCTCCTATGCCCACTACGCTCACAACCATTAAAATCCAAAATGCCCTCTTTCACAGATGTTATGGGCTTTATGTCTGTGACCCTTTCTATAATTTTTGTTTAATTTTATTGATGCTATTTTTGTCCTGCAGAGTTGTGAATGAATAAAGCACATGGTGATGTACAAGGTGCCCATCATTTTGTGTATCAGATAAACAACTTGCATCATGCAGTTAGGCTGCATTAGAATGGTTTGCTCTGTGAAACCCATTTAAGATTCAAGTGTGATAGATGTTTCAGTTGTAAGTTGCAGTTTTTATCTGTGTCCTGCTGCAGTATTCCTATACATTCAAAGAACTGTACAGTTATTTAAGTATTTTAGATATCCGAAAAAGAATAACTGAGTGTGAAGAATACTTAATGCCATGTATATTTGAGATTGCTACTTGCCATAGGAAGCTGTTTTGCAGGAATACCATTGCACCTTTATCCATGTCTGCCATCTTCTGCATTTGGAGCCAGGTCCTCTGGGTGTTGGTGACAGTTTTCACCCTGTTAGCAGGTTACCTTTTGCTGTCCAAAGGAATAGACCTGTTTTACTTCATTTTATCCAGTGTGACTTCCAACTCAGCATCAGTGCATCAGATAGTATGTGAACGAGAAGCCCCCTACATGCAAAAATTTTGCAATTGTAATCTATCTTGAATTGCCGCAGAACCTTTTAAATTAGTCAACTGTGAACCACATTGTCCAAAATAGATTTTATGTGCCAATCCTATGTATTTTGAATAACCAGGCATGCAAGTGTTGGCAGCAGAAGCCTATGTTGATATGTGTATTTTTTTAATGTTCGGTAGTAATTTTAGTGAAAACAATTGGATCTTTAATTGTAGATTTGATTAGTTTGTCATGCTTGGTCTCGTTTTGCAGGAATTTGCCATGGATGGGCTAGTAAACATTGTTGGAGGGTGCTGTGGAACGACTCCAGCTCATATCCGGTAATTGTTGAATTCCATGGTTTGCTGAAAACAGTTCAAAATGCAGTTTTTGTGGTCATGAACTGCATAGGATGCAACACAAATTTCTTTGAGTGGAAACTTGTTTCTATTTAGTCAAATTTTATGAAGCTACTTGTGGGGTAGAAAAGAAAGTAGAATTGTGGGCAGTGAAGTTGTGCAGTTTGTAGATAGCCTGATTAATTCTGCTGCAGGTTGATAAAGCAAAAGTCATTATCACTGATTTTCCGCATAGTACATTCGTGGTCCTGAATAGCTGGGCATCGACATAACCAGTGCTTTCTCAGAGGACAGGATAAAATGTTGTCTCGGTGGTTCTTTATAAAAATCTTGACCTGGTTACAAGCCATTCTGTCTTCCTCTCATTTGGGCATTTTATTCACAGGGAAGGTTCAAGTGTGTGCAATGCAAGAAAATATACAGATTGCTATCTCCCTGTCTTCTGGACAGTTGGAGTAACTTCATTTCATCTTTATTGCATCCATGTATTAATTTTAAGTATGTAATTGGCAGGAATATTAAAAATTACTTGCTTCAGTATTTGATGAGCATGAAATCAGAAGAGGATATCGAAAATATATAAAGCCATTTAATATAGGAGAGATAATTGGTAAACTAAACAAACTTGAAAGAGGGTGGATTGCATTTGCGTGTATTAAAATAAGTTAGGGAAGAAATAGCAGAGGCACTAATGCATATATATAAACGTTCATTAGGAAAGAGTATAGACTGAGAGGCCTGCGGACAGCTAATATCATTCCAATATTTGAAAAGGGAGATTGAACAAATCCAGGAAACTATGGACCAACGAGCTTAATATTGGTGTTTAGAAAAGTAATGGAATCCTTACTGAATAGAAAACATCTAGCTACTGAAAGTATCATAAAAAATAGTCAATACGGGTTTCAAAAGGGGTCATGCTTGACCAGCTTCATGGAATTATTTGAAGAAGGAACAGAAAGGGCAGATGAGTGTAATGCAGTTGACGTATTATTTCAAAATGCCTTCATTGAGATACTTCATGTGGAATAATGGCTCTGGTTAGAATGCGTGGAATCAGGGGACAGATAGCAGAATAGATAGCAAACTGACTACAAAACAGAAAACCAACAATAAGATTTAAAGATAGTTAAACTAGAAAGAAGCAGGAATTGGTGTTCAGCAAAGATTGATGCTGGGACCATTGTTGTTTACTATTTACGCAAACGCAGACTGGGTGACCGCTTTGCGGAACACCTTCGGTCTGTCCGCAAGCATGACCCAGACCTCCCTGTCACTTGCCATTTCAACACTCCACCCTGCTCTCAAGCCCACATGTCCATCCTTGGCCTGCTGCAATGTTCCAGTGAAGCTCAACCCAAGCAGGAGGAACAGCACCTCATCTTCCGACTAGGCACTTTACAGCCTTCCGGACTGAATATTGAGTTCAACAATTTTAGATCATGAACTCTCTCCTCCATCCCCACCCCCTTTCTGATCCCCCTTTTTTCCAATAATTTATATAGATTTTTCTTTTCCCATATATTTCCATTCTATTTAAGGAAGTTCAGGAGAAACTTCTTTTCCCAGAACATGGTTCGAATGGGAACTCACTACCACACGGAGTAGTTGAGGTGAATAACATAAATGTATTTAAAGGAAAGCTGGAAAAACACATGACAGAGAAAGGAATAGAGGGTGATGGGATTAGATGAAGAAGGTGGGAGGCGGCTTGCGGGGAGCATAAACACCAGCATTGACCTATTAGGCCAAATGGCTCGTATCTCTGCTGTAAATGCTTTATAATACTATGTAATGTGAATTATTCTTATTATTTAATAAGTGTTCTGCATCTTGTTGCATTTTTAGGGCAATAGCAGAAGCAGTCCAAAAATGTAGACCTAGAATTCCTCCTCCCTCTGTTTTTGGAGAATTCATGTTACTGTCAGGTAAATAGACAACTAGGTTAGTTTGCTCGTTTAAATACTAATCCATCTGTGTCCTGTACAATTTGTGCCGTAACTGGAGAGTCGGGTATACTCTAGGGTAATTAAAGAACTAGACCAATTTAGAAAACCCAAGATTGTTATTAAAGTTCAGGTTTGGAGAGGAAGTTCACCTTCAGGTACCAATACACTTTACTCGTTAATGAAATGTCATCAAAATTGTACAAATAATGGGCTGAATTTCCCCAGTCCTATGAAGACAGAATTAGAGGCAAGGGGCCTGGGAAAATAGGAGGAGCCATGTTAAATTCCCACCTCTGGGGAGAGGCTCCTACTCCACACCGGCAGCTATGGCTACACTTACTTTTATCAACTTTAGAAGTGTTCGGAGATTGTCATCATCTTGACAGGGTGTTTAATGGGCAAAAACTCCAAGCACATCCAGAAACTTGTTTCGATACGCTGACTTCCAGGTCTTACTGGGGCACATCAACTGGTGGGCAGTCAGCCTGTACCCAGAAGGCAGGTTGACATTTTAAATATGTTAATAATGCTGGAAGCTATAGGTTTAACCTCAAGGAACCCCTGCAGCTGCAGTGCGCAAGGACAGCCTTAGACAAAAGACAAATGCCTTCACAGCTCTCATTGTAGGCCAGCAAGAGCAGAAATACTTCTTCTCAGCATCCCAAGCATCCTCAATTTTAGAGCCCCCATCCCCATATAAACACTCCCCA
The DNA here is from genome assembly GCF_017639515.1 of Carcharodon carcharias. NCBI lineage: Eukaryota > Metazoa > Chordata > Chondrichthyes > Lamniformes > Lamnidae > Carcharodon > Carcharodon carcharias. The sequence goes on from NC_054468.1 coordinate 214,155,320, forward strand.
CCAACATCAAGATTGGACCACCTGGTTCTGCAGCCTCCTCTGAAATGATCCTGCCTGACTGGAAACCAAGCCCACCAATCAGGCTGACTTCTGGGCAGGGAATCTGTCAAGGCTAAAAGTTGCACGCTGTGGACAGAATCTTCCCAATCCCATGGAGGCGGGTTTGGAAGCAAGACAGAGAACAAAAGTGGATATTAGGGTGTTGGGTCAGCACCCAGTGTGTTCCTGTCTTTGGCTGATCTTGCCAAAGGTGGGTGAATAGCGATTGTGGTGGTTAGCCACTTAGGCCATTAAATGCATAATGGGGGTTGGAGGTAGGTGGTGAGGACTCCCTCTAAGATCTTGTGGCATCAGAGCAGAGCCTGTGCTGAGTGCAGAGCTTGGCAGCTCTGTGGAGACAGCCTATCAGGAGCAGGCCAGGGCTTGGGTGGGTGCGGAGAATGCTATCCATGGAGCAGTGGGAATGAAAGTATGCATTTGCATAATCCTTCAGAGCAGTTTCCCCTCTGGTCTGGTGGCCTTACCTGCTACAGGCTTCTTAATTTTCAGCATTTTAAATATACTTCTGTGGGCATCTCCATTTTGAGGTGCCCTCATACTTGCCTTTCTGCTTCATTAGCATCCACCCCTTAGTAAGATTGCCAGCTGTCCCCTGGTTCAGGTCCGCTATCTATGCTTGTAGCCTCAGGTACCCGCCCACTCTCTTTAATTGGACAGCGGACACAGAAGCAGCCAGTTAGGAGACCACCTCCTGGAAGATCCTGCCGGAGGCGCATTGCAGACCCATGCAAGGTGGCGACTTGGAAATGGTCCTGACTCTTGTAAATACGTTATCAGCAGTAGATTCTGTCCCAACTCTGCAGCATGTAGGAAAACCTGGACTCCAAGGTTTCTGCATGACCGGGTGCTGCGTCCACCAACCTGCTCCCAACTTCCCTACAGCTAAAAGCTTCCCCCATAGTTTGGTGCTTGAACCCAAAATCTTCATACCCAAAAACAAGAATGCTACCAACTGAGCCAATCTAAAACAAATTGGTTTCACTTTTAGCAATTATGAAGCAAATGCATTCCATTTCGAGATGAATTTGATTCATGTTGTATTGCACACTAAATAGCCATAGCAGTTATTGTTTTTATTTTTCAATCTCCTTTTATTCGATTTGTTTCACTCTGCAATGCCTCTAGATACATTCAAGTAGCCTTTTTTTATGATGGTTTTTGTTTTTTTTCTTAGGTCTTGAACCTTTTAGAGTTGGACCGTACACCAACTTTGTCAACGTTGGAGAGCGTTGTAATGTGGCAGGATCTAGAAACTTTGCTAAACTTATTATGGCAAGTAATTATGAGGTAAAGTGCACTTTTATTTCTCATTACTGTAAACGTTAAGTTTTTTGAAACACTTAATTCAGTTTCTATAAATCCAAAGTGCCTCAAAAACTGAGAAAAGTCAAGTGCTTGAATATCAACGTTTTTATGTGAGGGGGAAAGAAGTTTGTATGTAAATCCCACTTTGGGCTGACACATAGATTACTGTTATATCTGTACATCCCAGATGGTGTAGGAGGGAGAGCATATTACACCTGGATACATCTCGTGGTCCAGTGGACAACCTCTTGAAGTATCTCTTGCATTATTTGGCTTTAGTGCTTACCACAAGACCAGATAACAACATCCTGGGGGTTACCATTGACCAGAAACTGAACTGGTCTAGCCATATAAATACTGTGGCCACAAGAGCAGGTCAGAGGCTAGGAATCCTGCGGTGAGTAACACGCCTCCTGACTCCCCAAAACTTGTCCACCATTTACAAGGCACAAGTCAGGATTTTGATGGAATACCCTCCACTTGCCTGGATGGGTGCAGCTCCAACAACACTCAAGAAGCTCGACATCATCCAGGACAAAGCAACTCACTTGATTGCCACCCATCCACAACATTCGCTCCCTCTACCATCAATGCACAGTGGCAGCGGTGTGTACTAACTACAAGATGCACTACAGGAACTCATCATGGCTCCTTAGACAATACCTTGCTAACCCACGACTACTACCATCTGGAAGGACAAGGGCAGCAGACACATGGGAAAACCGCCACCTGGAAGTTCCCCTCCAAGCCACTCACCATTGTGACTTGGAAATATATCACGGTTCCTTCACTGTCGCTGGGTCAAAATCCTGGAACTCCCTCCCTAACAGTACTGTGGGTGTACCTCCACCACATGGACTGCAGCAGTTCAAGAAGACAACTCACCACCTTTTTTTATTGATTTTTTAGTGATTTGATACAACTGAGTGACTTGCTAAGCCATTTCAGAGCGCATTTAAGAGTCAACCACATTGATGTGGGTCTGGAGTCACATGTTGGCCAGACCAGGTGAGGACAGCAGATTCCCTTCCCTAAAGGACATTAGTGAATCAGATGGATTTTTCATTCAATCGACAGTGGTTTCATGGAACATTACCCTGGGCCTCTGGATAACCAGTCCAATGGCAATACCACTGCGCCACTGCCTCCCCCTGTACCTACAACACAGGAACTGCTGCAGTTCAAGAAGGCAGCTCGCCACCACCTTCTCAAGGGCAATTAGAGATGGGCAATAAATTCTGGCCTAGCCAGTGAACTCAGATCCCATGAATGAATTTTTAAAAAATGTAGTAAAATGTGTGCTATTTTGAAAAGAAGTTTGCCACTTTTAACAGAACGTAGTCATCATCAAGTCATATATGATTGATGTAGTTTGGCATGTTATTTTCTATAAGATATTAAAAATTAATTAATTGTTTAACTGTCATTTAACCCTAATTGTAGGAAGCCTTGAATGTAGCAAAATCTCAAGTGAAAATGGGAGCCCAAATCTTGGACGTCAACATGGATGATGGAATGTTAGATGGCAAGAGTGCTATGACCAGATTTTGTAACCTTGTGGCAACAGAACCAGATATTGCCAAGGTAAGCACAGTAATTGCCTAAAGGCAATGTGTACTCTAGAAATTCAACAGAGCAGGAACATAATGAAAGAAGGGTCAGTCACGAGGGGACATAAGTTCAAGGTGAGGGGCAGGAGGTTTAGGGGGGATGTGAGGAAAAACTTTTTTTACCCAAAGAGTAGTGACAGTCTGGAATGCGCTGCCTGGGAGGATGGTGGAGGCGGGTTGCCTCACACCCTTTAAAAAGTACCTGGATGAGCACTTGGCACGTCGTAACATTCAAGGCTATGGGCCAAGTGCTGGTAAATGGGATTAGGAAGGTAGATCAGGTGTTTCTCACGTGTCGGTGCAGACTCGATGGGCTGCAGGGCTTCTTCTGCATTGTGTGATTCTGTGGTTGACCAGAATCTCTACTTGAATAGTGTTAATAAATGTTAAGTGACATGGACTGCAGCAGTTCAAGAAGGCAGCTCTCCACCACCTCAAGGGCAACTAGGGATGGGCAATAAATGCTGGCCCAGCCAGCATAGCCCACATACCATGAATGAAGTAAAAAAAAATGAAGAAAAACGTGTTCATGAAGCGAGTGGTTAGGATCTGGAATGCACTGCCTGAGAGTGTGATGGAGAGAGATTCAATTGTGGCTTTCAGAAGGGGTTAGATAATTATCTGAAGCAAAAAATTTTGCAGGGCTACCTGGGCAAAGGCAGGGGGGGTGGGACTAGGTGAGTTTCTCTTGCAGAAAGCTGACACAGACGCATTGGGCCAAATGGCCTCCTGTGCTGTAACCATTCTATGATCCTAATCCATGACCATAAATCTTGGGTTAAGAGAAAGTGCTTGTGTGTTTTTTCCTTGAAGGTTCCATTGTGCATAGACTCTTCCAATTTCGCTGTGATTGAAGCGGGGTTGAAGTGTTGCCAGGGCAAGTGTGTTGTGAATAGCATCAGCTTGAAGGAAGGTGAGGAAGACTTTCTGGAAAAGGCACGCATCATTAAACGCTTTGGGGCTGCTGTTGTAATAATGGCATTTGATGAGAAAGGGCAGGTAAGAGAGTTGCATTGAACAGCAACAGATGGTTATAATTTCCTTGCTGCATTATCCAATAATCCTTATATGTAACACAATGTTATTAAACTATATTGAATTGAAATTTTTAACATTTAGTTTTATTTGCATTTTCTACCGTATAAGAAAAAGAAGTTGATGAAGTACAATCAATTTATCAATCCTACTTCATGGTTTCGAAAGGAGTCTGTTCATAATCCTATTTCCAATTATCAGGTGCTGAGTTCAAGATTCAAAGGGTTAAAATAGAAAAATAGGCCGTGCAGAAATTATGCCCTGCCTCCTGAAGTCAGTGAAACATTTGTTGTCAGCATATGGGTTAGAGTTTTAGAGGTGACTGAGTTTCCCACCCCGCCACCCGAAGAGTCTGTGAGGAATGCATCGCCTCCGATGTTGGCTGCCCCTCAGCCATTTAATGCTCCGGAGAGTGCTAGTTGCCTGGAGGTGAGATTTCCACCCCTCAGAGAGCTGCTGGCCAACCAGATTGGCCAGCAGATCTATAGACCCAGTGCAGCGCCACCAGGGGTGGTGGCCACTGCTGCAACAACAAGCATTCCAAGTTTCAGAGTCAAGATGGGGGTGAGCTTGAGATTCTTGTGGTGGGGATGCCGTTGTGTCCCTGATCTCAGGCCTCAAAGTTGAGGTCAGGCGGTAAGTGGCCATTAATTGTTCCACTTAAGGGCCTCAAATGGGGTAAAGGTGCCCTGCCCACCCCTGTAAACTTTAAGACAGGCGGGAGGACAGCAGGAAGGCCACGTGGGGAATTTTACAGCACCTCCTGTCCCCGCCTGCAAACCCACAGCAGGGGACCGTAAAATTCCAACCATGAAATTTATACTTAGTAAGCCGATGACATCTAGTGGCAAAACTCATTACTCCACTAAACTGTCACAGTGATTGGTTGCTCAATTTTAGATACCATGGTTAAAATTATTGGAAACACTGTGCCACCAGCGGTTGGGATAGGCAGGGCTGGGGGAGTTTGCTTGCAGTGATTAGTTTCCTGGAAGATTGAAGGTTTACAGCCCACAATTTCCTCTCATCTTCTGCATGCAAAGATGTTGCGGTGCAGGGTCTCACAAAATTTCATGCCGTGGATCTTTTACTTCAGAATGCCAGTCCTCAATTGAACATGTAGCTATGTGTAACAGAGCATATGGTATTATGGCCAGGAATCCAAGCATAGCTGTTTGGGATTTTATTTGCTTTTTTTTTTTAGCTTCTTCATGTAAAATGACCCATTACATTGTACTGAGGTGACTGCATAAGTGAGGCAGCTGTTGGTAATTTTGAACAATAAGTGTGTCACATGTGAAATGCAGGTTAACATTTTGACAATGAAACTGCCACATTTTTATGAATAAAAAGAGTTGCAATTTCCAAAGTCAAAACTTGGAGGCTACAGTATAATCACATTCCGAAATTGCAGCCCGGTAAATGAATTATTACAAATTACTTTACTCTTAATCGAGGTATATTATTTACAGATTAAGCAAAGTGAAGTCATAGTACTGAGATTTGTGTTCCCTTGTTAGGCAACTGAGACTGAAGATAAAGTGGAAATATGTGCCAGAGCCTATGACTTGCTTGTGAATAAAGTGAAATTTAACCCTAATGATATAATATTTGATCCAAATATACTGACAATTGGAACTGGAATGGAGGAGCATGGTCTGTATGCTGAAAACTTTATCAAGGCCATTTCAATTATAAAGGTAAGTGCAGATATCAAAGGTCGCATGGTCACTTAAAAACTACAGTGAGGAGATGAAATCAGTGTATAATGAAATGGAGCTGTTGAAGAGTTATCTTACGTCTGTCTTTACATTTAGATGAACACTTGAAATGCCATAGCATACAAGGCGACAGGCCAAATACTGGAAAATGGGATTAGAGTGGATAGGGACTTGATGACCAGTGCGGACCCAATGAGCCGAAGGGCCTCTTTTTGTGCTGTAAAACTCTATGACTGTAACTAAGGATGGAAATCAATTTCAGGAAAAGTCGGTATGCAAATAACAATGAAAGTAATTATTTAAAGGGAAGCTGTTCTTAAATTGGACAATCGTACCTATTCTAGACAATGTATCCTAACAAAGTTTTGAAGTAAATTGGAATATAAATTACTGGAGCTTTCAGCTGCACTTACCAACGTCTACTAGATCTAGGAGGGAAACCTAATGAGTTTAAAAAATAAAGAAAACAAAACTTCATTATTATTTTAGATTATAGAATGATTGTGAAAGAGCTGAGATCTGTCTTGTTTCAGATTATAAAATCTGAACATTGTTAGGAAATAGAGAAAGTTTAAGTAAGTTATATTGGTATTTGTAGGTGTTAGGAATGAGTTTTAGCTTTAATGTTAAGTTTGATTTGTAATTCTGTACCTGTGTGTTAAGAAAGGTCAAATTGAGTTTTAATTTCACTTTAAAAAGGTGCTTGCATTCCTGATGAGGTTTTTACGACTCCTAAGGAGAAGTTAAACAAGTAGAAAACTGGCTGTGCCTAGCAACATGGGTCCAGAGAAGCAGTCCCTCCAATAGATGCACACACAAAAAGAAAAACAGCAGTTTGGTTTTGGAAGCTGTTGGAGTTCAGCTGGTTTTGACAATAGCTGCCAGAGATGCAGACTAAAAGGGACAGAGATAGCAAGTACCAAGCTAAAGAAAATACCCCAAAATCCAGGGCAATGGAACCGGGGAAAGTCTCAAGCAGACCTTCTAGTCAAAGGAAGGACAGGAACCTGGATAAGATCCTGTTAAGTGAAGGTAAGAGTGGGGGGGGAGAGAGAAAGGCTCCAATCTTCAGATTTAGAGACAAAAGCTGCAGAAAGCAGATTTGAAGAGAGAACAGCTTGCAAGAGGCAAGAAGATCCAAAGACACGGCTGAAGGTCTGTAACTTTGTTATGGACATGTGAAGCAGTGGTATTGCTGACGGCTGAGGCGGTGAAATAGAGTGTGTGGAAGACAGCTTGAATGCATATGGTGACCCAGGGAAGAGGAACATCAGAAGGAGAGTTTGAAACCCTAGAGGTGAATCCTTGCAGGAGGCACCTGAGAGAGTCGGTTTGGGAGAAGATTCCAGGGCGAGGTCTTGGAGAGTGGAGATTGGAAACCTTCATGTAAAGACAGAGTGCAGTGAGACTGTTTGGCTCACAGTGTGACAAGTGTCTGGGGGAAGTTGAGGAGAGATCCATAGCATCTGGTTGAGATAACATCTGTTTCTTGGTTTAAGAGTGTGATGTGTCTGACCACAGGGTGCCTATTGGCACAGGGACTGTGGACATTAGAGCAGAAGATAGCTTTTATAACTTGTGTTACCGTTACAAATCTGTTTATATCTGTAAAGGTATAGTTGTAGGTGAAGGAGTATTGTAATATAGTTAATCTTTTCTTGTTTAATAATTGCTTTATTCTTTCGTTAAAAGTTCATCAGCTGACTCCTGTGACTCTCTTCAGTAACTACTCTCCACATATCTAAACAAACAGATTAAAGTTAGGATCTATCAAACTGGGTTCCCCTCTGGGATCAGACTTGTCCAGGGGTAACCTCAGCTGTGATCATAACAAATTATAGGATGATATTAACATCCCTTTACCCAGTGGAAACTAGGGAACAGCAGAGCTATTATCCAAGTGGACAACCATTCCTGCTGCACTAACAATTTTAATTGGAACCTTCATCTGTTTGGCTCATATATAAATTAAGGCCCTGTGATAGACCTAGGATGCTGATGAAATTCTGAGGGCCTTCTGGGTGGAGAGTGAACATTTTACTTAGTAAACATGGCAGCGAAGAGGGGTAGGCCATGAAAGGAAACATTTTTGTGGGGACCAAGGGTATAAGAGTGGGTTTCACAAGAATAACCTAGGCTTCCCAGGATGTCAGCAATCAAACTCCTTCTGGACCCACCTTCTGATCAGCTGCATCACCTCCAGGCTGCCCCACAGGCCATTCAGCATTTCGTTGGCCCAGGACCTGGGAAGCTGCAACAGAATGCACATATGCAGATCACCAGCAACATATAAATGAAGTTTCCCACTATTTGGATTGGGGAGTTGGCCATTGCACTCCAACAGTTGGCTGCCTGATACTTAAAATTGCCCTTTAAAACTTTTTATATGAAATGTTATCTGGATCTAAGTTAGTCAATGTAAATGTGTTTCTGTTAACTGTTTTCCAAAAGCAGTTTATTTTCTGCCTTTTGTGTGAGAATTTTTGTGTGTTTTGAGTGTATTTACACATTCTCTCCAGAAGTACTGCATATTAATGACAAATTCAAACTGACCCCTGTTAGCTGCTAGCCCTGTTCCTGTTTCATGTCATCTTGCTTAAGCTGTAAACAGAGGCACACACAGAGGACCTTTCTGAAATATATGTGCTAGTTCGAAATAGCAAACTATTGTTCATATTTATCATTTGAAGACAGAATCCCAATGGGAGAAAATTTTTCTGGATTAATTCCCCCGACAATGATTCCATGTTTGCTACCATGAAAAAGAGATATGACCATTACTTCAATGATGAGAAAGGTTTAATTGGGTATCAAAGTCATAAAATTGCTGCTTGTCTTTAGATCACTTGGAAGTTGATAACATCAACAGCAGCAAACCCTTAAAGTGAAAGGGCCACCACCAGAAAACATGGACCTGCACGTCCAAGTCACTTTGCCAAAAAGTATCACATGTTGCCTTGGACCTTCTTTGTTATGGTCAAAAAATAATTGATGATGACTACCACAAGGGCCACAACTATCCTCTTCTCACAGGATTCCTGTCTGTCCTAGGCTTCCAGCACACTTACATGCCCTTCCCCATTATCTCTGTCTTGTTTCAGCAACAGCATTTTGGTGAGGTTTTTATTATCTACTGTTGTATTCATTGGCTCCACCCAGCTCACTTGATACACTACACCAGTTTAACTCATCTGACATGGAGCACTGGCAGAAGTAATAACATGAAAAGCTAACCAACTAATGTGCTGAGATTGCAACAGAGCATTGTACTGTTGTCATCACCTTGCACACATGGCCTCCTTATTCCCAATACAAATCTCCATGCCCGAAGAAAGGAAATTGAGAGATAAAATAAGTGGCAGATGATACATAGGGGTTAGTATAATGTAGGTTTTAAATACTGGATTTTTATTCATGGAAAAGTAAAAGTGCTTGAAATTACCTAAATTAAGTTCTTGTGACATAGTTTATCAGTGGCTTTGCAGGAATAAAAGATGATAATTTTTTTAGTGCCAGTAGCGTCATGGTAATGCTACTAGACTAGAAATCCTGAGGCCTGAACTAATGATCTGGAGACATGAGTTCAAATCCCACCACTGCAGCTGGGGTAATTTAAATTCAATTAGTTAATAAATCCGGAATAAAATGCTAGTTTCATGAATTGTGGTATTGAAACTACTGGATTGTTGTATGGTTCACGTGTGTTCTTGAGAGGAAAACTGCCGATCTTGCCTGGTCTAGCCTAGTGGTTGATTCTTAACTGCCCTCTCAAATGCCTAGCAAGCCCACCTCTAGGGAGCTCAAGGGCAATTAGGGAATGTAATAAATGTCAGCAAAACTCATCCCAAGAACGAAGTTTTTAAAAGTATATAATAGCTCCCATTTCCTGGACCATGGATTGACGAGTGAAGGATTTCTGCCAGTTATTTTCTCCTCGTTGAGTTGTTGGTTTTGCTGTGGGAAATTTGAGTGGAGACCAAGCCCATTCCCAAAGGCAGGAAGAGAAAATCAGTTAGCTGGGCTGTACCTACCCTATACGTTCATTATACAGGGGTATTGTCGGAGATCCAAGAGCTGAATTCTGATGAAGTACCGGTGATTGTACAGTAACTGACAAAATCTAAACACTAATTTTTCTACTTAGATTTCCTAAATTACAAACAACTTGCTACTTTGTCAAAACTACAAATTAGTCACTGTTTGTATTTTGTACTGTTCATACTGAACAACGCTCTTTTATTGGCAATGATAGTACTTTAATATCTCACTGACAAGAATAATATTTGATAGTGTTCCATCAGTGCAAAATAAGTTCGAACACTGATATGTTTGAGGGGTCAACTTCATTACAAAGTCATTGGAGGAAAACTTCACCTTTCGTTCTCTTTGTTGAAATCAAGTGGGTCAATCCGATATTGGTGCCAAGAATTAACTGTTTCAATGTTTGTGGCAACATTCGCTTTGCTCATGAACTTTGTGCCCGCGTTTAGCATGTGAGATGTACCAAATAATCATTTTGGTTATTCTAAATGTCCCATTTTAGTCTTAGTTCCATTGTTTTCTCTTTCCCTTTACCATCCCTTATGGAGACTGGTGAACTGTGCATGCCATACTTTTCAATCTCTGAATAAGCAGATTGTGTTTATCCATGATGTTATACTATCCATTCCATCATATCATCTTGCCATCCTCAATCTACACTTTTAAATTTCACCAGGCAGTAATGACATTTCCCATAACTCAAAAATCATATGTCCACAGTGTTTCATCCTTTCATTATAATTCATTATCACTTCTCTTCACACCTCTTGGTGGTTGTTGTTTCTTACATTGATCTTTTGTCCTTTTCTCATTACAGAGAAAGTTACCTGGCGCTAGAATAAGTGGCGGTCTTTCTAATTTGTCCTTCTCATTTCGAGGAATGGAGGCAATCCGTGAAGCCATGCATAGCGTGTTCCTTTACCATGCTATAAAGGTAAAAAGAAAAGTATTTTCAGATGATACCCTTTCAAGTACGTTAATTCCTTCAGTTTGGATAGTAAATCAACAATGACTAATTTTAAATACAATATGTGGTTGGAGTTTGACCTTTTATAATCAGACCTTCAAGGACCGTTAATATAACAGCAATTAATGTAAGATATAGACCAGTGCCTGTTGCAGATCAGCCTACTTTTGTTGACTTGTATTCCATTTGCAGCAATTTCTCACTTCACATCTGTTGCACCATTTGTTATAAATCTCTCCTTAGGCAGGGATGGATATGGGAATTGTGAATGCAGGAAAGTTGCCTGTTTATGATGACATTGACAGAGAACTTCTGGAGCTATGTGAGAGTTTGATCTGGAACAAAGATCCTTTAGCTACAGAGAAATTGTTGCAATATGCACAGGTAAGGATTTTGAAAAAGAATATTATTTATTTATTGAAATGGCATATGTTGAAATTGCTCATTGCAGAAAATAAGCCATTGAATGGTACTGGCTGCCATGGAAATGGTGTATCTTCCACAAATCACCAATCTGTGCTGTGTATTTTGCGGATGTATACTTTGTAACAACAACAGCAACTTCTATGTAATGGGTGGAAGCATCCGTGTCTGCTGGTGTCAGGCGTGTTCAATGCTGAGAGTGGACAATATGGCAAGAAGACCAAAAATAGTTTTCACGGTTTGAGATTGTCCGTTGTCCCCGCCGATGGTGGTTCATTGTAATACATCTGCATATCATTGGAAGCCCAGCCTGCTGGAATCATTCCCATCTCCCTGCCTGCTGGATCATTCGCCATATCACGCTGATGTATTTCACAACAGCATACAAAAGGTGTGCACTTGGCAGGCTGCACTTTGAGGGGAACTTGGAGGTGAGTGCTTAGTAATGTTGCGGATTGTTGTTGTTGTCCGGGTCACCTGTTGGACTTCAAGGTTGAGGTGCGTTGGAGAAGGGGCTGCAAGGACTAGGGGGCAAGGACTGACATATGGTTGAGGTGACTTGGCCGGGGGGCAAGGGCTGCCTTGCAGTGGGGGTGACAAGGGGGTGGGGCAAGGGCTGCCCTGCAGTTGAAGGTAGTGAACAAGCACATGCAGGGTTGCGCTGGGGAGATGGGTGGGGAAAGCGCCCATGCATTAGGGAAACCTTGTATAAAGTGACCATTCCTTTGCAGCTGAGACAGTTCAAGTGCAGCCACATTGATATGATTAAGAGTTGGGCCTCTAGCTTAGCTGCCCACTCAAGCAACACAGAGGCATCAAAGTGCCACAAAGTGTTCCAGAGCTTTTCACCCCTCGGGCACAGACTGCAAACTAATGAGCATTTTAGTGGACTGCAGAATAGTGGGATGACTGGACATGTTGTACAATCATCTTGCTAAAGCTGGCCACGGAGCAGTCACTGGTGGAAGTGCTCACAGCCCCGTGCAATGTAATCATCCCAGTTTGGACCAGTCTCCCCCATGGCTCAAGCTAACTGTGCACCCTTGCAGCGCGAGTTAGGAGAATGCCTGCGCCTGAGTTGAGAGCATAGCATGTGGTCCAATGAGCAAAGCGGTAGCTGGAGCCCCACAACCTGAGTCGCCTTGCGAAAATGCCCTCCGTGCCCTTTAACACGGCGCGGAGGGGTTTCCTGCATGGGCTGCTGCTGCACACCCTTCACTTCCTTGCCCTCACCCACCGCCCAGACATGCCCTGGCGTGCCTTGTTTCCGTCCGGCAGCAGTGGTCCCCAGTGGGGGGGCCCTCTACAGGGGTGTCCTCCCATTTTCCATCAGGGGCCTGGGGTGGAGGGTGTTGCACGCAGCAGTCCCATGCAACTATAGGTTGTGTCCGTTCACGGACTCCCAAGATGCCTGCATCTTTTGCAGCCTTGTGGAGACCATGGACCGTGTCATTACAGGGTGTTGTAGGCTGCACTCCCTTTTCAGTTATTTAAAAGACCTTTTACTATTTTGTTTGCACTTCAGCCCCACATTCCTGATCTACGGACACCTGGTGCGGAGGGGGGCTGAGAGGGAGGAGGATCTTCTCATGAACCTACTGCTGGGCCTGGCCAAGTTGGCCATTAACAGGTCCAGGCAGCGGGCATTCAAGAGGGTCGTCCGACACAACAGTCTGCCTCTCTTCTGCAGCTATGTTCGCAGCCAGTGGGCCCTGGAGAGGGAGTACGCGGTGCCTGCTGGCACCATCGAGGCCTTTCATGCTTGGTGAGCACCACGGGAACTGGGGTGTTTTATTGGCCCCTTTAATCACATTTTGATTTAACGATGGTAAGTTTCGTATGCATTTTGTTTTTGCAGTTTCCCTTTAAGGGGCTGCCATTTACTTTGTCCCTTGATTTGTTCATTTAGTTTATTTGTTGTTTAACAAAAATAGTTACATCTTCTTAACTTTCCTAAACCTGCCACCACATCTTGGTGCTCCCCGGCTAAGTGCAGAGGAGATGGAGGCAGACTGCTGACTGCTACTCCCTTTCTGTGATAACCATGGCGGAGGTCCTCTGGAGGGCCAAGACTTGGAGGTCCCCAGCCTGCTTTTGGGTCCTGCTGTGTGGCAGTGACACTCTCCACGGCCTGTGGAGCTGGAGCTGCTGAGGTCACAAGAAGAAGGGATTCGAGTGGGCCGGACACTCGAGTTACCCGGATGGATGGCCCCGGGAGGGGTGCGGGGGTACACCTGCCGGTCCTGCTCCCTATCGGTGCCCAAGAGCCCCTGGCTGACTCATTGAGGAGAAGAGGTGGCTGGAGTGAGATCGAGCTGCATCGCACACTGTTGGAGGCCAGCTAAGGCGTCAGTGGTGGAGTCCAGCCTGCACAGCAGTGCAGGAGCAATGTCCTGGACCAAGGTCTCTGGCAGCCGACATCCTACCAGTGTTGACCTCGGTATATTGGCAAGTCAATGCTGTCACCTCAGCCTGAAGCCGGACGGACTCCTGCATCATGCCTTGCATCTGAGGAGTGCAGCAGACATCCCTTCCTTTTGTTCCCGAGCTTGCCTTTGCAGCTCCAGCAACTGTGACAAGATCGAGTCCAGAGGCTCGTCATCTGACTCAGACTCAGCAAATATCTACTTTCCAGCAGTCCTCCGAGCACTGGACACCTGGGAAGTACCTGCCGCCACCTGCTGTGGATCAGACAGTACGATGTGCTCACCAGTTTGTGATCCCAAGGCTACTGTAAAGCTAGGTTCCACCAAGGTGTATTTCTCTGTGCTGGTGGAGGATGTGAGTGAGCGCTGTGACAGGATTTCAAAGAGAGTGCCTCCAGATTCCTCCTCAGAGGTTTCTTCAGGGCTTGATTGGAAGCCCTGGGTCATGGACTACGTCGGCTGTTTCCCAGATGTGCCTGCAGAAGCAAGGGGAGATAATTAGTGCATGGCAGTGGCCCGTGAAGCAGGACACATCACTCACAGCATAGTTGTCTAATGGATGTAGCACTGCTCAATCCTCACTTGCTAGAGCACCGCTGACCTCACCGTCAGCACAAGAAAGGTCCAGATTGTGGCCAGCCTACTGGATCGCTCTGTTTTCAAAGTCCGAGAGAACCTTGATTTCAGGCGTTCCTCCACTGGTCTGTGACCTCTCCCTCTTGTCCTGCATGAATAGAGATGGAGATAGTGTAATCAAGACGATGATAAGTATGCCTGGCATGTGTGGCTGGTGAATGGTCCCATGGACTGGATGAGGACAAAGACGGTGTGTGTGAGAGAGTGGTGGTGATATCCTTTGAGGGCCCTGTGGATATATGATGGCTTTGTGAGTGAGAGAGTTGAGAGTGATGAGAAGATTGACTTACCCTGGTGGAATGGAGATCATTCACCCTCTTGCAGCACTGGGTAACTGTCCTCTTTTGAAGGGTGTTGGCACTGACTACAGCAGCTACTGCCTTCCAAGCCGGATTAGTGAGGTTGCTGCCCATCCTGCTAGAGCAGGGTAGAGGACCACGGCGAGCCTCCACTGCATTCAAAAGGTGCTCGAGGGACGCAGCATTGAACCTGGGGACTGCAGTCTTTTTGCCTTTCAGGGCCATGTCTTCTTTGCAGCAGTTGTGGGCTGGAATGTGATGTGTGCATGTGGCTGGACTTTAAATATGCTGCCCGGCATGCTGAAGTGATGGCGTGGCAGGCGAATGAGAGCCCGTCTGCCATGGAAATGGCGTGTTTCCCGGGCATGTATAATTAATGCGTGGGTTTGGGATGATAGAGCGTGAAAAGCCACCACTGCAGCCGGTGGGTAGAATATCATTTTACCCACCCGCCACCGCATTTAGTGCAAATCTGGGACAATTCCACCCAATATCTTTCACATTAAAGAAAATACAAAGGCAGCACCCGGAAACTTAATCAGACAAAAAAAATTGACACACAGCCATGGGCGTGTACATGGACCGATTCAATGCTTGGTAAAAAAGATGGTTTTTAACGAGAATCTTAAAAGAAGAGGTCCTCCGTTGATAGCTACCTTGACATGGCAGAGACCCTTCTGCGCTTTGATGGTTACTCGAGAGATGCCATCGGGAGTTCCTTACTCCTGGTGGGGCCCGAAATAATGGCAAGGTTGGGGGAAGGTGCCAGACAAGTGCAGTCCGAAAAGGCCTCAACGACAGAACAGGCAAAGGAAGACTATGCATCTCACTGACTGCAAAAGCAGCAGAAGGCTGCAGCGGTAAGGTGATCTTGGTCCTTGTGGTTCAACACATTATCGAAATTGACCACCAACCCGTCAAGATCTTGTGGGCAATGATGGCACCCCAAGGTCCCCACGTTAAACAAAGTCACGTGCAAGCTTCTACCAGAGTCCTTTTGCCAAATCCTGTGACAGTGGTGAATTGGTGATGGGGATAGGGCTATGAACTTGGGAACCCTTAGCCAAGAATCTGCACAAAGGCAACAGATGCATAAAGGTCATTGGACACCTGTGTTGGGACAGGGGTGCCTTTGGGCATTAGCATCTGTGACTGAGCAGTCCTCTTCTCACCCCAAATGGGGAGGGGGCTAGAATAGGTGCCCTAAAAATAGGCTGTCCCACTTTCTCTTGCTGGGGAATCACACCATGCAGGATCACTGCCTTCATGGTCAAAGAAAGAAAACTTTAAATTTTGCAACTTGGAATGTTAGAGCACTCATGGATACCATAAGACCATAAGACATAGGAGCAGAAATTATGCCATTCGGCCCTTCGAGTTTGCTCCGCCATTCAATCAAGGCTGATAAGCTTCTCAACCTCAAGAGTGACTGTCTGGAAAGAAGGACTGCATTTATATGACATGAGCTATCAAGACTCCAAGTTGATACTGTCACCCTCAGTGAGACCCACCTTTCTGGGAAAGG
This sequence comes from Carcharodon carcharias, assembly GCF_017639515.1. Lineage (NCBI taxonomy): Eukaryota > Metazoa > Chordata > Chondrichthyes > Lamniformes > Lamnidae > Carcharodon > Carcharodon carcharias. The sequence continues at coordinate 214,171,368 of NC_054468.1, forward strand.
GGCAAGCAGGGAGATACGCCACTACTGGAAAGGAAAGGCTGACAGTGACCTTTATGTCCATAGAGTTGGCTTTCCCATCCAGAATAGAATCTTGGATGCACTGCCAGAACTCCCCAGTTTTATCAATGAAAAGCTCTTGACACTTCACCTCAGCTCAACCGTGACCAAAATGCCACCGCCAACAGCGTTTATGCCCCGGCCCTTGACTCCAATAAAGATGTTAAGGAAAAGTTCTATTCTGACCTTGATGAATTTCTCACTACCATCCCAAAGGAAGAAAAGATCATCCTTCTGGGGGACTCTAATGCCATGGTTGACTGTAACTATTATATGTGGAATGAATCCCACTGGGAAAAATTGGTTGAGAAAAATCAGTGCAAACTGTGTCTTCCTGCAGGCAAAGTGTGTTCAGCATTGCCTCATTATTAACAAACACTCTCTTCTCCCAGAAGGACAAATACAGAACTACATGGAGTCATTGCCACCACCCGAATTAATGCCATTGTTCGAGTCAATGATCTAAGTGACATCTGTATTACTCGATCCATGCAGGGAACTGATGCCTGCTGGATTTGTTTGATTGGCGATGAACATCCATCTAACACCAAGACATCTTAAGACCTAAAAGCCCAAGGGGAAGAAGATCAATGTCTAAAGCAGCGAGACTGAAGAGAGGAAGTCACTACCAATCTGGAAAACCTTCACACAACTAGTTCAATTTCAGAAACCGTGGGATGAAATAAAGTCAGCTGTATTAGACTAGACCCCTTCTGCCCAGACCATTGGGTTCATGCATTGTTATCACCAGGACTGGTTCAGTGAAAGTGATGTTGAAATTTGGGACCTCCTGGAACAAAAATGAGCAGCCTTCATTGCCTGGAAGAACAGCCCAAGGTTGCAAGTCAAAAAGATGGCATCCCAACAGCTCAAGGCTGACACCGAAAGACAAATCCGTAAGATAAAGGACATGACGTGGGAAGAGAAAGCCTGAGAGATCCAACAATATGCGGACCATCATGGCATGCAAAGCTTTTTGAAGCCACAGGGCCATCTATAGACCAAGTTCAAATGGACAAAATACCCTTCAGTCACAGGATGGCATTTCTCTTCTTAAGAATGTCAATGCCATCTATCAACGTTGGAAAGAATATTTTTAACAACTCCTCAACGGTGAATCAACAGTGGCAGCTGATACTCTCCAGGCTATCCCCCACTGTCCTGTTGTAGAATCCATGGGTGAACCACCATGGATGGGAGAGCTGCAATAAGCAATCAAATAGATTAAAACAACAACAGCCTGTGGCCCCGATGGTATTCCAGCTGAGGTCTTCAAACCTGTTGGGCATTTGCTAACACCAAGACTCCATACACTCATGCTGAGGATTTGGAAGGAAAAAGAACGCCCCACCCCAACTTCAGGAATGTGACAATTGTAGCTATCTTCAAGAAGAGTGATAAATCATGCTGTAGAAACCATCAAGGTATTTCCCTCTTATCTATAGCAGCAAAATCTTGACATGCATTCTCCTGAATCGTCTATTTTCTGCAGTTGAGGAAATCCTCCCAGACATGCAGTGTGGCTTTAGACCTTCCAGGAACCTCTGACATGGTGGTTGTTGCCAGACAAATCCAAGAGAAATGTCAAGAACAACAGCAAGAACTCTTTGTTGCATTCATTGACCTGACCAAAGCATTTGATTCAGTAAATTGCGAGGCTCTATGGATTGTGCTCCAAGATTTGGATGTTTTTAGTAAGCATATTGAATGTTACTCTTTTTGGTTTTACTGCATACAAAAAATGAATGAGAGTCATCGTAGTCCCAGAGGCTGCTCTCTCGTTAGAGACCTGAGGATCTCATTAACCTGAGGAGCACCACACCTTAGGTGAGGGGCAAGGTTGAGAAGGCAGGGCAGGAATTGAACCCACACTCCAACACTCTGCAACACAAACCAGCTGTCCAGCCAAATGAGCTAACTGACCCCTGTTATGGCATACAGCATGCTTGCTGTAGGCACTGCAGACTGTGAATTCATGATATTGTTGTTTTAAGGAATTTTCTGAAATAGAAGGAAGATTCTGATGGGTTACACAGTGGAGTCATTTGAGAAACCCCTTAATTTCTCAGAACTGATGTAAGGCAACTGGCACACTCCTGTTATCACAGTCAGCAAGGATGGGAATGGCACAAACTTAAGCATGCAAAACCCGGAATAGTGAAGGGTGTCACCAAAGTGATGTTTGAGTATCCTTTGAAAAGTTGCCACTACTTAATTCTAGATATTAGGTGCACAGTCCCCACCATGAAAAATGAACCTCATCACAATCCTGCAGTTGCTTCCTGATGATATGACTGCAACAAGACACCGAGTCTATCCTTGAATGTTGCCAAAACAAAACTCATGTCAACTCATACCTGGCCAACCAAGTATTCCACCTCCTGTAAATGTTGAAGGAGAGACTCAGTAATCTGTTAAGCACTTCTCATACCTTGGCAGCTGCCTCTGAAAAGGCCATCATTGATGAGGAGATCCTACACTGGATCAGCTGTGCCAGCTCAGTCTTCTACAAATTGCGGCAGCAAGTGTTTGACAACAAAGACCTTTACAAGTCAGCAAACGTTTGGGTGTACAGAGTAGTTGTCGTCACCACACCCCTGTACTGCAGTGAGCCCTGGATACAGCAACACAAAAGTGCTAGAAATATTCCATCAGCAATGCCTCCACCGCATCCTCCTGATTCAGTGGGAGGACCATCAAACAAGTGTCCTTCTTGAAACCGGTTCCACAAACATTGACGCAAAACTTCTGCAAAAATCAACTACAATAGACTGAGCGCTGTGTCCAGGTGGCCAAAAAGCATCCCCCCGCCTCCCCTACCAAGGTCCTGTTTTATTAACTTTCAAATGGCCAGCATTCCAGGGGAGGACAAAGAAAATGGTTCAAAGACACTCTGAAGCTCTCCTTGAAGTGCAGCAGCATTGATACTAATGACTGGGAGAAGCTTTCTCCCAATCGTTCAAAATGGCGACAACATGTCCGTCAAGCTACATGATGCTTTGAGTCACAATGTCTTAATGATGAGGCAGAGTGGTGGCAGAGGAGGAAAGAAAAAGAAGCAACCCTGCACTCTGGACCTCACTACCTCTTGGGATGCCCTGTCTCCTGTGCCCAAAGATCTGCGGGTTAAGAATCGGCCTGTTCAATCATATGAAGACTCATGGCAGGAACTCGTGACCTTAGTATGCATCATCCTCGAATCGAGTGACAAAAAGAGGAGGGAGAACTGGAAATGTTTAGGGAGGAGAATTTGAGTTTAAGGCTTTGGCAGCTAAAGGCATGACTATCAATGATAGGGCACAGGGAGTGAGGGATGTGCAAAAGACCAGAATTGGAGGAACTCAGAGTTCTTGGAGATTTGTAGGGAATGAAGGAATTTGAATACAAGGGTGGGAATGTGAAAGCTGAAATATTGGGGGAACCAGGAGGCAGTGTAGGGCAGGTGTGATAGGGGAATTGAGTTACCTGGAGTAAAGTGGGAAAATATAAATTCCAGCCTAATTTAATTCATGTCTCTCTCTAAGAAACAGGCTGGCTGTTCAGTCAACAACATTCTGAAGTATTGCAGAACAGTGTGGTTCAGGCATCAAACTATGGAGCTTATCACAGAAAATTGATTTGATTCCAATTTTCCATTGGCAGATATGTCATCTTGGATTAACTTAATCCCAAAGGGATCCTTACAAAAATAGGGTCATAATTGAAATGATTCTAATGGTAATTAGCATAACAATAACAGATAAATTTATAAAGATTTGCATATTTTAGGTTGAGCTTAGGTAGTTTTGAAACTAATTCAGTTTCTTTGGAAGTTTGTTTTCTGAATGAAACCATTGTATATTTTAATTTTTTTGAAAATGTGATCTTATGAAAGCCAGAGATTTTTAAAATTCTGTTTATGACCCTCACACTACCAAAATATCCAGTAAACTCCGTTTGCACTCTACAGTGTAAACATTAACGTGATTGCAGAGCAATTGGGGATGAACAATAAATATTGGCCTTGCTGGCGATGCCCACATCCCATGAAGGAATTTTAAAAAAGATTAAATAGCTTCCTAATACCATTGGCAAGTCAAAATCAATTATTAGATTTGGAGAACAAAAATCTATTTAGATGGGACTTAATAGCTACAACGCTCATTCTTAACTTCCAATTCTGGAACAAATTTATATTTTAATGCTGATCTATGCTGTGTTTTACTACATTGCCTCTTGAGTAATTTAATCTAGGACATTTCTAGCCTTTCTGAATTAGAGAGTTATGTCCTAGTTCCTGCATTTGGTACATTTAATTTTACTCAGTAAAACATAAATTGCAATCTTGAATGTATCCTGAAAGATCATTTGTAGATGATGATATACTGTGTCTTATAATTTGTACTGTGGCTCTTGTTTTCAGAATCATGCCAATAGTGGGAAGAAAGTGATACAAACTGATGAATGGAGGAATGCCCCTGTTGAGGAACGTCTTGTATATGCCCTAATTAAGGTAAATGCTTGAGTGTGTTTGGGATTGTGGCTTGCTGGCCTCAATTGGATGTGAAAAGCTTTGGGATTTTGGGTGCCAATAAAAGGTGCTATGTAAACTGAAGTTTTTTTTTACTTTCTGTCTTCCCCCCCACCCTCTCCTTCCCTCATATTGTGCCTTTTCTGTTAGTCTTTACTGCATGAGTTCAAATCTTATCACTGTTCTTCAGGGAGTAGAAAAATATGTGGTGGAAGATACAGCAGAAGCAAGAGGCAATCAGGAGAAGTACCCCAGGCCTCTGCATATAATCGAAGGACCCCTGATGAATGGAATGAAAGTTGTGGGGGAATTATTTGGAACAGGAAAAATGTTTCTTCCACAGGTCAGACTGGAATAAGTTACTTCAGTATGTAAAGAACCAAGATGTACTTGCATATACCTGCAATGCCATATGATTTAACTTCTATTTTAATGTTCAATCTTGGGATGCAGATAGAGGTCACAAGTTTCTGCCTTGGGTCTTCATATGACTGAACAGGCCAATTCTCAACCCGCAGATCTTTGGGCACAAGAGACAGGGCGTCCCAAGAGGTGGTGGGCTCCTGAGTGTAGGATTGCTTCTTTTTCTGTCCTCATCTGCTGCCACTCTGCCTCATCATTAACACTTCACCTCCATGTCTCTGTGTAAGGGGGAAGGAAACAATCAACCAGGGGTTTCAACCTCTTCATTATTCAGTGAGCCCTACTTGGAAGTGTGAGTGTGTAGAGGACAAGATGAAGATTATTTATAGTAACTCATACATGAAGGACAACGATTACACCAAGGTAGCAAAGGATGTCAGTGCCTGTGGAACCATACCCCAATAGAAAGACCCTGTCTTAGAGGGGAGTGTGAAAAATTAGCAAAAACAAAACTATGCTCTTGCACCTCCTATGGAGATGAATTTTGAACAGTTAATTCTTAGTTTATTTAGATGCAATATTTCTTTGTGATTGTGAACATTTTCCTAACTAGATCCTTCCTTTGTTTTGTCCCTCATTTTTAAAAAGGCCAAGGCAGAATTCATGAACAAGAGATTCCAGAACTCAAAGCCCAGCTGAAATTGATTGTAAAGCAAGCCTGTGGTATAATTTGGGCAGATTTCAACTAGAAAGATATGAACATTTTGAGATACCCAGCTTGAGGCATTTTGCACATTTTTTTTCCAAATTTTGTAAATAGAATCTATTTTATGTCATCAGGTTGTTAAATCTGCTCGCGTAATGAAGAAAGCTGTTGGTTACCTTATCCCCTTCATGGAAAAGGAAAGAGAGGAAATGTTGGCACAGTCAGGCAATTCAGAAGAAAAAGTAAGTTATCTCATCTATAACTGGGATTAGGGGCTTTTATGGTTTCCTTTAAAAAAAAAACCTATTTTTAAATATCTTCCATCTAAATTTGAATTATACTGATTTTTTTTAATGCAATGTATTTTTAAAGCAAAATGCTGCAGATGCTGGAAATATGAAATAAAAACAAGCTGCTGGAAGTATGACCACCAATCTGAATCACTGGGCTGGATTAAACAGTTGTCAGCGGGATGAGGGAAGCAGAATGGAGAGTGAGTGGTCTGCTCGCCCCTGCCCCACTATGTCAACTTGGTGAATCAAGCATGGACAGCCAATTAGGGGCTGCCCGGCATGACAGCAGTGTGAAGTGGGGGACCTCGCACCCAACGGGATTCTAGGACATTAAGTGGCAAAGGGGTTAAGACATGAGCAGGAAGTTGGTCATGGCTATAAATTTATAGACCCCCTGCTCTATGAATCTGTCTTTATTTCTTTTGGAAGGCTCAGAAATGTCAATAAATGAAGTCAGTAATCATACCAACACTGCCACCAGCAGGATCTCCTTTTTTTGCCTCATCGCACTTTTTATTCATTCATGTGATGTGGGCTATGCTAGCAAGGCCAGCATTTATTGCCCATCCCTAGCTGCCCTTGTAAAGTGCTGCCAAGCTTTTTCCCATCCAATGCCTGAAAAATTGCCTACAAGTAGCTATTTAACAAGCTCAATAGCTTGTTAATTGGCCATTTCAAAACGTTTGGGGGGGGTGGGGGGGCGCGGTGTGGTGGGGAGCAGCCTTCCAATTTCGGCACCTGTTCGCCTTCCATAATTTCTGAGACGGGCATGATGTTGTCCTATTGCCAATCCAACATCATGCCCTATTTCACATTTTTGGGGTTGTGGCTGGGATGTTTGTGGTGGTGGCCACGAGATTTTCAGTCATAAAATCCAGCCCATTTACTCTGTTTCTCCATAGATGCTGCCTGGCCTCTTAAGTATTTCTAGGATTTTCTGTTTATACCTTTTCTCATGTCTAACTTTAAAATGTCAATGAGTTCAGCCACCATTCTCTGGTCAACACAGAAGGCTGGTAACATGTTCACAAATCCTGGTAATGATGATGTGGGGGTGAGAGAAGACAGCATATCATCTCATTCTGTGGATTCATAGAATCAGAATGGTGCGGCACAGGAGGAGGCTATTTGGCCCATTAAGTTTGTGCTGTCTCTTTTGAAGAACGATCCACTTAGTCCCACTCTAGCTCTTTCCTCATATTCCTCCAGTTTTCTCCAAGTATTTATCCAATTCTCTTTTGAAAATTGCTGTTTAATTTGTTTCTACCATCCTGTTAGGTAGTGCATTCCAGTTTCTAACCACTCCTTTCCTTCCTTTTAATCAGTACCCATGTAACACTTGTAACTGAACTACAGAATAATTAATTGTATGTGAAGCACTTTGATATTTTAGAGAATTGAAAAACTGTTATATAAAAACAGTTCAATTTTCCATGTTTGGGGAGTTACACATACAAATCTAGCTTGCTATGTTTCTTTTGTGATTTGTTTACATTTATAAGTCTGTAAAATGGCCAAGTCTAATGCTGTTTATAGATAACATAGCCTTTTTTGTGAGGCCTTAGACTTAGTGGATACAGTTTGAATTATTAAATCATTTGGCTCTTGCCTTTCTTTAACTTCAGACTGTAGGCTCCAGGGTTTGAATGACCTACTTCTATTCCTATGTTCATACATTTCAGATATAAATTAGAGACTAATTACTATTCCTGAGGGAAGATTAGATCAGTGAAAGAATCAGAAAATAAAACCTAGAATGAGAAAAATGTTAGAAGAGCTAGAAAGAATGGACAAAAATAGAGCCAAAAGCTCTATTGAGTATAAGATAATCACAACTAAATCTAATAAAGAGATCAGGAGAAACTTATTTACACAGGGAGTGGTTAGAATATGGAACTTGCTACCACATGGAGTAGCTGAGCAGCTAACATTGATGCACTTAAAGGGAAGCTAGATAAACACAAAGGAGAAAGGGATAGAAGGTTTTGCTGATAAGATGAGATGAAGTAAGGTGGTGGAAGGCTTGAGTGGAGCATAAACGCTGAAACAGACCAGTTGGGCTGAATGTCCTATTTCTATGTCATAATTTCAATGTAATAACAGAGCTCTGTAAACCAAATTGAGCAATCTTATGAATACAGTCCTCTGATTGAATGCAGGCAATTAGCAAGTTGTATTCAAAACAAAAACAGAATTACCTGGAAAAACTCAGCAGGTCTGGCAGCATCGGCGGAGAAGAAAAGACTTGACGTTTCGAGTCCTCATGACCCTTCGACAGAACTTGCGTTCGAGTCCAAGAAAGAGTTGAAATAAGCAAGTTGTATTATTTTTCAGAGCCCGTACCAAGGTACCATTGTGTTAGCCACTGTCAAGGGAGATGTTCATGACATTGGCAAGAATATTGTTGGTGTGGTATTGGCTTGCAACAACTTCAGGTAAACCTACTACATCACATCTTGTCTCCTTACACTTGTTAATTCTGTGTTTTGGTTCTTCCAACGTCATAATTCTTTTCAAATAAGAGATTGTTTTATGTGGTTTTTTTTTAAATAATCTGACATTGCTATTTCGGCAAATACACGCTGCAGTTTTTTGTCAAACTTACAAAGGATGTGTCGAGAACCCTCTTGGTCTAACCATAATTGTCACACTATCACAACATTGACTTTACAGCAGTTGACTTAGTTATGACACCAAAAATATTGTCTGTTTACTTCCTAAAGAAATCTACATCAATTGGAGCAGAATTTTATTCACATTTTGCATCTGTTTGAAAGTTAAAAGTATTTGGTGGGAGGGCAGAAGGTAGTTGTCCAACCAAATGTACCTTTGTGCATTATAAATAGGAGCAGAGTGCTACTGGATTAATTATTGCCCTGTTAGGTATTTTGCACTGGAAATTAATTAGGATGCTCAATATCCAGTCCTATTCCTTCAAAGTTGCACTATCAGACCAATAATTTAAACTAAAGCTACTATTCAAATTTATTTACAGGATTTATAATCCCATAGCAACATAAATAATAAAATATTGATAGTACAAGTATTTAGAAAACAATAATGATCGAATCAGTTTCCAAAAGTTCCAAACAATCTTTTAAGTATATTCCAATGAATATACTTAATGGCAAAATTTGTAGAGGATACCAGCTTTTGAAACCTTCTGTTGTAATGTTGTTAGTTTGAAGCAGGATGAGGGTTTTGCTCCTATTACAATGTGATCTTACGCAGTTGATTGCAATTTTGTAACTGAACACCAAATCTTCTACAGATGGTTATTCTATCTTTAACTTTGAACCTGATATTGGGGATTAATGCTAGAAATTCAGTGAACACTGTGTGGACAGAACACTAGTTCTGTCGAAGGGTCATGAGGACTCGAAACGTCAACTCTTTTCTTCTCCGCCGATGCTGCCAGACCTGCTGAGTTTTTCCAGGTAATTCTGTTTTTGTTTTGGATTTCCAGCATCCGCAGTTTTTTTGTTTTTATCACTGTGTGGATTGTATTGTCCATAGAAGATGATGTGACCTTTAAATAGAGTGTCAGGCACTTCATAATGGTGTGCCTTGTTAGGATTAACCAGACTAATGAAAGTAAACATTCTCATTCTCAAAGCTCTGCTTTGATTCTGCAACTCAATGAATTCCTTATAAATCCATTTTTAAAAATGCTTTTTAATTTTCATTTCAGAGTGATTGATCTGGGAGTTATGACTCCATGTGATAAGATACTGCGAGCAGCTATCGAGAATAAAGCAGGTAAAAATGACAATATCCCTGACTCCATTAAGTAGGCTTGGCAGCTAAACTCATTCATTTACAGACACAGATTTTTAAAAATTCTTCATGCTGTGTTCGTTTCTGTTTTATTTTTCTCTCTGTGCACATTGTTGCAGTGGGTAAGATGCGAGCCTGAAGCTGATCCTGAACTTTTGCCAAGGACCTTCCACAACTAACTTACTGGGAGGTGTTCAAGAACCAATTAGCATTTTTTCATCTAAATTTAGATTATTTAGTCTTCATCCCTTTTATATAAACTCCTCACCACCTCTGTGGCTCTCTCAAGATTGGAATTCTAATGCATTTGGAAGCAGGCTATTTTCTCTCCTGCCTTCTCTCACTGCGTCCCTCCAGGTCACAATGTTGTGTAGCTAATTTGCCCCAGGCCTTACCTCTGGCAGTGCCCTCACAGCCAACTGCTAGGAAATGCGCAAAAGTGGTTTCAGAAATACATTTCTCTAATTTTCTCTCTCTTTCTCGTCTCCCCGTGATGGTTTTGCACAATTCCGTGCCTGAGATTGTCAATTCAAATCCCTGCCAATCAGGATCACATCTGACCAAGTGTTGATTTAGTTGAAAAAACAGAATTATAAATGTGTACAGCTGAATATTTTCTTTTACATTTTATGACAGATATTATTGGACTGTCTGGTCTCATCACACCATCTTTGGATGAAATGATATATGTTGCCAAGGAAATGGAACGACTGGGTATGAAAAAGCCTTTACTGATTGGTGGAGCAACAACTTCAAAGTAAGTAACTGGCTAGAATAGAGTTTTATCATTTCTTCTTTCAAGTTCATTACAAGCAATCTTCAATCCAATCTGAACAACTTTGTATTCATAAAATATATCATTTACTTTGTGTGAGTATCACTAACCTCCGTGTGGGTGATGGGAAGAAAAGATCAGATAGAGGACAATAGTCTCCTTATCAGTTAAGATAATTGGTAAAAAAACGTTCAATTTTCATACAAACCTTTTGTAAGATGTATTACTCTAAGTCTCTCTGATACAAACCTGTATGTAGATTTTAACAGTTCTTAATAAAACATAGTAATCTGGGTTACTTTTTAGTCATTTGGGTCCATATTTTGTTCTTCAATGCAAATGATAGCCATACGTTCTTCTGTGATTTTGACAAAGTAATAGTTTTCAGAGAGAAGCACAGAACGACAAAACCTATTGACACCCTGTATGACTAGAACTGCTGGTGAAAGTCTTCATATTAAGTGATATAATAAAAGAAAAAAAATGGAAATGGTGGAAATCTCAAACCATTTTTATTCAGCAGCCTTTTCTGATGATGGCTTATGCCTCAGAGGCTGACATCAAAGTTCTTTACAGATGCTGACTTTGTATTTCCAAATAACCTGTTACTAATAAGCTGTTGCTTATGTAATGTTTCTACTCGTTTACAATTATTCAACCTGTCTTAACTTCAATCCATCAAAGACTTGAGTTGATTTCTACAGCCTGGTAGCATTCTTTTTTGAGCATTTAGTCTACTACATTTGATAGTAGATTTGAACTGGGCAAATTCATAATTTGTGGCCTTTAGTTTTATTCTTTCTTCATCAGCAAATCGTAAGGACTTGCTACCCTCCAAATATTTATATATGTATATTTTAAGGAATTTATTTTAAAATAGTGCTGGATTGTGGAGCGATGAATGAGGAATTAGTAGTATTTTAATTCGAGAAATAAAGCTGTTTTTAACTTGTAGACCTAACAGAGAAAATGCATCAATTCATTCCATCTGCCCCTTTCATACACGACTTTGCAGGGGATAAACTACAAGGGGCTGACAAATTAGTTAACAAATGTGCATTCACAATCTTCCAAATCAGGGAGGACAATTACAGTTGGACTTGCTGTTTAATGTAGATAAATGTCTTTTTTTAATTCATTCATAAGTAATGAATAAATATGGGCATTGCTGGCTAGGCCAGCACTTACTGCCCATTCCTAATTGCTCTGGAGAAGATGGTGGTGAGCTGCCTCCTTGAACCGCTGCAGTCCAGTGATGTAGATACACCCACAGTGCTGTTTGTGGGGGTTTTCCAGGATTTTGATCCAGCGACAGTGAAGGAACGGTGATATATTTCTTTCTTACACTATTCATATCAGTTACTCCCCTACGGTATCTTAATTATCTGGCTTTATGTCCACTACGTTTCTTATTTCTTCCCACGTACTTTTAGTGAGATCAGTCTGATATGCTCCAGTCTTGATCTCATACTATTTGCACCTACTGCAGAATTAGTCTTCATATATTTGTGTGTGTATATATATATATATATATATATATATATATGTTTTATATAGAGGAATGTTTACTATGGTTGTTCAACCTACTTGCTACTACCCCAGCTAATATCTGAAAACTTTGCACAGTCAGAGTCTGCCTAGTTTGTATGGTTCAGCTACTCACTGCTTTGACCAGTTAAGCCAGTGGGAGTCTCAACTACCATATCCTTAAATTGACTTTGATAGGTTGCATCTAAATTGTTTTTCCTGTTTCCAGAACACACACGGCTGTCAAAATTGCACCAAGGTATAGTGCACCTGCAATTCATGTTCTAGATGCTTCTAAGAGTGTTGTTGTGGTAAGTGTTCCTGTAAGATTGCTCTTGCATCTAGTTGATCATTGACTGGAGGATTATTTATCATTTTGGAGTTGTTTATTTGACTTATTTTATGTACCTTCTCATTTTGCAATAAGAAGGATTTAGCAGATATTCTTCATCTAATTACTACATTATCTGTGCAGCTGAAATTCAATAACATGTATAAGCAATGGTGTCTAAATGCAAGTCATCTCTACTATCTATAACTGATGGTTTACTCTATTAGTATTAAAGTATTAGTAAGGCCGATTTTAACTAGCCAAAATTACATGAATGGTGTAGTGACTCAAAATACGGTCATTGGACCTGCTGCTCAGGAAACATACACTCCAGCTATTGCCATTTTGAAGTGGCCTTCAGAGCACCACCCAGCTGTTTCAGTCATTAGGCTTCTTGGTTATGAAAATCTTTTTATGGTCTCTATGACATCTCTAGTTGCATTCAGAAAGTTAGGAGTTGATCTTCTCCATGAACCACTGGAGTGATGGTTTTCTAAAACACTGTTACACAAACACTGCCCCTTTCACCTCCTGTTTCTAAACTCACTTTCCCAAGCACTGCTCTTCTCAGTTCTTGCTTCTAAACTCATTATTACACAAATAATGCCGCTTTCACTTCACAACTCTAAATTTTTAACATCAATGCTTGGATAGTAGGCCCCATACTTATTTAGCAACTTTAATGAAGTGTACTAAAACGTAAGACAGACAGTAGAATTTTGCATGTTTTGAAACCATCTTTTGCAATGGGCGGAATTTTCCAGCCCCCGCCCACCACCAGGATCGTCCGGTCCTGCTGAAAATCAATGGACTTTTGGTTGGGTCGCTGAAACTCCCGCAGTGGGTCCCGCCAAGATGGGGCCGGAAAATCCAGGCCATTGACATGTAAAATATAATTTCATTATTTCTGAACTTGTATCTCATGCAGTCATTTTTATGCTGCGTTGAACATTAATGTTTCAACAGTTTGTATCTTGAAGTATGTCTCATTATTCTCTTGTTTTTTCAATCGTAGTGCTCTCAACTTTTAGATGATGACTTGAAGGATGACTACTTTGAGGAAGTAACTGAAGAATATGAAGAGATTCGACAGGATTATTATGAGTTTTTAATGGTCAGTTTAGAAAGTGATTTGTACATCAAATACTTGAGACATAATAGTTTCTCTTTTTCTGAGGGGAAGGAGTGTTTTCTGTGAATGAGAATAGGTCTGGATTGAATGGTACAGATATGAGGATGGATAAATACTTTGGAATTTGGCTAGTGAAAAAAATAAATATTTATGAGAAACTTTCTCTCGGGTGATTTAAATGGCCATGTTAGAGCAATTTACACATAGTTTGAGGAAGGAGTGAGCTAATGGACCAATTATTCTATTCTCGCTCCATTCACACAATGTTATATTTGCAAGGGTTTGGACAATCCTGACCTCTGCAATTATTGCTGAGGAGGCGATCAGATATGTTTGATGAGTGTCACAGATGATTGTTCATTAATCAGAAATGTTACTGTTTGCAGGACAGAAAATATTTAACTTTAGAGCAAGCCAGGATTAGAGGATTTCATATAGATTGGCTCTCCCATCCTAAGCCAGGTCAGTAGTAACAAAAGTTGTCTATTTAATAACATTCTTCTTGTCACTGATAGATTTGAGTCAGTACTGTAGAAATTAATTTCAAAGGTCTTTTTAATGTGAATTTTAATTTATGTTTGTTTACGTTTCTTTGCATCATTTCTAACTTTAAGAAAAGACACAGGACCTTTTTTTTCCAGAATTGTACCATTAGGAACCATGTAGATATCTTCCAGGTTAAATTGGTCCTTTCGTTTTCTATTTTTCTAATATGGTTTGGTTAGAGTTTGGTTCAGTAAAGGAAGTACCTGTGAACAGCACATCTTCTTGAGAATATAAAAGTGCCTATCACAGAGGAGGGCTAAGGAATATTGAGATTGTAATGGATCTGTTTGATCCACATGGGAGTTTGGAAGACAATATGGAGAGTTGCCAGTAATAGAGATCTTCTGCATGAAATGCATGGACCTGCTAATCCAAATGTCCTGTTCTTATTCTGAGCTATGTTATTATGGGTGAAAGTTCAAGTGTGTACCACTGTCCAGTGCAGCTTGATGATTAGTTCATCATTAAGGTTGCAAGAGAAGAGTTAACTGCAGCACAGTGATTCACAGTCTGGTTACTGTTTCATTGCCACAAATTGGCACTATATATTTGTGAAGTTATTGCTTCTGCTAAAATAATCTGGATGTTTCAAAAATGTATGTAATGGCAATCTCCATCAGATTGCCATTCCATTCCTAATTTTCTGCACCATGCCAGAGCTCTACATTTCTGGCCGAGACTCCTGATTCTGGCTTCTGCAGAAATGTGGAGCTTACCTGAAATGGAACTGTCTCTTTGTAGTGCTGGAGGGAAGGCAAGCCATGTCCCTGTTTAATGACACTAGCTGCCATATTCTGGTAAGTAAAGAGTTTAAATACCCCAAACTTTTTTGCAAAGCTATGGAGAGCAGGTAAGGAGGTAGGATAGCAGATTGATAGGGTGGCAGCTGGATAGGTTGGCAGGTGGGCAGGGTATATGAGTGGGTAGATGGGTTGGGGTGGTCAGCTCAGGAGGAGGTGTCAGGTTGGATGCTAGTCAGGTGAGGTTACCTCGGGTCAGGGGGTAGTCAAGTGGTTAATAATTAAAATAAAAATGAGAGCAGTAAAAGTTCTTTTGCACAAAATGGAAAACAATATTTGAAGACAGCCAGGAAAGAAAGTGAGACAGAGCAAAATAACTTGCAACTTTATTTGCATTGCTCACACAACACAAATTCCACAAAATTATTTTAGCAGTGTCTTTCAAAGCTCTTTCAAATTATAGACACTGATACACAAAATAGGGACAATTTTAGTGTTACTTTCTTCGTTTTCCCTCTATTACTCCCAGCTGTGGTGGACTGTATTGGTTACAACATATTGCCTGTGTCTCAGAACAACTCTTCCATTAATTTCTCCTGCCTCTTGGTGAGGTATCTCTGGATTCCTGTGGTGCCTTTCACAGACTGAGCTGATGAGAATGCAATTGCTGTATTAGAGAACCAAAATACTGCACCACCAAAAATTCCAATGTTTATTCTAACTGACAAAATATTTCAGACATCTGGTACCAACAGCGCTGTCTGTTCATCTCCCACTAGCCCTAAATTCTCTATTTGGAACCGTCCAATGTCTCCGACTCTAACTCAGAGTTGGAGACTTTTTTTTGGAGAGTGTGGGTGTGGGAAACTGCCCATTGCAAGTTCCTGGGCAAATCCCATGGAGCCAGTGCATTGGGACCTCTGAGGGTCGCTTAGTGAATCTTCCAGCGTACATTCAGTCTCTGACTATCCAGAAATTAGAAGATCTGGGCTAATGTTATAATAGAGGGTGGTAGCCACAGTAGGATCCAATGTATAGGCTCTTGAAGTTAAAATATCGGTTAAAATAATGAGAATCTAAAGTTTCAAAGGGAAGACTTCTCTCAGCCGGCTCAGTTAATTTAGGGCTAGTGGGAGATGAACAGACAGCGCTGTTGGTACCAGATGTCTGAAATATTTTGTCAGTTAGAATAAACATTGGAATTTTTGGTGGTGTAGTATTTTGGTTCTCTAATACAGCAACTGCATTCTCATCAGCTCAGTCTGTGAAAGGCACCACAGGAATCCAGAGATACCTCACCAAGAGGCAGGAGAAATTAATGGAAGAGTTGTTCTGGGACACAGGCAATGTGTTGTAACCAATACAGTCCACACAGCTGGGAGTAATACAGGGAAAACGAAGAAAGTAACACTAAAATTGTCCCTATTTTGTGTATCAGTGTCTATAATTTGAAAGAGCTTTGAAAGACACTGCTAAAATAATTTTGTGGAATTTGTGTTGTGTGAGCAATGCAAATAAAGTTGCAAGTTATTTTGCTCTGTCTCACTTTCTTTCCTGGCTGTCTTCAAATATTGTTTTCCATTTTGTGCAAAAGAACTTTTACTGCCCTCATTTTTATTTTAATTATTGAAAATGACTCCTTGAACTGAATTATATGAGACACTGGAATCCCCCCCGCCCAGCCTCCAGCTTCCAGCTAAAAAGTCAGGAGGGAGCTTGCCGAGAGGAACATTGATTGTTCCTTAATCATTTAACAGCCAATTGGCTGTTAGTAGACTGGAGGTGGGATATTTGCACCTCAGGGACAGGAAGTCCCACCTCAAAGAGCTACCAGCAAATCAGAGGCCAGCAGCGCTTAAGGCGTGTGATGCTAGATCAGTAGGGATATAGTTTGCGGTTCTGTCATGTGCTAGACTGCCTGGCCTCAGAGAGGGAGCTGGGGTTTGAGAGTCCATGGTGGGAGAGCAAACTGCCAACAGCCCACACAAGGAAACCTGCCAGTTTGGTCGTTTGACATGGCCCTCTCTCTCTCCACGGGTTAAATTCTGGCAATGGCAGTATAAGGCCCTTAAGTGAGCATTAATTGACCCACTGAAGGGCACACTGACTGACCACCACCACCGCTGGTATAATTGTGGGGGAAGGGGTGAGTGGGAAGGTGGCAGGCACACCGCCCGCTGGATTTAACAAGACATTCACCTTCAAACCCGCCAGCGGAGGAGCGTTACATCCAGTCATCCAGTCCCTCTTTTCCATTCCTGCGCACAATTACCCAATTTGAGTTATGGCATTCCTGTGTCAGTGCCCCTCTAATTGGCTATCAAGAGGCCTAAAAGGACACCGATTTTGGATTTTCCTGCCGTCTTGATGGTAAAAGGCTGCATTTCTCCAACCTCTCCTTTGACATTCCCTCTTTCTGCCTCTGCCCTCTGGTCCCATGACTAAAGCCAAGATTCGAAGCTGTTTGGGCATTCACAAAGGATCTGGCATCCTCTCTCTCTCTCTCTCTCTCTGTTGCCCTGCTGACCAATCACTTGTGAGTATAAAACAAGGCTGTTGTGCAGTTTTGATACGGTTACATAGCTGATTTAGGGTGGCTTAACATAATTAAACTGGATAAATGCGTTTGACTGTAGCAGTTACTATGATGTAAATTATCTTGACAGTACTGACATGAAGGGCAACTAGTATGTTGGAAAAAAATAATTTTTAAAAATCTTAGTATAAGTTCAATGCGCTTTTAAAGTGATCAGAACTATCTCCTTTTACAGTGAAGCCAACTTTTATTGGGACACAATCCTTTCTAGCTTATGACCTGCGGAGACTGATAAGCTATATTGATTGGAAACCTTTCTTTGATGTTTGGCAGCTGAAGGGAAAATACCCAAATCGTGGATATCCCAGAATCTTTAAAGACAAGACAGTAGGTTAGTGCCAATAGAACTACCTTTCCAAATTAATTAAGACTTCATGTTAAAATTCCTTTCTATTATTTTCTTTACCTTTAGCTGCCATTACTTTTTTATGATTGTAATGTTATGATGCCATCAACAGAGTTTGCAATTTGAAGACAATGCTGCCCGAATCTTCTCATGAAAGGTGGCTTTCATCTGTTTTTTTTGTTGCATCCATTGGCCACATCAAGCAGTCTCAAGGATAGGCCAGAAGTTGCCATGCATTGACTAGAGAAAGGGTAATATTTATGCATTATCTTATATTAGGCATAACCTGTTAATTAACGTGCAGGTGAAGAAGCCAAGAAGGTTTTTCAAGATGCACAGAATATGCTGTACACGCTGATTGAAGAGAAGAGATTAACGGCCAGAGGAATCATAGGGTTCTGGCCAGCTCAAAGTGTTGGGGATGACATACACTTGTTTGCAGAGGATGCTTTGCCCCACATTGGTGAACCAGTGGCTAAGTTTTATGGTTTACGGCAACAGGTACGACTTTTTCTTGTCAGTTAAAAATATTCAGTTTCTCAGTTGGCAAATGCACTGCCCAGTGTAGTACCGATGCATGCTAACCAGGTAAATCTTGGATATGATCCCTTGCCTGTCCTATTTTAGCTCACTTGGGTCATTGGTTAGGAAAGAAAAAAAAAATCAGAAATGGGCTCCCACCTAATCATTGTCCAGTGATACCTGTTGTTAACACTTGAACATAAGAAATAGCAGCAAGAGTAGATCATTTAGCTCCTTGAGCTTGTTCTACCATTCAGTACATTCATGGCTGATCTTCTACCTCAACTCCACTTTCCTGTCCAAATAAAACATGTGAGGACATGATTAAACTCAGTTCTGCTCCCCTCCGCAGTTGAATAGACTGTCAGCACACACTGTCTAGACTTACTATTAACAGCATTTGGATGAATGGTATTTGCACGACACCCACATCCCAGCAAGATTACAGAATTTTCAGAGGTGAAAAAATTGGCAACAAAAAAGTGATTAGCTGGTATATTACTCATTCCATATAAGTTTGGGCTAAAAGTTCTATTCAAGGTTCTAACATATTTGGATTTTTAAACCCGAGCAACGGTATATATTGTTATTTTGCTCCCCAGAACAGTTGACTTCTACATGACCAGTTTAATTCTCTGTGGGTTTCCCAAATCATGCTGCATTTCCTGGGGTATTGTTGGGGGAGGTGGTGTTTGGTGGGGAAGGGCATGCAGCAGATTCTTCCCCACACTGAGCAGTGGAGCTGAAACATTGGCTGCTGAGAGCGGGTGAGAATGGGCTCTGGTGGATTTCTTTATTGATCATTAGTTAGCATGATAGCATGCTGTTGGGGCACCTGTACTAAGGATAGATTCTTATTGTTGGAGACTCTTCTGGAATGAACTGGAGAGCTGAGGGAGTGAATTCACACAGAGCATTGATGTACTGCCATCTCTTTGATTTCAAAGTAGAACAAGAAACTTAAAGAGTGATTGCAATTTAACAAACATAGGGGAGGCGGTGGCATAGTGGTAGTATCACTGGATTAGTATTCCAGAGACTCAGTAATGTTCTGGGGACCTGGGTTCACATCCCACCATGGAAGATGGTGGAATTTGAATCCAATAAAAACATGGAATTGTAAGTCTGATGGAATTATAAGTCTCATGAAACCATGGCAATTGTCACAAAAACCCATCTGGTTCACTAATTTCCTTTAGGGAAGGAAGTCTGCTGTCCTTACCTGGTCTGGCCTACCTACAACTATAATGTAGTTGACTCTTAAAAATGCCCTCTAAACAAGGGCAATTAGGGATGGGCAATAAATGCTGGCCTAGCCAGTGATGCCCATGTCCCACAAATAAAAGAAAACATGCAAGTACAAAGCAATAAACATAAATGTAGATTTTGGGGGTTTTTTGCATTACTTAAGCAGGGAGTAAATTATATGAACGTTGCATTGCCAGCGTCACATTGCTTCCAGTAGTGGGTGCATGCATAGTTCTCAGTGCATCCTGTATGTGTGTAAATGATTATTCTGTCTAGTGCCACAATTGTTGAAGGTATAATTGTGTTCTTCCTTGTCGGGAAATATCCCTGTGAGCCATCAGCATGATTTTGTCGACTGCCAGTAAATGCAATTGTTTCAACTTCCATGTTTTCCAGGTGGACAAGGACTCCATTAGTACGGAAAAGTACTGCTGCATCTCCGATTTCATAGCACCAAGTGACTCTGGCGTGTTGGATTATATCGGTGTGTTTGCAGTGGCATGCTTTGGTGCTGAGTTGCTGAGCAAACAGTATGAGGAGGAGGGTGATGACTACAGCAGCATAATGGTTAAGGCCTTGGCAGACAGACTAGCTGAAGTAAGGCTGATATTCATTAACCATATTTAACCAGAGTTTGCAGTCCAATTTACACATTTAATGAAAAGTAACACTTTCATATTGGATAATTTGTATTTGAGAAGCTGTGTTGTGACTTCAACAGTAAGAGTTGGCCATCCTTGAAAGGTTAAGTTGCGTACATTTTTAAGTTTTTCATCTTAGGTTTGATCCTAACTCATTGTCTGGCTGTAAGAGAAATCCTGTTAAAGATGGGTATGGGTAATAGCTGAATTTATGCTATCAAAGAAGAGAATTTCAGAATGCAGAGAAAGATTTACAAACTTACTCTATTCTGTAAGCCATCAATAATTAATGGGAAGAACTTTCTTCGTCGGGGGAGGTTGTGCAGCCAGTCAGCGCCCCCGATCGGCTGGGTGCTGCCATTTTACGTGGGCAGGCCAATTAAGGCCCACCCAGCATGACGCATGCCTGGAAGCGCTGAGTGCTCCCTGTGCGGGTGGGGGTGGGCTGCCTGAGTCCAGGAGAAATCAGCACAGAAATCTCCCTGCCTCAGGGGGATTAGTTGAAGTTCTGAAAATTTTAATAATAAAAAAAAATGAAGACATGTCCCCTCATCTGAAAGTGTCACATGAGCTGTGACATGTCTATGAATGTTATTAAAAATTTTCATATAACTTTAAATACTTTCATGAATCCTCATCCCACCCATGGATGAGGTTCCATGATAAATACGAAGGCCGCCTGGACTCTTCGCCTGCCCGCCAACCTTAAGGTTGGACAGGCAGCTACGTTAAATGTTTTAATTGATATTTAAATGGCCTTAATAGGTCTTTGACAGTTCGGCGGGCGCGCTGCCAACTCGGGTGCGCGCCCACCAAACTAAAAATCTGAATGATGCGCAGTGATGTCGGGACTCACGCCCAATGTCACCATGCGTCGGCGAGCGGGCCCTGCCCCCACTCGCCAACCCGTAAATTCTGGCCAACGTGTTTTTGGCCCTCAATAACCAGCTCACTGACACCCAGTTTGGGGTCCGCCAGGGCAGTTCAGCTCCTGACCTCATTACAGCCTTAGTTCACACATGGACAAAGAGCTGAACTCCCAAGCTGATGTGAGAGTGACTGCCCTTGAAATCAAGACTGCATTTGAACGAGTGTGGCATCAAGGAGCCCTAGCAAAACTGGAGTCAATAGCAATCAAAGGGGAAAACTCTCCAATGGTTGGAGTCATGCAGAGCACAAAGGAAAATAGTTTTGTTGTTGGCGGTCAGTCATCTCAGCTCCACGATGTCATTGCAGGAGTTCCACAGAGTAGTGTCCTCAGCCCACCCACCTTCAGCTGCTTCATCAATGACCTTCCATCATAAGGTCAGAACTGGGAACGTTCACTGATAATGGCACAATGTTCAGCACCATTCGCGACCCCTCAGATATTGAAGCAGTCTATGTCCAAATGCAGCAAGACCTGGATAATATCCAGGCTTGGACTGACAAGTAACATTCATTCCACACAAGTGTCAGGCAATGACCGTCTCTAACAAGAGAGAATCTAACCATTTCCCCTTGACATTCAATTACCTACACTGAATCCCCCACTATCAACATCCTGGAGGTTACCATTGACCAGAAACCAAACTGGACTAGACATAAATACTGTGGCTACAAGAGCAGATCAGAGGCTAGGAATCCTGCAACCAGTTACTCGCCTCCTCACTCCCCAAAGCCTGTCCACTATCTACAAGCACAAGTCAGGAGTTTGATGGAATACTACCCACTTGCCTGGATGAGTGCAGCTTCCACAACACTCAACAAACTTCACACCGTCCAGGACAAAGCAGCCCACTTAATTGTCACCACATCCACAAACATTCACTCCCTCCACCACTGGTGCACAGTAGCAGCATTGTGTACCATCTACAAGATGCACTGCAGGAATTCACCAAGGCTCCTTAGACAGCACCTTCCAAACCCATGACCACTACCATCTAGAAGGGCAGGGGCAGCAGACAGATGGGAACACCATCACCTGGAAGTTTCCCTCCAAGTCATTCACCATCCTGACTTGGAAATATATCACCGTTCCTTCACTGTTGCTGGGTCAAGGTCCTGAAACTCCCTCCCTAACAGTCCTATGGGTGTACCTACACCACATGGACTGCAGCGATTCAAGAAGGCAGCCCACCACCACCTTCTTGAGGTCACCTAGGGATGGGCAATAAATGCTGGCCCAGCCAGCGAAGCCCACATCCCGTGAATGAATAAAAAAAAGTATGTGAAACAGATTATTGGCATGGGTACTGAAACAAAAAAAACCCGAATGAGTTTCAAAAAAGCAATTTACTGCTTCTGGTCAACGAATGGGATCCAAGATTATTGGAAATGCCCCATAGGAATATGGAAAGGGAAACTAGATGGACCGAGGATCTTCTACCTGAAGTTACTGTCACTATGTAACAAGTGGTTTATTCTGAACAAGCCATCAACATGTGTTCTGTTTATACAAATTTATTTTAGTCTTAAAAGGCATAAATTAAAATTCAGCTTCGTTTTTCAGTGATTTATTAAGAAGTTGCAGGATAATGCGCATGGTGATATTTTACAACTTTTCCAAAATCAACAGGAAATGTTAAGGGAAAAATATAACTTTTTTAAACAAAATGTCCTCTCATGAAAATCATCTAACAAAGTATTTTTAGTTACAATCACGTGATACACTAAGTCATATTGAAATGTGTTGTTAAAATACTGGCATACAAACACCATCATGACATAACTCACAAGACATGAAGATCTTGGCCCTTTAGAAAGGAAGTTTTATGAGTTACAGCATGACTGTATTAAAATAATAAGCAAACTCATTGGGACCAGATAACTTACAAAAATTTAAATCATTCCTTCTCCAATTATCTTTTCCTCCTGAGGCTGGATGAATTTTAGCAGGAAGACCTGAACAATGTTCAGGCTTGAGCTGATAAGTGGCAAGTAACATTCATGCCACACAAATAAAATGCCAACAGGAGAGAATCTAACCATCTCCCCTTGACATTCAATGGCATTACCATCACTGAATACCCCACAATCAATGTCCTGGAGGTTACTGTTGCCCAGAATCTTACTGGACCAGCCATATAAATACTATGGTTACAAATGATGTGTAAACAATAAGTGAGATGTGGCTTTAAGTGCATATTACAGACAGGTCGATGTTCAGATGGGAGGACAAAACATTGAAGTAGAATTTGTTGCTTTGCTGAATTGTCAGGTTGCTCAGTGTTGTCTGTGACAAAGTTGTAGACAAAATACCATTCAATTTAATCAATTCCTGATGAACAGTTTGACTTGCTGCTTGGACACTGTAAAATATGTTGCAGAGATTTTTAATTTTCTTTTCATACTTTGAAGGCCTTTGCAGAAGAGATGCATGCAAGAGTCCGTAAGGAATTTTGGGGCTACTCCCCTGATGAGAGCCTTGATGCTGCCGACATTCATAGAATCAAATATGTGGGAATTCGTCCAGCTCCAGGTTACCCAACCCAACCTGATCACACTGAAAAAATAACAATGTGGAAACTGGCTAATATTGAAGAGGATACAGGTAATAAAAAGAGAGTCTTCATTTGGTATGTTGTTCAGCAGGAATTGAAATGAGGGTTTACGAATTGTTAGAACAGAACAACAGTTATGTTACAATTTTGACTTTTCAGTTGTTAACACTGCTTATTCCTCCTTGCTCAGTTTGAACTTCTGGCTGAAGGTGCAGCAATGCATATTGATCTGAACCAATTTAGTATCCTTAACTGGATCAGATAAATAGAACTATGCCATGTTCTTAAATTATTTGAGAGAATTTGTGCACTTTCATCTCTAAATTCAATAAATGGTGGCGATTTAATATTTAGTTGTCACGCCTCATGGACATCAGACTGAAGAGGTATCTCTTTACTTTCTACTCAGGAATTACATTGACTGAATCCTTGGCTATGACTCCAGCGGCTGCAGTCTCCGGACTTTATTTCTCCAGTCCACAATCTATGTATTTTGCTGTTGGTAAAATTACTAAGGAACAGGTTGGTGGTTAACTTATGAAGCATTTGATTCCAGGAAATGTATTTAATAGGCTAAATCTGCTTAATCTGTGGAAATTGGTGGGCAAAGCACACAAACTTGGAACACCTCCTTCAATTTTTTGGGGCTATTTGTCAAAGTTATAGATAAATTATATATAAATATAACTGAACTTCTTCCACTCTAACATTTGTAAAGGCTTCCTCCTAAATCATTTCTACTTGAGCATGTTCAAGACTGACACATCAGTGCAACACGGAGGGAGTGCTTCACTGTCACAAGTGATGTTTTTCAGATGAGATGTTAAACCGGAAGCTCATCCGTTACCTTAAGGGCAGACATAAATACCCCATACACTTTTGAGAGTATGGGATTCACCTAGTGTTCTGGTCAACATTTGTGCTTCAACCAATATTATTAAAACAAATTGTCTGACCATGATCCCATTGGTGTTTGTGGATCCTTACTATACATAAATTAGCTGCCACATTTCTCTACATTACAACAGTGACTACATTTCAAAAGTACATAATTGACCGTAAAGTTCTTTAGGATATGGAGGTCACAAATGGCATTATGTAAATGTCAGCCTTTTTCTTCCTTTTCTTCAAAGTTATTGGACATTAATTTGAAAGAAGCACTTTGCATACATCTCTGAGGTCTTCTAAGGCGCTTTGTATTCAATTAGTTTAAAATTATGTAGGGATGTCGAGCAGACATTTAATCATATAAGGATTTCACAACAAATCAGCAATGAATGGCTGGTTAATCTGTTTCAGTGATGTTGGTGAAGGAAAGAATGTTGTTCACGGCACTCAAAGGCACTGTGCTTCTTTTGAGAAGTACCATGAGATCTTACAGCATTCATCCGAATAGGGAGGCAGGATCTTTGTTTAATGTCAGTGTTCAAAATACAACAATCCCAACAATGAAGCACTCTCTCTAAGCACTGCAGTGAAGTGTCAGCCAAACTGAGGTGTTCAACTGTTAAAGGGAGGCTTAAACTTATGATTTCTGACAAGGGCAATAAGGTTTCAGTGCTTTAATACAGTAGGGTATCCGTCAATGTAGATTTTGGGGTTGAATTTTCTAATGCATTCTGACTGGGACAGCACTGAGCAGATCTAAATTCTCTGAACAGGTGCCGTAGAGGAAGAACTAAGTGATGAGCTGTCTGAGGAACTTTTACTAAGCTAGATAAACAAAGAGCAGGCAGTACAGGAAAGGACGCTGCTTGTTATTATTTTGGTCTTGGTGCACTATGAGGGAAGGAGAAGTGAGTGAATTGGTTAAAACCTACATACAAATGGGGAGGGGAAATAAAAAATATAGAAAATCAACATTTAGAAAAAAATAAAATCTATAGTGATAGGGCGTAAGAATCCTGTTCTTGAGCTATCCTAGGTTATTACAAGTTCCTCAGTGAATCATTTGAGTAGTTGAGACATGCAGACCACACTGCTGCGAGTGTGTTTGTTGTTGCCTGGTGCAGTTCAAACCCAGTTTTGATGGTCCTACAACTGAATAGTCTTCTAATACCAGCCATCGAGGCTCACACATCAATAATCGTCATTTGGGTAAGTTATCATCCTTCAGAAGAGAAAATTGGGAAGGATGTAAAAAAATTATTTTAATGCTACTGTCATTTAACATATCCCATTTAACACATCTATAATAAAGGTAACTAAGAAAGTTAGCCAAAGAAAAGATTTGCATGGGCAGGATTTTCCTCCCCATCGGGGGGCGAAGTTGAAGAGCAGGCGCATGGAGGCACCCCTCCAATCGGCACCCCCAATTGGGGGCGTGCTGCCATTTTAAGTAGGCGGGCCAATTAAGGCCCGCCCACCGTGACATCCGCACAGAAGCACTGTGCACTCTGTGTGTGTGTGTGTGTGTGTGTGTGTGTGTGTGTGTGTGTGTGTGTGTGTGTGTGTGTGTGTGTGTGTGTGTCGGGGGGGGGGGGCGGCGGAATTCCTAAACCCGAGAGTGTGGTCTTTCACGCAAGCACAAGAAAGAGCATACTCATCTCCCTGAGGCCTCAGGAAGATTGTCTCTACTGTACAAATTATTAAAAATAGAAAAAAATCCCTGACTTGTCCCCTCATGTGATTTAATTGAACTTTTAAAAACCTACATGAAACCTCATCCCCCCCGTGGATAAGGCTTCATGTTTTTTCTGAAGCCCGCCAGGGCTCCCAGCCTGCCCTTAACGTTGGATGGGCTGGTCCATTAATTACTTCAATGACTCTGTCAATGGCCTCAATTGACCATTGACAGATGGGCAGGCGCACAGCTGATTTTGCTGCGCCCCTGCCTTCCTGAAAATTTAAATGGGACGGGGTGACATCGGGAGTTCCGCCTGATGTAACCACGAGTCATTTTATGCATCGGCGAGCGGGCTTACCAATGGGAAAATCCAAACCTGCCTCATGAAACTATTTTGGCAAACTTAATGTTTGCCATATTTTATTCTGTCTGACAAATGCAACAGTTTGTGTTTTAAATTTGTCTCGTTTTATATCTAGGGAATTTTTTGACCTGGATTCTATATTTAAAAACCACTAAATATATACTTAATGCAGAATCACATTATGAAGCAGATTTTTTGAATCCACTTGTACAAGTATGCAATATTTGAACATGCAGATCAATATCTAAATCAAGGCAGTGACCTGTATTTGTGTTGATGTGATGGATTGTTGGAACTTTGCAATTCATATGAATGTGATGTTGATTTACAGGTTGAAGATTATGCAGCCAGAAAACAGATGAGAACAGAAGATGTTGAGAAATGGCTGGGACCCATTTTAGGATATGATACTGATTGATAACTCATAAGACAAATCATAGTGAGGCACCGTTAAATTGGTCTTACACACTGAAAACATTTTGGTCTTCCTGCATTTTTTCATATGTTATAAAAGTTATGTACTTATGCATGCAGTAAAGACTGCATTTCTGGAAAAAACAATCAGGATCACACCCGTGTAATGATAGCTTGGAGCTCATTGGAACTTTCACCAGCCATCTTAATACATTTTAGTAGAAATAGAATTAAGCAACACATGTTAAGAATATGCTTTTTCTCCCTTTTAGGCTTCGCTCCCCTTCGGTCATGTTATTCCCAGCAGAGACAATACTTCCAGCTCCCAGGCCACTTAATTTTTGTTGGTAACGGCTTCATATTACTCAATTTATAATCTTGTTTGCAAGTGAATTTAATATCTCCAGTTTCTGATGTCCTCAAAATTAAATCTGACTACAATTTGCGCAGATGCTGCGTAAAGCAATTCGTTTTTTAAGTTAGGAATTCTTTTTTAAGGACTGATGGTTAACAATCAGGTTTCATGTAAAAAAAATTCACATCAAGGGTGGAATTGTCCCATATTTGCCCTAAGTGCAGTTGCAGGTGTGAAAAATGACGTTTTACCTGCCGGCCACAATGGTGGATTTTTGCGCCATATTGTCCACTTCTCGACTCATTAATTATGTAGGCAAAGGAAACATGCCCTCTTGCCGGCGGGCAGCCTCTGAATCATCTGCCACACAGTTACCTCACCATTTCCTCACTCCGGGTGGCATTTCTAAACAGCAGGCACACACACATTTCTCAATGCTTGCAGACATGACTGCTCCAGTGAAGACGTGGTACTAAAAGCCAAGAAAAGTTGCGACTCATCACTGGAATGCCTTTTGGAGGCCCACTGTGATGTCCTCCACCCCCCACTCTGGCCCCAGGAGGTCCAGCAATCTTACCACTTGGCTTGGGAGGTAGTGGCAGTGGTGGTCAGTGCCAATGCTGCACACAAGAGGTTGGCCAGTCAGTGCAGAAAGACGATGAATGATCCCATCCGTGCCACCAGGGTAACGCAACCATCTCATTACTCTAAACTCACACTCACAAGACCATCACACATTCATTGGCATCTCACTCACTGCCAGCTCAACAGACATCACCACTTTCTGTCTCACACACACCCTCATCTCCACTGGAGATTGCCTCTTCAGCCCTCACAATCTTCAGGCCACTTGCACAACCCAGTACAGCCCTCGCCCTGCAGCCTCTTCCCTTGCCTGGGGCCACATCTGCCCCTTCCCTAAGCAAGCCCTAGCCCTGCAGTTGTTGAAAAGCCGCCCCTGCCTTACAGCTCGTCTGGTGGGTAGAGACCTGCTCCACTAAAAGTGATGTGGTGCTGCCTGCGAAGCCTGGTGCTGATGACTGCGAGTGCTGCCCGAAGCAAGGTAGGCAAACTAACCTCGAAGTCCCGAGCAAAGTGCAGCTCACCAGGTGCATGTTGCTTATGTACAGTTGGGAAACACTTCGGGCAATCACGCCGATGCGCTCAGACGATCCAGCGTGGGGGGATGATTCTGGCAAGCAGGGCTTATAATAAAATGCTAAAGTATTGAAATTAGGATCCCGACATGCGGCGGTGGGAAACGCAGCCCGCCAATGTTGGCTGGAACGGATGATCACAAACTGGTTTTACAACGGTGTTAAAACTGATTTTTGGTCGTCTTGCCATATTGTCTGCTCACACCTGCCATGATGCTTGCCGTTAATGGGACCGGACAATTCTGCCCAGCGTCTTTGTGCTTACACAGCATTAACTTTTGTTATCGGTCAAGTACAACATGTTAAAGCACCAGTACATGGTGTCATCAAGCGGTGGGATACAGGGTCCACTGTCTTCCCTATCTTCCTTTATTCTTTCGTGGGATGTGGGCATTGCTGGCAAGGCCAGCATTTGTTGCCCATTCCTAATTGCCCTTGAACTGAATGGATTTGTAGGCTATTTCAGAGCGCAGTAGTCAATCATATTGCTGTGGGCCTGGAGTCACATGTAGGCTAGACCAGGGGTAAGGATGGCAGATTTTCTTCTCTAAAGGACATTAGTGAACCAGCGTCACTAGCACTGAGACTAGCTTTACAATTCCAGATTTATTAATTGATTTTAAATTCCATGAGCTGCCATAGTAGGATTTGAATCCGTGTCCCTAGAGCATTAGCCTGGGCCTCTGGATTACTTGCGCAGTGACATTACTACCATGCCGCCATCTCCCCCTTCACTGTTGAATACACGCGCATAATAGTCAGTGTCTTGTGACAGATGGGAGTGGAGCGAAGGAATTATTGCCGACTCTATTGCATGGCTCAAAGTAACAAACTCAAAAATTCAAATCCATAGTAGCTCGGTTACAAAAAATGTATCAAAGATCAGAACAGTAAACAGAAGAGGGGGAAGAAGAAAGAAAATAAATGTAAAACTAAACTCACAAGAACAGCAACTCTTCAATTAGTTTCTAAGGTTCTCCTTTTGAGTCATGTATAATATGCAAAACCATATTCCTGACATAAAAAGTGAATTATTTTACAAAAAAATTCTAGGTGGACGATATTCCCCCATTTTCTGCAGTGATCAACAACAAAGTACATAATCCCATATTATCTTCTCACCAGGTCTTCTGCGACGATTGACATTAAGCAGCCACAGACTTCTATTACATTTTCCAAGTGACTAATGCTCATGTGAATTTAGGAGGATATGACGACATAAGAACACGGGAACAGGAATAGACCATTTAGCCCCTCAAACCTGTTCCACCATTCAATGCTACCATTGGCTTATCTCTGACCTAACTTCATATAGCCACCTTTGTCCCTTATTCCTTACACCTTTTGCTAACAAAAAGCTATCAATCTCAGTTTTGAAAATAACAATTGATCCAGTATCAATTGCCATTTGCAGATGAGAGTTCAAAACTTCTACCACCCTTTGCATTAGAATTTTTCCTAATTTCAATCCTGAGAGGTCTGGCTCTAATTTTTTGACTATGCCCCCTAATCCTAGACTCCCCAACTAATGGAAATAGTTTTCCCCAATCTACCCTTGCTCAATCCTGTTTTTTACTTTATCCTATTGTTTTCCGTTGGGGTTTACAGGATTGTCATGAGGTACAGACTTCTCTGTGGCTGATTTGTTTTTTCTTCTCCATTCCCTAGCCCTGTTAGTACTCGCTAGTACTGCCCTGGCTGTAATCTGCTAGCTCAGCACAGACAAGGGACTCAGACCTTCCTGATCTGCTTAGTAGGGAACTATTTAGTCTTTCACCCGCTGAGCCTTGACATAAAGGTGAAAATTCTATGCAAAACAAAACAGGGCTATTACAGATTTTGCAGGTTCAATATCATTGTAAAGGTAAGTAAGCTAGGTTTACATTAAAGAAAATCCTATTGACCGGAGCTTAATTTATTATAACTATGTCACTGATGTGGCATCAATCATTTACCTTATTTCATTGTCATATGTGGATCAGGTATAAGCATGCATGTTTATTCAAATCAAATTTTGATTGGAAGTCTGAAATGTTTCACGAAACGAGTCCTCAGATGCTTTCTTCTCATTGATATTGAGGGGATTCTTGATTTAATTCAGACTAGTGAAATCTCGGTGCACCTTCAGTGAGTGGATTAAACTGGTAGTTTATTGCCAGTTTCATGTAGAGCAAAGTGTTTGCTAAATTATATTTAATATAGTTGACGGTTATCATAGACTATCCAATATTGCACACCCTATGCCTTTAATCTCACTGGAGGATTGTTAAATTTATTTTACTACATTTAAAGTGCTCTTTAGAATTGTAGTAAAAGTTTAATCTTAAAGTTGTTGTTTGCAACTAATTGTATATGTAAAACATTTCTGTCAAACCTGTACATTGATCATGCCTGTTTAAGTATCACTGTATATTCTCAATGAATTTTTGATTACATTTATAATTACATTACAATTTGTAATTATATTACGATAATTTAATTTCCTTATCTTTTTCAGGCTCCATTCACTTTTAAAGGTTTTAAATAGAGATTTTCATTAGGGGGTTGAATAAAGTTTTGTTTAAATAATTGTATGTTATTTTGTGTTTTTGTTAAGACTGCTGGTAGTTTTGAATCATATAAAGTGAACAATAGTCCTTGAATCAGCTAAAAGATTCAACAGAATAAGTGATTTTTAAATCTGGTAAAGTGGTCCTATTCGTGTTTTGGAGACTAAAATTGAGGGTGTTTTTTGTCCTCAAGCAATAATGAGATCACTGAAAGTAAATCATTCTACAGTAAAGAAGAGTGTTGTAAAAGGAAACAGGCAGAATGGAATATAATACTGTGGGTACAAGAACAGGTCAGAGGCCAGGAATCCTGCGGCAAATAACACCTGACTCCCCCAAAGTCTGTCCGCCATCTACAAGGCACTAGCGAGTGTAATGGAATACGCTTCACTTGCCTGGATGTCTGCAGTTCTAATAACACATAAAGGTTGACGCCATCCAGGACAAAGCAGCCTACTTGACTGGCACCCCATCCACAAGCATTCACTCCCTTCACCACCTATGTACAGTGGTAGCAGTGTGTACCATCTACAAGATGAACTGCAGGAACTCACCAAGGCTCCTTGCACAGCACCTTCCAAACCCACGACCACTACCATCTAGAAGGACAAGAGCAGCAGACACATGGGAACACCACCACCTGGAAGTTTCCTTCCAAGCCACCCTCCATCCTGAAATTATATCGCTATTCTTTCACAGTCACTGGGTCAGGACCCTGGAATTCCTTAACAGCACTGTGGGTGCACCTATATCACTTGGATTGCAGCAGTTCAAGGCGGCAGCTCACCACCACCTTAAGGGCAATTAGGGATGGGCAGTGAATGCTGGTGTAGCCAGCGACATCCACATCTCATGAATGAATATTTAAAAATGTGCACAAGGTTATGTTAATGTAATCAAGAGGGGAAAGGGCCATTTGTTACTTGTGCAGTTGCCCCATGCTGTTGTCAATCATATCCAGGTTAGAACTATCCCTGTCGCCTACCTCTTGGCTGAAGCAAGAGACCTGTAGTCAATTCAGAAACCCTGTCAGAAAGTCTTCTGATCTCAACAGGAAAGCTTCAAGAGGCTCACAAACTTTTTTTCAGAATATGTCAAGATCATCCCTTTTTCCAGAAACCCAATTTAAAGCCTCCTTGATGGACTTGAGCCCTGTTCCAGAGGCTTGTTCATTTTCTGAGAGTAAAACTACGAATCGTCCAACCTCACTACCTGTTTTTCAGTTTAGGTGGGTGGTGTTCTAGCTGATGCCATCACCTCAAAGACAATGCTAATGGTTATTTGCTAGTTGTCAATTCCTAATTTTTAAAAATCTTATAGATGCTGAATGGCTATAGATATGTAATCACTATTGTAAAAGAGTTATTCATTTACCCATTTCAGAGACTGTGCCATGACTATTTGGGAAATTGAATAAACTGGTCATTTATGGGCAAGCACTAGAAGTTATTATTGTTATTTAAGTGTTGTTAAAATCCAATTAGTTCACTATATATCCTTGAGGGAAGGGAGCCTGCCACCCTTACCCAGTCTGGTCTACATGTCATTTCAATACATGGCTGATTCATTGTCCTCTAAAATAGTAAAACAGGCCACACATTGTAAATGAAGTTGGTGAAAATAAAAATCAACAGACATACAATCCAGGCACTGTCTCAGAAAAGACCGAGGTAATCTCAGACTAGTCAAGTTCTCATTAATATCTGCGATTGCACAATTTGGGAGACCTGTTCCACAGGCTAATCAAACAATGAGCTATAATCATATGGTATACGTTTCAGCCAGGGCTTTTCCACTACCTTTCCTGCACATGTCCTGTCCCACCAGCAGGATACCTGCCAGAAGTGGGCAGTGCAGTCATATATATTAAGGCATGATCTGGACTGATCCAGTTTTATGACTTTAGGTTAAACTCAAGGAAACATTTTGCTCTTTGCCTACTGTGGCCCCTCAACTGATGAATGTACTTGTCCATGTAGAACATCACTTGGAGGAAGCAAAGGCATAGAATGTATCCTGGGTTGGGGAACTTCGATATTCACCACTTAGTGATTCAGTAGTACCACCACAGACTGCGTTGGCTGAGTCAAATAGGACATAGCTTCAAAGCTATTTGACCTCATCCTCACTAACCTGCTGGTTACAGAATTGTCTGATCTCGGTAGCATTGGTAAAAGAGAGCACTGGAGGACAGTTTAAATGAAGACTAAGTCTCACCTCCACTATGAGGACACCCTCCATCATGTATTGTGGCACTGCAAGGAGAAACCAAAGAAAACTATCCAGCAGCTGAACTCAATCCTAATGCATAGAAAAGAAGATTGGAGTTGTCAGATTGCAGTTATCACAGCCCCAAGACATCACTGCAAGAGTTCCTCAGGGAAACATTTTTGGTCCAGCCAAATTCAATTGCTTCACCATTGACCTACTTTCCATTATAAATGGTCAGCAGTAGGACTGTTTTATGTGAAGAGTTGTCAATGGAGTCAGACATGGGAATCATCAATGATGCCAGCCTATACCAGGAATTGGATAACATTCAGGCTTGAGCTGACTGTAACAGTCATGTCACTTAGATGCCAGTTAATGACCATCTCAACAAAATACCCATTTCCGTCAGACCTTCTACAGCATTAACATTAATGAATCCCTGGTTCTTAAGATCTTGAGGATGGTTGAACTGAAGCCATATCCGTACTTTACAGAAGTAGATCTTCTAAATCTGAGAAACAACATGAGAAATGCACTGGTACATTTAATGACCCTCCAAATAGTGCAGCACATGTAATAGTTTAGACAAGTAATTTTGGGCACCACTGGATATCTCTACCACCTGAACACTGTATAGAGGAAAGTGCAACAGCGTTAACACTTAGCCAACTGTGTACATGCTGTGAAAAATGGATGTTGTGCAGTGTTACCCTAGGCCTCCATGTTCCAATAATCCTCTGAAAAATAAATTCTAAGCTCCCCCATCATCCTGACTCTACATACCTTTTTCTAATGGTTTTCAAATCAGAAACAATCTGCTATGAGACATTACCTCAGCTGAACCTAATAGCAGCAGATGCAAACTTAATCACTAAGATAAAAGCAAAATACTGCGGATGTTGGAAATCTGAAACAAAAATAAAAATAGCTGGAAAAACTCAGCATCTGCGGAAAGGAATACAGTTAACGTTTTGAGTCCACATGACTCTTAATCAGAACTGAGGGAATATAGAAATGAGGTGAAATATAAGCTGGTTGGGGGGGGTAGGACAGGTAGAGCTGTATAGAGGGCCAGTGATAGGTGGAGGCAAAGGAGAGATTGCCAAAGATGTCATAGACAAAAGGACAAAGGGGTGTTAACAGTGGCGATATTAGCTAAGGAATGTGCTAATGGTGACATTAAGGGTAGAAAGGATGAGCAAGTAACAGATGGCTCTAGAGAGGATGGGGTGGGGGGATAGGATCAAAATAGGCTAAAAGGTGGAGATGAAACAATGGATGGAAATACATTTAAAAATAATGGAAATAGGTGGGAAAAGAAAAATATATTTTAAAAATATAAATAATTGGAAAAAGGGGGATCGGAAAGGTTTTGGGGCTGGAGGGGAGAGTAGTGTTCTTCATAGGAGAGTTTCTAGTTGAAACAGCTGAATACAAAGGTTTCCTCAAAGCGTTCTGCTCTTAAACCAGCCTCTGTGGCAGCAGCAAAAATGCAGATGATGGAAATGCACAGATCAATAAATACTTGTAAAAGGATGAGCGAAATTTTAACTCACTCAGAATGAACCTGTTTTATCAATACATTAAGAGTAAGAGGATAACTAAGGAAAGAGTAGGGCCCATAAAAGACCAAAAAGGTAACCCATGTATAGAGGCTAAAGATGTTGGAATGGTTCTTAATGAAAACTTTGCAATAGTCTTCACGAAAGACAAGAACGATGCAGATATTGTAGTTAAGGAGGAAGTATGTGAAATATTGGGTGTGATAAACATAGGGAGAGAGGAAGTATTAATGGGATTAGCATCCTTGAAATTGGATAAATCACCAGAGTGGGATGAAATGTACGCCAGGCTGTTTTAAAAGAAGCCAGGGAGGAAATAACAGAAGGCCTGACCATCATTTTCCAATCCTCAATGGAGACAGGTGTGATGACAGAGGATTGGAGGACTGCTAACATTGTACTTCTGTTTAAAAAGAGAGCCGCGGGATAGACTGAATAGGTACAGGCCAGTCAGTCTAATCTTGGTCATGGGCAAATTATTGGAATCAATTCTGAGACAGAATAAACCATCACTTAGAAAGGCATGGATTAATCAAGGATAGTCAGTATGGATTTGTTAAGGGAAGATCATACCTGACTAACTCAATTTAATTTTTTGAGGAAGTAACAAGGAGGGTTGATGAGGGTAGTGGAGTTGATGTGGTCTTCGTACATTTTAGCAAGGCTTTTGACAAGGCCCCACATGGCAGACTAGATAAAAAAATAAATAAAAGCTCATGGGATCCAGGTGAATGTAGAAAGCTGAGTACAAAATTGGCTCAGTGGCAGGAAGCAAAGGGTAATTGTTGACAGGTATTTTTGCAACTGGAAGCCTTTTCCAGCGGGGTTCCGCAGGGCTCAGTACTAGTTCCCTTGCTTTTTGTGGTATATATTAATGATTTGGACGTAAATGCAGGGGGCATGATCAAGAAGTTTGCAGACACAAAAATTGGCCACATGGTTGATAATGAGGAGGATAACTAGACTGCAGGAAGATATCATTGGATTGGTCAGGTGGGCAGAAAAGTGGCAAATGGAATTCAACCCTGAGAAGCGTGAGGTGAAGCATTTAGGGAGGTCAAACAAGGCAAAGGAATACACAATTAGTGGTAGGATACCAAGAGGTGTAGAGGAAGTGAGGGACCTTGGAGTGAATGTCCACAGATCCCTGATGGTAGCAGGACCAGTCGATAAGATGGTTACAGCAGCATATGGAAACCTTCCCTTTATTAGCCGAGGTATAGAATATAATAGCAGGGGTGTTATGCCAGAACTGTATAAATCATTAGTTAAGCCACAACTTGGGTATTGTGTGCAGTTCTGGTCACCTCATTGCAGAAAGGATGTAATTGTACTAGAGGGGTTACAGAGGAGATTTACAGGGATGTTGCCAGGACTGGAAAATGGCAGCTATCAGGAAAGATTGGCTAAGCTAGGGATAGCGTCCTCTGTTCCAAGAAGAACAAGGGGAGATTTGATTGAGATGTACAAAGTTGTGATGGACCTGAACAGAGTGGATGGGAAGACCCTATTTACTTCAGCAGAGGGGCCAGTGACATAGATTTAAAGTGAGTGGTAGAAAGATTAGGGGGGAAGATGAGGAGAAGTTTTTAAACCCAGGAGGTGGCAGGGGTCTGGAACTCACTTTCTGAAAGGGTAGTAGAGGCAGAAACCCTCAGTTTGTTTAAAAGGTGTCTAGATATTCACCTCAAATGCCTTAACCTGCAGAGATGTGCACCACATGCTGGAAAATGGGATTAGGCTGGATGCCTTGTTTTTCAGCCAGAGCACAATAGGCCAAGTGGCCTCATTCTCTGCCGTAAAATTTCTATGATTCTAAATCCATTCAATTGCACAGGAATTAAAAGTCAGGCCCATGGTGTCACTTGATGCTTCTGAAGAGTTAAGCTAAAATGTTAGCTTGTCATCTACAGGTGCTGAATGATGTTTCTGAAGCATTTTCTGCTTTGGTTTCAAAATTTCAATATTTGCACTTTACTCCGCAGAATTGGATGCGATTCAATTTATCATCCTAAAGTTGTGCCAGCGAACCAGTTGTAATCTCCTCACTCAACAAAATTACATATAAATAAGGAGCAGGAGTAGGCCACTCGGCCCCTCGAGCCTGCTCCACCATTCAATAAGATCATGGCTGATCTGATTGTAACCTCAACTCCACATTTCCACCTACTCCCGATAAACTTTCTCACCCTTGCTGATCAAGAATCTACCTACCGCTGCCTAAAAATATTCATTGACCCTGCCTACACCATTTGAGGGAGAGAGTTCCAAAGACTCCGAAGCCTCAAAAGATTTCTCCTCATTTGTCTTAAATAGGATACCCCTTATTTTTAAAAGGGTGATCCCTAGTTCTAGATTCTCCCAAAAGAGGAAACATCCTTTCCACATCTACCCTGTCAAGACCCCTCAGGGTCTTATGTTTCAATAAAGTCGCCTCTCACTTCTAAACTCCAGCGGATACAATCCTAGTTTGTCCAACCTTTCCTCATAATACAACCCACCCATTCCAAGTATTAGTCTAATAAACCTTCTCTGAACTGCTTCCAATGCATCCTTCCTTAAATAAGGAGACCAATGCTGTACTCCAGATGTGGTCTCACAAGTGCCCTGTATAACTAAAGGATAACTTCCCTACTTTTGCATTCAATTCCCCTCACAATAAACAATAACATTTCCTAATTACTTGTTGTACCTGCATATAGCCTTTTGTGATTCATGTACCAAGACACCCAGATCCCTCTGCTACCTCTCACTATTTAGATAATATGCTTCTTTATTCTTCCTGCCAAAATGGACAATTTCACATTTGCCCACATTATCCTCCATTTGCCAGATCTTTGCCCACTCACTTAACCTATCTATATCCCCTTTGTAGCCTCATGTCCTCTTTACAACTTACTTTCCCACCTATCTTTGTGTCATCTGCAAATTTAGCAACCATACCAACAGTCCCGTCCACCAAGGCATTTATATAAATTGTAAAAAGTTGAGGCCCCAGCACTGTGGCTCACCTCACATTACACCTTGCCAACCAGAAAATGGCACATTTATGTCAACTGTTTCCTGTTAGCTAGCCAATCTTTCATCCATGCCAATATGTTACCCTTTACACCATGAGCTTTTATTTTCCACAATAACCTTTGATGTGGCACCTTATCAAATGCCTTCTGGAAATCTAAGTACAGTACATCCACTGGTTCCCCTTTATCCACAGCATATGTTGCTTCTTCAAAGAACTCCAATAAATTGGTTAAATATGATTTCCCTTTCACAAAACTATATTGACTCTGTCTGGTGACCTTGAATTTTTACAAGTGCCCTGCTATAACATCTTTAATAATAGCTTCTAAATATTTTCCCCGTGACTTATGTTAAGCTAACTGGCTTATAGGTTCCTGCTTTCTGTCAACCTCCCTTTTTGAATAAAGGAGTTACATCCACTATTTTCCAATCTAATGAAATATTCCCCAAATTTAGGGAATTTTGGAAAACTAAAACCAACACTTCAGCCATCTCACTAGCCACCTCTTTTAAGCACCTAGGATGAAGTCCATCAGGACCTGGGAACTGGTCATCCGACAATTGGAACAATTTGCTCAGTACCACTTCCCTGGTGATCGTAACTTTTTTGATTTCTTCCCTCCCTTCCAATTCCTGACTTATATGTATTTCTGGCATGTTACTTGTATTCTGTATAGTGAAGACCGGTGCAAAATACCAGTTCAATTCATCTGCCATATCCTTATTTTTCATTAATTCCCCAGACTCACTTTCCATAGGACCAACACTCACTTTATTAACTCTTTTCTTTTTAAATATCTATAGAAACTCTTACTATCTGCCTTTATATTTCTAGCTAACTTTTTCTCATACTCCAATATTCCCTCCTTAATCTTTTAGTCATTCGTTGCTTTTTTTATATTCTGCCCAATCTTTTGACTTGCCACACATCTTTGCGCAATTATATGCTTTTTCTTTAAGTTTGATACGATCTTTGGCTTTTTTTTGTTAACCATGGATAGTGGGTCCTGTTCTGGGAAATTTTCTCCTGTTGGAATATATCAATTCTGAGCAATCTGAAATATCCCCTTAAACGTCTGTTACTGTTGACCTATCCCTTACCTAATTTGTCAGCTTAGTTTAGCTAGCTCTACTTTCATGCCCTTATAGTTACCCATATTTAAGTTTAAAATACTAGTCTTGGACCCACTCTTTTCTTCCTCAAACTGAATGTAGAATTCAATTACATTATGATCACTGCTACCAAGGGGTGCCTTCACTATGAGGTCATTAATTAATCCCATCTCATTGCACAGTACCAGGACTAGGATAACCTGCTCTCTCATTGGCACCAGAACACACTGTTCTAAGAATCCATCCTGAAAATATTCTATGAATTCCTCACCTAGGCTACCTTCACCTATCTGATTTTTCCAGTCTATAAGTAGATTAAAATCCCCAGTATTATTGCCTCAACTTTCTGACAAGCTTCCATTAATTATTCCTTTATACCCCATCCTAACATGTGGTTACTGTTAGGGGGCCTGTACACCACTCCTACAAGTGACTTCTTGCCTTTATCATTTCTCATCTCTACCCAATATGCTTCTACATCCTTGTTTCCTGAACTTAGATCATCCCTCTCTATTGTACTAATACCATCTGTGAGTCTGGGAAGAGTGTCCTCTACAGTCACTGTCA
The DNA here is from genome assembly GCF_017639515.1 of Carcharodon carcharias. NCBI lineage: Eukaryota > Metazoa > Chordata > Chondrichthyes > Lamniformes > Lamnidae > Carcharodon > Carcharodon carcharias. Next base: position 214,210,839 of record NC_054468.1, read on the forward strand.
CCGTGAAGCAGTCTGGGAAGAGTGTCCTCTGCAGTCACTGTCGCCGAGTGAAAAAAAAACAAAAGAGTGAGATCACAGGAAAACCGTAAGTTCATTCGTTGTTAAGTAACTGCTAGTTTGAATGGCCTATTCTAAGTTGATTTCAGATTAAAGGTGACTACTGGGGCCCAGGCTCGAAGGTCTAACATTTCAGCTTCAACTCAGCAGAGAGAGTGAGTTCCAGTTAATTTTAAAAAGTGTATTTTGAATCTCTATTCTAACTTGCTTTCAGATTAAAGGTAAATAGGAGAAATATGCTACAGATTGATAAACTAAAGACCAGTGGGAAAGTTAAAAACAAATTGAAAAATTAATTAAATAAAATAGAAATGCATGTAGCATTCGGAATAAAACTAATCAGTTAACAGCGCAAATAGAGATAATAGATATGATTTGGTGGCGATTACTGAAACGTGGTTACAGGGAGAACAGGTTTAGGAGTTAAATATCCAAAGTTACTCAGTGTTTTGGAAGGATAGGCAGGAAGGAAAGGTGTGGTGTAGCTTTGTTGGTAAAGAAAGAGATCAGTGCTATGGCGAGGAATGATAGAGGCACTGGAGAGCAAGGCATAGAGTCAGTCTGGGTAGAGATAAGAAATAGGAAGGGAAAGAAGTCCCTGGTGGGAGTAATCTATAGGTCCCCAAACAGTAGTTCAGCAGTAGGGCACAGTATAAACCGGGAAATACCGGGAGCATGTAAGAAAGGCATGGCACTAATCATAGGTGATTTTAATTTGCATATAGACCAGACTAATTAAATTGGCAAGGGTAGCCTCGAGGGAAAGTTCACAGAGTGTATTAGAGATTGTTTCTTAGAGCAATATGTTGTGGAACCAACCAGGGAACAAGCTATTCTGGATTTGGTTTTGTGTAATGAGATGGGATTAATTAATGATCACATAGTAAAGGGTCCTCTAGCGAAGACTGATCATAGCATGCTAGAATTTCAAGTTCAGTTTGAGAGCAAGAAACTTGAGTCTCACACTAGTGTTCTGGAGTTAAACAAAGGTAACTACATTGGCATGAGGACAGATTTGGCCCTAGTGGACTGGGCAGGAAGACTACAAGGGTAGGACAGGTGATAAACAGTGGCAGATATTTAAGGAGATATTCAATTACTCCCAAATAAAATATATTCCAAAGAGGAAGAAAGATGGTAAGAGGGTGAAAAAGCATCATGGCTAAGCAAGGATGTTAAAGATAACATAAAGGCAAAAACTAAGGCATACCAAATTGCAAAGGTCAGTGGCAGGCTGGAAGATTGGGAAACTTTTAAAGATCAACAAAGGGTTACTAAAAAAATTTAAAAAAGAGCAAAGGTAGATTATGAAAGAAAACTAGCACAAAATGTAAAAACTGATAGCAAAAGCTTCTACAAGCTTATATAAGTAGAGTAGCTAAAGTGAATGTTGATCCCTTGGAGGTTGAGACTGGGGAGTTAATAGTGGGGAATGCATAAATGGCAGAGATGCTTAATCAATATTTTGCCTCAGTTTTCATGGTAATACCACCCCAATAGTAACAGGTAGTGCAGAGGGTATAGAGAAGGAGGAACTTGGAACAATCACCATCACTAGAAAAGAAGTACTGAGCAAACTATTGAGATTAAAGGGTGACAAGTCCCCAGGACCTGATGGCCTTCATCCCAGGGTCTTACAGGAAGTGGCAGCAGAGATTGTGGATGCATTGGCTATAATATTCCAAAATTTTCTGGGTTCTGGAAACATTCCAATGTATTGGAAAAATGATAATATAACACCCTTATTCAAAGGGGGGGGGTGGGGTGGAGAGGCGGGAAGTAGGAAACTATAGACCGGTTAGTTTAACGTCTGTTGTTGGGAAATTGTTGGAATCCATTATTAAGGAAGTTGTAATGGGACATTTGGAAAGTCAAAATGCAATCCATCAGAGTCAGCATGGTTATATGAAGAGTAAATCGTGTTTGACTAATTTGTTGGAGCTCTTTGAAAATGTGACAAGCAAAGTGGACAATGGGGATCCTGAAGATGTAGTATATCTGGACTTCCAGAAGGCCTTTAATAAGGTGCCACACAAAAGATTAATACACAAGGTAAGATCACACGGAGTTAGGGGTAATATATTAGCTTGGATAGAGGATTAGCTAACCAACAGAAAGCAGAGAGTCAGGATAAATGGGTCTTTTTCAAGGTGGCAAGCTGTAACTAGTGGGGTGCCACAGGGTTTGGTCCTTGGGTCCCAAATGTTTACAATCTATATTAATGACTTGGATTCAGAGATAGGAGGTACTATAGCTAAATTTGCAGATGACACCAAAATAGGTGGGAAAGTAACTTGCAATGAAGAACAAGAAATTTACGAACGGATATGGACAGGTTAGGTGAATGAGCCAAAATTTGGCAGATGGAGTTTAGCGTGGATAAATGTGAGGTTATCCATTTTGGTCGGAAGAATAAAAAGGCAACTTATTATTTAAATGGAGAGAAACTTTAGAATGCTTCAGTGCAGAGGGATCTGGGTGTCCCTGTGCATAATTCATTGAAAGCTAGTATGCAGGTACAGCAGGTAATAAGGAAGGCAAATGGAATTTTGGCATTTATTGCTAAAGGAATAGAGTATAAAAACAGGAAAGTGTTGTTGCAACTGTACAAGGCATTGGTGAGACTGCACCTGGAGTACTGTGCACAGTTTTGGTCCCCTTACTTGAAGAAGTATGTAGTTGCATTGAAGGCGGTTCAGAGGAGGTTCACTAGATTGATTCCAAAGATGCGGGGCCTGTCTAATGAGGAGAGATTGAACAGTTTATGCCTATACTCGCTAGAGTTTAGAAGGATGAGAGGAGTTCTAATTGAGGTATATAAGATGCTAAAGGGGATAGACAAAGTAGATGTGGAACGGATGTTTCTCCTTGTGGGGCATTCTAGAACAAGAGGCTTAGTTTTAGGCTAATAGGTAGTAGATTTAAATCAGAGATGAGGAGGAATTACTTTTCTCAAAGGGTCGTAAATCTGTGGAATTCACTACCTCAGGGTGCAGTGGATGCCGGGACGCTGAATAAATTTAAGGAGAAGATAGACAGATTTTTAATTAGTAACGGGTTGAAAGATCATGGAGAGAGGGTGGGAAATTGGAGTTGAGGCCGAAATGAGATCAGCCATGATCGTATTGAATGGCGGGGCAGGCTTGAGGGCCTGAATTGTCTACTCCTACTCCTAGTTCTTAATATTAATTAACAAAGCCCCCCCCCCCCGCCCCCTCCACCTTTTCCTAGCTTCCTGTCCTTCCTATACATCATGTACCCTTTCAATATTCAATTCCCAATCTATGTCATCCTACAGCCACATCTCTGTAATGGCTATCAGATCATACTTATTTGTTTCTATTTGCACTACCAGTTCATCAGTTTTGTTTTGAATGCTACGTGGATATAGATCTAGAACCTTTAGTTTTGTCCTTATTTTTGTAACCTCGAGGCTTATCTGCTGAGATTTGTACTCCCTGTTCCTCCGTGTCATGGTCTGCTTATCCTTTCTCATATTAACACCTTTCTCTCTGGTTTGTGTCTGCACTTTAATTTACCAAATCTTCCCAAGTTTTATCCCTTGCCCCCACTATTTACTTTAAAACCTTTTCTATTTCCCTAGTTACACGGCTTGCTAGAACACTGGTCCCAGCATGGTTCAGGTGTAACCATACCAACAGCACAGCCCCCACTTTTCCCAGTACTGGTGCCAGTGCCCCATGAACTGGAACCCATTTCTGCCACACCAGACATTGAGTCCTATTTATCCTATGCCAATTTGTGCATGGCTCAGGTAATAATCCAGAGATTACCAGTTTTGAGGTTGCTTTCTTTAATTTAGTGCCCAGCTCCTCATATCCTCTATGCAGAACCTCTTTCCTAGTCTTACCTATGTCATTGGTATATACATGAACTGGATCCTCCCCATCCCATTGCAAGTTCCCCTCCATCCCTGAGTTGTATCCTGAACCCTGGCACCAGTCAGGAAACACAGCTGTCTGGACTCTCACTCTCAACTGCAGCGAACAGTATCTATTCTTTTCCCTTCCCTCCACCCCCCCTGCCTATGCTGTTTCCTATCACTACCACATTTCTCTTCGCTCCTCCCCACTTGCTTGGCATCCTTCACAATGGTGCCATGGTTAGTCTGCTCATTCACCTTGCAGTCCTTCTCTCCATCCACACAGGTGTCAAGCACCTCCTACCCATTGCATAAAGTCAGGTGCCAAAGCTTGTCCATCACTAAATGCTGGTTCCCTTACTTGCCTGACTTGCAGTCATATCCTCCTGTCCCTGATCATTGACAAAGTCTACAGTTTTGCTTAACCTAACAGGAGCGATTGTCTCCTGGAACAAAGTGTCCAGGTAACTCTCCCCCTCCCTGATGCCCCACAATGTCTGCAACTCAGACTCCAGCTCAGCAACTCAGAGAAGTTGCCTAAGCTTTTTGCAGATATGGTTATCCGGGTTTGTGGCGCATTCCACATATTCCCAAATGCTGCAGTCAGGGCATCCACAAGCCCTGCTATTTCTGTCCAATGTTATTTATTTAGTTTATCTGTGTAAATTATTAACTAATTAAGTACTAACAAGTTGCACTCGCCCAGCTTGGAGACAAGGAAGGAAACTCGCCAACCAATGGGGCTTAAAAAACATAAGTAGAAAAAAATCACTTGTTTGTCCCACTGCCCCGAATTCCCAAATGAACCAAGTTCCCAACACCTCACTCAATCTATGGGCAGAATTTTATACTCCAAGATCAGGAGTGTTTTCCACTTTGCGGAGCATAATGACCTCTGGAGTGGTTTATGGCATCATCATGCCAGCTTCCACCTGCATTGGTTAAATATTAATTTGAAGACAATTCAACTTATTAACTACCCATCTCATTACAATAACATGGTCAGAAAGCAATAATAAACCTGAGATTTACTGCAGGTGGGGAATCCATTTTTTTTTGAGGGCAAGCTTGTTCAGGCGGGTTTAAAACTGCACCTGAGGCTGGAGTCTCAGTTTTGCAGTTGAACCTCTTGACAGCAAGGACTGCTCATTTGAGTTGATAGACGAACCTTTTGGATATTTTTCATGAGAGAACTCTCCTCTGATTCAGAGGGCTCTTTTGATGGAATATTTTCCTGTCATTACCCAGGGCTGACAGTTGAAAAAGTGTCTTAGAAAAGATGGGGATTGTTGTCTAAGTTGAAACACAGCCTCCAAAGAAGAGAGGATTAGGAGGAGGATGGCAAGAATGGAGAGAGGAAGGAGGGAACACAGAGGCTCAGGATGCTATGGTTCCTCAGGAACAGGACAGAGCAGTGCCAGGCCTAGAGGAACCCAGAAACCCTCAGCTAAGGCACAGACAAACTTATGCCAAAGGTATATAGGCAGGGATCTAGCTACCTGCAACTGACCGAGGCCATTGAGCCTTTTGTGACAATTGGGACCAAGTTCTCCTCACCATCTCAACATTTAACCTCATCAGCCACCTCCCCCCACATAACAGGAGTCTGCCTGGGCTTCCTTCTCTTCCTAGTGCTTGGTATGAGCTGGTGATGTCCATCATGTACTGCATGCAGGAAGGCACCAAGGGCAGCCTCACTGCATCTGGAGGCAGATTGTCCATTCTAGAACACTTCTCCCTTGCTCCAATGGCACAGACAACTATGCATAGCAATATGTAATAAATGGACATTTCCTCGATGACAAAAAGGCAGGAGACGTGCAGAATTTTAAAACTTCTACCATCTATGATTAGCTAAATTTTGAAATATAAAAAAAAATTGCTGGGGAACATTCAGCATGCCTGGTAGCATTTGTGGAGAGAGAAGCAGAGTTAACATTTTGAGTCCATATGACTTCTTCAGAGCTGGAGAGGTAGAAATGTAATGGGATTTGTACTATTGAAGAGAGGGATAGAGCAGGTGAAGCAAAATAGATCAGAGATAGGTGGGAGCTCAGGAAAGATTTCACAAAGGTCATGGGCACAAGGCAGACGGAGTGGTAATGATAGTGTTAAAGACTAAGGCAGGTGCCAAGAGTTGCATAAAGATCAGATAGCAGAATGTGTTAATATCAGAGCAAGGGTCAGCACTCTCTGAAAGCTAAACATAAGACCAGTCTAACTTTTTGTGTGGGGGCAGGGATAAGTCTGTTGGGGAAAAAAATAACAGCCAAGTTGTGAACATGTTGAACTCATTAAGTGTAGAAGGCTATAAAGTGCCTAATTGGCAGATGAGGTGCTGTTCCTCCAGTTTGCTTTGGGAAACTGGCAGAAATCACCTCATCTTCTGATTAGACTTTACAGCTTTCTGCACTGAGGAGTTCAACAAATTCAGACCATGAATGCTGCCCTCCATTTTGATATTCTTTTCCCCAACACCACCCCCATGTAACTTATGTTTTGTTTTCAGGCAGCCAAGGCCTTTGTTCTGCCGTTAACACATTCTGCTAACTGGCTTTCATATCAACATTAGCACCTTTCTTCATCTTTATCACCACCTTTGTCACGTATGCATGACATCTTCGTCAAATCTGAGCACCCACTATCCCCGATCTTCTATTTTATTCCACCAGCTTCACCCCCTCTTCAACCTCATACATTTCTACCCCTTCAGCTCTGAAGACTCAAAACGTTAACTGTCTCTCCACAGAAGACAAACATCCTGTTGAGTTTTTCCAGCATTTTCTGTATTACAGATTTCAAGGTAAAATTTAAAAACAGAATTAACTGACAAGACTGGAAGGTACATAATGAAGATTTATGTATAGTAGATGCGCTCGATTGATCATCTGATGGGTCACCTGACACTGTCAATTGCCTTGGGGCCCTTTAGAATGCCATTACCTTGCTCCAAGAGTCTGCAGCTTCCAAAACCAGACATCCCACCCTCCGATACTCTTTGGGCAGGATGACGGTCTGTAAAATTGCTTTTGCTGCTAATTCACCCTAATGAGCGGCATTATCAGGGACATACTGACAGCGGGCCTGGAAGTTGGAATGCCACCGACTTCTAGGTGCAGAACCCATCATAGGTGAGTGACCGTATTATTCAGCCCTACATTTCAATCAGGCTGTCTGGAGGGATGCTTTCTGGTTGAGGTAATAATTAGACAATGAAATATTCAGAATTATTTTATTGGAAACAATCAAGCACAACAGGAAAAATAACAGAAAAGAATATTTCATCTGAAAGGATAAAGCAGCTCATTACAATGGCTGACACGATAATTCAGTCTTTAGGTCATGCCACAAAAACAGCCAAATATTTAAGCAAATAGTTCAATTTCTTCATGTTCTCACCAGAAGACTATGATCCACTACAATGTACAGTATTCCATAATCTTCTGCTCATCTGTGCCTCTATTCTGAATGGTGAGGCAGTATTCCGCAAGGTCACATCTTATTGTATAAATCTGTGAATATATCAAAGCCAGCTAATGTGGCTTCACTCAATGGTTCAGAGCTCATCTGTAAGTACCCCTGGATTTATTCAAATGAGGATGATTGCCTACCACAATAGGAACTAAGCACTTTCAGGAGCCAGGATCCCTGTGTAGGTGTCACTCAAGTGAACAGGCAGTTATTACACTTGTGTACACTTGTGCAACAAGTTATTGGATAAACCCAAAATATTTATTTCACATTGTTGACAAATTAGTGCATTTCTATGGTGGTCAAAGACATCCCAAGTAGTTCAAACCAAAGTCATTTCAGCTTCAAAATTATAATAGTCAAAGTGGTCATTGAGGGCTTCATTAATCATCTGAGATATTTATACTTTGAACACATTGTTGTGTGAAGAACCCCATATAGCTGTCAGAATTGCTCACTGAAAGTAAGTTACTACAGAGAGTAAGAATAACCATAACCCAATAACATGACCTGGCAATAGATAGTTCACAATTAAATTTCAGCACTTGGATCGAAGAAAAAGTTAACTAAAATGCTTCTAAGCTTCATATTCACAGAATGGCTGAACTATGATCTTTATTGAAGGTAAAATATATTCTTTAAAAAACTGACAGTTTATTATTTGCTACTGCAAGCATTAATGATGTCTCCCTGCCAAAAGGTATAGTTACATAATTTTCTTTAAAAAAAAGTTGCATGGACTTATGAACAAATGCTGATTAAAAAAATGATCAATGCAAAACAAAAACTATCCAGTTTAGCATATTAAGTGTCAGCGTATTATCAAGTTTGTTTGCAATAACTAGCTTCAATTAAATGTAGCTCTTGACAGATTCTGGACTTACTTCAAACAATGAGGCCAAAATGCTGAGGTATTTACTCAATGTAAAGTTTATTTAATAGCAAAGCAGTCTGTTTCAGGTTGGGGGAGTGGGGGCAGGATGGAAAGAGAACAAGAAACTTTCCATATGTACTTGAGCACAGAAAACTTTGTCCAGTAGGTTAAAAATTGCAATTTTATACAAATTGTATTTAGATAGCACCTTTTAAAATACAATAAAATATCTCAAGGCACTTAATAGATTTATTAAAAATCTAGTAAATTCACTGCCATGGCAAAGTCAGTGTTGAGCTTCCAAACTTCCACAGCAACACTGGTATTACGCTGACTGTGTTTTCTAGTTGTTGCGTATTTTTCAGTTAACCTCAATTTCTTTTAGCAATTATCTCTTTGATGCTTTATTAAATCACATCTACAGCAAACACGAACAGGTTATACAAGTCCTTCAAACCTCTGCTACTGTTTCAATTAGATTGTGGTGATCAATTTTATCTGTATTTCAGTACCATTTATCTGATTGCTCCATATTCCTGTAAAGCCTCATCTAATAAAAAAAATCATACACTGTCCTGAATTTTTCAAATGACACAGCAGCCACAGCCTTGAGGGTGGGAGGAAAAGGAGCTACAGATTTCCACTACACTGTGTGGATAAAGTGCTTCCTGATTTGAGTCCTAACTGGCATAGCTCTAAATTTTAAAACTGTCCCCTTGATCTGGATTCCCCTTTAGAAGAAATTTCAACACTAATGAAACTCAGCTAAATCACTTTATTATCCTTTTATTCTTTTGCAACATTGTGAATTTAGTAATATCAGCGCGAAATACAGTTTGATTTTTGTAATTTCCTGTATAGATGCATTCACATTATCATGGTAGTTTAACACACTTTCCTTTGTTAATTTAATGATAAATTAAACTAGTATAAAACAAGGAATACTGCTTTATACTTGCACATTTTGCTACATTTAAAAAAAGACAATTCACCTCTGGTTCCTTAAATATACATAATAAAAGCAGTCAGCAAAATTCTGTTTTCTGCTGAAATTACAGGAAATTCAGCTGGAATTGTGACAGTGTCCAGCAGTTTGCAAGTTGAGTGCTAGACTCCCTATTACAGAACTCCCAGTTTAGATCAGACTTGCCATGTCATTTTAACTGAAATCTGTGGGGTTCAGAGGTGGATGTGGCCAAATGCACCACGTAGGAAGGTACCAAACCATAAACTAGAAAATACCTACCCGTAAAAATCACCGGTCATGCCAAATTAGCTTTTCTCAGCAATGGCAGAAATACCATGATAGGCTGCAGTGTTCTGAAGTGGAGATAACAGTCGGTGTTCCCACTCAATTTTGTGATTCCACAGGAATCAGGTTGATTGAAAATGTTTCAAGAAAGATGGGGTCAAACAGAACTTGACTGCCTTCCATACTTCCTCTGCCCTTGGTCAAATAGACTATCTAGGCTCACTAGGCCATTTTGATGAGGTTCCAAACAGCTGCCAGTGCTCCTGGAACTGAATCCAGCAGATCACTGGAAATAAAATAAGAAAACAGAAAAGAACCACTTGATTGATTTGGACCCAACTACTTGAGCATCTGGAAGAGTTAGCCTCATACACCTGGTAAAGTCAAAGTAGGAGCAATTAGCATATATACAACTAGGGATCCAAAGAAAACTAGACGGTGCAAAATATCCTATCAGGAGGAAAGGTTAAAGAAAAAAAAGTGGCAGAAGGCTGTATTTTCACCTGAGAACAGTCAGACTTAGTTCATAGTTTCAACTGGTCACTTTTGACAGCCATGAGGGTTTAAAATACTGACTGAAAATGAAGGTGGAATTTGTTTGTTGCACCAAGCTCTATATTCAGAACGCAGTGCAGTGGTTGGCTTGAGTGCAGAATATTCCTAAAGAAAATGGAGGAGTTGAGACCTATACAGCATACGCACTATTCAATATTTAGCCAAGAGTATGGAAGTAGTAAAAAAAAAAATATAAATCAAGGTTCTCTTACAAACACAAGGATCATGTAATTTATACAAAAATTGTGAAAAATAAACATTTAAGCATGTGTTCTTAAACAATGCCCAAAAACCTGAATTTTGATTATAAAAAGAGGCCAAAGTAAAGTATACACAGAACATTACCAATTTAAGTTTTGGGGGTGGGGGGAAGAAGAGGTGGAAGGAAGTTGTAAGCATAAAAATTTATTAAGCTCCGTCATCAAAGGAATATGCAAGGATTGAAATGTGTGCCAGTTCTACCCTCCTTCCCTTCAGATCCAGAGAAATTACTAGATCTGAAGAACCAAACTGGCTGCAGAAACATTGTCACCGCCACCCACAGTCTGATAAACCTCAGTACATACCAGCACTGGAGCAACACAGATTTCGTAGTCATACTCCTCCCAGCAAGAAACGGGCCGATTTTCTTTGAGTGGTATTTTTTTACTCCCTTGCTCACGACTTACAGAAAAAGAATCATCCATGATCAATTTGGCTTTGCTGGTATCAATGTTCGGTGAGCCACAAACATGACGATTTGCAGTCAATGAAGCTTTGGCAGTTGCTGACATGGTGTTTCTCCAAGAGGATTCTTTAGCAACAATGATTGCCTGGAAAGCAAGAGTATGAACATGCAGCCGAGTCAACCTGCGGTGTGTGCTTGTTATTCCCTGAGAATTTAAGACACGATAAACATCCCGCATTTGATCCAGTATATTTGCTACTCTTGGGTATGGGTCAGACAGGAGTGTGATGTTGGAGCCATTTAACATGCTAAGAAGATTAGGTAACTCCTGTTCGTTCATTCCTAGAGAGTCTACATGAGTGATGACGTAATTGAAAAGATTGCTCATAAGATTGCTGTCCACAAACGAGGCCATTTCAAAATGGATTCCAGTGGTGCTATCAACTGATAACATGAGATCCTGGAGCAATCTTAGCCGCTCCTCAAGTTGACCTGTAGGAAAAAATTCAAATGTTAATCACAATAATTAACTATTCTGGGAACTGTAACAGTTGTGATTAAAAATGTAGTACTGTATACACTGTATATGCACCAAATGAAGTAAAGCTATGCTAACAATCAGAAACAACCTAATCTGAATTGCAAACACCTCTCCAAAATGAAGCAGAAAAATAAAATCTTAATATATTATGAACAAAATATTGTACATTATAGAGAGTGTTAAATCCTAAACTATAACTTATTTTGCTTTGACAAACTAAAATAAGCTGCTTGTGTTTACAAGGCCATTTTCATTGCATAAGGCACAGTAATGCTGACATGCTTATCACATGATAAATATGGCCAAAAATTGAAGCAACTGAACCTTCACATCTACACCAGCTCCACCTATGGTCGGCGGGGGGGCAGGGAATAGAATTATTCAGCTTGGGGGCATCTTTGAAGGAAACTTCAATTGTACTGAAGATGCTCCTGAGTTAGTCAACATACCAGGCAAATTACTAAATTAAATGGACTGGATCCCTCAAGTAGTTTTCATTCCACCCGAGAAGCCAACCAAGGCCAGTAAACTGTGATTCATAGAAAACTCTCAAACCCAACATATTAATTAATCCTCAAAATGTAGTATTATGCCCAACAGTAGCAGATTCTTGCCTGACTTCAGTGTTAGGAATTATCCTTTGGCTTAGAGAGAAAAAAAGCCAGCCAATCATGGTATCACACTCTGCCAACGTCACAGCATGCAGGGAAAGATCATACATGGGGCTGGATTTTCTGGCTGGTTGGGGGGGTGGTGTGTGTGTGTGTGTGTGTGTGTGTGTGTGTGTGTGCGTGTGTGTGTGCGTGTGTGTGTGCGCAGAGCCGGCTCAATCGCCACCCAAGATTGGGTCTATGCCATTTTACGCAGGCAGGCCAATCAAGGCCCGTCCAGCGTGAATCGCAGCTCCCGAGAACAACAGGAGTGGGCAGGCAACAGGTCTGCAATGACCTAGGCACAGAGGTGGAACTCCAGGACATATCAAACTCAGGGTGATGACATGCTGGGAGGTGAGCTTCAATGTGTTGCGGCACTGATCAATCTACTGTCCTCTGCGCTCCACGTGCTTGTGCCTCCTTGCTATGGACAGTTAGACTGTGTGGTGTGTGATGTGATGTAGGCAGCATTGGGCCTAGGGGGGCAGTGGGGACAGGCCTAGCATTTTTGAGAGTGTTCGGCAGCAGCGAGGTGAGAAGATGCTGGAGTCCTGCAATGTACCACTCTGGTTGGGGTGGGCCAAATGGGCTGTCCGTGAAGAGAGTCCAGGTACAATTAGCACTAACATCAATGTTCTTCTCTCTTTTTCAGGAGAAGAATGCACATAATGCCATCCAGCAGGTGAGGATTGGCAGCAGCCAGAGTTAGCAATTCTCAGCCATTTGAGCAGGGAGGCCCTAGATTTGGAGAGGGGCCATGTGCCCAGGTCCACTGGTGTCAGTGAGGCTGGGGTGCCACAGACAGGTATGTTTGCCCAGTGAGGTTCTGAAACCATTGTTCTCCCAGCAGTCTTGGCAGTGCTGAATGTTCAGTGATTGAAGTTTGCAACATGGCTTGACCATTGCTTATGGAAGGATGAAGTTTGCAACATGGCTTGACCATGAGCACATAATGATAAAGGGGACAGGGATGCACTTTGTCATTGGGTTAGTTAACATGGAGACAATGTCCTTGTTCTTCCTTTCAGCATCAGCAGAGCAGGGCCAGGAGGGGCAGCAGCAGAGGCCCCCTCCCACACCCAAGGGCGCTGAAGTCTCACCATCGTCACACCATCTCCGTCAGGCAGGCACCAGCGCAGGCACTAGCATCTCAGTAGGAATTAGAACATCGGCTGGTGTCCAGGGGCACAGCAATGAGGGCACTTCATAGTCACTGGAGGAGCTGGCAGAGACAAAGTGCCCATGGCGCCAGCAGTCAGAGGACTGCAGGGGACCAGGCATATGCTCAGGTTGGTGCCTCATGTGCCTCTGGAATCACCCGCGACACAGCACGTGCAGGAAATGTGGCCAGGTGTGCAGAAGCATCTAGGGCTATGCTTGGCTTGCTGTCCATGGTGGAGTTGTCTACCTCGACTATCGCTGAAGCAATGCGCCTCATGTCCGAGTACCATGCGTCCTCCATGGAAAGAGTGGCAACTCTCGTGGAGAGGCTCCTCCAGTAGACCCATCAGGGCTTCCCAGGGATGCGCTCGGGCCAACAAGCCCTCACATCGGCATTGACCTCAACTGGTCAACAAGTTTCCCAGTTCAGTGCCCATCCATCCACAGTGAGCAGGAAGGTCCAAATCAACCTCACATCGGTACAGCAGCTGACTGTTGTCTCTGCGGGCTCCTCAGGGCGCTCTGGATGAGGGCAGCAGCTCCTCCACCTGTGACCATTGCATCTGGTCAGGCTGCAACAACTGGGGAGATGCCAGCTGTAGAACTGGCCACTCCCTCCCAGGCAGGGCCAGCACAGGCTCCATGGGCCTGAGGATGTCCGCCAAGGCTGCCTCAGCTGCCACTCCCAGCGAGAGGTCAGCACCAAGACATGGCACCCAGAAACATAAACATAAGGCACCTTAGATACACCACGGATTTATCACTGGTGCTTTTGTGCTGGCCCACAATGGAGGTTTTTATGAGTTGGTGTGAATTTTAAACACCTTTGTCATTTTGTTTCATTAAGTTTCTTGTTTGCAAAAATAAATTCAAAAAATGTCACCATGGCTGAGAGTGCCTCTTTTGTTCTGCAGGTGGATGGTATCCAATGATGTAACGAGTGCTTTGAGGGACATTCAACTTTATTAACAATGGCGTTAATTAATGTTCCTAACCAGGCAGATTATGCACTTAGGTCTCGAATATGAAGCATACAGCCCAGGAATGTCCTGGAGGTCCATATGTGGTGTGCTAGCTGAAGGTTCGTTGGATTAAAGCCTCCAGTATGACCCTGCCTCCTTGGATTATGCCTAAGTCAGCGCCTACCCCCTCAGCATTTCCCTCGGACTCACTGCTGGACTTGCGTGCAGCTGCAGCCAATGCGTCTACGTCTTCATCGTCCACAGTGTCCCCCTTTTCCAGCACAAGATTGTAGAGAGCGCAGCATGTAACCACTATCAGCGACACACGATCTGGGGAGTACTGGAGTGTGCCCCCTGAGCGGTCCAGGTATCGGAAGCGCATCTTGAGAAGACCGATGGCCCACTCCACCACAGCCCTTGCGGAGGCATGGCTCCCACTGCTCAGTTTCCGTTCTTGGATGGCGGAAAGGCGTCCTTGAGGGGTAGCCCTTGTCGCCCAGCCATCCATCCAGCCGGGCAGGAGCAATGAAGAGCCCCGGCACCTGGGATTGTCTGAGGATATAGACGGCGTGGGAGCTGCCACTTTGCAGAGTTGAAGAATCACCATCCTGTGATCGCACACTATCTGCATGTTCATGGAGTGGAAGTCCTTCCAGTTGACGCAGGCAATGGGCTCACCTGCTGGTGCCTTGATGGTCACATGTGCAGTCTATTGCACCCTGGGCATGGGAAGCCAGCAATGGCTGCGAAGCATCTGGCTTGCCGTGTCTGGCTTGCCTGGTCCCAAAAGGCAGAGGATGAAGGTCAATGCACCCGTGAACAGAGTGTCTGTAACCTGCTTGACGGAAGTGTGGACAGCTGATTGGAAACACCACAAAGATCACCCACTGAGCCCTGCAAGGAGTCAGAGGCACAGAAGTTGAGCTTCACAGCATAGAAGCTGTGACCTTCAGAGCCACTGGCATGGGGTGTCCACCAACACAGTTTGCAGAGATCTCAGGTCCAATCATCTGACAGGTATAGTTGACTGTCTCCCTTGAGGGAGACAGCTTCCTTCAGCACTGCACCTCAGACATATTGAGGTAGCTGCTTCGCCACCTGTATATCCTGGCAGCAGGATAGTGATGTCTTCTGTAGCCCCTTCTGCCTTGGACTGTCTCTTGGCCCTGACCTCCCAAAGGTGGCTCCCCTGGAGGCTGCAGGTGCACACCTGGCCTCCTCCCCCTTCTAGCTCTCCCTTCCTCCTCAGAGGAGATGCCTCCAGTGGAGAGTTCAGCTCTCATTCCCAGGCCAAGGGAAGGCTTCCTGAAACATGCAGGCCCAGAAAAGATTCCTCACTGCAGAGTGCTGACCTGGAAGTTGAGTCCAGACCAAGCAGCTGGTATGTGTTTTGAAGTACTGCAGATCACAGAGTCAAGCATCAGAAACTTTGAATCATCAATAACAGAGCACATTTGTGACCCCACCGAGTCCTCTTATCCCAACTGTGGATGAGATTTACACAAATGTGTCCCTACCCATCTGCCTGTTGCACCGACTGGAGGATTGCATGGGCACCAAAAAATCACAGTCGATTGGAGCGTCAAGCGCCTTAAGTGACCGGTTAATTAATGGCAGGCGTGCGCATCGGAGAGCATCACGTGCCCACCCAACAAAATATTGCGATAGCGTGCGGTGACGTCGGGGTGCTTGCCCAATGTCACCATGCGTCATTTCACGCAGGTGCAGGGCCCGCCACCACCCCCCTCCAAAAAAAAAACCACCAGAAAATTTTGCCCATTAAAGTCAACATTGCAGTCTGTCACAACACTATTGTTCTGATTTTTTTTGATTGTGTGTGGAATTTTCCATTCTGGGACCAAATCCTGTGGTGAGGACAGGAAGCATTTCCCATGCTAGGAATTCGTGCCATACTGGCCTAATTAAATATGCACAGGGGTGGGGTTTTTAAACAACATATCGCGTGCAGAACAGACTGGATGGATCGCGTTCTGCCATCACATCCAGGCACCATTTTTGAAAGGTGTTGGACATAACTGACTCACCATTGAAGGTAGACCTCCAGGAGCATTGAAGTTGGAAGATGTCAGTCACTGGAGGTTGCCCCAGGCCAAGTGCCAATATGTACATGCCATGTTGGTCCAGATGTGTTCTGGACCCGTGTGATTTCTTGCTGGCAACAATGACTATCAAGCAGGTGATTCTGATTGGGCCTTCATTTGCATACCATTAATGAGATGGAAATCAGTTTCATGCCCACCTCTAGTGGGAATGGCAGCCGCCATGATGGGTTGCAGCGCATGTTCCTGCCGTCATTTTATGCTGGTGGGAAACTGACTTTTCAGCTCCTGCTGCATGTTTACCGCCCCCTGCACCACCCACCATTAAACCTGCCATGGGGGG
This sequence comes from Carcharodon carcharias, assembly GCF_017639515.1. NCBI lineage: Eukaryota > Metazoa > Chordata > Chondrichthyes > Lamniformes > Lamnidae > Carcharodon > Carcharodon carcharias. The sequence continues at coordinate 214,227,318 of NC_054468.1, forward strand.
ACTGCAAAGTTCTGCCTTGTATCTAATATGCCGATATGATTGGCCAATTGAGAAACAAATTAAATCAAGTATACACACATTTATTATTACAACTAAACCATGACCAAAGCAAACAATGGAAGGAAAGATCAAAGAGATGTTTTTAGAGACACAGATTTTGAATAATCAAATTTGGAGGTCAAAAAAGTGTGAATAATCATTTTGGTAAACAGTGAGAAGAGACAGAGGAAGGGGTACAAGCAGGTGATGTCAGATGTGAAAAGTAAAAATGTCTTTTGGAGGCCAGAAAGTGGGAATTGAAACTTAGTTCATAAACCAACAGGATACCAAGGTAACACACTAAGCTTCACCATAAGTGCGCTGCCAAGGACTGTGGTGGAGTTGGGCCTAAGCATATAGTGGCTGGCAGGTATTGCATTTGTTGAACTGAAGGAAATTTTTTTTTAAACCAATTCTTAGTTGGTTGTTGACCAAGTAATTAAGCAATACAATGACAACCAAGGAGTCAAAAATAGAAGCTAAGCACATATGTAAAACTGAGAAAAAAAGAGAAAGGTTTGTGGCAGGGGTTGGGGGTAGGTGGTGGTGGAAAGAAGTGAGAGAAAGAAAAAAAAAGAGAAGCCATTTCAAGAGATGTGCTGGCTTTATGGGAATAGACAGAAATAGATTCAAGCTAGGACAGTGCCATTTGGGAAGGAGTGGTTGATTGTATCAAGCAACATGCCTTAATACAGCTACAGTCAGCATCACAAATAATCCCATAATTTGCTGTCAAAATAACAAGCACAATTAGCCTAGTTACTCATGGGCAAATGCAACAGCAACTTCAGACAAAAAAAAAACGGAAGATCCAAAATAACAAAAGTTGCTTTTAGTGATATGCCACTGTGGCATTAGCTTTGTGTAACAGCACCTCCTTGTGAGGTTCACTATTGAAAAATACTTTGAACAACGTGCAGTTGCTGTACTTGCACGGTAGACATGAACTAAACTTGTCATAGTAAGTTAGGTATATCCATATCACATCGTTAAAAAGTGCTTAGACTGATAAGTGTTAATAACTGTCCATTATTAACTTTTAAGCTTGGAGTCTGACTCCTTCAGCTTTTAATTGTTGGTGTGGATTAAAAGAAACTTATCAAACATTTTCTTTGTCTCTTTTCTCACTGCAAAAGCTCAGAAATTAAATGAGCACAGTTAAGTACAACCAACAGTAGGTACAATTTGTTAGCCAGGTACAGTGCATTCTAGCCCCAGTGCCTCAAAAAGTAGATAGGAAATAGTCAGCAAACAGCAACTCATGGACCAGGACATTACGCACTTTGGTCTTGGCATGTAGTCTTGTCAAGCTGAACAGCTTGCTATTGGCACCGGCATGCAGGTGGACATCCTTAATTGAACTCAGAAGCATACAATAGCAGCATGGAGAAAAATATGTTAAAAAGAGAGTTGGCACTAGGATACAGCCCTGCTTTACCCTCCTGCTGACCTTGAAATCCTTCAATGATGCTCCATTGTAACTGAAAACTGTGCACATTCTCATGGAAGAGGAAGTGACACCCAGGAGTTTAATTGGGTAGCCTATTTTCTGCAGCATTTCAAAGTGGCTGTCTCTGCTGACAAGGTTGAAGTCCTTGGCGAGGTTCCCATGTTGTGCCAACATAAATCATGAAACTGGATTATGTCCAAAACAGGCAAATAGTATGGAGGCCCTGAGCTGCCCAAGCATCAGGGCCCAACACCCTCTCTCAGTACTGTCCAAAGGAAAGGATCAAACCTTTTGGTACCTGTTCTGGTGCTGGAGTTACCAGAAAGCTGCCTTGATAGATTACAGATGACTAATTACAGGACTCCAATCCAGATTTTCAGTCAGGGTTTACTCCCTTAGCCTTTTTCTCTCATCAGATATTCATAAGGCAGTGGGGCTACTTATCCATAGCTAGGGTGTGGTTCATGGGCATCAGGAATAACCACATGCTGGTGGGCCTCTATGCCATGCGTCTAGGGGCTAGGCCTTCTTCGAGTCCCCTGTAGTTTAATCTGGGTCCACAAAGTACCCAGTTTATAAGTGTCACCACAGGGAGGCACTATAAAGGGCTTGCTGATGAAGAGGCTATGTATTGGCAGGAGTGACTTGTTCTCTTTTCACAATAGTTATACAGCTAGCCAGCAATGAGAGCTAAAAGCAAGAGATGACAAGCAGACTGACCACTACCTACCACACTAACACATGATGCATTGCATCAACCGGAGATGCAAAGATGCAGCATAAATGTGGTTAATGCATGCACTTGTTAAAAGCGAAACTCATAATTGCATTGACTTTCTACAGTATAACAACCTTGTTATTCCAGCATATTATTTGTAAGTACAGTTTTAGTTTGCATCTTTAAAAGCAAACAAAGTTGTAAAGATTCAAGGACCCTCACCATTACACATTGTAACTGCATCTCCAGAAAACAAACAATGAATCCTTTGATGGTTTGATCTGAGGGTTATATGTGTAAACACAACATATTGTAATAAAGCCTTCTGTTTAAGAGCATATGACTGGATTTAATAGTTATAAATTACCTTATCAAATATTTAAATTCAAGTGCACTCTGAAAGGAAAAATTAAACATATACATTAAAACCAAAACACTTGAAATAGTTTGGAAATTCTGAACACTGCATTATGGTTCCTTTGTACCTAAAATCATTTTAAATTCATTACAGCTTAGATATACCATAATTGTTATATTTCAGAAAAAGCTTTTTTTCTTTAAATTCATTTTTGAACCCAAGTGTGTTTTAGTGTTGTGCACTAAAGTAGCATATGTGGTTAGAGTGGAGGAATGTTGGTTTGAATTCCATTATCCCCATGCTTCAGAGTTCCTGGTCAAACCTTCAAGATATGGCAGAGAAGAAGACAACTACTTTCCCATTGGAAAAGGTCACAGGACAGCACCTTAAAAGTAGGCATCAGGCCGCTCTCATGCATCTTTTAGTAATCCTTCACAAAAACTTCACTAGCACATTGGAAATAGCTCATGGGCTAGGAAACCAAGGAGGTTATATGCACCAAAAAATTCCAAAAGAATGACTGTAATACCATTTAATTTTCCAATAACAGGTGCATGGAACACAAATTAAATATCCAGATTCCAGGTCAAAAAGACAAACAAAAATTAGCTTTTGAGGATGCAAATTCCCTTTGCTTCCTCTCAGCGATATATTGATGGCGGTTAACAGACACAGCAAACATCCAACTTCCAGGCTTGTGCCACTGTTACTCAGCACATAGGAAATTAGTGCCCAATCTGTATCTTCATACAGTAATATTGCTGAGAGGAGCTGAATCTACGTACAGCAAACCATGACACTGTCCCTTGATACTCACACTATATTGGGATCTGGATTAGAAATTTGATCAGTGTGGGAGCTGCAAGAAACTGAAGTAGGAGAAAGCAGTGTTGATTTTATAATCAATTATTTTTGTCAAGTATTGACATGTCAACCATTTTATTTGCTTCAGTTTCCAAAGCATCAATGCATTTCTAAAATCCTAACCTCAGTAGACTTATAACCGAAGCTGCAAAAGAGCATCTGCAACAGTCGTCTCTTTCTTAACAACTTAAATTTGACGTCACATTACACAACTGTATTCTTTTTCTCACCTGGCTTAAAGGGAAAATTATCCATCATTTGAAGCCCACTAATTATCAGTAGAGATGGTTTAAATTGCTGGAGTTGTTCCTGAAAGTCCTCGAGTGACTCCAAAATGGGATTAGATGAGTCATGGTGGACTATGAACCTAAGAGATCAAGCAGTGGACTATTTTCAGGGGTTAAAACCGTCAAGTACAGTACATTTAGCAAATTGACATTAACATGTTAAGAAGTAAACTACCACAGAAAGAAAGCACATGTGGACCACACATGAAATCACCATGTTACTTTACAGCTTTTCACCTTCACCTAAGGAAACATCATTTCTTGGTTGATGTGCTAGATTCAAAACATGCTCTAAACTGAAACACTCATTTTACACATGTACGCTGCCCTAAAGGCAGCTCTGAAACATAAATGAATCACTCTACAAGTATCCTCAGATAGTTTCATCCCATCTCTGGAGCAAAACACCGAAGTGTCTGGAACATATCATAGGGCACAGAGAAATGAAGTTTCAGACCTTCCCTACTCAGTTGTCAATTGAGCTGCACTGGAAATTCATTGAGTATGGATGCACTAAAAAGGAAAACTTTCTGGGAACTTCATGCCTTCTGTTTCTATCTAAATAAAAAGGATAGAACAATAGTTGCAAGCCATGACGGCAGCTGGCAGAAAATTATGACAGCTGCAGAGGTATCAAACTAGATTGTAAAATTATAGGGGAAAACTTAAAAATGAAAACCCAAAGATTTTAAATACCAATTTGTATGCAAATTTTTTCACAGACATTTTGTTTTACTTTGCACGAGTTGGTCTATAAAATAAGTTATGACGAATTATCAGCATGTAACCTGGCTTAATTATTTTATTAAAATTGAATGATGATTTAGTCAATAACATTAATCATTAGTTTGCACAAACTGTTACGTTACAAACCTGTTTGCTCGTCTAGACACCAGCTTCCCCCATTTGGCACCAGTTGAATACTCTAGAATTAGATGAATGTCAGTTTCATCTACTGGTTTGCTTGTAACTAGAAAGGAAGTAAAATAATTGTTTGAAGAATCTAGTATATATGTTATTTTTATTATAAAGCCATTAACTAAAACATCAATATTACAACTCTAAAAAAAATATATAGTTTATGCCAATCAAGTTAAAGATTTTAAGCTACTGATGACAATGAAACTGTTAAACATACTTTGCATGTAGAACAGAGCACACATGAGCATCAGTAGTAACAGCGCAAAAGGTATCATAGATTTTCTGAACTCCACTTCCCACTTTGAGGGCACGATCAACAGCAAAACCCTGGGACTTCAAAAATCGCTTATTAAGTTTGCAGGCTGCCATTTCTGCAACTACAGCATTGTATAAATATATTAAAATCCTGCATTGGCATTCCAACATATTGCACTGCTGCTCAATAGGACATGAAATCACAAAAGGTTAGTATACAGGTACAGCAAGTAAATAGGAAGGAAACAGAATGTTGGCCTTTATTGCAAGGGCAATGGAGTATGAAAGCAGGGAAGTATTGCTACAGTTGTACAGGGCATTGGTGTAAGAAATTGGGGTCTTTTATAAGCAGGTATTTTCTGTATTTTATAGGATTAGCTAAACAGCCTTGATTTCTCTGGAAAGAGGATTTCTAAACACTTTGACTTCTGAACAGTCTTAGTTCAGGCTGCCATGTTGACATACCTAAACTGGTAGAATGGCATCTTGTGCACTCCCTTATCTACACAAGTGTTTAGAAAGGGCCAGGATATGACCCTCAGCAAGATGTAAACTAAAAAGCTGAACCGAGCAGGGTGACACACAAGGCAGGGGACATTCCATTGGTCAGAATAGTTAGGTAGATGATTGGTAGCTTACCCAGTGTAAAAAAAGTATGTCATACTGGTGGGAGGAAAGAGGGAGGAATTGTTGGTGAGGTGGCAGTGCTCGTCATGCAGCTGCCTTCTTCAGATGGAAGATGGACAATGAGGAGGAGGAAGCCAGAGAGAAGAGCCCCCTAACACTGATTAGAGAGCAGAATGCTGTTATCACAAGCTACTGAGATCAGCATAGTCTGTGCCAACTGTCCATCCATCCTCTGGAATCAGTAAACGGCTCTCAACTGTCATGGGTTGTATACTCTTTCCTGTCTAATTAGTTAATGCATCATATCCAAACTGCTGTTTCTTAATAAACCATCTTAAAATTACTTATGGCTAGTTGACTGCCTATTTAGGTACCTGTGGCACTGAACCCTGGAATCTTACATTGGTGACACCACACCTGGATTACTGTGCACAGCTTTGGTCTCCTTACTTGAGGGATATATTTGCATCAGAAGCAGTTAAGAGAAGGTTCACCAGGCTGATTCCAGGAATGAAGGAGTTGTCTTATGAGGAAAGGTTGAGCAGTTTGGGTCCATACACAATGGAATTTAGAAAAATGAAAGGTGATCTTATTGGAACGTAGATTCTGAGGGGGCTTGACAGGATATATGGGAGGATGTTTACTCTCATGGGAGAAATCCAAAACAGGGGGCACAACTTAAAAATAAGTGGTCGCCTGTTTAAGATGAAGATGAGGGAGAATTTCTTCTCAGGGTTGTTAGTCCTGGGAATTCTCCTCCAGAGAGCAATGGAGGCTGGGTCATTGAACATATTCAAGGTCAACTTAGACAGATTTTTAAAAAAAATCAACAAGGGAGCTTTGGGGGACTGGCAAGAAAATGGAGTTAAAGCCACAATCAGATCAGGCATGATCTTATCAAACTGCGGAGCAGGCTCAATGGCCCAAATGGCCTACTCCTGCTCTTGTTTGTTTCTTATGATCTTGTAGGACCTGGAAATTTTGGAATTGACCGATTGAAATTTCAATAGGTGGAAAAGAAGGTGGGGGGAGGGAGGGGAATTAGAGTGGGATACCACCAATCACTCCCACACAACAATGTTCCCTCAAAGCTGCATGGCCAAGCAGCAACCTCAAAAAGATACCATGCAGGTCTCATTCTGTAGTAAATAACAGGTGCATGACCACAAAAATTTAAAAGAGGCTGGGCACAGCAATTAATTTTTAAAGGAACACGATGTGAGGGCATCATTATCATAATCCTGGAGTCACTGATGAATATAAGAGGAGATTAAAAAAATTAAAAAGACAAGAAAAGCTAGTACCTTATTCTGCTAAATATTAAAAATCTCTTCCCTGACAAACAGGTTAGAATTACAAGACTGAAACTAGGTTTGATTACAGTAAAACTAAGTGCACAACCATTATGCCCCATCCACTATTACAGGGTACACTATATTTCTCTAAAAAGAAAATAATGGGCAAATTGATGACTTTACATCAACTGGATAGGAACACATAACAACACTAATTTAAATTAAAACAATTCTGAAAGCGATTTATATTAAAAAAATAGTATGAATCAAGAAGTTGATACAAAATTGAAGCACCTCAAAAGGAGTAATTCATAAACCTTTGCAAATTATAGTTCAAATGCAAGGCATGTTCTTGTCCACATTGGAATACTTTGTATCAAGATAGCAATTGAGCACAAAGAAAAAAAAACACATTCATCCTACTTATTATTCTTACAAGTATTCTTCATACAAGCAAGTTACGAACAGTTTCTTAAGAGCTCTTTTTCCCCTGCTCTATGCCCAACCACAAAATTGATTTCCAGGGTTGGTCAAATGCTACAAATGGTCACTAGGGGGTATGCAAGATCAGCTCAGTGACTCATCTACCACATTTTCTTCCAGTCCAATTGAATGTACCTTATTTCAGAAGTATAGTATGTTCTAACAGCATACATGAAATTGTGAACTAGATGATAGAAAGCCAATTAGATGGACTTTGATCTTTATCATCTAGCAACTTGTGATTCCATCATTATATCCCCAACCAAAAGCACCAATAAGATCACCACCCCAGCAGCATCTGATATTCCACCAAATTACTTGATATCTCTGACTGGAGGTGCAAAGTGGTTGATCAAATTCCACTGATTTTTTTTTTCCCCTGCCCTTGCCAAGTATGCACCATTCAATCAGTGCCTTGCATGATGTCAATTTGCTCCCAAACCTTGAATCAGTTATATTCTCCTTTAACTCTTCTGCTTCATTTACCTGCACTACCCCCCCACCCACCCCACCCCACCCCCCACCACCCCCCCCCCCCCCATCTCCCACTCATTGCTATATTCAAATTTCTATTCTGCTCTCCTACATGTTACCCTGCATCAAAACATTGGTATCCAATTATTGCAAATTTGCTGCATTATGAATCAAAGGAAGACTCTGATCAGTGAAAGGCCCTCATCCTCAAAATCCTTATCGGTGTTTGCTACTACCAAATTCAACTACTTCACTGCCTTCCTGGTTGACCTCCCGCCCTCCATAAACTCCATGTTGTTCAAAACTCTGCAATTTGTGCCTTGCCTTACACCAAGATGTGCTCACATCTCACTCCTTCCTTCAATGGATCCCTATTCCAATCCATTAAAATAAAAATTGTCACTCGTGTCTACAAACCTCAAGGTCAAGCTGCACTCTTATCTTGGAGATCTCCTTCAATCTTATGACCCCTCTCAACTATTGCCCTTCTGACTATTGCTCAACCACACCATTTGTGACAGAAAACTTTAGTAGCTTAGTCTTTTGGGAATTCTCTCCATGTCTTGTTGACTCATTCTTAAAAACTTCAAAACCCATTTTGTCAATCAGCCTTTCCTACACAATCCACTTTGTCATGACAATTTTCTTACATCAGTGAGACACTTTGGGATGTTCTGTTAACTGGAGGTGCTATACCAAGCTACTCATGTAGGCTGGTGCTTCCAAGATTATGCAAGTGAATTTAAGTCAAATATTACTTTATTGGTACAGACCAGTCACATGCTCCTGAAGGACCTCAATAAGGTCAGGCGTAAGATGACTTCCCATGAGGACTTCACACCCTTCCTTGGCAAGGCGATTTGCCATGACTGGTGCATTTCCACCTAATGACCATCGTACGCGAGGGAGACCCTGAGTGGCTTTCACCAACTCACGAAACAGTGTTTCATTGGAAATAAAACGTCTGGAAAAAAAAACACAATTTTGCCATTTTTTTTAAGAATAGGATCATAGGATTTTAATAGGATGGGAGGCTGCTACTTGGCCCTTTGCACCTGTTCTGCCTCTCAAATAGTTATCCATTCAGCCTTGTTCCCCATACCTTGATCTTTAAAATATTTATCCTCTTCTGTTTTAAAAAGTATTAACATTATGCCTTCCCTCCATTTCTAGTAGGGAACATCATGATCTCGCGCTTTACATAAATGTTCTCATGACTACACCCTTTATTCATTTGCTGGCCATAAATTTGTTCTCTAGTTAGCAGCTCAAACTGTGGAAATAGTGCTGCCCCAGTTCACAAACCATTCACAATTTTGAATACCTCCATCAAATCTTCAGTTTTTTTTCTTGTTTTAATGAAAAGAGCCCCAGTTTCTCTCATCTCTTCCCATAACAAAAGCCATACATATGTCATATCATGAAAGCAAATATCACCTGAACCCTTTCCATGGTGCTAGCATACTTAGACAAAAAAAACCCCACCAATCACCTTGATTTATATAGCACCTTTAACAAGACAGAATCTAACCATCGTGCTATGATGTTTAACAGCATTACCATCACTGAATTCCCTACACTATGAACATCCTGGAGGTTGCCACTGACCAGGAACTGAACTGGACTAGCCATATAAATACTGTGCCTTCAAGAGCAGGTCGGAGGCTGGGAATCATGCGAATATTAACTCACCTCCTGACTCCACAAAGCCTGTCCACCATCTACAAGGACTAAGTCAGGAGTGTGACGGAATATTCCCCACTTGCCTGGATGAGTGCAGCTCCCACAACACTCAGGAAGCTTGACACCGTCCATGACAAAGCAGTCCGCTTGATTGGCCCCACATGCGCAAACGTTCACTCCCTCCACCACCAACACATAAGAGCAGCAGTGTGTACCATCTACAAAATGTACTGCATCCCTATTCAGGTGAATCCAGAAATTCACCAAGGCTCCTTCGACAGCACCTTGCAAACCCATGACCACTACCATCTAGAAGAACAAGGGAAGCAGATAGATGGGAACACCACCACTTGAAAGTTCCCCTCCAAGTCAGTGACCAATCTGACTTGGAAATATATTGCTGCTCCTTCACTGTTTCTGGATCAAAATCCTGGAACTCCTTTCCTAATAACACTGTGGGTGTACCTACACTACATGGACTCAGCGGTTCAAGAAGGCAGCTCACCACCACCTTCTCAAAGGCAACTAGGGATGGGCAATAAATCCTGGCCCAGCCGCAAAGCCCATCTCCTGTGAATGAATAAAAAAATCATGAGGAGGCTGATAGAGTAGCTAGGGAGAAACTGTTACGGCTCATAAAAGGATCGAGAACGAGAGGGCACAGATTTGAAGTGATTTGCAAAACAAGCAAATGTGATACTGAAAAAAAGCTTTTCCACACAAGGAGTGGTTCGACTCTGGAATGCACTGCCTGGGAGTGTGGTAGGGGCAGGTTCAATCGAGGCATTGAAGAGGCCATCAGATGATTATGTAAATAGAAACAAACAATGTACAGGGCTATGGGGAAAAGGCAAGGGAATGGCACCAAGTTATAATGCTCATTTGGAGAGCCGGTGCAAAATGACTGGACAATGGAAAGAGGTAGAGAAGTTTAAAGAGGGAATTCAAGAGCTTAGGACCTCAGCAGCTAAAAGCCATGACCAGCAATGGTAAAACAATTAAAATTGAAAACGCACAAGAGGTCAGAATCGTAACAGTGCAGATGTTGGAGGGATATAGGGCCAGAAGAGATTAGAGATAGAAAGGGGTGAGGCCATGGAGGGGTTTCAAAACAAGGATGAGAATTTTAAAACCAAGATATTGCTTAATCAGGAACCAATATAGGTCAGTGAACACAGACAATGCTTGAATGGGATATGGTACAATAAGGAAGATGCCCAAAATATTACTCAAAACTACCACCTACATACTGCTATAGCATCCCATCTTTAGCTTTCAGCTCTATGTCTTTATTTATAAAGCTTAATAACCCATCTGAATTTTCTTAAAGTATGGAAGAAATAGCAGAAGAAATATAAATTTCAGTTAAGGCTGATGGGTTAAGTTAAAATAAGGCAAGTCACCAAGTCTGAACAGATTTTATGCAAGGGAGCCTGACAGTAGCAGATACCAAAAATTAGTCTACAACCCTCCCAATACTGTGACTTCTATCTCTTGCTGTGCCAGTGTTTGGCCATTGGTTATACTGTTTTATTTTGGCTTCAGTCTGTTCCTTGGGTCAAAGTACAAACCCCAAGCACCACTACATTGTATGGGTGACCTCCAACTTCATCACCTTTCTGCCCTGCAACCAATTCTATAAACCTCCTGGATCTTCATATCCACACAAAATTAAACTTCTGTATTTCCTGATACCCTACCCTCAAATAACTCTGATGTCACTTGTTAAATCCATCTCCAAATGACGACTGCAGCCCATCCACAATCACTCCCTATACCACCAGTGCAAGGTGGCAGCAGTGTGTACCATCTACAAGATGCACTGCAAGAACTCACCAAGCCTTCTCCTACAGCACCAACCAAACCCATGACCACTACCATCTAGAAGGAAAAGAGCAGCAGGCATATGGGAACACCACCACCTGGAAGTTCCTCTCCAAGCCACTCACCATCCTGACTTGGAAATATATTGCCATTCCTTCAGTCACTGGGTCAAGATCCTGGAACTCCCTTCCTAACAGCACTATGGGTGTACCTACAGCACAGGGATTGCAGAGGTTCAAGAAGGCAACTCACCACCACCTTCTCAAGGGCAATAAATGATGATCAAGCCAGTGATGCCTGCATCCCATGAACGAATAAAATAACATTTTCCATCCACTCCCCATACCCCTTGATTCTCAATGCCCGTGTTTTAGATTGCCCAACCAACGGAAACAATCTCTCAGCTTCCACCCTAGCAAGATTCTTCAGAATTTTGTAATTTCAATTAGATCACCTCTCATTCTTCTAAACTCCAGAGAATACAAACCCAATTTACTCAGCCTCTCATCACAGGCCAGCCCCATCATCCCAGGGATCAATTTAATGAACCTTTACTGTACTGCCTGCAATGCCAGTATATCCTTCTTAAAATGTGGAGACCAAAACTGCACACACTACTCCAGATGCAGTCTCACCAAAATCCTGTAGTATTGGACCTCTAAGCCCCCTAATATTGTCTCATTTATTATCAGTTTTTTTTTAAAAATTGTACCCCAATAATTATTAGATAACCAAGTCTATATGGCTTGAGTTTCCATATCCATTTGCTGACGCATTGTGGCTACCACTCCAGACAACTCCATCACTTCTATTTCCAGTTTTTTTTTTTAAAACTCTGTTATTCCTCCTAGATCCTTTCCTTCAATTGCCATGCCTCTTTTCACTTCTCCCCATCAGGTAGTGTACCATTCCAATTCCCAATGATACTTGGACTTCCAGCTCTCCTGCTGCCATTAAAAGCAGGATGGCATCTTAGATAAACCTATAACTTACTTCTGTTTCTCCCTTGGCATCCTCCAATGGGTTCCTCTAGGCTCTTGGAACAGTCTTATTTTGAAGCAGCAACTCCAACTACCCATTCTACTATCAAACAAAATTACCATCCAGCTTGTACTCTAGAATTAATCTTGCCAATTTCCTTCCCACACAATTCACCCTTCCCATTGCTGACCCTGTCAAATCTGCCAGGGGATCTCACCACCCTTTCTACATATCCAAGAATGTCTGTTCAATTATAAACAAGGCTCTTGCCATCCATGAACTTACTGTGGATCATTGCACCTGCATCATAGCCTTGACAGAAAGCCTTCCCACTAAATAAAGTCTTTCTGCCTGACTATATATACTATATATATATTCCTCAGCCTAAACTGTCATGACAACAATGTGGCTCTTATCACCAAATCACATCTTGGCCTGACCCAACTCCAATGGCACTTTTCCCTTCTTTGAAGATTTCAGCTTGTTCCACCCCTTCTAACTCATTTAAAATCTTTGTTCTCCAACACCAAAAGTGCGATAAAAATTCTCTCATCTTTATTGCTTTCATCCCTCAGCCTCTACACCAAACAGCTTCTCATCCTCTGACTTCAACCTCCATCTCAACTTATCATGCACATTCTCTCCCTCCTCTGACTGCACTTCCCTTTTACCCTGCCTTAATCTCTGCCATGTTAACTCCAACTCACTCTCAGCCACCCCCTTGACCTCGCTACTTCCATCACATCAAATCACAGATTAGGTCTTTCCTAATCACTTCCTTGTATCACTCTCCATCCACATTTCCCCCTTACAAACTACCTCCTGTGTCCACCCCGGGAGAAATAAACTACATCCAACTGGAAACTACACTTTCAAAATCCCAATCGATTAGCTTTTGGCAAAAAAAAAAAATCAGTAGATGGAGAACCAAGTGCAATCTTACCTACACCTTTGATGCCCTAGTCCCCAACAAAACCATTAGTCTCTCAGCTTGGCAGTTTTCCCAGTACGGCTCTCCTGACCACTCCCTCATGTCCTACTAACACTGACTTGAATGGAGAAGTCAGGCAACTGGTTTGACCATACACTGCCAGTTCTAGCAGTACTGCGAGGTTCTGCTCTCATTTGCTCACTATTCCCAGATCATCCTGAAATCCAGTGATAACCTCTTGGCTTCTTTTCTCTACTACAAAGAATTTTCTTTAAACTCTCTTCTCCACCATAATCTAATATTAAGTGCAACAGCATAAACTAACTTTTGTCACTAAGATTGAGGCCAATCAGATGCCTCTGCCACTTCCCTCCATTCCACCAGCCCATTGGGCCAAACTTTCTCAAAAGTTCCTCGCTGCCCTAGCCCTGAATTGACATTTTTTTTTCTAGTTTCTCTCCCATCTCCCTTCATGTCCTCTGAGCTTATTTGACACTATTCCTACTAATCTGCTGACCACCCAACTTTCCTTCCTGGTCCTTATCCAATTCTCATCAAGTACTGCCCTTCTTCCCTGTAAATCAGCCATCATTACCCCTCCCCTGAAAAAGGCTTCCATTGGCTTCACCTTCCTTGCACTTTACTCCCCATGTCCAACCTGCTTTCCTCTCCATAGACTTTGATTATGTTGTCACCTCCCAAATCCATGCCCTTCTTTTCCAGAACCCCACATTTGAATCCCTTCCATCACGGTTGCCACCCCACCAATGATCAGAGCAGTTCTGGTTTAAAGTCACAAATGATGTCCTAATTAACTGTGACAAAGGTAAATTATCCTTCCTTGTCCTTCTCAATTTGTATGCAACCTTCGACAAGTCAGCCACCCCATCTTCCTTCAACACCTTTCCACTGTCATTCCCACTGAGTGGACCTACACTTTTCTTGGTTCCAATCTTGTCTGTAAACATAGATTCACTTGCAATGGCTTCTCATCCCACTCTCATTTTGTTACCTCTGGTGGCCCCCAAGGACCTAGCCTTGCTTTCCTATTTCCCTGTGCCAGTTGTGGCTTGGTTGGCAATACACCCACCTGAGTCAGAAGGCTCCAGGTTCAAGTCCAATGTGCACAAAAATCAAGGCTAACACTGCAATACTGAGGGAGTGCTACATTGCTGGAGGGGCTGTCTTTTGGATGAAATATTAAATTGAGGCCCTGCTTGCCTTTTCAGATGGATGTAAAAGATCCCATGGCACTATTTTGAAGTGAAGTTTTCCCTTGAGATCCTAGCTATCGTTCAACATCGCAAAAAACAGATTACCTGGTCATCATCACATTGATATTTGTAGGAGTTTACTGTCTGCAAATTGACTACTGTATTTTCTCCATTACAACCATGACTACAAAGTATTTCACTGGGTGTAAAACAAACAGACATCCAGCAGTTGTGAAAAGCCTTAAATAAATTCAATTCTTCCCATTTACAAGCTTCATCTTGGTAACATCATCCAAAAGTGTTAATTTTCACATGTATGTTAATGCCAGCTCTACCTCACCACCACTTCTCAACAGCTGTTATCATCAGACTGCTTGTGCGACATCCAGTATTGGATGAGTATAAATTTCCTCCGCCTAAACATTGAAAAGACTAAAGCCATTGTCTTTGGTTCTTGCTACAAACTTCATTCCCGAGCTACCAACAAAATCCTACATATCCACATTAACACTGAACACCTATTTCAACCTCCTTAACATCACCCAACTCTGCCCTTGTTGCACTTCATCTGCTGCTGAAACTCTCACCATGTCTTTGTCACCTCTAAACTTGACTATTCCTATCCATTCCTTGCCAGTCTCCCACATTCTACCCTCTTTAAACGTGATGTCATCCAAACTCTTCCTCCATTCACCAATGCTTTCTGATATACAGACTCCAGGTCAAACAGTTTATCAATATTTAAATTCTCATCCTGGTTTATCCCCCAGTTCCTATCTCTAATCTGCCCAGCCCCACAACCCTCCAAGATATCAGACGTAATCTAACTTTGGCTTCTTGGGCATCCCCAATTTTAATTGCTCCACCATTGGCAGCCGTGCCTTCAGCTGCCTGGGCCCTAAACTCTGGAATTCCCTTCCTATATCTCTGTTCTCATTCCTCCTTTAAATCTACCTCTGACCAAAGTTTTGGCTATCTACTTCAATAGTACCATGGATAGCTCAGTGTCAAATTTTGCTTTGTAAATGCTCCTGTGAAGCACCCGAGGACATTTTATTACCTTAAAAAAGGTGCTATATAAATATATGTTTTGTTGTTAACAAAGAAAATTCTGATGGGTTACATTTAGATGCAGCATGTTATCAAAAGCCTTGCTTTTGGAAGTAATTAGGCCACAGGTGCAATTAAAAGGAAGTTTTTTTTGAAAAAAAATGATTGGTTATGAATGGAACTGCACTAACATGGAAAGTGGTCACTAGTGATTTGCCAGAGGATCAGCACGTATGTGCATACATGTAATTGGAGCTGGAAATAGAACAAAGCTTTAAATTTACAGACAGCAACAGGAAAACCAAACAAAACAGTTTTGGATCAGTTGGCAAGGTGTATTGAGTAGGAAATGACACATGGACAAATTCAAAGTTCGCTAGAGGCATAAGGAGGGGACAAAGTGCAAATTCTAAAAGTGTACAAAGAACTCAAACAGCCATACATTTGAATAATGTGACCGATTTTCACTGCCATGCTAAAAAAGGCAATGGATGTAATGCAGAAAAGGCAACCAAAGAGAAACCTTGAAAAAGGCATCTGAACTATGAGTAAACATTAAAGGCTCGAAGGACATTATTCAAAATAAGGTCAATTGACTCCCAATTGTGTGTGTAATATATACATATACCCACAAATTATGTAATCAGGGTGCACAAGCTCAAGCTTATGAAGGAAAGAGTATTCAGTTTTAATTTAACAAACTAATTAGATTGTCATGAATATATGGAAAATACTGCTCAGGAAGGCAGCTGGCGTGAACAATTAATGAGAATTAGAAAGATCATTAAATGGTTGAGCGATTGAACAATTAGTTTTTGGGGACCAGTAATTTGAGCTATAGTCTTTTCCATCCTTAACTTTATGGAAAATATATAACCTAGGTGCATTTCATAGTTTTAGAAAAATGCATTCCACGATGCAGAACTGACATATACAGATAAGGAGGGTCGAGGCCCAATCGATCACTGGTCTACAGCAAGTTAGCTAATCTCAGGCAATGATGCTGGACACATTGTAAATGGACTTAAACCTCAGGAAGGAAAAAATACAGCCAGGGCTCAAATGACTACCCAGAATATCAAAATTCAGCAAATATAGCTTTTATTAAATCATTTTTTCTACTATTCAGGCTATATAATCAATTTTCTAGTTACAAAAGGAATGATGCCTATCTAAAGTTAATATTTAGGTCACCTTTTTATGGAAAATGAAGAGGTTAGGGAAAATGCTGTGTTCATCAAGGAGATGCTAGTGCAGAGAAAGTTTTTTAAAAAACTATTTGCACCAAGTGGCACTTGTCAGCATTCTCAATTCAAGGCCAGATGCAGCATGAACTCTAACCTCCCTAACAGGATATTAACCCAAACTCTGAAGAACATTAATGTGCCAATATAAATATTTCTTCACCGTGTACACCGGCCATCCTTGTAACTTCTTTAAGCTAGGATGATG
The DNA here is from genome assembly GCF_017639515.1 of Carcharodon carcharias. Taxonomy (NCBI): domain Eukaryota; kingdom Metazoa; phylum Chordata; class Chondrichthyes; order Lamniformes; family Lamnidae; genus Carcharodon; species Carcharodon carcharias. Next base: position 214,244,224 of record NC_054468.1, read on the forward strand.
AACAGTTAAGGATGCATTTACAGTACGGCACCAGTGTAAACATGTTCTTGGTTAGCTATAGCAAAATAAATGCACAAAAGGAAAAGTATTTTATTTCTCAGCCAAACCATGTCATCTCAAGGCACCCAAATTTTTAGAGTAACGTGCAACAAAGAATTCCCTGTGCTCTGCACGCCAACTCAGCAGTTTGCAAAAATAATTTAAGTGACTATTCTATTGTTGTTGAATATTACAATTACTGTTATAATAATCTGACTGAATGATGATTTGGTCCAGAAAAATAAACAATTAAAACCCAAACTTGCATGACAATTGCTGATATACCAACAGATTCAGAAAACAAAAACAGCAATTTCTTTAAAACTGGTTTTAAATGCATATATGATTATAACGCTCTCTGAAGTTGTGTGGTCACCACATTCTACACTTTCCACAGGCCATAAAGCATCACCAACAACTGAAGCTATCAATGCTCAATATGCTAAGGTTCATTCATGCTAATGCCTTACTCAGATGCAGCTCCAGGAGGAAAGAAGTATGCAAAGCTTTCAGCCAACTGTTCCTCTGATGTAATGAAATTATGATGGACAGGATTCTTGCTTGGTTTGATGCCAGCTTTCTTTAACAAAGCAACTCCATCTGCAACAATGTCAAGACAGCCACCAAAACCTACAGCAGGGGAAAATAAGAAATCCCTAATTAATGTTTTCAAGAAAACAAAGTGTAGTTACTACAGTAAGGTAGGAAACACAGCAACTAAATTGCACACAGCAATGTGATAATGATAAGATAAATCGGATTTTAAGAGCTGATTGAGGGATAAATATTACCCAGGACACATGTGATACTCCCAAATTCTTCTTAGAAATGCCATAGGATCTTTTACATCCACAAGGCAGTTAGAACCTCAATTTCACATCTCATCCTAAAGGTGAAATCACCAACAATGCAACACTTGTTCAATATTGTGTTGGAGTGACAGCCTAGATTTTGTGCTCAAGTGTGACTTGAATCCACACCTTTCTGACACAGATGCAAGAGTGCAAGTCACTGTGTCACTTGATACTCCCCCAATTTTGACATCCATCAGCAGAGAGTGTTACAAGGCCAGAATCCCTTACTTGGGCAGGATCATGACGTAGCAAGAACAAAGGCCTGAAGTGTCACGGTGATGGGAAACTGACAGAGCTACCTAGAACTTCAGCAACTAATTACAGACATATTGAACTGTTTAAAGACGACCTGAAAACAAACTGAACAAAATGGCTACCACAAGTCACATGATGACTGATACTGTAAACATGACTAATTTTCTGGTAAGTTTCTAAGAATTGCACTGCAGACCTGCTACATGGAATTTCACATCTAAGGAGTGCCAAGGTCCACTTCAAACGGACATTTTTGAAAGGTATTAAAAGATACGAAGTGCTGGATTTTGATCAGACACTCACATTCAAAACCCCCATGGAGGATGACATTACCCCTATCACCTGTTGATTTATATATTAAAATGTGCCAAAAGTTTGAGATGCAAAGATAAAAAACTGGGGTTAATTGGTTTACAATGAATGGAATTCAGACAGGAGTTAAAGTTAAACAGTTCTACTAAGCAGAAGAGAAAGAACAAGCAGGAGAAAAAAACATGAGAGTCATCTAAAACACTTGGAAAAGAGCAGGACCTCTCTCACTGAAGCTAAAAAGGATGTCTTCATGAAGTGCAGGCATTAACAGAGTCAGCTCCAGATTTCTACAGGAAACCAATGAACTTCAAACAGCCACAATGTTATACAATCTATGCCCGCAAAGATGTGCGTGGTGTTATGTCTTTATTATTTTTAACTCATGTTTAAGTAACTGATAAACTTGACCTTTTTCCTCAAGAAAGCCTGGTTTGATTGGCTCCTTATTAACAAAAATACATTTGGATTGGAAAAGGCATTTACAGGGAAAACATTTAAAACAAAAATTGTTGCGACCAACTCAGGAGGCTGAATAGAAGAGGAGCCAACTTACTTCTTCTCATCCTGTTGTAACAGAAGTTGAAACCTAGACAGGGACTGAAAGCAGAAGTTCAGGTTCATCAGGCAGTATCCTTCCTACATACCCAGAGTCTCACCTCCACTGTACATTGCCGTTGAGGTGACTGTGGTGGGGAAGAGACCATAGTTCACCTTCTTCTGGAAAGGGTCTTTGCAAAGAAGGTTTTTTGTCGAGATTCATCCTGAGCGGTTCTGTGATGCAGGACTTTCTACTTATGGCTGTTCCCAGGGGGACACAGACAAACATCAACTGCAGCTGGAGGATCATCAACTCTGAAACATTGTAACATTGTAAAACAGTCAATGCCTCACCATCTGGTCACTGCATATTCAGAAATGAGCTCTTTAGTCTACACAAAACTAGCTGGTCTTCCAGTGCAAAGAGTTGCCCATGACCAAGGTCCAGGACCACGTGCTGAGGGATGCACTAAAGTTTGGGGCAGCTGCCACTGAGGCACAATGGGGAATTGTTGCTCTAAGGCCTTTCAGCCGTAGTACACCAAGGGGCTGGACAAAGTATAGAACCCTCAAGCTGTATGACTCATATTGAATGTATACAAATATTGCATGTGTCAATTGAATTGAAGCACCTGAGTACAACATGATTTATGTAGAAAATCTGAATGTCATTTCAAAATGGTCATTACAGAAAGTGCAATGTTTTGTAATGTTCTTAGTTATTTTAAGTATATTTTTGCAAAGAAAAAAGTAGAAATTCAAGAGACACAAAAACAGTGGCAGAATCGGACAGAGTCAACATGGATTTACGAAAGGGAAGTCATGCTTGACAAATCTATTGGAATTTTTCAAGAATGTAACTGATAGAGTTGATGAGGGGAGCCAGTGGATGTGGTTTATTTGGACTTTCTGAAGGCTTTCGACAAAGTCCCACATAAGAGATTAGCGTGTAAAATTAAAGCGCATGGGATTGGGGGTAGTGTATTGAGATGGATAGAAAACTGGTTGGCAGACAGGAAACAAAGAGTAGGAATAAACGGGTCTTTTTTCAAATGGCAGGCAGTGACTAGTGGGATACCGCAAGGATCGGTGCTGAGACCCCAACTATTCACAATTTATATTAATGATTTAGGTGAGGGAACTAAATGTAATATCTCCAAATTTGCAGATGACAAAGCTGGGTGGGAGGGTGAGCTGTGAGGAGGATGCAGAGGTGCTTCAGTGTGATTTGGACAAGCTGAGTGAGTAGGCAAATGCAGTATAATGTGGATAAATGTGAGGTTATCCACTTTGGTAGCAAAAACAGGAAGGCAGATTATCTGAATGTCTATAAATTAAGAAAGGGAATGTGTAATGAGACCTGGGTGTCCTCGTACACTAGTTACTGAAGTAAGCATGCAGGTGCAACAGGCATTAAAGGAGGCAAATGGTATGTTGGCCTTCATAGTGAGAGGATTCCGAATACAGGAGCAGGGATGTCTTGCTGCAATTATACAGGGCCTTGGTGAGACCACACCTGGAATAGTGTGTCTTAATAGAGGTATGATAATGAGCAGTCTGAGCTGGGACCAGAGGCCTGAGGGACCTTAACAATATTCAGATGATCTTACCTAGAGGTAGATGGTGCAGCAGGACCAAAACAGTTTAGAATTATGGCTGGTGAAAGCTGGAAATCAGAAAAATGCTATATTGCCACTTGCTGAACCATACTGATGGGCCAATGCTTCCGTACAGATTTCCATTATAACTACATATGCCAGCTTTGATGATGTTTAATATTGAATGTGAAAACAGAACCATACAGCACAGGAGACCTTTCTGCCCATCAGGTGTCTGCTGGCTCTTTCAAAAAGCCATCCAAGTAGCCCCATTCCTCTGTTCTTTCTTCACAAGTCTGTAAATTTTTCCTTTAAATACTATTCCCTTTTGAAAGGTGCTATTGAATCTGAAATGCAGGTCAAATGGAAGGGGGAAATTTGGAACATTCCTCTCATCCCTTAAATGTAACTCCCTCCAGCCCTCCAAGATTTGTGTTCTTCTGATTCTTATTTGTTGTGCATCTGACCCAACATTGGCAGCAGTGTCTTTCAGCAGTCTAAGCCCCAAGCTCCTGGATTCTCTCCATAAACTGCTCCGCCTCACTTGCTTAAAAGCAACCACTAAAACCTACTTCTTTGATAAAGCCTTTGGTCACCTATCCTACTATACAATTTTGTTGCTAAGTGTAAAGTTGTGTTTGATAAATCCATGCAGTGAAGTGCCTTTAGATGTTCTGCCACATTAAAAGGGTGCTAGATAAATGTGAGATAAATGCAAGCACCTTTAATTATCTAGTCCTGCCTTACTCCTGTTTGTGTTTCCAAGAATGGGGAGTAAAGACAGACAATACATAACTACAGTCACTACTACACAGCAAATGAACTGGTAAAATTATAATAACAGAAAATTCAATAGTCAACAGGTCTGGCACTTGTTTTTACTTCAGATGTCCAGTACTGTATTCAAAGTATTTTGCTCTTGCACTGTTAAATATATATCTGCCTACACAATCAAATGTAATCTGCAAGGTGACACAATAATTGGCCTATGAACAGGCCAAAGGGCCTCCCTCTTGCTCAATGCTTTACAAGCTAACACACTGTTTCATCATTACTATTTCTATTACTATGGGGGAAGATGGTGGCATAGTGGTAATATCACTGGACTAGTAATCCAGAAGCCCAGGTTAATGCTCTGGAACTGTGGATTCAAATCCCATCATGGCAGCTGGTGGAATTTAAATTCAGTTAATAGATCTGGAATATAAAGCTCATCTCAGTAATGGCAACCATGACAACTATTATCGATTATTGTAAAAACCCAACTGGTTCACTAATGTCTTTTTGGGAAGGAAATCTGCCATCCTTACCTGGTCTGGCCTATATGTGACTCCAGACTGACCACAATATTGCTGACTCTCAACTGCCTGCTGAAATGGCCTAGCAAGCCATTGTTCAAAAGCACTTAGGAGTGGACAACAAATGCTGGCATTGCCAGCACTGCCCACATCCCATGAAAGAAAAAACCATATACAATGTAAACAGGACAATTTCAGTGCTGTGGCAAAGTGTACTTTAAACATGCAACATTCTGAAGACTGTTAATCAGTAGTAGGACAAATAATGCATTTTTAAATATCCAAATACTTCCATGTTGTTGGAAGAAAATATTGTTAAGCAGATGCAATATAGTACATAGATCATGATTCATTTGTCACTGCATTATCAGTCTATTAAAAGGTATATTTAAGTTCATAACCAACACGTTAAATACATAGAATCCTATCAAACAAAGATCAAAAAAAAGTGTTCATTTCCGAATGTGCAGTAACCAGATGGTAAGGCATTGACAGTTTTACAATGTTATGCAAATTACTTTACATTCAGAAAAGCAGTGAAACCTGTCCTGGGCTGAAATAGAGATTTACCTCTAAAGCAGTGTACTCCTGGGATGATCAATAGAACTGAACTCCGTTATAAGTTGGCACAACCACAAAGATGCATTACTTTAAATGCAGAGCAGGTTAAATCATTACAACCCAACAGATAACAAATTAATCCCACTGTCTCATTTGCAAACCTAATTATTCTCCCTATAAATAACCATAAATTTCATAAAGATGACTGAGAAAAGCCAAGAACTGATCCTATATGCTTCACCTAGTTATGCTTTCCAACTCTCAATTTGCAACCATGCTATCTTCAATGTAGTCCATCTATATAAAAATCTTGAATAAAAAAGCTAATCTGGCCACTAGATATTTAGTATTTCCATAGAAAGAAAAAACAAACAAGCAGCAACTTTGGATCATCTGAATCAGACTAGGTACAATCCCACAGAAAAGCAACTAATTCAAATTTTGAACAAGTTACTATTGCAAAAGCAAAATTTTTCATCGTAAAATCAGAAAACAAGGTGACAGCTAGAGACACTATGCGGTTATGTAAATAACTCAAATACATACAACAATTAAATAATTTGCCCTAAAACAAATCATTAAAAACTTATCTTCACATAATACTGTCATTTTCCCAAGAGAGGGAGCCTGGAACTCCTCTCTTGGCTACAACTGTGATTTATTGTTCATTAAGTTCCCTTACACTCAAAATTCCACATGCAGAGCCTGGGAGGAATTTGACTGAGCCACTTTAAACCATTTGAGTTAATTGAGTCCTATAGTATAATAATCTTTTCCATTTATGAGTATTTGAAATTCACCACTTTGTGCCCTTTTGCTTTAACAAATATGCAAAAAGAATGTAAACAGCTGAACACAGATAGAGATAATATTCAGAGGGGAATGAATGACAAAATTTGCTTTAAAAAACTGCATTAAATAAAGCTTATGGAAACTTATTGAGATTGCATTCACTTGGCAAACTCACTCATGGGGAAATAGTGGTGTGGTGATAAATGTCACTGGACTAGCATTCCAGAGGCCTGGGTTAATGCTCTGGGACAGGTGTTAAAATCCCATCATGACAGCTGATTAAGTTTAAATTTAATTTATAAAGTCTGGAATTGAAAGCTAGTTTCAATTAAAGTGACCTGAAACTAGTCTCATTGTCAGAAAATCCCATCTGGTTCACTATGCCCTTTAGGGAAGGAAATCTATTGTCTTTTCTTGGTCAGGCCTGAGAGACTCCAGACCCACAACATGGTTGAACTTAATTCTCCTCCAAAATGGCCTAGTAAGCTACTCAGTTCAAGAGAAATGAGGGATTGGCAACAAATGCTGGCTTTGCCACCAACACCCACTTCCTTAGAAAGAATAAAAGACACAGCACACCTTTTGATAAAACTTTTGTTTCTCCACTCCTGGCTCAAATCAGGAACACATAGCAAGAAACTGCAAACTGTGCCTTGTTATTTATCATCCAGTAACTTTAACAGAATGTTTAATATTAAATGGTATAAGGAAGGAATGCTAAGACAGACAATGACAGGGAGTGCACATGGAGATGCCTGAAGACAGCTGAATCTGGGAAAGGAGGAGGTTGGGCCCAGTAGTTTTAAATAGGACAAGGCCCCAAGATGAGTGTACCCATCCCAAAAACCACCAGATCACAGCAACCCCCACATACTTCAGACTCTTTTCCTAGAATCCTCTACCAGCCACTCCAAATGCTGAAACTCCTTTGTAGTGCTTACAAACCCTTAGGTTGCACTCAGTGCTTCTTGATGTTAGATTAGGGAAACTCCTCTAAGGGTGGTGGGGTCTCCATCTAGATCTGGTGAACTCAACTTGTACATATGCCCAGGATCCATTTTTCCATGCCCAAGAATACAAGCATGAAGTGTTCACCAGTTTGTTTGGGCAGCTACAGAACTGGGAAGCACCCAAAAATGCTATACAGTAGATCCAACTTATCATTTCAACTACAAAAGTATTCTACTTTTTGTATATGCCAGTTTAATTATTAAAAAGTTATTTTACTTTGATAAGTCACTCAGTACAGTACTTTAACTGCATCCATGAAGCACAGTGCTCAAAGAATACTTGGTAGCATTAAGCACCCCAAACAAGTTAATTACAATACATGTCCCTTATTCTAGAACTGTACACATTGCTCTTCGGGTCTGTTCCAGAGTTACAAAAGCTTCTTTCTGCAGGGATCTCACTTAAAATTGACTCAAAATATAGTTATTAGAATCTAAAACCCAGTCCAAGCACATCCAGGCTTTTTCCAATGATCCAAGCGATGCCCCAATGTTAAGAATTCAGTGTCTTTAGTACTGCTACTCAGCGTTCTTATAAAACCTGCAGCTAATCTAGAGCAATGCAAGGGAAATATTATTCACAACATAAAAACCATGCACTAAAAGGAAAACCAGTGAAACCAGGAAGTGTCTGTGTGCGCGCAAGATTCCTAAAATATAAACAAAACTATATTTGAGTCTACGGCTTTTAAGCACTGCAACAATTCAGCCCCTTAATTTCCTCTTGGTGATTCGACTATAAGTCGCCCCATTTCCTCCGTCACTATGCAAAAAGCTAAAAGCGAAAAACTGCGGATGCTAGAAATCCAAAACAAAAACAAAAATACCTGGAAAAACTCAGCAGGTCTGGCAGCATCTGCTGAGAGGAGCACAGATAACGTCTCTTTAACGCAAGATTCCTAAAATATAAACAAAATATTTGAGAGGTGAAGGTGGTGATATTATCTAAGGAATGTGCTAATTAAGAGTAGAAAGCAGGACAAGCAAGATACAGATAGCCCTAAGTGGGGGTGGGGTGAAGGAATCGAAAAAGGCTACAAAGCTTTCTACTTACACAAGAGTTCTAAAGGCTGCGTCAACTTCTTTTTACAGAAAAAAAATGAGCCTGCTATATACTTCCAGCAAACTGCATTTTTACCCTGGCTATTTCTATTTTAATGCTAACATTTCGCTGCTAGTATAAAGTTAAATTCTTAGGAAACATCAAGACAATACAGCTGAGATGGAGGGAGCTGCACAGTAGAAATCCAGACCTTTGGGGACGGTGATGAAAGCAAATGCGAGACGAGCAGCTTGTAGGTTTTTAAATGCCACATTTGAGCAAGGACAAGAAAAACATTGCGCAGATGTCGGAAAATGCAAAGCAGTGAAGTTTAAACTGACAGTCGATTTGCTTGCTTTAAAGCTGGTTTTTTTAATTTTTTTTTTAAAAAATCAGCATTTGGGGAACCGATCGCAAGAAGATCGTGTGTGATGATCTTCGATTCCTCACCTACTGCCACTCGGGGCCGCCGGTTCAGATCCACTTTCCTCTCGGCTTTCAGCAGCGACGACAGCACGGTCTCCAGCCGCGAGTCCAGCTCGTTGCCCACCTGCTGCCGGTACCAATACGCCGCGAAAACGGCGAAGAACGAGAAGGCGACACCACATTTCAATCCGTGACCCATCGCGGACCAGCGGTGACTACAGGAAAGGATAGAGGCGGCCAGCTAACAACAAAGACCAACTCTCTGCTGGCGAGGTCACTCAGTCAGTCCCGGAGACGGGGAGGGGTCAACGGTCGCCACAGCAACAGAATCTGTACTCGCGAGACAAGGGCTTCACTACCGAACCTCCACGGAAGTCACCACGGTGACGGTCACGTGATACCGTTCAAATCCTAACTTTTCCGTCTGAACAGACCGGGGGGGGGGGGGGGGAAGGCTCTCAACAGTCGAACACGATTAACCGGCAAGAAACGTAGTTCAGAGTCGATTTAACCATCCTGGTTATTATGTTGATCCTCCTCTCAGTTAAAAAAAACGTGGACGTTTCTTCTCACGCCCTGACATATATTCGCCCGGAGGCGGGATTAATTCTCTGATTGACCTAGCTATCGACCAATGAAGGAAGAGCTAACGGCATCGTTGTTCCAATGAGATTTTGGCAAGAGGCGGGTGCGCTTGGTTATCATTGCGTTTTATCAAGTTCGTTAGACGTGATGGGGGCGCGGCATGTTTTGGACCAGAACAATAAAAGGACGTAAAAACAAAAAAAAACTGCGGATGCTGGAAATCCAAAACAAAAACAGAATTACCTGGAAAAACTCAGCAGGTCTGGCAGCATCGGCGGAGAAGAAGAGAGTTGACGTTTCGAGTCCTCATGACCCTTCAACAGAACTGGGTGGTCAATGATTGATAACTGAGTGGAGCCAGTGTAGGGCGGGTCTTCATTCAGTTTGCTCAGTGGTTTGAAACGGTAACAAGTCTGAAGCAGGAGGAGCTGCAATTATTTCCACATTGAATGGTTTGACGTGTTAGTTCAACGTGGCGAAAGGAGACTTATTTCAGAACCAAAGCAGAAAAAAAAAACATTTAGTCCATCGTGCCTATGCTGGCACTGTGGTAGAACTAACCAATTAATGCATTGGCTGTTAACGTAATCAAATGAACTAAAAGCAAGGATGTTCTCAAGCAAAATAGGACATGGAACCACATAAGGAGATATGAGGGCAGATAACCAAAAGCTTGGTCAAGGAGATGGATTTTAAGGTATAGTGGCTATGCCTAATGGTGGAGCAATTAAAATCAAGGATCAGAGGTGGTTACAGCACAGGAGAAGACTGGCATATCGTGTCTGTGTTGGCTCTCTGAAGGACCATTTCACCTAGTTTACCAAGCCCCCACTTTCTTCTTGGAGCCCTGTACATTCAAGTGGCCAAAATTAGAGGAGTGCACATTGTGCTGTTGGGTTATAGGCCTGAAGGAGATTACAGAGTTAGGGAGGGATGAATCTATGGAGGGATTTGAAAACCAAGATCAGAATTTTAGTTTTGCATATGCCCTTAGCTTCTGTTTCTGACTCTAAATCACAGGATTGTAGCAGTGCAGAAGGAGGACATTTGGCCCATTGTGTCTGCACCAGCTCTGTGAATGGGCAGTCCACTTAGTGCCATTATCTGCATAGCCTTACACATTTTTCCTCTTCAAATAACAGCCTAAATTCTCTTTTGAATGCCTTAATTGAACCAGCCTCCAGCATGCTCCCAGCCAGTGCATCCCAGACCCCAACCACATGCTGCATGAAAAAGCTTTTTCTCATATCTCTTTTGCAAACCACTTTAAATCTCAGCCCTCTTGTTTTCAATTCTTTCATGACTGAGAACAATTTCTCCCTATCTACTCTGTCCAGCCCCCTCATAATTTTGAATACTTTTATCAAATCTCCTCTTGGCTTTCTTTTCTCAAAGGAAAACTGTCCTAACTTCTCCAGTCTACTTTCATAACTGAAGTTCCTCATCCTTGGAACCATTCTTGTGACTCTTTTCTGCACTCTCTAACTCCAGAAGTGCAGAGCCCAGAACTGGATGCAGTATTCCATCTGAGGCTGATCTAGTGTTTTTTTACAAGTTCAACGTAACATCCTTGCTCTTGTACTCTATGCCCCTATTAATAAAGCCTTGGATACTATATGCTTTATTAACTGTGCTCTCAACCTGTCCTGCCACATTCAATGATTTATACACCCAGATCCCTTTGCTCCTGCATCCCCTTGTGAGCTATACCCTTTATTTTATATTGTCTTTCCATGTTTTTCCTAGCAAAATGAAGCAGTTCACATTTCTCAGCATTGAATTCCTTGGCCATCATTCTATTGTTTGATTACTTAGCCAACAGCCAGTTAAGAATGAGTAAGAATTTCCTTCAATTCAACATATGCAAGTCTTGCCAGCAACTTTAGTCTCCAACTCCATTGTTGTCCTACTCAGCATACTCATGCAGAGGCATATGGTGTATTCCCTTGGCATCCTGTTTAATTATTTAATGAGTTTCAAATCCCACTTCCTGACATTCAAAAGACCATTTACTTTCACATCTGGCATCACCTGCTTATACCCCTTCCTTCGTCTGTTCTCATTGTCACTTCATACCTTTTGATCTCCCAAATTTGATTACTCCAACTCTCCTAACCTCTTTCTTTCATTAATTACAATTCAACCTCTCTAACACTCAATACATTGCTTTTTTATTATCTCTATCTTCACCCATGTCCATCCATAGCCTTGCTACTTATTTCTGTAACCTCCTTCTGGTCTGTGATCCTGCATGCACCCTAGTTCTTCCACGTATGGATCCTTTATATCTGTAGTCCGCTTTTGGCCACAGTGTGGAATGCTATCTCTTATCCCACCTCTCTCTCACTCACACTTTTGCAGATTGGTTTGTCTTTGAGATTCAAGCATATCTTAAGAAAGACCCTTATGAGCTGATACTGCAATGGCTTTCTATGGCCTATTCCCCTCTCAAAGCCCATCTCCATGGCATTGTGAACCACATAGGCCTTGTATCCAGGTAGAATTGCTGAATAACTATCTTTGAACCCCCAACTCCATTCTATCTTGGAATTAAATAGACAGTTTAAAGTATAATTGATTATAACATCTGACCTTCTTAACACTTCTCTCTGAGACTTGGAGACTAAAAGTCTATCTACCATCAGCACAACTGCTCTGGTCATCGTTTACAGGTGTGAACATTTTACACTTCTTTCCCAATAAATCAATCTTGGCCTCAGTGCACCCATAGCAACTAAGCAACCTATGATTGTTTGGATTCGGAGCAGGTTACATGACCTGTCTCACTACTCCACTTTACCTTTAATTAAATGGATAATCCCAAAACATAACAAACTCCTAAACTTTGTATTTGTATGTAAAAGAATGATCATCTGATCATTATCACAGCAATGTATAAGTTGGCTGCTGCATTTCTTGCATTATAAGTGACTACACTCCAAAAATAATTACTTGGCTTGACAGCACTTTAGGACCTCCTAAGGTTGTGAAAGGTACTATATAAATGCAAATCTTTTTTCAGGACCTGGAAAAGAATATTGTTATAACCAGGAGTCTTATCATATGCTCTCTAGGATGTTCTCTTGCGATTTTAAACATTTATCAGTCTACATTCACCTGAAACAATTTACACCAAGGCTTTAACCTTTATAGAAATATGTTATATATTCTTAAGGTTCTCTTCATTCAAGGAGATCAACTGCATGGTTTTTCTCAGCAGGGTCACTTTAGTCTTGGTTATGCCTCGGTAATCATAACCGAATGTACTGTTGAAGGCAGAACTTTTATTGGTTAGGCTCTGTTATGAAACAGAGCAGATCTTTGCTCTGTCACAGTTGGCATAGTGGACTTCACACAACAGCAACTTTAGGAGGCGCTTAATTAATTGAGAACATTTATGTGCTATTTACAGTATATTGTAAACTGTCCTAATTTATAATTCTTATTGTAATATTGGTTCTTGTTTAAAGAGTGCTGCTGAAAAGCAGAGTTGAGTTAGTGAGTGATGAGCAGCAACAAAATATTGTGTTAACAATTACACAAACCACTATTGGTAGTTATTAGCTATCCAAATCCCTCATAGCTACAACCTTGTAAATCACTCCAACCCAACTGTTTCTTTTTTTTTAAGGACTGTTGCTTCTGTTAACCCTTTTGGGAAAAATCTCCCCTCAATAAGAATGAGTGAAAGCCACAGTTCTCAAATGGATATGAAAGAGTCGGGACATTAAAGTCATATATATGTCTTGAACATCTTTAACAAAACCTCTCAGTACATCTGGCACTGCAATTTTAACGGAGAGGAAATTTAACAATGGGCAGGATTTTTCAGATGACTGTATTTTCCACCCCACCACCCAAAGACATCAGGGAATGCATCCCCACTACTCATGCAGCCCCGCAGCTATTTTAATTGGCTGGAGATGGGACTTTCGGCCCTCAGGCAGAAGTCCTGCTTCAGAGCCAAATGGCCTACAGCTGTGTAGTCCCAGCAGTGCCAATGGCAGAGATGGCTAGAACTGGAACTACAAGCAGTGCCCAGATTCTAAATCCCAGAGTCCAAGACTGCGGACAGGTCTCACAGCGGGAAAGGGAATTGCGGTCTGGTGGAGGTCTTGATGGGGCGGGGTTATGCAATGTGGAAAGTAGGCCCTTGAGGGAGGCACCTCTTGCCTAAACATGGTGACTGCTGGGCTTCTCCCCCTCTCCCACTCCCCACCCCACACCCAACCTCCCCCACCATGAACTCCTCCTACCAGCCCTCTGAGGGGGTATCAGCCCGTTCTCAAAATTGCAGACAGGTCGGGGACGGTGGGAAGGCCACCCAGGGAATTTTATGAGCTCCCTGCCTGCAAACCCGCCAGGTATACTTCACCTATTTGCTGAAATATAATTAAATTATGGGATTGGTATACATGAGCTGCATAATTTGTTTCCAGCTCTAAAGTATGAAAATTCCATACACGTATCCTCAAATTGTGTGTTCTCAGTTCAAGTCAACTGACTTGCTGGGATCTATATTATTCAGTGCCTCTATCTATTTTTGAAAGAACATGATCATGTTTTTTGCTCTATCTTTCCTCCAGTGAACATAAATTTGATGCTGTGAGATTTATTTAATAAGGCCCAGGAATGATCACTGTTGCTGTTCTCAGAACTCTTTCAATGTTCTTTCAGAGGTATGGTTCCTATAACTGCACTCACTATCCAAATATAAGCTCACTAATGATCTATACAAGCTTGGAATAACTAATTTTGAACTTGACCACTATTTGATGACAGTAATTTTTAATATGTACTAGGTAGCTTAAGAAAATACACTGTTTTATACAGTAATGGAATGAGAGGTTACAGCAATAAAGCTTCACTTTTTAGTGAAACTCTGGATTGCATTTGTAGTCATAGTAACCATGTCTCATACTGCCACGTCTCTCCACTGTTTTTACCAAAGCTGCTTTAATGTATATTGGCCTTAACTCAGGCCAGATCTAAAATGCAAATCCCAGCCATGAGCAAATTCCAATTGAAATGTTTAAAACCTATTTGTCTTCAGCAAAGTAGTGAAAAAAATGTGCATATTAGAAGTATTTTTTTAAAAAGTAATCTTAGACTGAAGTGGGTTCATTTTACCACTACCTCCTGCCAATGCACTGGAACAGCACCAATGCAGTGAAAGCTAAGTCTCTACTTAGCATTATTTTCCTCACTTTAGAGGTAAATTTTTTCCATCTCTTTTACTCCGGTGAATTGCAACACAAAGAATGGGCAGACTTCTACTAATGCTGCATTTTATCCAGTTGCTAGGAGATGCATAAGGGTATTATAGGTATACTTACACTCTATACACAAATGCTTCACATCTGTTCACAAATTGAGATTGGCAGAATCAGAGTTAGTCTGTGTCAAAAACAAAAACAAAAATACCTGGAAAAACTCAGCAGGTCTGACAGCATCAGCAGAGAGGAATACAGTTAACGTTTTGAGTCCAAATGACTCTTCATCAGAACTAAGGAAAAATAGAAAAGAGGTGAAATATAAGCTGGTTTAAGGGGGGGGTGGTGGGACAGGTAGAGCTGGATAGAGGGCCATTGATAGGTGGAGATTGCTAAAAGATGTCATAGACAAAAGGACAAAGAGGTGTTGACGTTTTATCTTAGTCTGTGTCATATGTGTTAAAGTCAGTTATCCATAATATTTGTGTTCACTTTTGTCCCTATGTCTCAAAATTGTGTGTAAAACATTGTTGTTCAAACATATGGACTTAGTCTATATATATTTTTTTCTTTTAAGGAACTGTTAGGCAACAAATAATGGGATTTGTTCAAAAATGCTCAGAATTGACCACAATATTTGTTCAAGAGCTGTCATTGGAGCACTGGGAGGAATGGAAACATGCACACGACCAGAAAGATAAGTGAGGGAGATTACCTAGCCCAGCCAGCTCATCCTGTTATGTAAATCTACTGACCCTTGAACTGTCTCTTGGAAAAAAATCCAGATTTTTCAGCATTAACCTTGGTGGATGATCATTCCAGGTACTGATATTCTTGGATGAAAAAATTGCTTCTTTAATATCAGATCTTGCCTTTTACCAGTTGACACCTCTTTCTGGTTGAACTTAAAATACTGAACCAGATTTACCTTTTCTATTCTGCATTGTATTACACAGACCCCTACAAAGTTCCCTCTTGTTGATCAACCTTGTGGCTTTTCTTTGCACTGCCTTCACAGGTTAGTCTCTCATCTGAATCAGTGACCAGCAATTAATCTAGTAATTAAAGTATGCCTGACCAGTTTCAGCATGACAACCCAGACTTATATCTTACCGATTTCTCAATACAGCTCAGAACTTGTTGATTACATAATGCCTGGACATGACTGACAAGATATTCCTACCCTGGACATGACTAGCAAGATATTCCTATCCTCAGTTTTGGTTGCACCTGGAGCATTGTGTGCAGTTTTGGTCTCCTTACCTAAGTTAGGATATACTTGCCATAGAGAGAATGCAGCAAAGGTTCACCAGATTGATTTCTGGGATGGCAGGATTGTTGTATGAGAAGAGATTGGGCTGACTAGGCCTGTATTCATTGGAGTTTGGAAGAATGAAAGGGGATCTCACTGAAACTTATAAAATTCTGACAAGGCTGGACAGACTGGATGCAGGGATGATGTTTCCTTTGGCTGGGGGTTTTAGAACAAGGAGTCACAGTCTCAGGATACGGGGTAGGCCATTTAGGACAGAGATGAGGAGATGTGGTGAACCTATGGAATTCTCCACAACAGAAGGCTTTGGAGGCCAAATCACTGAATATATTTAAGAAGGAAAATAGATTTCTAGGCTCTAAAGGCATCAAGGGGTATGGGGAGAGAGCAGGAGTATGGTGTTGAGATAGAGGATCAGCCATGATCATATTGAATGGCGGAGCAGGCTTGAAGGGTCGAATGAATTGAAGGGTCCTATTTTCCATGTTTCTATGTTTCTCTTCTTGCTTAGGCACAGGAAAGACATAAAGCACAAAGTTCAGGCTGCCATTTCCCTAAATTTGGAAACCTGACATCATGCTCAGGCAGGGCCATATCTGGTAGAAAAAATGTAGGACAGTCAGGCAGCACATGAGACTTCCAACACCCACCTACCAACATGTTCACTAATGAATCTCTGGATCAGTGAATTCCTAAATTCACCTGAAGCAGAGGCAGGACTTACAAGGCCTATGTTTAAACAACAGAAGCCATCAAATCATGCCACTTGCTGGAGAAATGGCAGTCTATTTCAACTATTGATGGTACAATGCTAGTGGTTATAAAGGTTGCCATCACTTTGAATTTCTGTGACAGGGTTACTTCTGTCTCCTGGGGACATCTGTGTAACTCACCAATCGTCTGTGCTGAGACATCAAGAAAATTACCAGTATATAGTTTCCCAGAGTCAGTACATCAGCTTTCGACTGGACATTTGCCAACAGCATAGTGGACTGTTATGGAGTGGCATGTCATCCTACAGAGTAAGAACCATAGATTGTACCAATATGGCCATATATGTTTCCTTCATCAATCTCATTCACTTCTACAACAGGAAAGTTCCAATATGTAGCTCTTTTTGACCAACACATCTACAAAAAGCCATGTAAATACTTTGGCTACAAGGGCAGATCAGAGGCTGGGATTTCTGTGGTAAGTAATCAACCTCCTGACTCCCTAAAGCCTGTCCACCATTTTCAAGGCACAAGTCAGGAGTGTGATGGAATACTGTCCACTTGGATGAGCAAGACTCCAACAACAATGAAGTTCAACACCATCCTGGATAAAGTAGCCCACTTAATCGGCAGCCCATCCACCACCTTAAACATTCACTCTGTCCATCACCAGTGCACAGTGACAGCAGTATGTACCATATATAAGATGCACTACAGCAATTCACCAAGTCTCCTTCAACCGCACCTTCCAAACGCACAGCCCCTACCACCCAGAGGGACAAGGGCAGCAGACGCATGAGAACACCACTACCTGCAAGTTTCTCTCTAAGCCACACGCCCTGACTTGGAACTATATCACTGTTCCTGCACTGTCACTAGGTCAAGATCCTGGAATTTCCTTCCCAGCAGCACAGTGGGTGCACCTACACCAGATGGATTGCATCATTTCAAGAAAGCGGTTCACCACCATCTTCTCAAGGGCATTTAGGGATGGCAACAAATGCTGCCATACCAATGATGCTCACATCCCATGAAAGAATAAAATAAATATGCATGCTAATGCTCACTTTTCTGACAATTATCATAATGTCTTCATTTCACTGTACCTCTACTCTTTAGGCCAGAAAAGCAAGTATCAAGGTTAACCCTAGAAGATCAGAGTTACCCTATACTGGATGGCTAATGACACCTGTGCATCTTCCCAAGACACCAGCTGAATAATACTACAATGAGGTCTATGCTACAACCAGAGTGAACATAGTGTAACTAATAGTATTCTGAAGCCTGGTCCTTTCAGTCTGACAATGATCCCAAGGATGGGGGTGGTATGCCACATGTTGCTTAACTTTGCTTTGTCAAGGAAACTCTGCAAGATGCCCTTGGAGGAAGGGGAAGGTGGTCAAGAGATATAGAGCTCCGGCAAAGGATGCCTATGTGGTCATCCATTAAGTTCATTACTCACTACGAGAAACATTTGAGAAAATCTGATATGGGAGGCATTCTCCTGACTTTCAGTTCTGCCCATTATATTTAATAATTCTGTCTATACCTCCTCCTTTTCCCAACAATAAGATGCATTTGTGCACTGAAACTGATCTAAGCAAATCAAATTCAGATGTCTACCATTCGTGCCACCTAATCAAAGATACTGCCCATGCCAAAACAATCAATACCTTTAATATAGCCAATAATTTTAACAAGAACCTAATTTTTGTATTTCTTTAGTAATTACTTCCACTATGTTTCTCCTTGATGCTGCTAATCTAATGCCCTGCTTCTCCAACTCTCAGGAATTCTGGCTGGCGGAGATGCCCTTCCAGCAATCTTTGAGGACGAAGGTGGCTCCCTTCTTGGGGCAACTGAGTCCCAAGAAAGGCATGCTTCAGGCTGTCGCTTGTGCTACCATGAGAACAGGCTGACAATCCCCCACCCACTTCCCGGCAACTGTTTTTTTTGCCACATTTATAGGCATAAGAAAGCTTGAAGAAGGACAAGCATGTGGTGCTGTCCTGAGAGACCGCATCATCATGAGAGAGCATACTGGCAAGGCTATTAGTACCAGACACTAGACTTGATTAGACACTAATGCGCTAGAGCAATGACAAATAGTACCTACGAGATCAGTGAAGGCCTGAAATAATAGACTGGATTTTATGGTCAGCAATGAAGAAAACTGCTCACCAATCTCTGTGGTATGGATTTCCTCTTTTCTGATGGCAGTTTCAATCTGGTGCCTAGTCAACGGGATGTCCAGTAGCAGTGATGCCAGCAAGCAGGGTAAGCAACCGATCAACATCACTGAAGTTTTCTTACAGACAGCAAACCAGGAAATTAAAAGTACTGATTATCCTTCACTTTTAAACTAATTTTTCAGATGGTTCAATAAATGATCATGATTGGATAAAGCTAAGTTCAAAAATGTTATAAACCGTTTTTAAAGTAAACTGTTTTTTAAAACTATGCATGAGGGCGTTTAACAGTAATTATGAACTTAGGATGCTGTTAAAACCCGGTTATACCTCATTCAACAAGGTGTAACTTTTCAAAGTTTTTTACAGAGAGCCTAACAGTTAAAATGGGAGTTTTCATCAATTCCCTGATTGCTTGGGGATTGCATTCAGGAAAGACCTCAACAGCGTACCCTCTAGAATAATGTAGAATCACTGACAGCAACCTCTGGATTTCTGTGTGGTATTCTGTGCATGTGCAAACTCCCAAAGTGGCTGACAATCTCATCATCTTTACCACTGCAAAATCCAGATTAAATTTTTCTCCATTCCAGAAAACCAATATTTAGAGACTGAAGGCAGCTCTCTTCATTCAGGTACTAATGGCTTTTAAGGCAACATTTTGTAGAAGCCAAAACTGGATTTAACGTTTCTGCTGCAGAAGTCCCTTGAGCTACCAGCCACCGCAGTGCCACACACAAAACCCACGTTACCCTGCAAATGTAGGTAGTGCACTCGCCCAATGAAGTCATCACCTACTGCCCATTCTGGCTGGCAATCTCAAGTGTGATGTCTTTAGCATCCTTGTTTAAAAGAAGGCCTCTAAAATCTGCATACCAAAGTTACTCAGCAAAGGACAGACAATTTCTAAGTTTCTGGCCAACTTGTCATGTTTTCCAACCTGAGGTCCACCTCTCAACTTATGTTTTGTGTATCACCTTGCGCATTCCTCCCTGGATTAAGCTTCGGAGAGGAGAAGATTAATTTTCCATAGGTGATCAAGGCTGAAGCCAAGGACCTTTGATACCGTTCATCTTTCTCCCCTGGTTTCTCTTGAATGAGCACAGCCAGAAGAGAAGAAAAAGATCAGAATAGGTTGCAAGATCTTCAGTTGGCATATGATTTATAATAGTGTTGCTTATTGTCACATTATACAGAATACAACCAAATAAAAGGAATATTTGCAGAATTGTTCAAGATACACTTACAACATGAATTGAATCAGACCTTTGTGTTAAAAAAGAGTTTTTAAGTATCCCCTCAACATTGACAAAATTGAGCAGTATAGTGGAGTTTTAATCTAGACATAGTACAGAATTAATGTTACCATGAATAAAGTTGTTTTAATATGATTTTTCCATTTCAAATATACACATTACTCTTACTTCCCTATGAAATTTCTTCAGTTCCCCTTCTCTGGTCTCATATCTCCCAAAGAAACTATTTCTCTCTCTACTGTAAGCTGGAAATTTGAAATAAAATACCATTTATTGTTAAAAAGGTAGCCCAAATTTTTTTCATAGTTTGTTATTAGAAATGATTCACATTTCTGTTTGCACAATGTCTAATGTGTCCTGGAAACTGACAGGGAGGGTTGGGACATGAAGTGGGTTAGGTTCTAACACAAAGATTTGACAGAAAATGGCAGACTAAGCTGAATTGGAAATGTGATAGCACCCACAGAATGGATCTTGCAACTCTGCAGCATCAAAAACCTCAAGTGAAGTGGAAGTCAATGGGAATCAGGGGAGGGAACTCTTCACTGGATGGAGTCATACTTAGCACAAAGAAAATTGGCTCTGGTTGTTGGAGGCCATTTGTCTCAGTCCCAGGACATTGCTGCAGGAGTTCCTCATGTTAGTTTCCAAGGCCTAACCATCTTCAACTGTCTCATCAATTACCTTTCCTCCATCATAAGGTCAGAAGTGGGAATGTTTTGTTGATGATTGCACACTGTTCAGTACCAACCGTAACTCATCGGATAATGAAGCACTTGGTGACACTGTGCAGCAAGACCTGGACAACATTTGGGCTTGGGCTAAAAAGTGACAAGTAACATTTGTGCCACAAAAGTGCCAGGCAATGACCATCTCCAGCAAGAGATAATCTAGCTAACTCCCCCTGACACACAATGGCATTGCCATTACTGAGTTCTGACTATCAACATCCTTACCATTGACCGGAAGCTTCACTGGACCAACCACATAAACACTGTAGAAGAGCAGATCAGAGGTTGAGAATTCTGTGGTAAGTAATTCACCTCCTGACTCACGAAAGCTTGTATATCATGTACAAGGCGCATGTCAGAGGTTTGATGGCACACTCTCCTCTCATCCACATGCCTGGATGAGTACATCTCTAACAACACTCAAGAAGCTTGACACCGACAAGGACAAACAGCCCACTTGATTGGCACTCCATCACCACCTTAAACATTCATGCCCTCCACCACCTAGCCAAGCTGTTGCAGTACAGCTACACCACTAGTATTTATCCGACAACATGGAAAATTGTCCAGGTTAGTCCTTCCACAAAAAGCAGGACAAATTCAATATGGCCAGTTACTTTCCCATCAGCCTACCCTCAATCATCAGAAAAGTGATAGAAGGTATTGTTGACAATGCTCCCAAGTGGCACGAAATATCTGCTCACTGATGCACAGTTTGGATTTTTCGAGGACCACTCTGCTTCAGACCTCATTATAGCCTTGGTCCAAACATGAACAAAAGAGCTGAATTACAAGCTTGTGAGGTGAGAGTGACTCCCTTGATAACAAGACAGCATTTGACCAAGTGTGGTATCAAAGAGCCCTAGTAAAATTTAATTCAATGGGAAACGGGATAAACTCTCCACTAGTTAGTGTCATGCCGGCACAAAGGAAGGTAGTTATGGTCGGAGACCATTCATCTAAGCCTCACAACATTCAAGAGTTCCCCAGAGCAGTGTCCTAGACCTAACTATCTTCAGCTACTTCATCAATTTTAAGGTTAGAAGTGGGGATGTTCACTGATGATTGCACAGTATTCAGTTCCATTTACAATTCCTCAGATGATGAAGTAGTCCATGCCGAAATGCAGCAAGAGCTGAACAATATTCAGGCTTTGATTAAGAGGTGACAATGTTTACACCACAAAATTGCCAGACAATAACCATCTCCAACAAGAGCGAATCTAACCACCTCTCTTTGCAATTCATCAGCATTATCATTGACAAATCCCCCACCATCTATATCCTGTGGTTCACCATTGACCAGAAACTCAACTAGACAAACCACAAATACTGTGGCAGGTTAGAGACTGGCTATTCTGTGGTGAGCAGCTCATCTCCTGACTCACTTTTCACCATCCACAAGGCACAAGTCAGTAGTGGGATGGAATACTCTCAACTTGCCTGGATAAGTGCAGCTCCAACAACACTCAAGAAGCTCAACACTATCCAGGCCAAAGCCTCCTACTTGACTGGTGCTGCATCTACTACCTTAAATGTTCACTCCCCCAACACCGGTGTATTGAAGCTGCAGTCTATACCTTCTACAATATATACTGCAGCGACTCACCCAAGCTTCTATGACCCCTCCTTCTTTGCCTAGAAGAGTAAGGTTAACAGCTGCATTAGAAGACCATCACCTGCTAGTTCCCCTCCCAAGTCACACATCGTTCTGACTTGGAAATATATCATTCCTCCATCGTTGCTGAGTCAAAGTCCTGGAACTCCCTGTCTAACACCACATGGACTGCAACAGGCTCATCACCAACATTCTCTCAATTTTTTTTTGTAGTGCATAGCTGATTCACTTAAGTATGCAGTACCCTTAAATTTATTTGCTTGGCTGCGCAGATGCAGCATTTTAAAGTGAATGCCTGTGTGTGCAGGCATAATAACTTACAGGTTGCCGCACAGCTGTGCAGCTGAAAGGGAACATTGTTCACCACCATCTTCTCAAGGGCAATTAGGGATGAGCAATGAATGCTGCCTTGCCAATGCTGCCCATGTCCCGTGAATGAATTTTGTAAAAATGTTGGAGGAGAGGAAGCTTGATAGAGAAGACGGTTTGCTGAGGAAAAAGGACTGATGTGGGTATCAATTGAAACAATCAGGGAATAAGGACAAAATATTTTCCTAAAATATGAACATGCAAGGAATGTTAAAAGGAATGTCATCCGCTTCTATAAATATATTCACAAAAAACAGATAAAAAAGGAAATGATAGTGTCACTGAAAGTCCTGAAAGATGTTAAGTGACCAAGAACAACAAATATGTTGAATTACTACTACTTTCTGTAGCAAAGCAGTCTCCCCAAACTGGAAGTTGAATTTCAATGGGAGCGGCAGGGAGGGTGGAAAAGGAAAAGAGTGATAGGAAAGAAATCAAAAATTTCAAATAAGGTGTGGTCCAGACATACTATCACATCTCCCTTTTCAAACTTAGGATTGTAAGCATGTATTACAAAAACAACACCTCTGAATACAATTTTACATATAACTCTTAAAAAGGACTACATTTTTGATAAAAAATAAAATTTTGTTCAGTTGAAGTATTCCAGCTGCAAATTAGATATAGGCTGCGGAATATTATTTTCTCTATCGGGACTAATTCACCAGTGTAGGATTTTGCCTTATCAGTGAACTCTTATGATCTGTGGCTAGAAATTTATCTGACCTCAGAGTTGGGGAAGGGATGGCCACATGAAATAATACTAAATCCCATAGAATTAGGAACAGGAATCCATTCCTGACTTTTGCTCATTGTTTTAGTGTATCAGATGAAGTAACAGTATCTTCACCATGGCACTCTAAGTACCATATCATGGTGCCAAAAAGCAAAGCTCTTCCTAGTTATGTTTCAAAGTCAAATCATAGGCCCTGATTTTAAAAGAGGAACTGTACAGTATATGCCAGTTCCAAAGAAGGCAGTGGTCGTGGAGGCCTGCTTGTTCTTAATGAAGGACTTCATTTCACTAGTTACTAGATTTGCAGTTGGGGAGCCATGGGAAAGCATCCAGGTAGACAGTGGGATCAGGGATAAAATTGAGGTACTTGAGAGTCAGGTACTGAACTTCTTGTGAAACATCTTTTTTGGTACCAGCTTTAAATGAAAGAGTGAACAGATAGCACATGGTGCCTGATGGTGAATTTGAAGTCGGAAAAGCAGATACCTGTACTTGTCTGCTTAAATATCTGTAGTTAGAAAAGTGTTGCAGATTTCAACTCGTCTATCATTAGAAATTCAAGATATTTTTCAGCTTTTTATTTCTCAGGGTTGAAAAACAGGGTTCATACAAACATTCAGCCCCTCAAGTCTGCTCTGCCATTCAATAAGATCATGGCTGATCTGATTGTGTTCCAAATTACACATTCGCATCTACCTCTGATAATCTTTGATTCCCTTGCCTAACAAGAATCTATCTACCTGTGTCTTAAAAATATTCCATGACCCCTGCCTCCACCACCTTCGGAGGCAGAGAGTTCCAAAGTGACACTACCCTCTGAGAGAAAAAAAATTCTCCTCATCTCTGTCCTAAAAGAGTTACGCCTAATTCTGAAACAGTTCCCCCTAGTTCTGGATTCACATACAAGAGGAAACATCCTTTCCAGGTTCACCTTGTCAAGACCGTTCAGGATCGTATACATTTCAATCAAGTCACCCCTCACTCTTCTAAACTCCAGTGGAAACAAGCCCAGTCTGTCTAACCTTTCCTCATAAGACAACCCACTCATTCCAGATGCCAACCTAATAAACCTCCTCTGAACCACCTCCAATGTATTTACATCATTCCTTAAATAAGGAGACCAAAACTGCACAGACTATTTGAGATGTGGCCTCACCAATGCCCTGTATAACTGAAGCATAACATCCTTACTTTTATAAAAGCAAAATACTGTGAATGCTGGAAATGTGAAATAAAAACAGAAAATGCTGGAAAAGCTCAGCAGGTCTGACAGCATCTATGGAGAGAGAAACAGAGTTAATGACCCAAAGGGTCATACAGACTCAAAACGTTAACTCTCTCCATAGATACTGTCAGACATCCTTACTTTTATGTTGGTCCCAAACTTTTATTTCCACAGTTCTTGTAAAAAATTGACTTCACACCATTTGAAGTTATGCTTCATCTGCTGCATTACACCAGCTGTGTGGGATCACATGATCCAGGTATATAATTCCCAAGATAAGATACTAAACTGATGATCCTTTCAAGTCATAATTCAATTTACACTAACACAAAGTGTGTAGTACAACTGTACTATTTAATGCATGCATTACAATAGCTAAACTTAAAAATTACAGTTCACATATATATTTAGATGCAGTTAAATTAATACATGTCACCAGAAAAGGTTCAAATAGATACTGAAACAAAATTACCAAGAAAACTATAATACCAGCAGATATTGTTTACCGAGGATGTATGCCATAAAGCTTCTACTGGTTAGCAATAATCTATTGATTCTTCAACACATTAAATCCTAACAAACATTAACCGGGTGAACAAATTTGGTAAATAACAGTTTCCCACTTGCATTAAGGAAGGGGGGTCTGCTATTGTACTTTTGAAATCCATTTAGTTTAAAGTACTTGACTTAAAACCATCCATTTGATACACACTAGGGCTATATCATAATCTGAGATACTCCAAGACAAACAGTTGCAATATTTTATTAAGGTTATCAATTGTTGATGGATCAAGATTGTCCTCATTATCCTCCATTCTGTGCCATACTTGAGGGAAAGGCGAAGGTATGATGTGCAGGATAGGAACATCTATGGAATGTAAAAGAGTGAAGAATTACTTGATATATATTTAGTTCATTCCTTTTAGTATCAGATTCTATAGTATTTTGCTCATAAGATGTTTGAATTTCAACATGTTACTACAAGGCATTTACTGCATTTGAGGCAGTCTTCTTCTGAAGATGCATTATTTGTGAAATATAATAAAGGCCAATATGAATATGTGACCTACTTCGGGCCACACTTACCATTTAGTTATTTTCTGGCCTTTTAATGCAGACCAATCCCTAACTAATTCAGTACTGATATACAAAATGTATTACTTTGCATCATTCATTCATCGTTATTATGGCACAGAAGGAGGCCATTTGGCACATTGTGTCCATGCTGGCTCTGTGTAGAGCAATCCAGTCAGTCACATTCCCTCGCTATATCCCTATAGCCTTGCAAGTCTATTTCATACGAACATATGAAATAGAAGCAGAAATAGGCCATTCGGTCCCTTGAGCCTGCTCCACCATTCAATAAGATCATGATTTGTTTGTGTTTCGATTTACACATTCCCATCTACCTCCAATAACCTTTGAATCCCTTGCCTAACAAGAATCCATCTATCTCTACCTTAAAAATATATCAATGACCCTGCCTCCACTGCCTTCAGAGGCAGAGAGTTCCAAAGTCGCACAACCCCCTGAGAGAAAAAAATTTATCCCAAAGGGCTACCCTTAATTTTAAAACATTGCCCCCGAGTTCTGGACTCACACACAAGAGGAAACATCCTTTCCACGTCTACCTTGCAAAAAGCATTCAGGATTTTATGTACTTCAATCAAGTCACCCCTCATTCTTCTAAACTCCAGTGGAACTAAGCCTAGTCTGTCTGATCTTTCCTCATAAGACAACCCACTTATTCCAAGTGTCAATCTAGTAAACCTCCTCTGAACTGCGTCCAATACATTTATATCATTCCTTAAATAAGGAGACCAAAACTGCACACATTATTCGAGATGTGGTCTCACCAATGCCCTGTACAGCTGAAGCATAACATCCTGACTTTTATGATCAATTCCTCTCATAATAAAGGATAGCATTCCATTAGCCTTCTTAATTACTTGCTGTACCTGCATACTAGCTTTTTAGTGCACTAGAACTCCTAGATCCCTCTGCATCTCAGAATTTTGCAGCCGTTCTCCATTTAAGTAATACTCTGCTTTTTTATTCTTCCTGCCAAAGTGAACAATTTCACATTTTCCTACATTATACTCCATCTGCTAGATTTTTGCCCACCACTCAACCTACCTAAATCTCTCTGCAACCTCCTTAAGTCCGCTTCACAATATATTTTCCTACCTATCTACTTATTAGATAGAAGCAAAGAGCTAACGGGAGGAAAGATCTTGTAACAGTCTCTATCATGAGGGACAAAGTATTTGACAAACTAATGGGACTAAAGGCAGACAAGTTACCAGGACCTGATAGCCTGCATCCAAGGGTTTTAAAGGAAGTTAATCCAAGGGTTTTAAAGGAAGTGGCTGCAGAGATAGTGGAGGCATTGGTCAAAATATTCCAGAACTCACTGGATGTGAGTTCTAATGTGACGCCCCTATTCAAGAAAGGAGGGAGAAAAAAAGCAATAAACTATAGGCCAGTCAGCCTACTATCTGTCATTTGGAAAATGCTAGAGCCCATTGTTAAGGAAGAAGTAGCAGGACACTTAGAAAAGCTTAACACAATCAAACAGAGTCAGCATGGTTTTGTGAAAGGGAAATCATGTTTGAAAAATTTGCTAGAGTCCTTTGAGGGTATAGCAAGCAGCGTTGATAAAGGGGAACTAGTAGATGTAGTGTATTTGCATTTCCAGAAGGCATTCGATAAGGTACTAAATAAAAGGTTATTGTATAAGATAGGAGCTCACGGTATTGAGGGTAATGTATTGGCATGGACTGAGGATTAGTTAACAGAAGAGAGAGAGTTGGGATTAATGGGTCTTTTTCAGGTTGGAAAGATATAACTAGTGGAGTGCCACAAGGATCATTCCTAGGGCCCCAATTATTTACTATCTATATTAATGACTTGGAGGAGGGGGCAGAGTGTAATGTATCCAAATTTGCTGCTGATACAAAAATAGATGGGAAGGCATGTTATGATGAGGACATAAGGAATCTGCAAGGGGGTATCGATAGGTTGAGTGAGTGAGCAAAAACTTGGCAGATGGAGTTTAATGTAGGAAAGTGTGAGTTCATGCACTTTGGTAGGAAGAATCAAAAGGCAGACTATTATTTAAATGGAGAGAGACTCCAAAAACGTACAGCCTAGAGGGATATGGGTGTTCTTGTACATGAAACACAAAAAGTTGGTGTGCAGGTGCAACAAGTAATTAAGAAGACAAATGGAATTTTGACCTGTATTGCTAGGGGGTTGGAGTTTAAAAATACGAAAGTCTTGTTACAACTGTACAGGGTGTTGGTGAGGCCACATCTGGAGTACTGTGTACAGTTTTGGTCCCCATATTTAAGCAAGGATATACTGGCATTGGAGGCAGTTCAAAAGAGATTCACTAGGCTGATTCCTGGGATGAAGGGGTTCACTTATCAAGAATAACCAACAGGTTAGGCCTTTATTCATTACAGTTTAGAAGAACGAGGGGTGATTTTATTGAAATGTACAAGATTCTGAGGGGGCTTGACAGGGTAAATATTGAGAAGATGTTTCCACTAGTGGGGAAATCTCAAACTAGGGGACATAGTTACAGAATAAGGGGATGCTCATTTAAAACTGTGATGCGAAGGAATTTCATCTCTCAGAGTGTAGTGAATGTCTGGAGAGTTGTGGAGGCTAGATCACTGAAAGTATTTAAAGAGGAGGTAGATTTTTGAAATATCGGAGAGTTGAGGGCTATAAGGAACTGGCACGAAAGCGGAGTTGAGCGCTGGGGCAGATCAGCCAAGATCTTATTGAATAGTGGGACAGGCTTGAGGGGCCAATTGTATGCTCTTTTGTACAATTTCCTGCATGTGTCCTTCCAATTTCCTTTTGAAGTCATTGATTGTCTCTGTTTCCACCAACCTCTTGGGCACCGAGTTCCAGGTCATTACCACTTGCTGCGTAATAAAGCTCTTTCTCACTTCTCCCCTGCATCACTTGCTCAAAACCTTTAACCTACGTTCCCTAGTCCTTGTACCATCAACTAATGGAAACAGCTTTTCTTTGTCCACCTTATCTAAACCTGTCATAATCTTGTACACCCACATAGATTTCCTCTCACTTTCCTTTGTTCCAAGCTTCTCCAACCTAACCTTGTTGCTAAAACCCCTCAACCCTGGAACCATTCTGGTAAATCTTCTCTTTATCCTCTCACGACCCTCATATCCTCCCTAAAGTGTGGTGACCAGAACTGGAGTCAGTGCTCTAGTTGTGTGCTAACCAGAGCTTTACAAAGTTGATCATAGCTTCTCTGCATTTGTACTCAATAACTCTATTTATGAAGCCCAAGATCCCATATGTTTTCATAACTACTCTCTCAATACGTCCTACCACCTATAAAGATCTATGCACATGAATCCACAGGTCCCTCTGTCATTGCACATTCTTTAGAACTGTGCCATTACATCAGTATTGCTTTTCCGTAATCCTTTTGCCAAAATGCATTTCCCGCCACTGGACGTCAGGAACCTCATTGTAAACATCTGCATATCATAATAAGCCCAGCCACCAGAATTGTCCTGCCCCTGCTGGCTCATCCGCACATGCTGGTGTGATTGCATGCCGATGTGTTTCACAACAGTATATAAAAGGTATGCATTTGGTGGGCTGCACTTTGATGGGAACTCAGAGGTGAGTACAAAGTAATGTTGCGGAGCGCTGACCCAGGTCACCTGTTGGACTTCAAGGTTGAGTTGCATTGGGGTGGGTGGGCAAGGGCTGTCCTGCAGTTGAGGTGTGTTGCGAGGGAGCAAGAGCTGCCCTGCAGTTGAAGGTAATGCACAAGCACGTGCGGGGTGGGTAGGAGAGGGAGGTGGGCAAGAGAAGCATTAGGGTGACCTTGGATAAAGTGACCATTCCTCTGCAGCTGGGACAGTTTAGGTGCAGCCACACTGATATGATTGGAGTTGGGCCTCTAGCTTCTCTGCGCACTCAAGCAACGCAGAGGCATCAAAGTACCACCAAGTCCTCCAGAGCTTTTCACCCCTTGGGCACAGACTGCAAAGTAATGAGCATTTTAGTGGACTGCAGAACAGTTGGATGACTGGGCATATTGTACAATCTACTTGCTAAAGCTGATTGTGGATCAGTCACTGGTGGAGACACTCACAGCCCCTTGCAGTATCATCATCTGGTTTGGACCAGTCTCCCCATCTTCAAGCTAATAGTGCCGTCTTGCAGCTCGGGTTAGGAGACTGTTGAGAGCCAGCAAGCAGTCCAATGGGCACAGCTGCTGCCAATCGGTCGGGTGGAGTGGGGCAGAGGTGGGTGGGGTTTTGGGCAGCCATGCAGCGCCCTAATGTCTGGCCATCCAAGTGGTGGCCAGCACTCCCTGGGATGCGTTAAGAGGCCTTCAGGCTTAACCAATACAGGTTCTTAGAACACGTATGCTAACCCATGCATGTCTCTCTTTCATCCTGCAAGAGGGGTGCATCAGGATCATAGAGCATGGTGACCTATTTGTATGCCTTGTGGCTTACAGAGAGGGAAGACAACTGAGAAGAGAGTGAGGTGCCTGGCTGCGCAGAGGTAGGAGCAGCACCCTCTGAAGGAGGGCTGCTGGGGCTCCTGCAGACATCGCCGAAGAACTACAGCGAGCTATAGCACCTAGCTAGACCCAGGACCTATAGACACAGCTTTTCATTCCTGGAGATGACCAAGAACCAATGTCGCCGAAGATTACGCATGTCTAGGGAGCTGGTCATCACATCTGCCAGCTACTGCAGGATTTGGCGCCACAGGGACATGGAGGACATCCACTGCCAGTGGCCGTGCGAGTAACTGCAACACTCAATTTCTACACCAGTGGCTCCTTTCAGGGCTCCACAGGTGACCCCTGTGGGATACCACAGCCTCCACTCACAAATGCATCGAGGAGGTCATGGATGCCATCTTTGCAAGGGCACACAACTTTGTGCATTTCGCCCAGGACCAAGACTGCCAGGATGCAAGAGCGATTGGATTTGCCCAGATCTCGGGCTCCCCGCAGGTGCAGGGTGCCATCGACTGCACTCCGTTGCAACACGTAATCTGCTATGTCAACTGTAAGGGATTCTATTCGCTGAACGTGCAGCTGGTGTGCGACCACCACAAACAGATCCTGCCGATCTGCATATGGTTTCCAGGGAGTGTCCACGACTCCTACATTCTTAGTTGGCCACAGATCCCTGACACCTTCCGGGGTCCACAGAAGCTGCAGGGATGTCTCCTCAGGGACAAGGGCTACCCGCAGAAGATGTGGCTGATGATACCTGTGCAGCGGCCTCAGACTGCAGCAGAGCAAAGGTATAATGAGGTTCATACTGCAACCTGCAGCTTGGTGGAGCAGACCATCAGGATGCTGAAAATGAGGATCTGGTGCCTGGACCAATCTGGTGGAACCCTGCAATATAGTACACAGAGGGTGTCATGCATCGTCATTGTTTGCTGCAACTTTTACGACCAGGTGCTGCAACGGGGAGAGGAGCTGGCTGAGGAGGAAATGGAAGTGTTGGAGGTCTCCTCCAATGAGGACACTGATGGGGATTTGGGTGAAGAGGTCCTCAAAGGCAGCAATGACAGGGATGAGGCCCTCGCACTGGCAAGACGAGGCAGGCGTTCTCGGGAGGCCCTCATAGCTGCTAGATTTGTGGAGGATGATGACGACATGCAGCAAGGACACTCCATAGATCTTCACATAACCTCTGAGAATGTCTGTCTCCTGTCTGGCCGTGGGCAGCACGCTGGCGCTCTGTGATCAGGGTCGTATCATAGAGATGCAGCCATGAAACTTTAAAAGCATCTGATCTTTTGTCTGCCTTCAGCACCTGACCCCTTCAGGACCACAGTGTCACTGGTCACAGATGCTGAAGAGATGGGGGCCAGCCCCAACTTAAAGGTGCTGACAGCACACAGAGAGAATGTCAGAACTCTGTGACACCTGCTGACAACATTCTAGCAGCAATGACAAGCACCATCAAGGTGCAGGCATCAGTAATGTGTCCAGGGAGTGTGAGGACAGACCATCATTTTGGTCTGAAGGCTGCACAAAGCACAAGGAAGAGGCCCTAGACTGAGACACCTGCCTTTATCTTGTGCAGAAAGGTTTCACATCTGAGTGACATGAACATTGCTCATCAGAACAAGGAGCCATAGGCAGAGAGGCATTCTTGGGAGTTTGTTGACAATAGTGAACAGTATGTACAAGTGATTAACATTGCCCAGGCTGTGCAACTATGGGCTTGGCCTAAATAGCCAAGTGGTTATGGTACTGGGTTTGTAACCCCAAGATCAAGAGTTCAAATCTCACAATGGCAAACTATGAACCAATGTAACTTCATCTGAAACAGATGGAAATGTGTTTGTACTCGAAAGAGTTACATCTTAACTTTCCTAATCCTCCAGCTATGTCTTGGTGTTTCCAGCCATCCACAGCAGAGGTGGAGGCAGCCTACAGACTGCTACACCCTGTCTATGATGACTTTGGTGGGCGTCCTCTGGAGGGCCGAGACTTAGGGGGCCCTGGCCTGCTTTCGGGGTCCTGCTGTGTGCCTCGGCCTGTGGAGCTGCTGATGTCACAGGAAGATGGGATTTGGATGGGCCAGACACTCCCAGAGTCATCTGGATGAATGGCCTCAGGGGTGCACTTGCTGATCCTCCACCCTATGGTTGCCCAAAGGCTCCTGGCTGACTCCTTAAGGAGAAGGTGCAGCTGGAGTGAAATCGAGCTGCCCAGCACCCCTCTCACCTACACACTGTTGTAGGCCAACATAGTGTCAGCGATAGCGTTGAGCCCGCGCAGCAGTGCAGGAGCGATGTCCTGGACCAAGGCCTACTTGGCAGCTGTCATCCTACCAGTGTTGACCTCAGTGCCTTGGCATGCTGGTGCTATCACCTCAGCCTGAAGATGAACGGACTCCTCCATCATGCTTTGCAATCTGAGGAATGCAGAGGACATCCCTTCCTGATGTTCTCAAGCTTGCCTTTGCAGCTCCAGCAACTGTGACATGACCAAGTCCAGAGACTCATCATCTGACTCGGACTTAGCAAATTTCTGGCCTCCAGCAGTCCTCTGTGTGCCGCCGCTGCCTGCTGCAAATCAGACAGTGTGATGTGCTCACCAGATTGTGATCCTGAGGCTACTGTAAAGCTAGGTCCAACCAAGTTGTGTGTCTGTGCGCTGGTGGAGGGTGTGGGTGAGCGCTGTGACAGGACTTTAAAAAGGGTGCCTCCAGATTCCTCTTCAGAGGTTTCCTCAGGGCTTGATTGGAGGCCCCTGAGACGTGGGCTCCATCGACTGTTTACCAGGTGTGCCTACGGAAGCAGGGGGAGATAATTAGTGCATTGCAGTGGCCTGTGAAATGGAACATATCACTCACAGCATGGTTGTCTGATGGGTGTTGCACTGCTGGATTCTCACTTGGTAGAGCACCTCCGGCCTTGACGTCAGCGCAGGAACGGTCCAGATCCTCGACGGCCAGCTGGATGGCTCCATTTTCAACGTCCGTGAGGACCTTGATTTCAGGTATTCCTCCACTGGTCTGCAACTTCTCCCTCCTGTTGTGTGCCAACTTGTCCTGCATGAATAGAGTTGGAGAGAGTTTCAGCAGGATGCCTGCCAAGCCAGATGATAAGTATACCTGGCACGTGTGGGTGGTGAGTGGTCCCGTGGACGGGATGAGGACAAATGAAGGTGTGTGTGAGAGAGTGAATGGTGATGTCCCTTGAACCAGCAGTGAGTAAGGATCTTGTGGACGTGTGATGGGTTTGTGAGTTGAGAGTGATGAAAGGAGCGATTTACCCCAGCAGAACAGAGGGGATCATTCATCCTCTTGCAGCACTGAGTGGCTGTCTTCTTTTGAAGGGCATTGACATTGACCACCGCTGCCACCGCCTCCCAAGCCGGATTAGTGAGGTTGCTGCCCATCCTGCAGCCAGAGTGGGGGTAGAGGACATCACAGCGAGCCTCCACTGCGTCCAAAAGGTGCTCAAGGGATATGTCATTGAACCTGGGGGCTGCAGTCATTTTGCCATGTCTTCTTTACAGCAGTCGGGGGCTGGAAGCAGCAAGGTGATGGCATGGTGGGTGAATGAGAGCCCACTCGCCATTGAAACTGCTTGTTTCCTGGGAATGCCCGCTACCGCACTTAGTGCAAATCTGAAACGATTCCGCCTAGGTTTCTGGTTTTGCTGCATCTAGGAAATCTTTCCCCAAAAGACGTTTTGGACAAACAAGCAGATTTGCAGACCAATGCCAATACCACTCAAAATGGCCAACTGGAAAGGTAAATAAGAACATCGTCATTTGGTTCATCTTGTACTTTTCCCATTGGCGCTTCCCTCTCTGAACAATATTGATGAAGTTGGGAAATTTCCTTCATGTTTTCATCTGCTTTGAGGATGTTATTTTGGAAGGGACAGACAAAAATACCATCTGGGTTCAGCTTCTCTTCACATAAAACTACAAGGACTTTGTTGATGTATTCCAGCACCCAATCTGCTCTTCCTTTTCCTTAAAAAAAGA
Organism: Carcharodon carcharias; assembly: GCF_017639515.1. Taxonomy (NCBI): domain Eukaryota; kingdom Metazoa; phylum Chordata; class Chondrichthyes; order Lamniformes; family Lamnidae; genus Carcharodon; species Carcharodon carcharias. The sequence continues at coordinate 214,278,396 of NC_054468.1, forward strand.
TAATGTTTTTATTGAATATGAAAAATGCTGCTGATCACTTTCTTTTATGGCCTTAAAATCCATTTTTACCTTCTGTGCAGCAAAAAAAACATTAAACAGAAAGTGTCTTTTGTAAAAGTTAAAATTCAAAATGACCTAGGAGAATGCCTTCACCTGCCTCGGAATACATCAGTCACAGCAGAACAGTGGAGCCAGCATTGGGATGAAATACATACAAATCTGGAATTGCTTTTTGCAGCCCTGGCTACGAGAGAGATTCCACTGTATGCTGATGAAACTTTCATTTCACTATTGTATTGTTATTTTAAATGGACTAACAATTTTTCATTAAAGCAAGAATTTTATCCAATGCATTAACCAATTTGTTACAAAAATCGCAAAATGAAATCTCCACCTGCATTGATTTTATATCTTTCTGTTGCCCTTCAAATTTTTCACTTCAGATAATTATCCAATTCTCTTTTGATGGCCTTGATTAAATTTGGTTCCATCATAATCTCAGGAAATGTATCCCAGACCCTAACTACTCACTGCATAAAAAAGATTTTCCTCACGTCGCTGTTGTTTCTTTTGCCAATCACCATAAATCAATACAAAAACAGAATTACCTGGAAAAACTCAGCTGGTCTGGCAGCATCGGCGGAGAAGAAAAGAGTTGACGTTTCGAGTACTCATGACCCTTCGACAGAACTTGAGTGAGTTCAAGAAAGGGGTGAAATATAAGCTGGTTTAAGGTGTGGGGGGGGGGGTGGTTGGGGTGGGGGGGGCTTTGGGTGGGGGAAGAGAGAGAGAAGTGGAGGGGTTTGGTGTGGTTTTAGGGACAAACAAGCAGTGATAGAAGCAGATCATCAAAAGATGTCACAAACAACAGAACAAAAGAACACATAGGTGTTAAAGTTGGTGATATTATCTAAACGAATGTGCTAATTAAGAATGGATGGTAGGGCACTCAAGGTGTAGCTCTAGTGGGGGTGGGGAGAGCATAAAAGATTTAAAAATATTTTAAAATAATGGAAATAGGTGGGAAAAGAAAAATCTATATAATTTATTGGAAAAAACAAAAGGAAGGGGGAAACAGAAAGGGGGTGGGGATGGAGGAGGGAGCTCAAGACCTAAAGTTGTTGAATTCAATATTCAGTCCGGAAGGCTGTAAAGTGCCTAGTCGGAAGATGAGGTGTTGTTCCATCATACCATAAATCAGTGACTGCTGGTTCTAGATCCTTCTGCCAACAGGAAAAGTTTCTCCCTGTCAACTCTGTCCCAACCTCTCATGATTTTGAATTCCTTTAACAAATCTCTTCATAATCTTCTCCTCTCCAAGGAGAACAACCACAGCTTCTCTAATCTATATTTTCTTTAATTTTAAACTAAGTCAGGAAAGTAAAGGATAAAAACACTGCATTGTGCATAGGCTGTAAGCAATTAATCTAGATATGTAACATAGATAGATATTATAAAGACAATTCTAGCTATATGACAAAGAGAATCAATGTAAAAAACAATTGGGAAGTATTCTAGAATCTTACAACAGAGAAAGGTCATTCAGCCCATGGTTTGGCTCTGATAGAGCTATCCAGTTAGTCCCACTCCACTGCTTCATAAGTATAGGCAAAGTACAAAAGCAAGGTAGTCACTCTAGTCACGAAACTGAAGTTCCTCATTAGAACCATGCATGTGCATCTTCTCTGCATCCTCTTTAACGCCTTCACATCTTTCATAAAGGTTTTCAGAATTGCTCACAATACCCCAGTTGAGGCCAAACCAATGTTTTACACAGGTTCATCATAACTTCCTGGCATTTGTATTGAAAACCTCTATTTATAAAACTCAGATCTATATAAATATAATCTATATAAACAAATCTGTGATTTTGTTACACATGAGAGGAGAAAAACTTCCTGCCTTACTGTGGCATGCTAAAAGATACCTCTTTGCAAAAATGGTGTATGGTCATCGTCAATATGCCCTGCTCCCATTTTGGTCCAGAAATATTTCACCTCATTGGGATGGTCATTTAGTACTCCCAGCCGATGCAGACGTCGTTCTGTTGGACAACATTAAGCAAGTTGGTTTAATTACATTTTATAGATGGCTCAGTGTGATTTCTCCAAATATCAATGCACTGCTGCTTTATCCAAGTGAAATCATACTCGAGAGATATGCCTACTATGATGTTGGAGCAGGAATGATCTACAAGAATGATTACAATATTATATTTCAGGTAAGTGTATGGGAGTGAACCATCTACTGGTTTGTGGAATAACTAGGTTCATACTCTGGGTACATGCTGTCCTATAAGTTAGTTTCCGCTTTGTTTTCACTATTCCTACGTCAGATTTAAGGCTTGTTTGAAATTGCAATGGCCATCATCTCAGAGCTGGGAAATTACTTTTAAAAATCCTGAAGGAAGGAACAAGTGGTTGAATCCATTCTTTGAATTTGCTCATTTTTTTGTATCAACCCAATTTTCAGTTTACTCAGTGTTGCCCATTCATGCATCAACTTACTATTGGTTCATACCATGAATTATCAAGAAAATCTGTTATCTTTTCCTTCCCTGGCTTAATTTTTAGCCTTAGTTTCTCATGTGTTATGTGTGGCATGACAACCAAATTTAATAATTTAATGCAAGGATTTTTAAATATATGAAATTGCTTATCCAAGCAGCTGCCACTCAAGCTTTGCAATTATACAATCAACAGTCATCTCCTTAGGAGCCATTTGAGGTCTAGCTTAAGCTGTAGTAGTGTTTTTACATCCTACATGTTGAAATCTTCTGTGGTCATAAGTCACTTTTGGAACTTTTAGCCCACAGATTGCATTGGATCTGGACAATTAATTACTCTCCTGATTATTTAATCTTCAGTGAGAAAGCTCTGTTTAATACAAGTATCTACATCTTCCATATTTCCCATATTTAAGTTTGCCCCTTGTCCTTTGACAGCACCACATCCAGTCATAACAGCTCAACTTATTCATATCCTACCCTAGAAGCTTCTGTCTTACTCTTAGTCCAAATATTTGTCAGCTGACTTTCCATTAGCAATAACAAAAACAACTTGTATTTATATAGCACCTTTCTGTAGTAAAACATTTCCAAGGAACTTCACAGGAATATTATCAAGCAAAATTTGACACCAAGCCACAAAAGGAGATATTAGAGCAGATGGCCAAAAGCTTGCTCAAAGAGGTAGGTTTTAAGGAGTATCTTAAGGAAGAAAGAGAGGCTTAAGGAGGGGATTCCAGAACTTAGTGCCTTAGCCACTGAAGGAACTACCACCTTTGGTGGAGTAATTAAAATCAGGGATACTCAAGGCAGAATTAGAGGAGAGAAGAAATCTCTTAAGGATTATAGACCAAAAGGACAGGACGTTACAGAGATAGGGAGGGGTGTGACCATGGAGAAATTTGAAAACAAGGATGATAATTTTAAAATTGAGGTGTGGCTTAACCAGGAACCAATGTAGGTCAGCGAGCACAGGGGTGATACATGATATGAGATAGGGCATGTTTAGCAGAGTTTTGGATAAGCTCAAGTTTACACAGGGTGGAAGAAGGGAGGCCAGCTTAACTGTATTGTATTGGCATAGACAAGTTTAGAGCTAACAAGGGCATGGATGAGGTTTTGTTGGCAGATGAGTGGAGGCAGGGGCACAGTTGGATGATATGGAGATGGAAATATGGGATGGTGCAGATATGTGATTGGAAGTTCATTTCGGGGTCAAAAATGATGCCAAGTTGTGAACAGTCTGGTTCAGCCTCAGACAATTGCCAGGGAGAGGAATGGAGTCAGCTGCTAGGGAACGGAATTTGTTGCACAGACTGAAGATAATTCCAGTTAATTTTGGTTACCTATTAGCTGTAGTCGTTTATGCCATCGAGCTGTATTTGGAAAATAACTTGGAAATCTTGGATTTGATCCACCAATTAAATCCAATAATATAAATAGGTCCTGAGAGGAATGTAAGCAGTTTGTCAAATTAGAATATTAGCAAATCAACAAGTTAATCAATTACCTCAACTCCCAATGACTACCAAATAGATCTTGTAGAATTAATAAAGGGATCCCCATTTGATACAAACTCCATCACTAAAATGTTTCTGGGCTAGAAAATTGTTTCGTCCTCATCTTTCCTAAAATAGAACATTTGAAACTTGTTTGTTTACATGACTTCTCTGCATTTTAATTTTATCCCTCTAGAAACCCAGTACTTTTTAGCTTTTTTTAAATAGCTGAATTAAGCTATGTCGCCACTTCTGGTGATTTGTGTATCCGAACCCCCAGACCGCTGTTCTTCTATCTCATTTATGCAGTTGTTTTCTCAGGAGTATGTGGCCTCCTTGCTCCTATCTATCTTGAAGTTCATTGCCAATAACACACCCATTCTGCAAATTTATTCATGACTTCCTGTAATGACTTGCAATCCTCTGTATTGACTGTAAATTCCACAGACACCCTCCACCACTCCACTTAAGATGTCTGCAAATTTTGAAAGTGTACTTCTGACTCTCAAGACCAAATTGTTTATGTATATTGTGAACAACAGTGGTCCCAGCACTGACTCTTGTGGAACACCATTTCCTACCTTTTTACCAAAGATAAGCAGCTTTAAGTTAAATTAAATTAGTGTGGGATTCCTCAAATAAACACTTTGTTTTAAAGTTAAAATCATTTAGAAAACACCACCCAATAGCATTCAGTTTTACAATACATGCACTACCATTAAAAAGGAATTTTAATATAAGTAAACAGATCTGTGTATCCCTTTCTCTAAACCGACTGATAATACACTGTGGTGGCCTTAACAAGCTGAGAGTTGAATATCCCCTCTCAGTGGAAGAAAGTCTCACCCTCGAGAGCTGTCAGCCAATCTGATTGGCTGGTTCTTGCAGTCCTAGCAATGCCAGAAGAGAATAACGGGTGCTGCTGGGACTGCAAGAAGGCCCATGAAGAAGTGTCATGGACACTGGACAAGGTGAGTCCAGCATTTTTTGGGCGGGGAGGGATTAGCTACTGCCTTCCACTGCTCAGTGTATTGTGGTGGTGGAAGCAGACTGAGGTCCTTAATTGGCCACAAGGGCCTCAAAAGGTCTAAGGGTAGGCAGGCTGGAGGGTACCTTACCCACACCCTATACAATGGGAAAAGGGTTGGAGTGGGCAGGAAGGCAATAGATTACCCACCCTTCATATTTTATGTGCCCATTTGCCAAAAACACGCCCGATGGAGGACCATAAAATCCAGTTCAGCATGTTTTTCTCTAACCGTTTTTCTAATAATACTCTTAAAGAAATTCCCAGATGACCTTTGCTAACATATACTTTAGTAAAACACACAAGCAGGAGTAACATAAGGCAAAGGAATATTTCCTGACATTCATGAAAATGGGATTTATATGCCTTCAGTTCACTTACAAAGCAACACAGACAAAATGCAAAATTACAGTTCCAACCTTGTGCCAATAATACCAACACATGAACAGTGACAACAGGTAAAGATCCTCTGGTCCACCCAGCCTGTTCCACACAATTGCACCACATTGTGTTGGCCAATGTATACGCACCCCACCCCGCCCAAAAACATGTGATCTCTTGGGACAGGTGAAAAACCAGATAAAAAGCCAGGCCAATTTTGGGAGAGAAAAATCTGGGAAATTTTTCTCTGACCCACCATGGCAATCAAAAGCAGTCCACGTGATGTAGATACACCCACACACTGTTAGGAAGGGAGTTCCAGGATTTGATCCAGCACCAGTGAAGGAACGGCGATATAGTGCCAAGTCAGGATGGTGTTTAGCTTGGAGGGTGACTTGCAGCTGATGGTGTTCCCATGCTTCTGCAGCCCTTCACCTTCTAGATGATAGAGGTCGCGGGCTTAGAAGATGCTGTCAAAGGAGCCTTGGTGGGTTGCCGCAGTGAATCTTGTAGATGGTACACGCTGCTGCCATTATACATCAGTGATAGAGGGAGTAAATGTTTAAGGTGATGGATGAGGTGCCAGTCATATGGGCTGCTTGTCCTGGAGTGTGTTAAGTTTCTTGAGTGTTGTCGGAGCTGCACTTGTCCAGGCAGGTGGAAAGTATTCCATCACACTCCTGACTTGTCCCTTGTAGATGGTGGACAGGCTTTGGGGAGTCAGGAGGTGAATTATTTGCCACAGAATTCCCAGCCTCTGACCTGGTCTTGTAGCCACATTATTTATATAGCTGTCCAGTTCAGTTTCTGGTCAACAGTAACCCCCAGAATGTTTATAGTGGCGTATTCAGTGATGGTAATGACATTGAATATCAAGGGATGATGGTTAGATTCTCTCTTGTTGGAGATGGTCATTGCCTGGCACTTATGTGGCCCGAATGTTACTTGCCACTTGTCAGCCCAAGCCTGAATGTTGACCTGGTTTTGCTGCAAAAGGACGTGGACTGCTTCAGTATCTAAGGAGTCACGAATGCTGCTGTGCATTGTGAAATCACCAGCGAACATCCCCACCTAACCTTACGATGGAGGAAAGGTTATTGATGAAGCAGCTGTAGATGGTTGGGCCTAGGAAACTACCCTGAGGAATTTCTGCAATGATGTTCTGGGACTGAGATGATAGACCTCCAATAACCACAACCATCTTCCTTTGTGCTAGGTGTGACTCTAACCAGTAGAGCACTTTCCTCTGAATCCCATTGACTTCAGTTTTGCTAGGGCTCTTTGGTGCTGCCTTGTTGTCAAGGACAGTCACTCTCATCTAATCTCTGGAGTTTAGTTCTTTTGTCCATGTTTGGACCAAGGCTGTAATAAGTTCAGGTGCTGAGTGGTACTGGCAAACCCAAACTGAGCGTCGGTGAGCAGGTTATTGCTGAGGAAGTGCTGCTTGATAGCACTGTTGATGACTGCTTCCATAACTTTGCTGATCATCAAGTGTAGACTGATGGGGTGGGTAATTAGCCAGGTTGGAATTGTCCTGCTTGTTGTGGACAGGATGTACCTTGGATATATCAGGATATACCTTATAATTTTCCACGTTGCCAGATAAATGCCCGTGCTGTAGCTATACTAGAACAGCTTGGCTGGGGGTGCAGCTAGTTCTTGGGCACAAATCTTCAGTACTATTGTCGGAATGTTGTCAGGGCCCATAGCCTTTGCAGTATCCAGTGCCTTCAGCCATTTCTTAATATCATGTGGAGTGAGTCAAATTGGCTGAAGACTGACATTTGTGATGTTGTGTATCTCAGGAGGAGGCTGAGAATATGCCTTGTCTTCTACTCAATTGTCCTATGAATGTGCCCCTTTACCCTATTTGCTGAAGCTATAATTTGGCAGAATTGCTTACGTACCTTTAAAGATGCCTGTAGTAGGATGCTGAAATTGCTTTTCGCTCCACCTTTTTCTCTGAAGGATGTACAAATGTTAAACTTTCACCCTGCCTAAATGCACAACACTGCACTTATCCAAGTTTAACATCACTTGCCAGTCATGAGCCCAATCCCACAACACATTACGATCCCTCAAAGCAAACAACCATTGTCTACAGTTCTTACATTTGCTCAGATTACAAATTTGCAGATTATGCCCATACCACACATCCAGGTCTTTAATAAAAATAATATTACAGGTACTGCAACCTCACACTGCCATTAAACAGACATCCCAGCCTCTTAATACTTGTAATGCAGGTACTCCAATCTTGCACTACCATTAAATCAAGCAACTTCAACCTCACACCATGGCACTGCAATCTTAAACTATCATTAATCAATCAGTCCAACTTAGCCATTGACCAGGCATTCCAATCTGACCTAACCATTAACTGGACACTCAAATCTTACCAAGCTATTATTCAAGCACTCCATACTATCTAACTTAACTGGACACTACAACACTCCTCATCATTAACCAGGTATCCTGATCTCATATCGACATTAACCAGGTCTCAACTGTCATTAACGAATAATGCCATTAAAATGTATCTAATTTCACAAAGCCATTAACACACTTAGAAAATAGATTTATTGGATCTTTATGAACTTTAATCTTTTGTCTATGATTGACAAAAGCTGCACGGTTTTTCTTCAATATTTTCATGAAATATATCTTGTCTACTAACATGATAACTATATCTTGTATTTTTTTGTTTCAAAAGTCAGTATTTACCATTGCATGCAGCTGGTTGGTATCACTGGCACCTGGTGGATGTCGCACCATCTCCATCTTCTTTGCCAAATGTCGAGAACCATATAGTGAGTCAATCTCAGACCAATTTTCAATTGCTTCTTGGCCATCAAAAAAAATGAGCTGCAGGGTAAGATCTGGTCTATCACTAATAGTCTAAACGAAAGGGAAATAATTTAAGTGTAAACCTTTACGCATACTAAAATTGGAATATCCAGATTGCTGACTAAATATATTATATTTCTGGGGGCTGGGACATTTTCAAACATTAAAACTCAGTTAAGTGTTGAAGCAAAGATGTAGGAAAAATAATGCGCCAGTCTGGGCTAGCCTGTTAATCATCATAGCACTTTGGAATGTACTGTTACAGATGCTATTATAAAGTGGGCCTATCTATTTGTATCACTGTTTTCATAATGTTACCAATTTAAACTGTAGACAAGTGACAGATGCAATTTAGTACAAAGACGTGAGAGGTGATGCACTTTGGCAGAATGGATAGGGAGAAGTAATATAGCCTTAATGGCACAGTTCTAAAGAGTGTACAGGAATAGAGGGATCTGGGGGTGCATGTGCACAAATCTTTGTCGGGGCCAGGATACATTGAGAGCGTAGTTAGCAAAGCATATGGGATCTTGGGCTTCATAAAAAGAAGCATTGAGTGCAAACATAGGGAAGCTATGCTGAATCTTTATCAAGCTCTAGTTAGCCCACGACTGGAGTATTGCATCCAGTTCTGTTCACCAGACTTTAGGAAGGATGTGAGGGTCCATGAGATGATGTGGAGGAGATTTACCAAGCTAGTTCCGGGATGAGGGAATTTAGCTGTAAGATTAGATTGGAGATGCTGGACTTGTTCCCCTTGGAACAAAGGAGATTGAGGGGAGATTCAATAGAGTGTACATTATTACGACAGGTTTAGATAAGGTGGACAGCAAAAAGCTGTTCTCATTAGTTGATGGTGCAAAGACTGGGGGACACAGATTAAATGTTGTGGGTAAGAGATGCAAAAGAGATGTGAGGAAGAATATTTTTATGCAGCGAGTGGTACTGACCTGGAACTTCTTTTTGGCATACTATCCCTGAGGGAGACCTGCACCCCCACACCCCCCCACCATTATGGTACTCCCCCATCGCCATTATTTCCCACCCCTGCCCTCCCAAACTCAGCCATCCACCTCCCCACCTTGCCGGAACCTGCTGGACACCCCAGCAGAAGACTGCTTGTAGTCTCAGTGGAGGCTAGCTGCTCATGGAGGTGAGATTTCCTCCAGAAGAGGGTGGAAGTCTCATCTTGAGCCAACCAGGAGCAAACTGGGGCAACCCAACCTGGTGCAGAGGCTCAATCCCGTCATTTCACCTGGGCAGCCAGGAGCGTCCACCTCCGCGTAAATTTCTGGCCCATGATTCTCTAACTCAGTGAGCCCTGGAGTTTCTACAATACCCTTATCCCCATACATTTGTCCAATAATATTCCTCATAAAGTAAATCAGTACATCATGTTATAGTCTTACTTCAATTATTTAGGTTGCATTGATCATATATTTGTTAATATTTTACTAATAAAGGCATTAGTGGGTAGTTTCAGTACAGGATTAATATCTGGTCGGAATTATGACATATTATTTTAATACAGATGTTAAATTACTACAAATAGCAAAACTTTTTAATTGACGAGGCGTGCTGGTATACTTTTGTGTGTCTATTCATCAGCTGTTTAGCATCTTGCTGTGACAGGCCATGATGTTAATAGGCTGAATTAATGCACGGGATAGCTAGGCATATCTGTGGGACACCGTAGGAAAGGCAACCAAATTTGAAATCCCCTTCTCCCAAAATATTGTACTAGTTTAATCATTAGCAGCAGCAAGTTTTTCTATGGCTTCTGTCAAGCTGCACCAATACCAATGTGAATTCTGAAATGTCAATATATTAAGTTCCTTCACATGAATACTTCCTAGTAGGGAATGTGAAAATGCAGAAGAAAAGTTCATTTTTTAATGTAAATGGCTTTAAAATGTGAATGTTTTCTAACTTACAACATACAATTATTACAATAATGTTTAAGTTGACACCTTAACACTGTCTCCTTGATGCAAGCTTGAGATGTCAAAGAATTTTATGTAATAATTTACCAGATTAATTATTTACAATGCCTGTGATGTAATGTATCATACGTTAAGCAATACCTTCATCTCTAGTAACAGTTTGTCCAGTGCACGAACCAGTTCCAACATCATGGCACATGGTACAGCAGAATCAGTGGCACCCACGTACGCTCTACTGTACCACCACTTGTTATAGTATTTTGAGTCATGGTGACAAGCCAGCACCAGCCTTCGTTTAGCTGAGGGATTTAGGGTACTGATGATATTTGAAAATGTGACTGTTCCATAGGGTATTGCTTCCTGGAAAGTGTCCTCTTCAGTTACCCAGCCAGCCTGGAGTTCATCTAATTGATTTATGATGTGCTATAGAAAAACAATTTTGCAAGGCTTAATTTTCACAGCAGCTGAAAAACTACTAGTTAAAAAGCATCTTAATTTGAAGTTTCATTTGAGTTGTTTTCTTAAGGCTCAGTGACATATTGGAATATAGGACAGGAGTAGGCAATTCAGCTTGTGAACATATTCTTCTATTCATTACAATAACTATTCTTTATTCTAATTCTGTTTGCCTCTCTTGGGTCCATATCAATAACCTTGGCAAGCAAAAATCTATTGATCTCAGATTTACAATTAATTAAACTGAGATCTGTTGCTTTTTACAGAAGAGAGTTCCACATTTCAACCACCCTTTGTGTGAAAGTTTGTTTGTTAACTTCTCTCCTAAAAGGTCCTGCTCTGATGTGAAGATTAAGTCCCCTTGTGCTAGACTTGCCCACCAGCAGAAGAAGTTTCTTTCTAATGATCCTGTAAATTCCTACAAAATCTTAGAAACTTCAATCAAATCATCTTTTAACCTTCTGTATTCCAGGGATTGCAAGCCTAGTTTATTTAATCTTTCTTCATGCTTTTAAACCCTGGAGCCCTGGTAGCATTCTGGTGATGGTTTAATTCCACCATACATGTTTAGCACTATGAAGGTGCCAACCTAAGGGCAAGGACTGATGGGATGAAAGCAAAATTGAAGGAGGATTTATCCTTCGGCTACTTTAATGCCTCTGTCAGCTGCCTTTTGCAACTCAGAGCAGCATTTGCAGAGGTTTAGGAGATGTCACATTCCCTGACTTCAGTTCACAGAACAGGGAGACAATAGATGGATTTGTCTTGGAAAAGTTGAATCAACTCAATGTCTCACCACAAAGTATGGTTGTAATCAATAACCCACTGTATGAAGAATGCTTTGAAAATGGTTGAATGATGGAAAATAAATTATTTTTGATTAATATTATTTTAATAACATTTTGTAATTGTAGTAGCACACTCTTCCCACTCTTAGACCCTTCCACCAGATCAGCTAGACTGACTAGGAGTATTTAATCTGTACCTACTGCAGGCTGACTAGGGAACAGAATCAAACTGGAAAAGAGCATATAGCTGCAGTCTGCTCAAGGTGCTCAGAGTCAACATGTCACCTAGGCAGATGGCAGAGAAGATCAATTACTCTTTGAATCACAGTATCCGTGATTTTCCTCGTCTATTCTCATTAGTATATATATTTATTTTAAACTCAAGTACACATTTTTTAAATTCCAGAGAACATTTTGCTATTGGATAGAAATCCTGCAAGTTTTACATATTCAGATTGACCTCTTCCTAATATATGAATAAAACGTAAATGAATAATTCCACTCTGATGATTCCTTCCTTTGGCTTTTATCAGCTAATGAACTGTGATCTCACAATGATTACTAATGTGTTTGGATTCGTGATCTTACTACTACTTAATGTAGCACCATTGCGTGGAGTTCTACTGTGGAACAAGAAGGCCTCCAATTCTGGGAGGAACACAGAAATGGGAGATCTTTCAGACCTTCAAGCCTGCTTTACCATTTAAGTAGATGATGGCTTACCTATATCTCAATTTTATTTGCTCAACTGAGATCATATCCTGACCTAACAAAAGTGCATCGATATTAATCTTGAAATCTCCAATTATTCCAGCATTCAGAGCCCTTTCAGTGGCAGAATACCAGAGTTCCACCATCTTTTGGCTGAAAATATGCTTCCTGATTTCCTCCCTAAATAGCTTGGCTCTAATTTTAAGATAATGCCCTCCTTGTTCTTGATTCCCCCACAAGAGGAAATATTTCTGTATTTTCCTTTTTGAATCCTTTTACCATTTTAAGTACCTCAATTAAATTACCCCTCAATCTCCTATATTTAAGGGATTAAATACAAGTCAAGTTTATGCAAGATAAGTTGCAGCATTCTGACACTAAGCTTAGGGTAAATTAAACTGTAATGAACTTCATAGTTTTACAGGCTATCTTTACTCACCTGGCGCACAGCTTGGTTTCCAACAGAGCCTGGATATCTCTCCCTAAGCATTGGTCTCAGAAATTTATACCACATTTGAGTAATATTGGTCAATAACGTAATATTTTGGATGTCGGCTGGATCCAAGAACTTGGGCTTATGTAGTAGCTGATGGTTTAATGTCATTGAGAAAGTGAGAAAATTAAAAAATATATGAATCAAACTATTATTACAAAAACATAACATTTCTATCTTTTGTTTATGAAGGCATTTATTTTTTATATGAAAACAAAAAATGCTGCAAATACTCAGCAAATCAGGCAGCATGTGTGAAGAGAGAAATGGAGTTAATGTTTCAGATCAATGTCCTTTCATTCTGACATCAACCTGAAACGTTAACTTTGTTTCTCTCTCCACAGATGCTGCCAGACCAGCTGAGTATTTACAGCATTTTCTCTTTTTATTTCAGATTTCTAGCATCTGCAGTATTTTGATTTAGAATTTCTTTTAAAATTCATTTATGATATCTTGAGGCTGTGCACCAACTATCAATGAAAGCTAATTGTAGAAAAATAATTGAATAGTTTTCCTTGTATTGATAAAGATTTCAGAAACATGCCAGATATGTGCCAATGTTTCTGGTTCTGGGAGATTTATAAGCAGCTAAAGATGATTATAATGAAATGCCAGGCAGCAACTCAGTGTCTCTCCACAAATTATGGTTGTAATCAATAACTCATTGTATGAAGAATCCCAGGCACAAAGCTATTTCCTACAACAGCAGCCTGTAAAAAGTGGTATTGGCATTGAGGTAATTAAGCATAGTCCACAAAGGACCATAGGCATCTCTCCATTAGAGGAGACAATTGGTTATATATAGTATAAGGGGCACCGCTCAACAAGCATGGGGGAGGGTGAGGAGGTAGGCACTGCCATGATTGAAGGCACTGCATTACAATGCCATGCCCACTAGTTTACAGCTTTTAACAGGGGTTTCATTAACGTTATCACTTGAAAAACCAAAATATATAAAGGAGGACATTGCTCAATGAAGGGAGCAGGAGAAAACATAGAAACATAGAAAATAGGAGCAGGAGTAGGTCATTTGACCCTTCAAGCCTGCTCCCCCGTTGAATATGACCATGGCTGATACTCTATCTCTATGCCATACTCCCACTCTCCCCCCATACCCCTTGACACCTTTAGAGTCTAGAAATCTATCTATTTCCTTCTTAAATATATTCAGTGACTTGGCCTCCACGGCCTTCTGTGATGGAGAATTCCACAGGTTCACCACCCTCTGAGTGAAGAAGTTTCTCCACATCTCAGTTCCAAATGGCCTATCCCGTACTCTGAGACTGTGGCCCCTTGTTCTAGACCCCCAGCTAGAGGAAACATCATTCCTGCATCCAGTCAGCTCAGCTCTGTCAGAATTTTATATGTTTCAGTAAGATCCCCTCTCATTCTTCTAAACTCCAGCGAATACAGGCCTAGTCAACCCAATCTCTCCTCATATGACAATCCTGCCATCCCAGGAATCAATCTGGTGAACCTTTGCTGCACTCCCTCCAAGGCAAGTATATCCTTTCTTAGATAAGGAGACCAAAACTGCACACAATACTCCAGATGTGGTTTCACCAATGCCCTATATAACTGCAAAAAGACATCCTTGATCCTGTACTCAAGTTCTCTCACAATGAAGGCCAACATGCCATATTCACTAATTTCAAATTAAGCCAATGGTACAATTATTATAGTCCAGTCATTTTGTAGAAATATTTGTATCATACAACATTAGGATTAAAACAGAATATATATTATGTATACAACCTTAAGGAGGCACAAAGCAGCAAAACAAAGAAATTACTGAGAACTGTCATATAATTGTTTCACTAATTTTGTTATTTGGATTCCACAATTTGTTATGAATTTTGATGAAACCGTGGTGCATGGCACTGGTTTTGAAAAGCTCTAGTTGCTCATATGGATAGAAATGATTTGTAAACATCTCAAAATATTCTACTGTACCTAAAGCTGTGGGGTTAATTCATTTAGTATTTTGTGACCTATATCTCATTCCGCACAAAGTTGAATACGCACATTATCTGATCTCAGCTGGCTCCTTTAGCTGCAACCCATGGACTTTCACAATCCTCATTTCAACTTCAATTCTTTACATCTCTACAGTGCACCTTATTTTTGAAACCTTCAGTCTTGTTTTCAGCATCCACCTTCTGCTCTTTTGACTCCAGTCTATTGGATGTTCTGTGTCCTGTATCCTGTCCATTACACTATCAGTGTAAAACCATCACCATTACTTCCACTCCATAGCCTCTTATCTATTTGACTGTGCCTTTGGGCATCTTGCCTAACTCGTCCTCCTTCAATTTATCCACTGTGTGAAACATATTCAAATGTTGTGCTATGTGAAATGCTAGTTCAATGTAAATTATGAAACCAATCCTTTCTGTACAAAGCAGATAATATCCAATATTAATGCACCTGAAATTATCTTACATATGTCTTGAAATTGTCTGAATCCTGTACTGCAAAAGTACTTTATCAATGTTATTGACATTTTGTCTGCATTGTGCAAAATTATAAGTTTAAATTAAGGTTATCAAGATGACTTTGGGTTAAGCAATATCTTTCTTATATTTTGCTTATTCTTTCTGATTTCATATGCCTGCCTCTGCACTCATCCTGAATTAAAGCTGGGGTTTTTGCATTAGCTACAATTTTGCTTACTATGCTAGATGGTTGACAGTAAAAGAAAGCAGCACAAATGGGTTATATTCTAAAGTTTCACACTTCCCTACCCTTCCAAAAATATGTTGACTGATTATTTTAGTGATGCTATGTCTTGTGACCATTTATTTACAGGGTTCAGAAGCTTAACTGAAAACCCTTAAGCCTTTCTCCATTTTAAAATGTAAGCTACAACTTGCCTACACATCACCACCAACAGTACACTTACACGACAATGAAACTTGAGCCCCTAAAACATACCTTTTCCTCTGTCCATGATGCTTTGTATTGCCATTGCCCGTGGGTTTGGCAGAAGGTTGTTGTCAAGTAAAATAAAACCACAAATGAATAATAAAGCACGTTCTTGCTACTAGCCATCCCTAGCTTAAGTACACACTTTTGTCTTACTTTCTCTTCCTCTCTCTTGTCACAGACTAATTGCAAGTCTATCTTGCAAGTCTAACTAGAATTCATAGAGCAGTTATAGTCCTTTTATCTTTACGTCATTCCAGACTCCCTTCAATTGGCAAATAAGGAGTAAGAGACTAAGATGTGATTATTGGCTTATCTGTCTTGTATGTTTTAAAAATGTAACAAATGCAAGTGTGCATAAAGAATCTTACCCATTACATACTGATTCTCTCTCTATTGGAGAAATAATCAATTCAAGTAAAACTGCCAAGATTTCACTAAAATTAAATGACAGTACAACAAAGCTGGATAACAATAACAACAAGAACTTGCATTTATATTGTATATTTGACATGGTAAAATGTCCCAAAGCACTTCATTCAAAAGCACTTCATGGGAATGTTATTGAGTGACACTGAACCACATAAGATATTAGGGCAGGTAAGGAAGGTTCTATGGAGTGTCTTATGGGAGGAAAGAGGGGCAGAGAGATTAAGGGAGGGAATTCCAGAACTTGGTCCTTGGCATCTGAAAACATGGAAGATCTGAGGATTAAAATTGGAGATGCTCAAGAGACCAGAATTGAAGGAGAACAGATAGCTTGGAGGGTTGCAGGTTGCAGAGGTAGGGAGGGGTGAGGCCATGGAGGGATTTGAAAACAAGTATGAATATTTTAAGAATAAGGCATTACTTAACTTGGTGCCAATATAGGTTAACAAGCACAGGGATGAATGGCAAATGGGACTTGGTGCAGCTTAGGATACAGGCAGCAGAGTTTTATGTCAATTTATGGAGGATGGAAGATGGGAGGCCAGCCAAAATTGCACAGGAATAGTCAACAAAGGTAACAAAGGCATGGAATAAGAGTTTCAACAGCAGATGAGGAGAGGCAGGGACAGAGTCAGGCTGTGTTACAGAGGTGGAAATAGGTGGTCATGGTGTTGATGTGGATATGGGTTGAAAGCTCATCTTGGGGTCAAATCTGGCTGGTCCTCTGAGTTTAATTCAACATTAGACAGTTGCCAGGCAGAGGGATGGACTCATTGGCGGATCTTGTGACAGAAACCATGGAAATGGTGTTGGTCTTCCCAATATTTACTTGGAGAAAATTTCTGGTTATCCAGTACTGGATGTCAGACAGGCAGTGAGACAATGAAGGCGTAAAGAGTGGTGGCGATGAGGTAAGGCTGGAAGTCATGAAAGTACATGTGGAAACTAATGCTCTGTTTCAGATGATGTTGCAGACAGGTAGCATTTTGACGATAAATAGGAGGAGCATTAACTGGCATTGACAATTACAGTTTCTATGTCACCAAGATCACTGAGAAAATTATGAAAGCATTGGTGGAACATACAGCAATAAAACAAAATGGAGGAAGTCAAGGTGCAACAACAATGCAACAAACACAAGAGGGAGAAACTTGATGAAAGGTAGATGAGGCTGATGGTGGCAGAAGACTTCTCTTTAACTGAGTAGTCTACATGACAGCAGTCTTCATGAGGCACTGCTGCAATAGCAGGTCTTTGCCCAAGGATGATCGCTGACTTGCTGTTTTTGCCATGTAAAGGTCAGTTTGGTTATAAACATTAAGCTGCTCAGACTGCCTGCCATGCACTCCTCTCCCGTGAGCTGCTGAATTATGCATACTGCACAGGTCCCATTCATCTCTGGAAAAATTTGAATGTCCAATGAAAATGCCTGATAATGGCTTCATTAGTAACCTCAGTTGCCTTCCTGCCACTACTGCGTGGGTTCACCACATGCATTCAGCCCTCCACTGGGAGAGGTAGGAACACATGAGCAAACTCGCCCAATACATTTTTAAAGATTTTCCCTACCCCCCCGCGTCCCACCACCATGTCTCCAAACACACCAATGAGGAAATGGGAAAATTGCTCCCGTAGTGTCCTTAATGGTCTAATGCTTCCAACTATAGGTACCCCACTAAACTATTCTGAGCCAAGACACAGTCATCCCTTTACGCTCTTTCACATTCCAATTATGGTGCCTGGCCTTGGTTCCCAACGTATAACTACACCTCTTTGCTACTTTGTTCTTTCTTATTTTGTTGCTTTTTAAAATAAATTTAATTAGCCTTATTATCCACTATGCCTCTTTTGACTATCCCGCTATTCCCATCTAGCCCTACTTCGTTACTGTCATCAGCACCTGCAAAACATCTCTTGGGTTATACAAATTTGAAAATTAAACTTGCATTTATATAGCACTTTCAAGACCACAGAAAGTCCGTAAGTGTTTTACAGCTAATGAAGTATTTTTGAAGTGTGTTCACAATAGTAATTTAGGAAACACAGCAGTCAATTTGCCCACAGCAAGCTCTCTCAAACACCAATCAGAAGCTTGCAGCTGCATTGAATGGCAGTGCCACGAGGGAGGCAGTGGTTGCTGCTGGTACAACACTCACCCAAGACCAATTCATCACTGGATCCCAGGCCACAGGTGAGTAATGGTGGGAGGGGGGGCCGTGGAGGGAGGGGGATCAGCAGCAAAGGCAGGGGTTAGCTCTAAGTACACCCCCTATCTTTATGCCAGCACCTTTGATCAGATATTGAGTGCCATTGAACAAGGGGACCCCTCTGGGAGCCTACAGGCAAATATGCCAGGTTTTGCTTGTCAAGCTGCCCGCATGGTGAGTCCACTACTGGGTTAATGCCAGCAGCAGTGGGATGAGGCACTTGAGAGGGCATTAATTGCCCAGTTAAAGGCCTCAATTGGGGGCGGGGCAGGAAGGCCATCCACGGGCTATCCCACTGCAGACTTAATCGGGATGGAGGCTCCGAGGTCCCCACATGCCACCCACCTACCTGATTAAATGCCTCCCTGTCACCAAACTTACACAGAGGAGGGCATTAAATTGCACTCGGTAATTCTGACAAAGTGCTGTCAGTCCGCCTATGAAGACAGTTTTTCCAAAACTGCTTGGGATTCTGTAATCATTCATGTGGGAGACATGTCCTGCCCATCTAAGTTGAATTGCCTGAAGGGTGATCTCCATGTTATTGAGCCCAGCATGATGGACTGAGGGAGTGCAGCACTGTTGGAGATGTTGTCTTTTGGATGGGACATTAAACTGCTCTGTCAGGTAGCCATGTGAAAGATTTCATGGCACTATTGCAAAGAAGTGCAGCGGACTTATTATCAGTGTCCTGGTCATATTTATTCCTCAATTAATACAGGTTTCTTACTAAGGAGCAACAGCAGTCACTCCTAGTTTAAGTTCTGCCTCCTCCACCCCCTCCCAATCCCCATCATTTACTTTGAAGTGGGGGAGTTCTATCCTTTACAAGACACTGACAAAATTCTTGGAAATAGAAGGTTTCAGCAGGTCTCCTGCCAGAATTACAGCAGAATTTCAGGTCCCCTGATAACATAAAATTTCTAGTTAGCCGAATGAAACTAAAAGTTGTTCCATTTTTAAAAATATTTCTTTCAGAATAATGCCTTAGGGTAGAGAACATTAGGTTGACATTTTACTATGCCTTTTTTATGCGTTTCCTACATTACAACAGTGACTGCACTTCAAAAGGCACTTAATTGCCTGTAAAGCACTTGAGACATTCGATGGTCATGAAAAGTGAAATATAAATACAAGCCTTTTTTGTCTTTTTATGCCATTAGCCTCTTTTTTAAACCATTTGGATTTAAATGCAAAACAAAAACAGAATTACCTGGAAAAACTCAGCAGTTCTGGCAGCATCGGCGGAGAAGAAAAGAGTTGACGTTTTGAGTCCTCATGACCCTTCAACAGAACTCGGTTCAACTGAGTTCTGTTGAAGGGTCATGAGGACTCAAAACGTCAACTCTTTTCTTCTCCGCCGATGCTGCCAGACCTGCTGAGTTTTTCCAGGTAATTCTGTTTTTGTTTTGGATTTCCAGCATCCGCAGTTTTTTGTTTTTAGCCATGGATTTAAGTGCAGATGGTTCCATTGGAAATTTTAAACACAAACAAAAGAGTCAAGAGTATAATTATTCCAACAAAGAGCAATGTAATGAAGCATCAGATTTGACACCATTTTTGATAATCCTGTTTATTTTGCATCCACATTGCCCTATCTCAAGGTATTTCACATACTCTTGAAACACAGTAGAACTCTACTTTCAAATGAAACACTTCCAGGACTACTGTCACTTTGCAGCACAAATTTTACACTTTGTTGTCAATTGTCAAAATAGTGTGAATTAAAGGAAAAGTATCTTTGTGAAGAAGTGATTGCAATCTACTTTGTATTTGTTTGCCAGCACACAGTGTATTGTTTTGAAATGCGTCATCAATGTACTTGTAGGTAATGTCATTATGACCAAAGTAACATAAATACTATTACAGCTCGTCGTCCTCCCCAAAGAAAAGTCAATTACAAATGCTTTCTTTCTTAAAGTTACTGTCACTTTAAGGAATGCTACTTTGCTCCACTCATCTCTGATCTTTCTAATATTGTTTGATAGCTATTTACAGAAAATTACTTTTTCAGCTGTAATGTGATAGAAGCCAAATGTGAAAGCTGCACAAATTATTTTGTACTCAAAGAACTTTGCTTATGAAATGTTTAATCAGCCAGTTTTCAAGTGCTCAAAAGGCCCCCAGTTCTAGTTTATGTAGGGTAGATTTTGTGAATTTGCACTTCTGGCAAGGATCTTGGCTTGCTGGAAAGGCATGTCGGTTGTTTGGGCATGCAACTGAGTGGACCTCACAGATCGCTAGCTCTAATTTATGACTTTGACTAGGATGGACTCAGTATTTTAAACAATTCAGGCTGGAGAATGGTTGGGAAGCAGAAGGAGGAGCTAGGTGGGGGAATGTAGGGAGAGCGTCCTGCAAAGGCAAATGGATGCTATCAGTCTTAGAGACAAAGGCTTAAAATTGGTTTGAATGAGCCATGCACTAGATTGTGTCGGCCTACGAAATATCCAATGGTGGGCATAAGGCCTCATTTATATGAGGCTGGCGAACTGCAGGTGCTTGAAAAGTATTTCCAGTCAGTTAACCAGCTCCACTAAAATAATGCTGGCTCAAATATCCTATTCACTCAAACACTTTTCTACTACTCCCCCATGTGCGTTAATTACAAAATTATTATCCCCATTTTTACCTTAATGGACTTGCTCTGTCCTATATTATTGAAGTCTTCCCACATTCATTTCTGTAACACCCAGTCTTCAGTCCATTTCTGGTGGTCACTCATCCAGCCACTGCACTCCGATCTTCCGGAACCACTGATCCAGTTCTTTCTGCCTTGCCACTTTTCTTCCTGTGTTTGAAAACCTCTTAGAACCTTTTACTTTGATTGTGCCTTTGGTTCATCCCCTAAATCTCTCTCCTTTTCCTGTTTCCTCTCCTGCTTTGTCTCCATTGTTTGGTCTTCTTAATGTTAAGTTCTTTGAGCCCTGCTTAAGAAAGGAGGGGGAGCTAGAAAGGAAAACTATCAGCCAGTTAGCCTGATACCAGTAATAGGGAAAATGCTAGAATCCATTAATAAGAACATGGAAACAGAGCATTTGGAAAATCAATATGGTTAGACATTGTCAATCGTTTATGAAAGGGAAAACATGTTTGATAGATATATTAGAATTTTTTGAACATGTAACTAGCACACGCTTTAAGAGGGAACCAAAGGATATAGTGTATTTGGATTTTCGGAAGGCATTTGATAAGGTGCCACACAAGAGTTTGCTACTTAATTAAGGCTCATAGGATTGGGGGTAATACATTAGTTTGGGATGGCAGAGTGAAACTAGCAAAGTGTTGCAAGGAGTAGTGCTTTACAATTTATCAATGACTTAGAAAGCTTCCTGCATGAGGCAGATGAAACACATGCATACGTTTGTTTCTTTAGCTCGTTGTTTCTGGAACAGGCCGCTCGCCCAATGTCAGAGTCTATAGCCTGAGGGACACCAATCTGCAGCAAGCATGGCTGACCAGGAGACTCCCCTGCTCTTCCTGCCTGCTTGCCATAGACCTTTTGAAAGGATTTTCAGGTGATAATCAACATGTTTGGCTGTGTTATGAACATATTTTCTGGGCTATCAAGTCTGGGAATGGGATTTGAACCCGGAGCTTCTGGCTCAGAGACAGGGACACTACCCTCTCTGCCTTAAGACCTCCCCTTAGCGGAGAAGACTAAGTGTAATATATCCAGGTTTGCTGATGATACACAGTTATGTGGGAAAGTAAGCTATAAGAAGGACAGAAAGTGGGTGCAAAGGGACCTAGGCTAGTTAAGTAATTGGACAAGAAGGTAGCAGGTATAATACGGAAAAATGGAAATTATCCACTTGAGTTGGAAGAATGGAAATGCACATTATTTTTAACAGTGAGAGTAAATATTGGTATTCCAAGGGATTTGGGTGGCCTTGTATACGAATCACAGAAAAGGTAATATGCAAGTACAGCAAGTGTGTTAGCATTTATTACAAGGGGGTTGGAGTGTAAGAGTAAGGGTGTATTGCTGTAATTATACAGGGCTTCGGTGAGATCATCCTGGAGTACTGAGTGTAATTTTGGTCTCTTTACCTAAGAAGGGATATATTGCCTTGGAGTGGGTGCAACAAAAGTTCACTGAATTGATTCCTGGGATGAGAGATTGTGTAGAATGGACATATATTCTGTGGAGTTCAGAAGAATGAAAGGTGATCTCATTGAAATGTGTAAAATTCACAAGAGGCCATAACAGCATAGTCGCTGAGAAGCTGTTTCCCCTGGCTAGAGATTCCAAAACTAGTCTTAGTATATGTGGTCAACCATTTAGGACTAAAAGGAGGGAAAATTTCTTCACTTGGAGAGTTGTTACACTTGGGAAGCTTTGCCCCAGAGGCTTGTTGCCACCTAATTGATGAATATATAGTATTCAAAACGGAGATCAATAGACTTTGGGCACTAAGGGAATCAAGGGTTATAGGGATAGGACAGGAAAGTGGAGTTGACGTAAAAGTTCAGGCATGATCTTATTGAATGGCAGTATAGGCTTGAGAGGCCATATGGTCTACTCCACCTATTTCTTATGTCTTCCTACATGTGAAGAGTGTTATAGAAATGTAAGCTGTTATTGCTTGCTCATTATTGGATAATGGTTTCCCTACCTGTCTCAAGGACAGAAGTGAGTTTTTATTTCTGGCATTTAGGTTAAACAGGATGTTCGAGACAATGAATATTTTAACACAGTGGTTATTTTTCCCTACATTCACTTTGAGATTTGGGCCAGGATTTTCCTCCTGGGTCAGGATTTTCCTCTTGGGCTCCTAGAAACCATAGAAAAATTACAGCGCAGAAAGAGGCCATTCAGCCCATTGTGTCTGTGCAGAAAAAGGTGAAAAAGAAACTAGCCACTCATTTTAATCCCACTTTCCAGCACCTGTCCATAGCCTTGCAAGTTACTGCACTTCAGATGCAGATCCAAGCACCATTTAAATAAGTTGAGTGTTTCAGCCTCAACCACCGATTTAGGCAGTGAATTCCAGGTGCCAACCACCCTCTGGGTGAAAAAGTTTTTCTTCATGTCCCCTTTAAACCCTCTACCAATCACCTTAAATCTATACCCCCGGTAACTGACCCCTCAGCTAAGAGAAACATGTCTTTACTGTCTGCCCTTTCTAGGCCCCTCATAATTTTGTACACCTCAATTTGGTCACCTCTCAGCCTCCGCTGTTCTAAGGAAAACAACCCTAGCCTATCCAATCTTTCATCATAGCTGCAATTTTCAAGCCCTGGCAGCATTCTTGTAAATCTTCTCTGTACTCTTTCCAGAGCATTTATATCCTTCCTGTAATGTGGTGACCAGAACTGTATACAAAATTCCAGCTGTGGCCTAACTAGTGTTTTATACAGTTCCATCATTACATCCCTGTTTTGCCTGGGAATTTTGTGTTTTCACTCAAGATTCAGGTTTGCGGTGCAGTTTGTGAGCTGCAATGGAATGTAGTTGCGGAGGTGGGCTGGTTAGAAGGCTCACCTCGGTTCGTGGAGACAGCAGCTCAGCTACAAACATAATTTAAAGACCCCCTAAAGCTCAATCCTCACCCTCCTCTGCCCCCTGCCCATCCCCATACTAACCCACGCCTCCCCCATGCCCCTTCAGACCCCCCAGGGTTCCCATGTACCCTCCATAGTCAGTTGCCCATTATCCATTATGTGCAGTTTTCAGGAACCATGAAATAGCAACGGGGAAAATGCAACTGTAAAAAAATTAAACCTGTGAATAAAATTCTCATTTTGAAATCTGCCATTGATACTGCTAAAAGAACTGTACACCCATAGACAAAAAAGTTTAATCCATTAAGCAGTCATTAAGTTGTGTAAGCAAACAACCATGTACTCAGAAATCACAGCAAAGGCAAAATGTTATTGTAACCTCTTTAAACTGTTGACATTCCCCAAGCAGCTGTGCCAATAGAACACATGCTGAGCTCACAACTATTCCCACTCAGTCAAGCTTTCATAATAGCCACACTATCAAAACAAATAAGTAGAGCTGTAAGACCCTGAAATTGAAAGATAAGATGGTGTTACATTTCCATTTCAAAGCAACTTGGCTATCAATCAATGGAGGGAAGCAGGTTCTTAGCTTTCTTTAAATGTTCAATAGTGGGAATTTTTTTCAAAGCCAGGGGTGTCTGGACATTTAAATCACAGAACAAAACATGACAGGAAGGTTTACTGACACATTTTTCTATGTGAAAAAAGGACTGTAATGCATGTTAACACTTACACAATGCTGGCCAATGTAATAGTCAACGTATCTTTGCAGAGCCCTATGACGAATCACATCAACATTACAATGCAGCATCCAGTTGTGACATTTGAAGGGTTCAAAACATTTTACACTTACCTTTCAAAATATTTACAACTCCTCAACAGGCTTCCCCCAAAAGCCACAAACTCTCCAATGAGCAGCATTTTATAGGGCTTCCAAAACCCACACCAGCACATGAAAATAGTATGTGAGAGAAAATACAATTTTCCTGTGGGCTTCACAATAGGGTCCCCAGCTCCAGAAGGGGTGTGTGTGCATTTTGCATGCAAGGCCTTCCTGATCCACAAAAAAGGCCACGTGAAAATGGTTTGGAGTCAGAGAAGTGCAGGAAAATTGTTTTCCTGCAAAAAAAATGTTCTGTGTTTTGAGAGCAGATTCCCAATTCCATGAAGAGATGAAAATTTGGCCCTTGATATTCATTTTGAGATTTGACACTTTAAAACGCATTGATATTTTCCAAGTACTCTGGACAAAGAAATACTTCTACTAGACAATCTTCCCAATGTAAGCATCCATCTTCCACCTGTATTTCATTGATATTGGACACCATAGCCGGGAAGCTCAGAACTGGATGTGTTCCATCTGGACATAGGATTTTCCAGATTTTGGGTCCTGGGGGTGGGTGGGGCAGTGAGAGCATGAATAGGCTGGACCCAAAGAGCAGGGGATCAACATGCTGCAACCCAGATATGCAGCATGGCGTGCTGATCTTGCCCAATTATCATACCATTGATGTCAATCATTCGATTTGATGCCATCAGTTTTTTGCCTTGACTGTTATAAACAATGGGCCGTAACTTCCTTGGAGTGGCAATCAGCATTGGATTGTCACTCCATGCTCATTTACCTATGCCAAATTTATTCCATGCCTGTCCCGCCCGAATTTCCGACTCAGGCTGGGCGAGATCCAGGGAGTGCAGCTGTCTCCGAAGTCCAGCGTCGCAGTCAGCAGAGTTGAATTGAAGGAGGATGTGCCCCATTTTTAGGGCACCAGCTGCTGTAAACCAGGTAAGTTTAAAGCTGCGTTTGAAATTGACAGGCCAGGGAGAAGATCATTGCCTAAGTGGATAGGATTTGGTGGTTGAGGGGAATCGGAGGTTGGGTGGGGATGGGGGGAGAGGGGTTGGACATCAGGGGGCTGGGGGCTGGCGAATATTGTGGGGAGGTCGTTAGTCAGGGATGGGGGAGTCCCCTGGGGGGGTCTGGGGTGTTGGGGGAGTCCCATGGAGGGATCAGTCTGGGTCTTTACAATAGTTACCCAGACTTTAGAAGACGTTTTTAGTTTTTCTAACTTTTTCTGAGTAACTATTGGTGTAACGCTGTCAGAATCATCCAAAGTTTGCGTTTTCAATCACATTTTCAGATGGTTCACAGTACAGGGCAATTGCCCAGAGGAAGTTTGCACTTTTGGGCAATTACCATGCAAATGCTTACTTGTGAAGTCCTGAGAGGGATTCCCAGTGCATCTTTGGGGTACACCCCCTATCCGATGCTGGAGAGCTTAGAAGTTACGGCCCAATATTCTCTCCAGGTGGAAATAGGCTGCAAGTCTTCAGTTAGTAATTGACATAATTTCCCAATAACCTCCTGCTGCTTTAAATTGTCCTTATAAAATAACTCATCCTCTTACCAGCATACCGGAAGTACCCCTCTACTGCCAACGCTAAAAGAACTAACTAACTGTGGGGGAGGGAGGGAGGGAAATAATTGCATTTGGGTTATCAATGAAATCCTGCAAATCGACTCTTTGTTAATAAAAGATATGACAGACAGGAATGCCTGATCCGGTTTTCGAGTCCTTCCAGATTTTAGGACGCCAGATAAGGTGCCTGGTACCTGTAATAAGACAATAATATAAGTAGTTGTTCAACAAATTGATTCTGTTTTACAGCAACATATTACTTTTACATAGTGACTTTTATAAAGAAAGATGTATCAAGGTACTAAACAGAGACATAGGGCAAAATTGTCCCAGATTTGCACAAAGTGCGGTAGTGGGTGGGAAAAAAATCATTTTACCGCCGGCTACAATGGCGGGTTTTAATGCCGTATGGTGCCAATCCCATCTCATTAATTATGCAGCCACAGGAAACACGTCATCGTGCTGGCAGGCAGCCTCTGATTCGCCCGCCACACATTTACTTCGCAGCTTCCTCACGCAGGAGGAATTATTTAAATTATTTAAATTGCATCCGCGTGCACACATCTCAATGCATGCAGCCCAGGACTGCTCTGGTGAAGACATGGCCCCAAAAGACCAGAAGAGTATGGCACCCCTGATTCAGTGACGCATCCCTGGGACGCCTTCTGGATGCCAAGGAGGTCTCCCGTGATGTCCATTACCCCTGCTCTGGCTGCAGGAGGCCTATTAATCTCACCATTCCAGGGAGGCGGTGGCAGAGGTGGTCAGTGCCAATGCTGCACACAAGAGGTCGGCCATTCAGTGCAGCAAATGGATGAATGATCTCATCCATGCTGTCAGGATAATGCAACCATCTTATCACTCCAAACTCACACACTCACAAGGCAATCACACATTCACTGGCATCTCACTCACTGCCAGCTCAAGGAACATCACCACTCACTCTTTCACACACACCTCACATCTCCAATTGGCCTCATCTCCTTGGAGACTGCCTCCTCGGCCCTTACCATCTTGAGGCCACTTGCATAGCCCCCACATGTGCCCCCACACACACCCTTCCCCAGTAGACCCCTTGTCCTGCAGCCTCTTCCCTTGCCTGAAGCCACTTCTCCCCCTTCCCCAAGCAAGCCTTAACCCTGCAGCCATTGAAAAGTCACTCCCGTCTTATGGCTGGTCTGGTAGGTAGAGACCTACCCGTGAGACCCCCTAAAAGTGATGTAGTACTGCCTGCAAAGCCTGGCGCTGATGACTGTGAGTGCTACCCAAAGCAAGGTAGGAAAACAAGCCTTGAAGTCCTGAGTGAAGTGTAGCTCACCAGGTGCATATTGCTTATGTATACTTGTGAAACACGTCAGTGGCCTGGATGATCCAACATGGGGGGATGATTCCGGTGAGCAGAACTTATGATGAGATGCTAAAGCTTTGAAATTAGGTTCCCGATGTGCGGCGGCAGGAAACACGGCCCACCATTGATGGATGGAGCGGACGATCGCAAACTGGTTTCACGACAGCGTGAAACCGATTTTTGGCCTTCTCACCATATTGTTCCCCCCCACCCCCTCCCCGCTGCCTGCCATGATGCCTGACACCAATGGGGCCAGAAAATTTCAGCCATAACCAGAAAAGGATGCTGAGCCAAACAAAGAGATATTGGGAACAATAATCACAATATGGCCAGACATGGGTTTTAAAGAGTTTCTTAAAAGTGTTTACAAAAGTGGAGAGGTGTAGGGAGTTGAAGGAGAATTTAAGGGCATACGGCCTTGGTGGCTGAAGGCTGTAATTGTAAGACAAAGACCATGGGGGAGAGGGGTGGGGAGGGCACAAACGGCAGAATTCAAGGAACAGAGAGTTCATGGAGGTTAGATAGGGAGAGAAGGTGTGAAAGCTTTAAACATTTTAAACATTTAAGGCTAAAAACTTTTAACTTTAGGGCATTAAAGGATCAGGAATCAATATAGATGAGAGGGACTTGGCACAGTAGAGAGAGAAAATAAGAGCTGAAGTTTATAGGAAATGGAGAATGGGAGGCTAGCCAGGAGAGCATCAGATAAGAATCTGAAGTTGACAATAAGATTTTCAGAGCAGATGGACTGTTGTGCGGATTGAGGCAGACGATCTAACGAAGGTCAAAAACTTGGGGTGGAAGCTGCATTCGGTGTCAAGTAGGGTACCGTGAACAGTCTTGTTCAATCCAAGAAAATGGCCAGGAAGGAGAAGGAATCTCAATGGAGAGAATTTTCTCCCTGTCAGGGGGGCTGAGCAAGAGCGGGTACGGGCAGGCGCGCAGCTGATCACCGCCCGTGACTGGCTGCGTGCCGCCATTTTATGTGGGCAGGCCAATTAAGGCCCGCCCAGCGTGACGAGCATCCAGAAGCGCTGAGTGCTCCCTGTGCGGGCAGGGAGGAGGAGGCTGAGTCAGGGTCACCTGAGTGTCACATGAGCTGGGACATGTCAATGAATTTTAATAAAATTTTTTATTCAATTTATAAACATTTCATGAAACTTCATCTTGACCATGGATGAGGTTTCATGATAAATGCGAAGGCCACCTGGGCTCTTTGCCTGCCCACCAACCTTAAGGTTGGACAGGCAGCCCAGACAGTCAGCTTAATTAGATTATTAACAGTCTTAATAGGCCTTTGACAGTATGGCGGGTGCGCAGCTGACTCTGGTTCACGCCCGCCGAACTGAAGATCTGAATGACATGCGTTGAAGTCGGGACGCATACCCGATGTCACTGCGCGTCATTTTACGCATCGGCGAGTGGGGCCGCATGTGGAATGAGGAAGAGGAGAGGGTCAAGAATCTAAGTATTGTTGAACAAATTGATTCTAGTTCATGGGAAAATCTGTAAACTTTGTCAATGAGGTCACGTTATGCATTGTTACCATTTGATACTTTTGGGATCAGTGAAGAATTCTAAGGAAGAGTACATAACCCTAGTCACAATAGATCACATTCAGTACCTGCCAAAACTGGGAGAATGGTCATCATGTATTGCACATTGTTTATATTACAAATATAATTGCAAAAGTAGAAGAATAACCACTGTTTTTAATTATGAATGTGCATTTTAACAAGGTATGCTGCTATGTTTCCCTTTGTGAAATGTTTAAGAAAGAGAAATAAAACTTGTATTTACATAGAGCTCCATTATGTCTTCAAGGCATCCCAAAGAAGTTCAGAGCCACTGGATTACTTCTGGAATTTAGTTACTAATATTATGTAGACAAAAACAGCACCCGAATTGAACACAGCAAGGCTCCACAAACAACAAATCAGATCAGACTGTTTTTGATGGTGTTATTTGATGGGGAAATATTGACCAGAATGCTTGGAGACCTCCTAGTCCTTGTTCCAATAATGGCATTGGATCTTTCACAACAACCTGAACAGTCAGACAGGGCTTCAGTTTAATGTCATATTGAAAAGAGATTGGGTGTGAAATTGTGTTTGGTAGCGCCCGTTGTTTGTGTGTTCCAGGTGCTACTGGTGGACCAATTATGTGTCACATGCTTCTGTTATGAATCGAACCAGACGACATCTTGGGGAGGGCGTCAGTGCTCACCAGAAGTATGCAGAGCAGGCAGATCATGATGTCAATCATCATGCAGCACTGATTTGATCCCAGAGATGCCATTTTGGAGCTCAATGCTCCAGTTGACACCCCCTCTTAATCTCATGCAGCTGAATGCGTGATAAGCAGCAGGAAGGACCTCCCACCACTGCTATTTAAAGAAATCTTAGCCAATTACTGATTAGTGGGTGATTGAATTCTTCTGGCTGTTGCTGCAATTCTACTAGTATTTGGTGCTCTCCATAGTTCCGTTAAGTTGCAAAAGTATACGAGGAGTGACATGCAGGTGCTGAAGGACTTTTGCTAACTTCACCCTTCTACACTGACATGGCTGCAGTAGGAAACACTTCCCATGGAATACAGCATGACTGGAAGAATCAGTAGTGGATATGTGGAATAGGATAAGTGGATACGTGGAAGAGGGAAGAGGAAAAGGGGAGCAGGACTGTCAGCAGGAGGCCACATCCACCCAGGGTGATCAGAGAGCAATTCTCCTACTTGAATTTCAGTGCGGAACAAGTGAGATGTCTGTGCTTCAATAAGGACATCCTCACTGAAATCTGCCACCTGCTGGAGCCACAAATGCTACCTTAGAGCAGGACAAAGACTGCATTGCTAGTGGCTGTGAAGGTGAGCATGACAATGAACTTTTATGCACCTGGTTCCTTCCAGGCTGGGGCTAGAGATATTTGCAACATTTCGCAGTTTGCCATCCACTGTTATGTAAATAGGTCATGAAGCTCTCTGTTCAAAGGGAACAAGTTACATTTCATTCATTCAAGCCAATGAGCATGTGGCTTTGCTAGGATTTCAGGCTTCTCAATGGTGCCACTGTCTTCACACATGTTGCTTTGCAGGTGTTGCTGTCAACTTTGCAATATACTTGATCAAAAGGGCTTCCGCTTCCTTAACATCCAACTGATGAATAACCAAAGACTGTGTGAGTCATGCAGGTCACTGTCTTGTATTTTCCAGTAGTTTTTTTGCTGCCTGGACTGAGAACCCAGTGGCCGAGGTTTGGTTGCTTTCTAACAGCATTAGTTTTCAAATGGAAACTCCTATGCCACCTGAGAGCAGCTGAGCAACAACCATACCAGCAGCCCAGAATCATCAGTGATGCAGACTTCTCAAACCCTCACACATAAGGAGAAGCGGATAGTGTCTAGATGGCAGTCAAGTCAGACAAAGCAGTAGAGAATTCCTGAAGAACTTAGTATCATAGGGAAGAAAGCAGTTAATGTCATGAAGAGATATTAATGTTTATAATGTTATTGGAAATTATTTTTGAAATGAAATTGTAGTGGGGTCTGCATCTATGGGCAGAATTTTGCCCTTGCCGGGTGGGCTAGGCAGGGGCAGGCGGAGACGGTTGGGAAGCTGCCTGCTGCCTGCGATCGGCACCAGACTGTTGTTTCATGCAGGCCAAGTAAGGCCTGCAGAGCGTGAAATGCGAGCGGCACTGCCACAGTGGGGTTTGGGGGGGGGGGGGGGGTGGTGGTGGGTGGATAGATGGCAAGTGGGCCAAGTGCAAACTTTGTGCATGCATGCAAGTGACCACTGCACAATCTCCTGAGGCACAGAGCAACCATTAGGTTGGACGGTCAGTGAAAAATTTATGTTAATTGATTACTTATTAGACTTAACAGGCCTTTTAATTGTCGGTTGGCACTCTGCTGGCTCCTGCGCATGCCCACCAACCGAATTATTGCGCGACTGCACATTGACGTCAGCACGCTTGGCTGATTTCAACGTGTGTCATTTCACGCTTGAGCGGGTTGGGCCCGCGCCCACCCGCCGAGCAAAAATTTCTGTCCAATGTATTTGACTTCATGTGTCTTAATTGGATTAAAGCCAGTTATTCTGGGTGCTTTGATGTATAGTAGTTTGAGATGTTAACTGGGTAAACAGTAAGGAGGATAGAAAGTAAAGTGAAAATTTGCATTTGAGGAATAAAGCATTCAAGAGTGTAAGTAAAATCTTGCACTTAGCTGGGAGACTCCAAGCAATGTGTTTATATTGATAATAAAATGGTGGAATGAAAGAATATTATTGTTAGGAGACGTAAAAATTAAAAACTTAGTAATACAATGGAAAATTTACATTCAAAGGAAAAGCTAGGTATAAACAGAAAGGAGTTTGTGTGTGTAAGTCAGAGGCATTTAAGATCTAACCAGCCTGTAAACCTACAGCTGTGTCTGCATAGGAACCAAATTGCAAGGAACCTCATTTTGAATTTGTAAGTTCAAATGTTCTTTACCTAATGTCTGTTTAAAGTCTATGGGCTATTGTTGCCTTGGTGAAGATTTACCTGGGAGTGATTAATTTGGGGGTTAGTTTAAAAGTTATTATGGTAGTAATTTGTAGACATGTGTATGTGTTTAATTTGTTATTAAATTAATAAATGTTTAGTTTTATATAAAAAAATCTCTTGAGGTTCAGTGGTCTTATTTCTGAATTCATTCTCATCTCAAACTTACCCGTTGAAAGATAAAAACAAAAAAACCGTGGATGCTGGAAATCCAAAACAAAAAATAAAAAATATAGAATACCTGGAAAAACTCAGCAGGTCTGGCAGCATCGGCGGAGAAGAGTATAGTTGATGTTTCGAGTCCTCATGACCCTTCAACAGAACTAAGTAAAAATAGGAGAGGGGTGAAATATAAGCTGGTTTAAGGTCGGGGAGGGAAGAGGGAAGTGGGGGGGTGGTTGTTGGGACAAGCAAACAGTGATAGAAGGAGATAACCAAAAGATGTCACAGACAAAAGAACAAAGAGGTGTTGAAGGTGGTGATATTATCTAAAAGAATAAAAGTATAGGTTATGACAGTTGTTCAAGTTTCCCTCTGGGATTTAAACAACTCAGCCTTTACCAACTGCCGTGTCATAACATTAGGCAAAGCTGTTTACCAACATTCAAAGCACAGGTACCATTCCAAAATCTAGTACCAATCCAAAAAGTGCCAATTGCTGAACCAGGGAAACCACTCAATTGCCCTGCTCTTAATAACATATAAGGTCCTGGAACACCTCCTGCTAAACAGACTGAGTCCCACCATGGAAGAACGATGCCTCCCTCCCCTCACCGCCACCCAACAGTCAGGTTTTTGTCCAGACCAAAACTGCTCTGAGCAAGTCCTTACACTGACCTCACATATTGAGGCCACTTTCTAGAAAGACCTAAAGACAGGAACCACTTTTCATGTCTTATTCTGTGCCTTATTATCAATGTGGCACACGGACATGCTGCTGAAATTCTCCAAAATCATCTCCAAAAGACCCTACAACTAATCAGCCAGCTCCATGATCAGCAACCGACATTTCTGTGCATATTTTGGCGATCAAATCAGCCGCCCACACATAACCAACAATGGGCTCCCAAAGCGATCAGTCCACATACTGGCTCTCTTTAACAGTGACCTCCCTCCCACAAAGTCACAATTCTTTGCATATACTGACATCTTGACCCTGGTTTCTAGGCTAAAGAACTTCAGCACATTGAGAAAACTCTCACTGAAGATCCATGTTCTCTGGAAGCTGGATTCAGAAAATGGAGACTTCGACCAAACACTGCCAAGATTCTCTTTCAGCCTTTCACTTGAAAACTTTAAAGCCAAGGGAGAACTTCATACACAGTTCTGTGGCCGACCACTCAACCACAACTCAATGCCAAAATACCTTGGGGCAGAATTTTCAGTTTGATATGTGGGAGTGGGCCCCGAACGTCCGCGCATAAAACAATGCGCAGTGACATCGGGTGAACGTCCCGACATCACCGCGCACCATCGTGATATTTTGTTGGGCGGGCACGCGATGAATTCTGACGCGCGCCTGCCATTAATTAACAGGCCAGTTAAGGCCCTTTAGTCTTCAATCGACGCTGACTTTTAGGCGTCTGAGCAATCTTCGGGTCAGCGCACAGGCGCAAAGGGCAGGTGGGTAAGAGACTTTTTTATGAATCTCATCCATGGGCGGGTTAAGAGGGCTCAGTGGGGTCATCAATCTGCTTTGTGGAGTATTTATTGGAGAAAGTATTTTAAACTTGCCTGTGTGATCTGCTTTAGTTCAGAACACATTCCAGCAGCTTTCTGTGTACTTATAACCTCCAGGTCAGCACTCTGCAGTCAGGAATCTTTTGCAGGCCTGCAGCTTTCAGGAAGCCTCGCCTTAGCCTGGGTATGGGATCTGACATGTCCACTGGAGGCAGCTCCTCTGAGGAGGAAGGGAGGGCTAGAAGGAGGAGGAGGCCAGGAATGTACATTCAGCCTCCAGAGGAGCCACCTTTAGGAGTACAGGCGCAGGCACAAGGGGTGCAGGGCAAGAGGTAATCCAAAGTGGAAGGGGCCGCAGAAGACGCCACTATCGTGCTGCCAGGGTATTTAGGCGGCAAAGCAGTTACCTCAATATGTCTGAGGTACAGTGCCAAAGGAGGCTCCAACTGCCAAGGGAGACAGTGAACTACATCTGACAGATGATTGGCCCTGAGATCTCCCCTAAGTATTTGAATGTGCACTTGCAATGCCATCGCATACAAGGCTATGGGCCTAGTGCTGGAAAATGGGATTAGAATATTTAGGTAAGTGTTTGACCCATGCATCCTCAATGGGCTGAAGGGCCTTTTTCCATGCTGAACACCTCTGACTCTATCACTCTATGATCGAGCAATGTTGCAACAATAACAAATTTAACAATCATCAGTGCTATGGATGTTGGGAGGACATTGTGGATCTCACTGTTGGCCTCAAATACCTGGCCGTGCCACCCCAGCCTCACTGACACAAGTTGACCTGCGTGCATGCTGCCTCTCTAGCTCAAGGGCTCCTGCTTGAAGCGGCTTAAGATGAGGAGGTGTGCCTGGCCGCCCCCAGTCCTTGCACGCATTATGAGCATTCTTCTGAGAAAGAAGGAACACCATTCATTACACAAATTGCACGTGGACTCTGTACACACGTGCTGCACCCCAACCACAGTGGGCCATATCAGGCCTCCGGTGCCTCCTCTCCCCACTACTGCTGATCACTCACACAAAGATAGTACGCCTGCTCCCAACTTCTCCCTCTTCGACACATGCTGCGTACATCAGTTTAGGAACCACATGGTATTTGCTCCCATAGCAAGGATGCACAACAACGTGCAGTGTCCAGGGCAGCAGATGGTTCTTTGCCACAACACCTTGAGGCTCCCCTTCCACCATCTCATTACCCTGAATAGGACATATATTGGAGTTCTGAGTATGCACCTAGCTGCATCTCCTGCAGGTTCCCCATCAGGCTAGTCATGTGCAACTAAGAGCAACACATGGTGTGGGGGAGAACTCATCTCCTCATGAACTACTCAGGCTGATCTAAGCATGGGCACTATCTGCTTGCCCATCCAGCGAAGGAAAAATGCCCTACATGATTCAATGCAGTCACAGCAGTAAGATATTGAGGGGGTGCGGGGGGACCTCAAAGGCTAAGGCTACCTGCTGGGTTAAATGCCCAATACCAACATAGTACTCACCCTGCCAGAGCGCAACAAATTGTTGAAGCGCTCATGGCACTGGATCTAGGTGTGCCGCACCACATCACGGGAGCTCACCACCTCCGTCACCTCCTCCTAGGCATGTTTGGTCATGTGGGTGGGCCCCCCTCTTCCCATCCTGGGGGACCAACACCTCCCGCTGTGCTGCCACCTCCCCGAGGAGGGCAGCAAGGCATTCATCTGAAAGACGAGAGGCACATTGTCCCCCTGCTGACCTACCCTGCAGCCTGCCCTGCTCCTGTGGCAGACCCTGCAACCCGACCTGCTCCTCTACCCTTCCCTCCAGCCTGGCCTGTTCAGCGGACCCCCTGTGGTGCACACTCAAACTGGCCATTGTCAGCAGCCTACAGGAAGCTGCTAGGCATTCTTTTAAGCAGGCTGCCGGGTCGCCATTGGACCCAGCGGTCTGTGCATGCCCGCTGCCGCCCGTACACTCCCGCTATTCACGGGAGTCAGCAAATATACTGGGTGGGCCTTAATTGGCGGTGCCCGCCCGCACCCACTCTTCCCCCCCCCCCATCCCCCACACCAGAAAATTCTGCCCTTGGTATCACTTTTGACTAGTTATTGACCTGCCAGCAACACCTCCAGACCACCAGAACGAAGGGCAAGATGAGAGTGAATCTCATATAGAAACTGGGGAGTAACATCTGGAGCAGCAGAGCCAATGCATTATGCACTGCTTCACTTGCCCTGGTCTAACCAACAGCAGAGTACAGCTGCTCATCCTGGCTCAGGAGCCACCACACAAACATGGTGCGTATGCATCTCTGAAAAGTCATGAGGATATGAACATGCCAAACAGGAGCACAAGTAGGCCATTCGGCCCCTTGAGCCTGTTCCGCCATTCATTAAGTTCATGGCTGATCCCTTTGTGTTTTGAATTCCAACATTCCCATCTACCCCCAATAACCTTTGATTCCCTTGCCTAACAAGAATCTATCTACCTCCGCCTTAAAAATATTCAATGACCCTGCCTCCACCGCCTTCTGAGGCAGACAGTTCCAAAGTTGCACAACCCCCAAGAGAAAAAAATTCTCTTCACTTCTGTCCTAAAAGGAAAACCCCTAATTTTAAAACAGTGCCCCCTAGTTCTGGACTCACCCACAAGAGGAAACATCCTTTCTATGTCTACCTTGTCAATACCTTTCAGGATCTTATATACTTCAATCAAGTCACCCCTCACTCTTCTAAACTCCAGTGGAAACAAGCCCAGTCTGTCTAACCTTTCCTCATAAGACAACATGCTCATTCCAGGTATCAATCTAGTCAACCTCCTCTGAACGACCTCCAACACATTAACATCCTTCCTTAAATAAGGAGACCAAAACTGCACACAGTATTCGAGGTGCAGACTCACCAATGCCCTGTGTAACTGAAGCATAATATCCTTACTTTTATGTTCAATTCATCTTGTAATAAAGGATAGCATTCCATTAGCCTTCTTAATTACTTGCTGCATACTAACCTTTTGTGACTCACGTACTAGAACACCTAGATCCCTCTGCAGCTTGAATTCTGCAGCCGTTCTCCATTTAAGTCATACTTTGTCTTTTTATCCTTGCTGCCAAAGTAAACAACTTCAAAATTTTCCCACATTATACTCCATCTGCAAGATTTTTGCCCACTAGGACATTGAATCCAACACAACTCAAATGATTTCCTGTGCTAGCACACATTGAACCTCCTGATTTTGCTGGGAAAGGGGAGGGAGTAAAATTAAGAAGTGCATGCTTACACCATCAGCAGCTTGTACATCAGAAGAGACTGTGGAATGATGGAGTGATGAGGGAAGTGAGATGTGAGCAGGATTAGGCATGAGGATATTGTCATCTTAAGTGGTTTCTAAACCACCACTGGCTACGGCCTCAGCAATGGCCTTCCCAATATTAGCCAATACCATTTCCTTCATGGGGGTTAGGTTATGAAGGCATGCTTGTCTCCCTCCAGTTACCTCCTGTTGCCTCCAGTTGTGTGCTACCTTGCCCTGCAATAGAGAGGGAAATGGGTTCACGAGTATTGTGCAATCTTTGTAGATGATGTGGCTGTTATGGTTGAGTAGCTGGTAGTAGGTGTAAGCTGTGAGATGTAGGTGTGAGGCTTGCAGCAGCGCTAGGTTTGTGAGGGTGAGGTGAAGCATATGAATGTTTGGTATAAGTCCTGATTGGTAGAGATTGTTGGTATGTAAGTGATGTGAGTGTAGCCTACTAAGAGGTGGCTGAAGGTAATGTTGCACTTGGTAGGATATGACATTTGAAGATGCATTCACTGACCTTGGCCATTCGTGTGAAGTCTTTGGAGTTCTCACAGTCTCACAGTTATTGGCTGAAATATGTAAAATGGGGCTTGAACCCATAACCTCACACAGAGGCAAGAGGACTATCAATTTAGCCAAGCTGACACTGAATAATACTGCATTGTAGCAGTTATCTGTGTTCTTCAGATGCTACAAATGTTTGCTGTCGATGGCAGACTGTACAGTAGTGGAAAACAAAATGGTAGATTTCACAAATTAATTTGTATCGTGCTCTGTAAGAAGACAAATGACTGATATGCTTCATGGATGCATGAAGTGTAATCACAAAGCATCTTAGTAAAGCCTCTTGAGATGACAAGATTGAGGAAGTGTCATAAGCATAAGTAGAATT
This sequence comes from Carcharodon carcharias, assembly GCF_017639515.1. Taxonomy (NCBI): domain Eukaryota; kingdom Metazoa; phylum Chordata; class Chondrichthyes; order Lamniformes; family Lamnidae; genus Carcharodon; species Carcharodon carcharias. The sequence goes on from NC_054468.1 coordinate 214,316,289, forward strand.
TATGCAGAGGGAAGGGACAAAGTTAAAGAAATCAAAGAGGATAGGTCTCTAGAGGAAATTATGGAGAATGAGATGCCACATGGCGCTTAGGTTGAGTGACGAGAGCAGGAAAAAGATGTTGACTAGAATGTAAACAAAAAAATGCACGATTTGATATTACTTGCCTTTTTAAATTAGAATATTTTTAGCACTAAAACTACAAGTCAGATTATCAATGACAATTACAGACTACTGTTTCTTTAAACTTTACATATATTTTTACAGATATATGTGTTTCAAGCAGCTGAAAATAATCTATAAAAGATATTCCATTTGAACAACTTGAAAAAATCCTGAAAAACATTGAAAGAGTTTCATAATACCAGGATACTTATCTGGGCTGTATCCAACCTATATCCAGCTGGTTAAATATTCGATATTATCTGCATCACAGAGACAAGGTGATGGAATAATTCCAATCAATGAGATACTTGTCTGAAAGGATTTAAATTGTTTTGAAGAGACAATATCAGCAGAGTGGGAGGTATTTACTTATTTAGCATGTGCATAGTCACAGAGCTGAGCAATAGCCTTGCTCAGTGGCTAGCTGGAGTTCTTTAATCCTGCCTTAAGTTTAGTCAGCGGATACTCCTGGACAATATGAGTAATTGTTTGAACGGCACCACAGCTGCAGCTTAAATGGTCTTGGCAATGTTGGGTGGATGCACAAAGGCCTTGGCCAGTCTGGAAACGGTTTGAAAGGAAGTGGTAAGTGATGTGATAACAAATATAAATCCCAGTATTAAGGCACAATAGAGAGAGGATATAAAAAAGGAAGACATAGCCTTTTAGCCTATTTCGATCCCTTCCCCCCATCCCACCCCCATAAGGGCCATCTCCTACTTGCTAATTCTGCTTTCTACCCTTAATGTCACCAACAGCACATCCTTTAGCTAATATCATTATCGTCAACAACCCTTTATCTTTTTATTTATGACATCTTTGGCAATCTCTCCTTTGTCTCCACCTCTCACTGGCCCTTTATCCAGCTCCACCTGCCCCATCCCCCTTAAACAGCTTATATTTCACCACATTTCTATTCCTCTTTAGTTCTGATGAAGAGTCATACGGACTCGAAACGTTAACTCTGTCCTCCTCTCCACAAATGCTGTCAGACCTGCTGACTTTTTCAAGCAATTTTTGTTTTTGTTTAAAACATAGAAGGTGGTGAACCAAGATCCAATGTAGGTCAGTGAGCACTGGGATGATGTGTGAGGGGGAATTGATGTTGTTTAAGATACAGACAGCAGGGTTTTAGATGAGCGCACATTTATGGAGGGTGGAAAATAGATGTCGGCAAGGAGAGCATTGGAATCATCAATTCTGAAGGCAACAAGAGATGGATGAGGGTAGTAGCAGCACATAAGCTGAGGCAGGAAAGAGATGGATGATATTATTGAGGCGGATATATGTGATCTTGGTGATAGGGAAGATATTGTGCTGGAAGCTGAGCTCAGGACCAAATGGGGTGCCAAGTTTGCAAACAATCTGTTTTAGCCTCAGATATAGCTACTGAGTGGACAGAGACCTTCAGAACCTTTTGCTATTTTCAAGCTAAATGTTTCTGTTGCCCTCTATATTGATCTCTCATTCTCCTTACTTAGACTCTCCATTCGCCATAAAGTCCGCTTTGCTCAAAACTCTGTTGCCTGTGCCTTGCCCAAAATTAAGTTGTGTTCACTCATCAGCCCATTTTTCATTAACCTTCATTGACCCACCTTGCATATTTATCCAATGCTGATTTCAGGAAGTTACCAAAGATGCCTAGCAGCATCTGCTGCCAATGCAGATTAGATGCAAAAACTGGTGCCCAAAAATTGGATCCAAGTCACACACCATTCAGACTTGGAAATATATTGATGTTCCTTCATTGTTGCTGGGTTAAAATCCTGGAACATCCTCCCTAACAGCACTGTATGTGTACCTACATCACACAGACTACAGTGGTTCTGAAGGCAACTCATCACCACCAAAGGCAATTAGGGATAGGCAATGAATACTGGTTTTGTTACACTCATGCTGAATGAACAAGCTAAAAAAGAAACTCCACCCATTTTATGCCCTAGAAACAGGAGAAATGCTAACATTTTCTAACCCAGTGTGTCTAAATGCCTTTTGCTGAATGTGACCCTTTTCATATACCAGGATGTCAGATCCAGCTCAGCAAATAAAATAAGCTTCATACTGTTGTTGTAAATGCTTAAAGATGACACATTAGAGAGAGGGACAGAAAATAATTATATTTCATCAAGCCTCAAAAAGTTTATTTAGGTGAGTCATAACAGTACAGAAAGAAGCCATTTGGCCTATTGAGATTGTCTGTGGAGCAATCCAGTTAGTCCCATTTCCCCGCTCTATCCCTATGACCCTGCAAGTTTATTTTCCTCAAGTGTCCGTCAATTTCCTTTTGCGATCAATGTCTCCACTTCCACTACTCTTGTTGACAGTGAATTCCAGATTATTAACACTTATTGTGTAAGAGAGTTCTTTCTCACATTCCCCCTTTAACTTTTGCCCAAAACCTTAAATCTGTGTCCCCCAGCCCTTATATGGTCAGCTAATGGGAATGCCAGTTTTGTATTTAAAATAATATAAACTGCTATACCCATTCCCATTTCTTTCAGTTACAATTCAACCCAAAAGACAAAAGGCAGAATTTTAATATAAGTGATCTGTTGGCAGTGAGGGTGGTTGGGGAGGGGGGTTGCTGCAATTAATCGAGAACCCATTTATCAGTGAGGTAGGCTTTGCCATAGCTCTCTAACTCAGCATTAGCTTCTCACTTCTGGATTTCCCAGCCAATCAAAGAGGGCAGGCATGATGACACTCTGTCAAAGCAAATATTTCTACTAAAAGGGATCCTGGCAAGGGTCAGAGTGACTGAATTGTACATTGCTTCCTGAGGCTTCAGCAACCACAGGAAAAAGGTGACATAGGAAACCTATCCCCCCAGGTCTCTGACTGTTCCCTGTACAATATGACGGACTGAAGTGATGTGCTGTTTCTCATGAACAGGAGAAAAAGACCTGTCTCTCCAACCAAGCAGATGTGAATAGAAAAGTTGAGGAAGTGAGCAGCAGGACCATGGTTCCTCGAACCTGGATACTGTGCCCCTTAATTCTACATCCCCCCGTGAGGGAAAGCATCAGCATCTACCCTGTCAAGCCCTCTCAGAATATTGTGTTTAAATAAGATTGCCTCTTATTCTTCTAAACACCAATGAGTATAGGCTCACCAGCTCAATCTTTCCTCAAAAGACAGACCCTTTATCCCAGGAGTCAGCCTAGTGAACCTTCTTTGAAACAAAAACAAAAATGCCTGGAAAAACTCAGCAGGTCTGACAGTATCTGCGGAGAGGAATACAGCCAACATTTCGAGTCTGTATGACGCTTCATCAGAACTTCTTTGAACTGCTTCCAATGTAAATGTGTCCCTCCTTAAATAAGGTGCCCAAAATTGTACACAATACTCGAGGGGTGGAATTTTCCCAGATTTACACTAAATGTAAATGTAGCGGGCGGGTAAAATGACGTTTTACCCGCCAGCCGTGATGTCAGGATTTCATGCTGTGTCGTCCCAAACCCACCTCATTATTTATGCATTCCCAGGAAACACACCGTTTCCATGGTGGGCAGGCTCTCATTCACCCACCCGCTATCACCCTGCCACCACATCACGCTAGGTGCCATGTTTAAAGTCCAGCTGCAATCACAGCTCTCGTTGCTTCCAGCTCACCACTGCTGCACAGAAGACATGGCCCTGAAAGGCAAAAAGACCACAGCCCCCCGCTTCAATGATTGGTCCCTCGAGCGACTGCTGGATGCCGCGGAGACCCACCAGGATGTCCTGTACCACCATCCTGGTTGCAAGATGGGCAGCAACGTGACCAATCCAGCTTGGAAGGCGGTGGCAGCAGTGGTCAACACCAATGCCATTCAGAAGAGGACAGCCACCCAGTGCCGCAAGAGAATGAATGATCTCCTCCATTCTGCCAGAGTAAGTCACTCTTCTTATCACTCTCAGCTCAAACACTCACAAACCCATCACACACCCACAGGGCTCTCACTCACTGCCAGTTCAAGGGACATCACCATTCATTCTCTCACACACACCATCATTGTCCTCATCCCGTCCATAGGACCATTCACCACCCACCACAGGCCAGGCATACTTATCATCTGGCTGGGCAGGCATCTTGCTTACTCTTTCTCCATCTCTATCCATGCAGGATAAGCTGACACACAACAAGAGAGAGAGAGAGAGGTGACAGACCATAGCGGAATGCCCGAAATCAAGGTCCTCACAGACTTTGAAAACAGAGCCATGCAACTGGCCGTCCACAACCTGGATCAGTCCTGTGCTGATGATGAGGTCGGCGCTGCTCTACCAAGTGAGGATCCAGCAGTGCAACATCCATCAGACAACCATGCCATGAGTGATGTGTTCTGTTTCACAGGCCACTGCCATGCACTAATTATCTCTCCTTGCTTTCACAGGCACATCTGCTAAACCGCCGACAGAGTCCATGACCCAGGGCCTCCAATCAAGCCCCGAAGAAACCTCTGGAGAGGAAACTGGAGTCATCCTCTCTGAAGTCCCGTCACAGTGATCACCCACACTCTTCACCAGCGCAGAGACACACACCTTGGTGGGACCTAGCTTTAGAGTAGCCCCAGGATCACAATCTGTTGAGCACATTGCACTGTCTGATCCACAGCAGGCGGCGGCAGGGACTTGCCAGTTTTCTGGCACTCAGAGGACTATTGGAGTCCAGAACATTGTTGAGCCTGAGGCAGATGATGAGCCTCTGGACTCAGTCATGTCACAGTTGCTGGAGCTGCGAAGGCAGGCTTGGGAACATCAGGATGGGATGTCCGCTGCACTCCTCAGATTGCAAGGCACAATGGAGGAGTCCATCTGCCTTCATTCTGAGGTGATAGCGCCAGCATGCCAACACACTGATGCTGATAGGGTGGCAGCCACCATGGAGACCTTGGTCCAGGACTTTGCTCCTGCACTGTTGCACGGGCTCAACTCCATCACTGATACCGTAATTGGCCTCCAACAGTGTGTATGCGAGAGGGGTGCCAGGTAGCTCGATCTCTCTGCAGCTACCCCTGTTCCTCAAGGAATCAGCCTGGGGCCCCTGGGCACCCATAGGGAGGAGGATCAGCAGGTGCACACTCCGGGCCCATCCATCCCAGTGACTCCGAGAGTGTCCAGCCCATCTGACTCCCCTCTTCATGTGACCTCAGCAGCTCCAGCTCCACAGGCCAAGGACAGTGCCACTGCCACACAGCATAACTCTGAAAGTAGGCCGGGGCCTTCCAAGTCTCCGCCCTCCAGAGGACGTCCACCAAAGTCATCAGACTGCCACAGTCAGCAGGCTGCCCCCGCCTCTGTGGATGTCCAGGGAGCAACAAGATGTAGCAACAGGCTTAGGAAAGTTAAGGAGAATTAGTTGCGCAGCCTGGCCACGGGTGATAATCACCTGTATATACTGTTTACTATTGTCAATAAACATCCAAGAATGTCTCCCTGCCTATGGCTATTTGTTCTGATGAGCAGTGTTCTTGTCACTCAGATGTGAAACTTTTCTGCACAAGATAAAGGCAGGTGTCTCAGTCCAGGGCCCCTTCCCTGTGCTCTGTGCAGCCTTCAGACCAAAATGATGGTCTGGCCTCACATCCCCTGGAAACATTATGATGCCTGCACCTTGGTGGTTCTTGTCATTGCTGCCAGAATGTAGTGGCCAGGCGCCACAGAGTTCTCTCATTCTTTCAATGTGCTCTCAGCACCTATAAGAAGGGGCTATCCCCCATCTCTTCAGCATCTGTGACCACTGATGCTTTGCTCCAGCTCCTGAAGAGCTTGGGCGCTGAAGGCGGACAAAGCATCCGAACTTCTAAAGTTTCATGGCTGCGTCTCTATGATATGACTCTGATCACAGAGAGCATGTCAGGAGTCAGACATTCTTAGAGACTATATGAAGATTTATGGAGTGTCCTCACTGCATGTCATCATCATCTTCCTGCAATTGAGCGTCTATTAGGGCCTCCACTGCCTCTCCATGACAGGAGCATTCTCACAGAGGGTATTCGCGCTGCTATAAGCCAGACTGGAGTCAAATGTTCACATATGTGATGTGAGGATCTATGGGGTTACCTCACTGCATGTTGTCATCATTCTCCACAAATCTAGCAGCTATGAGGGCCTCCCGAGTGTGCCTGCCTCGTCTAGCCAGTGCAAGGGCCTCATCCAGTCATCATCGCCTCCAAGCACCTCCTGACCCTCATCTCCGTCAGTGTCCTCCACATTGGAGGAGACTTGCAGCTCCTCCATCTCCTCCTTAGCTATGTCATCTCTCCTTTGCAGTGCCGGGTTGTAAAGGGCACAGCAAAAGACAATGATGCGTGACACCCTCTGCGGACTGTATTGCAGGGCTCCACCAGACTGGTCCACGCACCAGAACCTCATCTTCAGCATCCTAATGGTCTGCTCCACCAAGTTGCAAGCTGCAACATGAGCCTCATTATACCATCGCTCTGCTGCAGTCTGAGGTCGTAGCACGAGTGTCATCAGCTACGGCCTCTGCAGGTAGCCCTCCTCCCTGAGGACCCATCCCTGCAGCTTCTGCGGACCCTGGAAGACTCCAGGGATCTGTGACCAACTGAAGATGTAGGCATCATGCACACTCCCTGGAAACCATGCACACTTGCGGGATACATTTCTGGTAGTCGCATACCAGCTGCATATTCAGTGAGTGGAATCCCTTGCGGTTGGTGTAGTCTGCCGAGTGTAGTGACAGAGACCTGAGCGCCATATTGGGTGCAGTCAATCACACCCTGCACCTGTAGGAATGCCGAGATCTGGGAGAATCCAGTGGCCCTTACATCCTGACTGTCACAGTCGCAGGCGAAATGCACAATGTTGTATGCCCTCGAGAATATGCGATCTCATGGATGCATTTGTGTGTGGCGGCTTGTGATACCCCAAAGAGGTCACCTGAGGAACCCTGAAAGGAGCCACTGGCATAAAAATTGAGCGCCATTGTCACTTTCACAGCCACTGGCAGTGGATCGCCTCCATGTCCCCTTGGTGCAAAGTCCTGCAGTAAGTGGCAAATCTGAGTGACCAGCTCCCTAGACATGCACAATCATCGGCGATACTGGTTCTCAGTCATCGGCAGGAATGACAGACGGCCCCTATAGATCCTGAGTGTTGCTAGGTGCTGACCAGCCACGGCTCACTGTTGCTCCTGGGAGGCGTGTGTGAGAGCCCCAGCATCCCCTTCTTCCTGAGGTTGCTGCTCCTGCCTTTGCGCGGCCAGGAGCCTCAGTTGCTCTCCCCTCCATCTTCTCCCCTCTCTGTAGGCCATCAGGCATACAACTAGGCCACCAGGCTCCATGCTCCTGATGTGGTCCTCCTGCGGCATGAAAGAGAGAGACGTGGTTAACATGGATGTATTTAGCACCTTTCCTAGCCCTGGGTTTCGGCACCTTAACGCTTCCCAGAGTGTGCTGGCCATCCCTCGGATGGCCACAGAGGAGTGCGCTGCATGGCTGCCCTGTCAGCCTGCGACATGGGAAGATGCTCCTAACCGGGCTGCTGAGGTTGCAAGGGGCTGTGAGCGCCTCCAGCAGTGACTGCTACATGGCCAGCGTTGGCGAGGAGATTGTATAACGTGTGCAGTCCAGCTGCTCCATAGTCCAGTAAAGTGGTCATGGACTCGCAGTCTGCGTCGGGGAGTGGGGGGGCGCGTAAGCTCTGGAGCACCTGGTGTCTCCCGCATTGTTTGTGTGGGCGGGCAGCCTAGGACCCCGACTCCAATCAAACCACTCTGATTGTGTCAGAACTGTCTCAGTTGCTGAGGAATGGTCAGTTCCTAATGCGAGGCCACTTCCCTTGCCTACCCTGCCCCCCACCTTGATATATTGTATGCAGGATCCAATGCCAGGGCAGCAGTTGCCCCCACCACTGACAACAGTCACCTCCGAGGCTGGCAGCAGTTGACCCCTGACACCTCCACCCCGGCCCCCCCCCCGCCCTGCCCAACAACAGTAGCCTCCACTGCAGGGCAGCACTTCACCCCAGCCCCCCCAGTGCCCCTGAAGCCTACAAAGCAACAGGCGACCCTGGCGAGCCCTGTAGAACAATGCTGTTCACTCATCTCCAGCTCCTCCAAAGTGAAGGCCACCAAGTGCACGTTGCCTGTGTGCTGTTGTGAAACACGTCTACGTGCTTTCCTGCCAACATATACGAACGATCCAGTGGGGATCCAAGAGCCTGACAGGATGGCCTTTTAATGATATGCTGTTACAAAGAACTTCCCGACGACCATTGATGGGAACTGTGGCCTCCCGTTGGCGGGCTGAGCAGACGATCACAACTTGCATTCCCGCCGTCGTGAAACCGATTGCGCCATATTGTCCAAGCATGCCACCTGCCAGCAGGCACGGAAAATTCCGCCACAGGTGTGGTCTCCCTGATGCCTTGTACAGCGGTAGCAAGACTTCCCTACTTTTGTGACCAACCCCCTTGCAATAAAGACCAACATTACCTGCTGTACCTGCATGCTACCTTTTGGGATTCATGTACAAGAATACACAGGCTCCTCTAGACTGCAACATTCCCCAGTCTTTCTCCATTTAAATAGTACTTTTCTATTCCCACATTATATTCCATCTGCCAAATTTTTGCCCACTCACTCCTTTGCACTCTTTGTATCCTCCTCATAGCTTGCTTTGTGACCTGCCGTCACATCATCAGCAAATTTGGCTACAAGACAGTCAGTCCCCTCATCCAAGTCATTACTTAACATAGATTGTAAACCAGTGGCCCATCATTGAACCCTGTGGCACTCCACTAGTTACAGTTTGCCAACCTGAAAATGATCCATTTATCCCAACTCTCTGTTTCCTGTTAGCCAGTTCCCTATCCAAGCTAATATATCACCCCCAACACCATTTGCTGTTATCTTGTGTAGTAACTTTTATGTGGCACCTTATCAAATGCCTTTTGGAAATCCAAACACACAATATTTACTGGATCCCCTTTGTCCATCCTGCTAGTTACATCCTCAAAGAACTTTAATAGATTTGCCAATCAAATTTACCTGTCACAAAACCATGTCGACTCTGCCTGATAGTATAATTTTCTAAACGTCCTGCTACTACCTCTTTAATAATGGATTCTAGCGTGTTCCCAATGACAGACATTAGGCTAACTGGCCTATAGTTTCCTGGGGCAGAATTTTCAGGCTGGTGGGGGGGTGCGGAACAGGAGCCAGCACAGACCCGATCACCACCGGCGATCGAGTCCGCGCCGCCATTTTACGCAGGTGGGCCGATTAAGGCCCGCCCAGCATGAATTGCAGCTCCCAAGGACGCCGGGAGTGGGCGGGTGATGCTGGGACTGCAATGGCAGCTGGATCCAATGGCGACCCGGTGGCCTGTTTTAAAAAGTTACTGCAGCCTTTCAAAAGCTGTGAATCATGGCCAGTGCAAGGGCTCCCCAGAGCGCTGTTGGTGAGCAAGCCAGGCAGGAGGGTGGGGCAGGGGGGTACTGTGCCCCTCATTTTTCCGATGATTGCCTTGCTGCCCTCCTCAAGGAGGTGGCAGCATGGCGGGCGGTCCTGGTACCCCAGGATAAGAGGAGGAGGCCCCCCCTACATGACCAAACATGCCTGGGAGAAGGTGACTGGGGTGGTGAGCTCCCGCAATGTGGTGCCGTGCAACCGGATCCAGTGTCGCAAGTGCTTCAACGACCTGTTGTGCTCAGGAAGGTTGAGTACCATGTTGGCATTGGTCACTTAACCCAGCAGGTAGGCTTTCTCCTCTGGTCGTCCCACCCCCAAGCCCGAGTGTAGTGACTGCATTGAATCATTTACGATATATGTCCTTCCCTGGGTGGACCAGCAGATATTGCCCTTGCTGTGGTCACCCTGAAAGGGTGGTGCAGAGATGGGTTCTGACCCCGCAGCATGTGGTACACTGAGACTGACAATACTGTTTTGGGGGCAACGTGGAGGAACAGCACCTAGGCGCAGTGCTGGAACTCCAAGACATGTCAAAGTCAGGGTGATGACATGCTGGGAGGGGAGCTTCAAGGTGGCATGGCACCAATCGATCTGCTGTCCTCTACACTCCACCTGCATGCGCCTCTTTGCTATGGAAGGTTAGATCATGTAGTGCCTAATGTGATGTAGGCAGCATTTGGCCAGCGGCGGGGTGGGGGGAGCAGGCCAGGCATCTTTGTGTGAGTGTTCGGCAGCAGGGGGGTGAGAAGACACTGGAGCCCTGCAATGTCCCACTCTGGTTGGGCCACCCAGAGAGAGAGTCCAGGTACAATTAGCACTAACCAATGGTCTTCTCTCCTTTTCAGGAGAAGAATGCACGTAATGCAGGCGGGCAGGTGAGAACTGGGGGCAGGCCGGCGCAGTTGCGATTCTCAGCTGCTTTGAGCAGGAGCCCCTAGATTTGGAGAGGTGCCATGCGCCCAGATCCACTAGTGTTGGTGAGGCTAGGGTGCCACGGGCAGGTATGTTTTCCCAGCAGCGAGTTCACCATTGTTCTCCCAACAGCCATGGCATAGCTGAATGTTCAGTGATTGAAGTTTGCAACATGGCTTGACCATTGCTTGTGGAAGGATGTGCACATAATGATCCTGGGGATAGGGATGCACATTGACATTGTCTCCACGTTAACTGTTCCAATGTCCTTGATCTTCCTTCCAGCATCAGCAGAGCAGGGCTGGGGGAGGGAGCAGCAGAGGCCCCCTCTCACACCTGAGGGCCCTGAAGTCTCACCAGCGTCACACCATCTCTGCCAGGCAGGCACCAGCGCAGATAATAGTACCTCAGTTGTAATTAGAACATTGGCACAGTGCCAACTTGGGGCACAGCGGTGAGGGCACTTCACACTCACTGGAGGAGCTGGCAGAGACAGAGAGTGCTCGTGGCGCCAGCAGTTGGAGGACTGCAGGGGACAAGGCACATGTTCAGTCGGTGCCTGATGATTTGCCTCTGGAATCATCTGCAACGCAGCAAGCACAGGAAATGCGGCTGGGTGTGCAGGAGCACATGGGGGAGATACATGAGGCTATGCTTGGCTTGGTGTCCATGGTGGAGAAGTCTACGCGGACTATCACCGAAGCAATGAGCCACATGTCCGAGCGCCATGCGTCCTCTGTGGAAAGAGTGGTGACCCTCATGGAGAGGCTCCTCCAGTAGACCCATCAGGGCTTCCTGGGGATGTGCTCAGACCAGCAAGCCCTCACATCGGCATTGACCTCAACTGGTCAGTGCCAATGTGGGAGATGGTCTGGACACCAAGTTTCCCAGCTCGGTGCCTATCCATCCACAGTGAGCAGGGAGGTCCAAAGTGACCTCACGTTGGTGCAGCATCTGCCTGTCGTCTTTGCAGGCTCCTCTCAGGGCACTCTAGATGACGACAGCAGCTCCTCCGCCCCTCTGCCAGTGACCATTGCTTCCAGTGAGGCTGCAAAGACTGGGAAGATGCTAGCTATGGAACTGGCAGCTCCCTCCCAGGTGGGGCCAACACAGGCTCCACGGGCCAGAGGACAATCGCCAGGGTCATTGAGGCCAACAGGACTGCAGAGTCAGCAGGCTGTCTTAGATGCCACTCCCAGTGAGGGGTCAGCACCAAGACATAGCACCTGAAAATGGAAACATAAGGCACCTTAGGCACACCATGGGTTTATCACTGGTGCTTCTGTGTTGGCCGACAATGAGGTCTTTATGAGTTGGTGTGATTTTAAACACCTTTTTCATTTTAATTCATTAAGTTTCTTTGGTTGCAATATTAAATTCAGACATATCACCATAGCTGAGGGTGCCTCTTTCGTTCTGCAGGTAGATGGTTTCCAGTAATGTAATGAGTGTTTTGTGCCACATTCAGCTTTATTAACAAGGACCTTGGTTAATGTTCCTAACTGGGCAGATTTTGCACTTAGGTCTCAAATATGGAGTCCACAGCCCAGGCTTGTCCTGGAGGTCCATCTGTGGTGCGCTAGCTAAGGGTTCGTTGGATTAAAGCCTTCTGGGTGTCCCTGCCTCCTTGGAGTACGCCTGGGTCCGTCAGGGAGTATGTACCCCCTCAGTATTTCCCTGTGCCTGCTCATCCTCGGACTCACTGCTGGACTCATCGTGTGCAGCCACAGCCAATGTGTCTACGTCTTCATCGTCCACAGCGTCCCCCTCTTTCCAATGCAAGATTGTGGAGAGCGCAGCATGCAACCACTATCAGTGACACAATCTGGTGGGTACTGGAGTGCGCCCCCTGAGCGGTCCAGGCATTGGAAGCACATCTTGAGAAGACCAACCGTTCTCTCCACCAAGCCCTGGTGGAGTCGTGACTCCTATTGTACCACTGCTCAGCTTCTGTTCTTGGATGGTGGAGAGGCGTCAAGAGCCACCTTCTGAGGGGATAACCCTTGTCACCCAGCAGCCAGACATCAAGTCAGGCTGGAGCACTGAAGAGCCCCGGCACCTGGGAGTGTCTGAGGATGTAGGCGCCGTGGGAGCTGCCTGGGTACCTTGCACAGACTTGTAGAATCAGCATCCTGTGGTCACACACTATCTGCGTGTTCATGGAATGGAAGCCCTTCCTGTTGTCGAAGGTACTGGGCTCACCTGCTGGCGCCTTGATGGCCACATGTGTGCAGCCTATCGCACCCTGGACGTGGAGAAAGCCAGCAATGGCCGCGAAGCCTCTGGCTCACTCTGTCTGGCTTGCCTGGCCCCAACGGTAGTGGATGAAGGTCAATGCATGCCTGAACAGAGCGCCCGTAATCTGCTTGACACAAGTGTGGACAGCTGATTGGGAGACACCACAAAGATCACCCACTGAGCCCTGGAAGGAGCCAGAGGCACAGAAATTGAGGGCAGCTGTACCTTCAGAGCCACTGGCATAGGGTGTCCACCCACACAGTTCACAGAGATCTCAGGCCCAATCATCTGACAGATATAGTTGACTGTCTCCCTTGAGAGACAGAGCCTCCTTCAGCACTGCACCTCAGACATTTTGAGGTAGCTGCTTCGCCACCTGTAAACCCTGGCAGCAGGATAGTGGTGCCCATGCGCCAACCGAAGATTGCACGGGCACCGAAAAATTGCAGTCAATTGGCCCAAGGACCTTAATTGGCCGGTTAATTAATGGCGGGTGTGCATCGGTGATCAACGCACGCCAGCCCAACGAAATATCGTGATGGCATGCAGTGACGTCGGGCCCTCCCCCAAACGCCAACAGGAAAACTCTGCCCTGCTTTCTGTCTCCCTCATTTCTTGAACAGAAGTGTTACATTTAAGGTTTTCTAATCCACTGGGCCCTTTCCAGAATCTAGGGAATTTTGGAAGATTACAACCAATGCATCCACTATCTTTGCCACATTTTCTTAAGACCCTAGGATGCCAGTTGTCAATTCCAGGGGATTTGTCAGCCTTAAGTCCCGTTAATATTGCCATTACTTCTCCTCTACTGCTTATGATATTCTAAGTTCCTCCCTCCCTTTTGCCTCTTGATTTTCAACTATTGTTGGGATACTTTTTGTTTCTTCTACTGACAGGACAGATACAAAATGCTTCTTCAAAGCCTGTGCCATTTCCTCATTTCTCTTTATAATTCCCAAGTCCCACCCTCTAAGGGACCAATGCTAATTTTAGCCAGGCCCTTCCTTTTTATATACAAGCAGTAGCTTTTACTCTCTTATATTTCTTTCTAGTTTTCACTTGTACTCCAGTTTCACCCTCTATTTCTTTTAGTCATCCTTTGCTGGTTTCTAAAACTTTCCTAATCTTCTGCTCTACCACTAATCTTTGCAGCATTGTATGCTTTTTCTTTCACTTTGATACCACCCTTGATTTCCTTAGTTAGCCGTGGATGATGCATCCTTCTCCGCAGTATCTCAGTATCACAGTATCTTTACAGTGCAGAAGGAGGTCATTCGGCTCATTGAGTCTGCACTGGCTCTCTGAAAGAGCGTTCTACCTAGTCTCACTGCCCTGCTTTATCCCCATAACTTTGCGCATTCTCTCTTTTCAGGTAGCAATCCAATCTTTTGAACACCTCGATTGAACCTGCCTCCACCACACTTTAGAAAGTTTGTTCCAGACTTCAACTACCGTCTGGGTGAAAATAGTTTTACACACATCACACTTACTCCTTTTACCAATTATTTTGAATCTGTGCCCTCTGGTTCTTAAAGTTGTCTTGAATGGGAACAGTTCTCACTATATACACTGTCCATACCCCTCAGGATCTTGAATATCTCCATCAAGTCTCCTTTCAGTCTTCTTTTTTCCAAGGAAAATAGATAGTCCCAACCTCTCCAATCTATCCTCATAGCTACTGTTCTTCATCCCGGGGATAATTATTGTGTGTCTTCTCTATACTCTCTCCAATACCTTCACATCCTTCTTCAAGCATGATGCCCAGAACTGGACGCAGTACTCCAGATAAGGCCTAACTAGTGTCTTATATCGGTGTGTAATTTTGTGGAAGTATGTTAAAGGTAAGGATTTTCAGTATAGGATAAATGAATATTTTTTCCACTAAGGGCATCCAATGGCAGCATTGAGGACTCCCAAATTAGAAATAGTGTAGCCAGGAGTAGAATTTAACCATACAAAGGTTCCAAATAACATTTGTAAAGTGGCCAAAGGCAAGTTGAATAATAAATTCTAAGAAAACACAACATTTTTGCTACAATCATGCTTTTATTTATTTTAGAGAAAGCAAGCTTCTTAAATAGATAAAAATATGGAGCCTTTTCTAAAACTTACATATATACTAATTTAACCTGTGAATAAACACACCAAAAAACGTAATACACTAGGAGATGCTTTCCAGTGCATGGTAAGGGCCCTGGAAATAGAATAAAAGATTTGCTAGCATTACTGGATACAGACTGTTTGTGGTCGAAATTGCATTGTGCACCATGTTTATTCTTCTAACATTTAAATAAACATCTTGTCCTCTTTTTAAATTCCTTCAATTAAAATAAGCAGAGTAAATTTCATGTAACCCAATGTATTGTTACTGATATCACACAGTGCAATTTCAATTTATTGTTTTTAAATCTCTGTTGTTTGGTAATTTTAGTCAAAATTAGAGGCAAATGCAAAGCAGATTTTTTTCCATTTTACACCCACATCCACTTTTTACTAAATTTAGGTAACAGTAGATAATTATGCCCAACTCAATACTTGTTAAACCTTGCAGTTGTTACTTCCCATTATGTAATATCTCAAAGTTGGGCTTCTCAATTAGCCATTTTTTCCTGAACACTCTTTCCATTTAATAATGAAATATAAAAAGAAATGTGAATTGCTGTGTTTAAGCTTAAAAACGAAACAGGCACAGAAAATAAAGGCTTCACTGTTGGTTCACATCTTTACAAGCAAATGGACAATTTTTATGGCAATATTGAATGTGAATTCATTTAAAAGCTAGATATTTTAGAATTATTTTCTTTAAGTCCTGTTTACCAAAACTTTGTCCACATGTGGAAAAAGTGGAATCCTCTGATATGTTGCTGTGAGGTATGGCACATTTGCCCATATTAAAAATGTTGTTGTCAAGCTGGTAAATTCAGAAGAAAAAGGAACAGTGAAAAATAAACCCTGTGCACCTATCAGGATTTCAATTATGCTTGATGAGACTCAAGTGCTTTAGGAATGCCTGGAACATACACAATTTATTAACCTCCATTAGCTCACATCATGTGTGAGGAAAGCTGTTTGAAATCCATGGTTCCTGTTCAAATTCTGAGATGATAAAAATAAAGTGAGTTGAAGAGAAACATTTTAAAAAGTGGATTTTGAGGGGAGATGGTGTGGTGTGGGCAAGGAAATTTGGACTAGACAATGCTGTAAGAAGGGTTTGGCAGAGGAGACAAATAGATTATATACGGAAATAGTACAGCTACGTACCATTAGGAAAGGTTTACAGAGGGAAAAAACTGATATGGGTAGCAATGTAAGTAATTAAGGATTAAAGGCAAACAAAACCTTAAAATATAAAGTTACAAGTAGGGTCTCAGGGCACAAGAAAAGAAATGGCATTTCTGTAAATATATTCACAGCAAACAATTGAGAAAGGAAATCATGATCCAAAAAGGTGATATTAAGTGAGTAAGAATAGAAAATACCCTAACTGGATGCTTCTTTTCTGTGTCAATAGAGTAAACCACATGGACACTGAACCTCTAAGTGGCAAGGTTGCGGTAGAAGAGGGCATGGTGAAAGAAATAAAAATTTCAGATAAGGTGTGATCCAGACTTAGCTGGTCTCAAAAGAAATGACTAGCATAAAATAAATCAGTCACATCCTAGATACTAGCTAGGATGTAAAAAGTACAATTTTGTTCAGTTGAATTATGCCAGCTACAGATTAGATATAGGGTAGAATGATATTTTTTACCATCAGGAGCAGTTCACCAGTGTGGAGTTTTGCCTCATCAGTGAATATTCCCCTTAAGATACATCACTAGCAATGTTAATAGCCCTCACAACTGAGAGAAAGGGTTGGCCATTTGAAATAATATTAAGCCCCACAGAATTAGGAACTAGAGTCCTTTCCTATTTTCTTCACTTTTTTCATTATAACATATTAAAGGTAAGTAGCAGTGTTTTTTTTAACCATGGCACTATAAGTATCATATCATGGACTGAATTTTGCCCTTGAAGGGCGGGCGGGTGGGCCCGACCAACTTAGCAGTGGGCGGGCAGCCGATCGCCACCGCCAAAATGGGCCCTGCCACCATTTTAAGTGGGCGGGCCAATTAAATCCCACTCAGCGTGACACCCGATAAGAAGCGCTATGCGCTTCCTGTGCGGGATTCCCCAAATGCGAGAGTGCGCTCTTTCGTGCTTGCACGCGAAAGAGCGCACATCTCCCTGAAACTAACTGCTGCCTCAGGGAGATCGCTGAAAGTTTTTGAAACTCTAAAAATATAAAAATAAAAAAATCATTAACATGTCCCCCTCATGTGACAATGTCACTCGAGATGGGACATGTTAATAAAGAACACATAAATTTTATTAAACTTTTTAAAAAATCGACATGAAACCTCATCCCGTCGGTGGATGAGGTTTCACGTTTTTTCAGAAGCCCGCCGGGGCTCCTGGCCTGCCCGCCAACCTTAAGGTTGGATGGGCAGGGCCTTTAATTGTTTTAACTATCCTGTCAATTGGCCATTGACAGGTCGGTGAGTGGACAGCTGATCGCGCTGTCCCTCCACCTTCCTGAATATTTAAATGGGGCGGGATGACGTCGGGGGTTCTGCCTGACGTCGTCCGGCGTCATTTTCGCGTCAGCGAGCAGGCCCCACCCCCAGCTTGCAGACAGAAAAATTCAGCCCCAGGTGTGCTGTCAAAGCAAAGCTCTTCCTATAGATAGATTTTTAAAACAGAATCACAGGGTCAGGAAACAGAATTTCTTAACCTGGAAGCAACCGTCTTTCATACAACAATACTGTTGGTTACTATTTTAAATAAGAGTGTTGATGAGTCAAATCAGAGAAAAAGCTTGTGCATATGTACATGAATTTAGATTATTTGAAAAGAACTAAAGGGATAATCTGCTCATCTCTCTTTCTCTCTATACATTATCTATATTTTAAATTTTTAACTCTCAGGTTTGAAAGAAAGATTCTACCAAACTTTAATTACAAAGATTTTTAAAATTGACTTCACACTATTTAAAATTATGCTTCAACTGATGCAGTACACAACCAGTGTGAGTTCACATGTTTCAGTTGCATAATTGCCAACACAAAATACTAAACTGATGATGCTTGTCGTGTCAAAATCAAACTTACATCCACACAAAATGTATAGTACAACTGTACCATTTAATGCTACCACCACAATGGACAAATGTAAAAATTACAATTGAAGTATATATTTTAGATGCAGTTAAATTGTACATGTCACCAAAAGAGTTTCGATTGTCTACTAAACAAAATTGCCAAGAAAACTATCACCGATATGCATTGTTAATAAAGAATGAACACCATAAGTTTTTATTGGTTAGCAACTATCAATATTGATTCAGTCAGCAAATTGAATACAAACTGACATTAACTTGGTGAGTAAGTTTAGCTACTTTAAGCAACGGTTTCCCAATTGCATTAAGGCAGCAGGAACTGCTATTTACTGAAATCTGCTTGGCCTGAAATACTTAACTTGATCATAACTATTCATTTTGTGTACACCAGGTCTATACTAGAATCTGAGATACTCCAAGACAAACAACTGCAATATTTTATTAAGGTTCTCAATTGCTATTGGATCCAGATTGTTCTCATTGTCCTCCATGCTGTGCCACACTTGGGGGAAAGGCGTAGGTATGAGGTGCAGAATGGGGACACCTATGGAACATAAAACAGTGAAGAATTATTTGATGTTTAGACATTCATTCCTTTTAATGTCACACTGTAGGTCAGAATTTGCTGTCAAAATAATAGTGAGGCTTTAAGAATCTGGTTAGTTGGTCAAGAATGTAAAATTCTTGAGAAATTTCACTCACATGCTGCCATGACCTCACAATCACAAGAAGAAGATCAAATGTCTCATGCCTTTCCATGGAAATGCTCTGCCTCGAGCAATGTCAGAGGGTGACATTTAAGCAGAAATCAAAGTCCTGAAGATAATGAGCTCAGGTACTTTAAATGCTGTGAGACAGACCAAAAAACAAACAACTGCTGGCACCATATAAATCCTGTATTGCAAACCAGGAGGTCACGGGAGCTGCTAATATATCAGATGGCCAGTTGTAATAGTCACAACTGATGTAGAAATAAAAGAAAGATGTGTAATTTTATAGTGTGTTTCATGACTACTGGACATCTCAAAGTATGTTACAACCAATGAAGTGCAATTTTTGAGTGTGGCCACTTTGTAATGTAGGAGCTGTGACATTCAATATGCGCACAGCAAACTCCCATGAACAGCTATGTGATAATGACCAGAGAATCTGTTTTTTGTGATGTTGATTGAAATTTGGTCAGGACACTGGGGATAACCCCCCTGCTCTTCGAAATAGTGCCATGGGATCTTTTATATCCACCCGAGCAGGTAAATGGGACCTCATTTAACGTCTCATCCAAAAGATGGCACCTTGAACACTGCAGCACGCTCTTAGTACTGCACTGGAGTGTAAGCCTTGATTTTTGTTCTCACTTGAACATGGAACCTAGTGACTCCGAGCCATGGCTGTCACTATGTCAGTTGACTAACAGAACATAAAAACAAGTTGCAAAACACTAGCTGCTCTCTTATGTAATAGTAATTTCTCACCTAGCTGTCATGCACTTTTTTGAAATGGCAAAATTGCCTCATTGCGGTTTATGAACAACCAGGGAAACTGTCGCGGCCAGAAGTTGCCTGGAGAAGTTTGGTTAAATCAGGATAGTGGAATAGGAATTTATTTATCCATGTTATCCAATGTTTAATAGAAATGACAGATACCAATGGAGTTATAGACAAACATTTCAAAAGATGTCTGGAGCTCCTCATACCTGGGGAGCACAGAGAACTAGGGCATTTTCAGCCAGAGGTTTTGCTGGATTCAGTTCTGAGCAAGCAGGGTGATATCTAATTCTAAGGGAATGCCATGCGATAAACGACCAAACTGGAGACAGGCCAAGCCAGTCACTGGGTACAGCAACCTTGCCTAGTAGGCAAATAGGAAAAAAATATCTATCTCCAGATGGTAGGAAGCTGATAACTAAATAACAATATTAATATTTGTAATGTTCAGAACAGATTCACAATTTATTCTATGTATTGAAGCTGGGCCAGAGTGACACTACACATGATGGTGTGCAATTCTTCATCATTCTCAAATAGTTGGTAACAAGAAACTGCGAAGACTTACGTAGAGGAGTGGAAAAATTGACTAATGTTGACATGCTACCAAGTTTTTCCCAAGGTCAATAACCGGCAGTACAGTTACAAAGGTCAATCCCGGACCAATAAACAATATTTTGTTACTGTAAAGCAACTGAGATGGGAAAGTCGAGTGCATTGTGAGCAAGAACTTGACAAAATACACAATGTTGGACAGTAATGAATGCACAGCAAAGCTTCTGATGATCAAATTATATTATTGTTTTGATCATGTCTGTATCATAAAAAGAACTTCAGCTTTAGGAGAGTCCAAGTTTGAAAAGAAAACACACTGTAAAGTTTATAAACCGGCTGCTTTGACTTAGTGCAGCCAACAGATTCAATCACAGATTGAAGCTGTGATGTCAAGAATATTATGATCAGCACGGTAGAGTGTTTTTCATATTCAGGTTGGCAGGGGTTGGAAAGGGAAAATATGTCTTGACTGTGGACAGCAGGAAAAAGGGTTAATAAGAATTACCTTTGTCCAGAAACTGAACTGGGTCAGCCATATAAATACTGTGGCTACAAGAGCAGGTCAGAGGCTGGAAATTCTGCGACGAGGGACTCACCTTTTGACTCCCCAAAGCCTGTCCATTGTCTACAAGGCACAAATCAGGGGCAGAATTTTGCCCTTGATGGATGGGCGGGCCCCACTGGCTCGGCGGTGGGCGGGCAGCCGATCGCTGCTGCTGAAACGGGCCCCTCCGCCATTTTGAGTGGGCTGGCTAATTAAAGCCCACCCAGTGGGCCACCCGATGAGAATTGCTATGTGCTTCCTGTGCGGGGGTGGGGGGAGGGATTCCCCGACTGTCAGAGTATGCTCTTTCACGCATGTGCACGAAAGAGCACACATCTCCCTGAGAATAAGTGCTGCCTCTGGGAGAGCGTTGACAGTTTTTGAAAGTTGAAAAATAGAAAAATAAAAAAAATTATTAACATGTCCCCCTCATGTGACAATGTCACACGAGATGGGACATGTTAATAAATATCACATAAACTTTATGAGGTGGATGAGGTTTCATGTTTTTTCAGAAGCCCACTGGGGCTCCTGGCCTGCCCGCCAACCTTAAGGTTGGACGGGCAGGGCCTTTAATTGGCTTAATTATCCTGTCAATGGCCTCAATTGGCCGTTGACAGGTCGGCGGGCAGACAGCTGATCGCGCTGTCTGCCCGCTTTCCTGAATATTTAAATGGGTCGGGATGATGTCAGGGGTTCCCCCAACATCATCCTGCGTCATTTTCGCGTCGACGAGCAGGCCCCGCCCCCAGCTTGCCGACAGCAAAATTCTGCCCCAGGAGTGTGATGGAATAGTCTCCACTTGCCGGGTTGAGTGCAGCTCCAACAACACTCAAGAAGCTTGGCACCATCCAGGACAAAGCAGCCTACTTGATTGGCACATCCTCCACCACCTTAAATATTCAGTCCCTCCACCACAGACGCACAATGCACTGCAGCAACTCACCAAGGCTCCCGCGACAGCACATTCCAAACCTCCAACCTCTGCCATCTAGAAGGACAGGGGGAGCAGATGCATGGGAACACATTCACCTGCAGCTTCTCTTCTAAGCCACATATCATCCTGACTTGGAACTATATCGCCATTCCTTCATTATAGCTGGGTCAAAAACCTGGAACTCCCTTCTTAATAGGACTGTGAGTAAACTGCACCACATAGACTGCAGCGGTTCAAGAAGGCAGCTCACCACCACATTCTCAAGGGCTATTAGGGATGGGCAATAAATGCTAGCCTAGCCAATGATACCCACATCCCATGAAAGAATTTTAAAAAGGAGGTGCAAGCGAGAGAGTATATCTTGAAAAGGGTATATTTTAGAGAAGTGATAGCCTGGTAGGTATGCTGAATACAGATAAACCTAATGTGACTTATTTTTCCTAAAAAATTCTAATCCATTAATTGAATACGAAAAAGTAAACTTAATCAAAATGCATCATTTTTAATGTGAACATTTTTGGGCCGGATTTTTGTCACCGAGGCGGGATGCTCAAGTTGGTAAATCTCCCAACTCGACAGACCCATCATCTTCTTGGAAACGTCCTCCACATGCACAACTTTTGCTCTGGGGGAGGGGATAGGACATGATCAAGTCGGACTTGCCATCTCTGGAAGCAGTCCGGAGGTGACCATGGAGGTGGGCAAGCCTCCGAAATCTGCCTCAGTTTTATGACACTTTGGTCTAGTTCAATAAAAGGCTGTTAGGCCCTCTAATCCTCACCCCCATGCAACTCCCTCCAAAGACACCTATATACCCTGATGCCACCTCCATAGTCTCTCACCCCATATCCACTATGAGCAGACCTCAGGAACCATTTCCAGATGAAAAAATAAATACATTTCTACCAATCTAAGAGAGTTCTTACTCATACACACTTGATACTGAAAATATTCTCATTCATGAAATCTATTCAAAAAAGTGTTGTGAAAACAAAAAAATGTCTATTCATCAACCACATCAGAGATGACTAATAATTTCATCACCTCTTAAAACTATCAAATTAAATGTGAATTCAGTTCCCCTGCTGAGATCAATGGTGTTGGAGCTTTAGAAAAACAGTCAAGCATTCATAATTGGCTCAGCTATTGTAACAGACCTTAGGAAATGTAAACAATGAAGTTTATTGAAACTACAGAAAAAAATGGCTAATGGGCTGATGCTCTGAGCTACACCATATGGCCTGTCAATCAATGCACTCCAACAGTGGGTGTTTTTTTAATGCATGTACAGGATATGGGCATTGCTGGCTAGGCCAGCATTTATTGCCCACCCTTAATTGCCCTCGAGAAGGTGGTGGTTAGCTGCCTTCTTGAACTGCTGCAGTCCCTTGGTGCAGGTACACCCACAGTGCTGTTTGAGAGGGAGTTCCGGGATTTTGACCCAGTGATAGTGAAGGAACAGAAAAACTGGAATCTATTTGAACTTAGCATTAATTTCAAATGGTCCAGTTGAGTTTGGGTTTCCCACCTGTGAGATTCACGCCCTGCCGACTAAAAAGAGATCTATTAGAAATAGGGGTGGGACCTCCACATCCGGGTCCCGTCTGCCATTTTTAAAGGCCTCCAGAGTTGGCCCAACTCCATGAAAATCTGTCCCAAAGTGTGTATAATTCTAGATTTGCTTTCTACATGCCCAATTGGGGGAGGTGGTGATGAAGTGGTAACGCCACTGGATTAGTATTCCAGAGATGCTGGCTCATGCTCTGGAGACATGGATCAAATCCCACCATGGCAGCTCGTGGGATTTAAATTCAATTCATTAATAGAAAAAAATATGGGGCGGAATTTTACAGCTCTGTCGCAGCCAGGTAGGGCCATAAAATGCAGCGAGCTATTCAAAAGTCCATTGACCTTGGCGGGACCCTAAATTCCTGCCAGAGTAATATTCCGCCCATGGAATTGAAAGCTATTTTCAGTAACAATGATCATGAAACTATCATCGATTGCCATAAAAACCCATCTGTTTCACTAATGTCCTTTTGATTATGAAATCTGCTGTCCTTACCTGGGCTGGCCTACATGTAACTCCAGACTCACAGCAATGTGGTTGACTCTTAACTGTCCTCGGAAATAGCCTAATAGGTTCAGTTCAAGGACACTTAGGGATGAAACAAATACTGGCCTTGCCAGCGACACCCATATCCCATGAAAGATTTTTTAAAACTTATGTGAAACATTCCACTGATATTTATAGTAAATTAGTTAACAGGCTCTGAGTTAACTGTTTATTTCACCATTTTATCCTTATTTAAAATCAGTTAAGAATTTCATTAAAACAACACAAATGTCATCTCATTGCATCAACCAATTTGTTACAAATAATACACTGGTGGCTTTAGCATTGGTTTTACATTTTTCTGTTGCAGATCATTTTAAATAAAGGACAGGAAAGAAAAGGATAAAAACACATTCCGTAGAAATAGGTTCCAATCAATGCACCTAGGTATGTCATGTAGATGTTAGAAGAATAATTCTATTTTTGTGCCAAAGTAATGTATAAAACAATTGGAAAGTATTATAAAACCTTGCAGCACGGAATGTCATTTGACCCATAATGCTCGTGCTGGTTCTTAGAGAGAGTTAACCAATTATTTCAACTCCACTACACGATAAATAGACACAGAGTACAAAAACAAGGAAGCAATGCTAAGTATGAATAGATCTATGATTTTGTTACACAGAACAGGGGAAAAACTTTGTCACTAATATAATACAACATACCTCTTTGCAAAAATGGTGTATGGTCATCCTCAATATGCCCGGCTCGCATTTTGGTCCAGAAATATTTTACCTCGTTGGGATGGTTATTCAGTAAACCCAGTCGATGCAGGCGACGTTCTGTTGAATGACATTAAACAAGTTCTAATGAAAAGTTATTGACCTGAAACATTAATAATGTTTCTCTCTACAGATGCTGGCTAACCTGCTGAGCTTTTCCAACATGTTTTGTTTTTATTAAGCAAGTTGGTTTGGTTGCATTTTATAGATGGCCTGATTATGTTTCTTGTGAATGTTGCCAGTAGATTGAAGCAGGATAAAGTGTTAATCACAGCACAGAGATATGTGTACTGTTTTCTTGGTATTTTTCATTGATCCTTAATGAGGCGGCAGGCAAAACCCTGTTTGAAATTTCAATGGCCAGCCATTGCACACTGGAAAATTACTTAATAAGATAATTCCTTTAAGATATTTGGAAAAATTCAAGAATTATTTGTTTTCCGCACCAAGTTGTTCTGATCTGGAATGGGCTGCCCGAGAGGATCAAGGAAGCAGATTGAACAACAACTTGTATTTAACCTCGTAAAACATCCCAAGGTGCTTCACAAGAACATTATCAAACAAAATTTGACACTGAGCCACATAAGGAGATGGCCTAAAGCTTTTGTCAAAGAGGTAGATTTTAAAGGAGTGTCTTACATGAAGAAAGTAAGATAGGGAGTGGAGAAGTTAAGGGAATTTCAGAGCATAGCACTTTTGTAGCTGGAAGCATGGCAGCCAGTGGTGGGAGTGATTAAAATCAGTTATGGTTAAAAGGCCAGAATTGGAGAAGTGCAGATATTTTGGAGGGTTGTAAGGTTGTAGGAGGTTACAGAGATAGGGAAGGGAGAGGCCATGGAGGGATTTGAAAACAAAGATGCGACTTTTAAAAGTGAGGCATCATTTAAGTGGAAGCCAGAGAAGGTCAGCAAGCACAGGGATGGATGGGTGAATGGGACTTGGTGCAAACTAGGGAAATGGGCAGCAGAGTTTTCCATGAGCTCAAGTTTATGGATGGTAGAGCATGGGAAGTTTAGGGTTTCAAAGACCTGGATGAGAGTTTCAGCAGCAGATGAGCTGGAGCAATGGCAGAATTGGTGCGGGGAGTGGCAATCAGGGCAGCATTTTGCCTTTGGTGTGCAGGCTCGGCATGATGGTCAGGAAGCTGACCGCTACCTGCGATTGGGCCTGGAAGTCAATTTCACACTGACAGGCCAGAGAGCTGGCTCAGGAAGATGAAGATATATGTAAAAATTTAATTAAAAAAATAAGAATGTAATGAAACATGTCTCCTCATGTGACTCTGTCACATGAGCAGGGGCATATTATCAATGAAATGCTTTTGAAACATCACCCCACCCGTGGATGAGGTTTCCAAAAAAGTGCAAAGGCCGCATGGCCTTTTCACCTGCCCGCCAACCGTAAGGTTGTACAGGCCGTGAAAAATTTCTTTTAATTAACTTGTTAATGGCCTCATTAGGCCTTTTAATTGTCAGTGGGTGCGCTGCTGACTCTAGCATGCGCTTGCCAACCAAAATATTGCGTGAGAGCATGCTGAAGTCGGGAAGCACACCTGACGTCATCATGCGTCATTTTAGGCTCAGTCGGGTCAGGCGCATGCCCGCCCGCCGAGCTAAAAATTTTACCTATACAATTCAGCAGGAAAGAACAAAGCAAAATATAAGACAAGAAACAAATTTGCAACGCACAAATGTATGACAATCTACATAACTAATATTTCAGTTAATCAATTGTTACCTATTAGCTGTAGTCTTTTATGCCATCGAGCTGTATTTGGAAAATAACTTGGAATCCTTGGATCTGGTGCACCAATCAAATCCAATAACACAAATAGGTCCTATAAAGAACATACGCAGTTTTGTCAAATTAGTACATTAGCAAATCAACAGGTTAATTACTTCAATTCTCTGTGATTACCAAATAGATCTTGTAGAATTAAGAAAGAGGTCCCATCTGGTATAAATTCCATCACTAAAATGTTTAGGAGTTGATTAATTGTTTTCGTTTGAGATTAATATCTTTTCTAAAGGGCAGAATTTTCTGCCCGTCGGGCGAGTGGGCCCAACCCAATCTCCAGCAGGCGTGGAGCCGATTCCCACCAGCAAAGCGGGCCACACAGCCATTTTAAGTGGGCGGGACAATTAAGGCCCTCCCAGCATGACATCCGGCAGGAAGTGCTCTGCGCTTCCTGTGCAGGCCGGGGGGGGGATTCCCTAAAAGTGAAAGAGCACACATCTCCCTGACATTAAGTGCAGCCTCAGGGAGATCGCCTGGGCTTTGAAAAATATTAAAAATAGAAAAAATAAATCCTTTACATATGTCACCCTCATGTGACAATGTCACATGAGTTGGGACATGTCCATAATTTACAGAATAACTTTATTAAAATTTTTAAATCCCTACATGAAACCTCATCCCACCACTGGATGAGGTTTCATGTTTTCTCTATTTGCCGCTGGGGCTGCTGGCCTGCCCGCCAACCTTAAGGTTGGACGGGCAGGTCCTTTAATTAGTTAAATGATCCTGTCAATGGCCTTAATTGGCCATTGACAGGTTGGCGGGCCCGCAGTTGATTTTGCTGTGCCCCCGCCTTCCTGAAAATTTAAATGGGGCGGGGTGATGTCGGGGGTTCCGCCCAACGTCATCCCGCATCATTTTACAC
This sequence comes from Carcharodon carcharias, assembly GCF_017639515.1. Taxonomy (NCBI): domain Eukaryota; kingdom Metazoa; phylum Chordata; class Chondrichthyes; order Lamniformes; family Lamnidae; genus Carcharodon; species Carcharodon carcharias. The sequence goes on from NC_054468.1 coordinate 214,343,193, forward strand.
GTTGGTGAGCGGGCCCCGCCCCCTGCTCGCCGATGGCAAAATTCTGCCCAAAATCTAACATTTGAAACTTGTTTATTTGTATAATTTCTCTGCTTTCCAATTCTATCTGTCTAGAAGTGAAACCCAGTGCCTTGTTTTTATATAATGGCCTTATTAAGCTGTATCACTATTTTAATAATGTAATTTTTAATAATTTGTTTATCTGTACCCTAAATCTCTTTGCATGTCTACCACATTTAAAGAGTTATTTTCCAAAGAGTATGTGGTCTCCTTATTCTTCCCACCAAAAGGTACAACCTCATGCTTATCTATCTTGAAGTTCATTTGCCAATAACTTCCCAATTCTGCAAGTTTATTTACATTTTCCTGTGTTTTGTCATAATCCTCCTCTGTATTAATTGTCCCCATAATCAAAGTATTGTCCATAAATTTTGAAATGAAACATACATTATTGAGCCCAAATTATTTACACAAACACTTAACAACAGTGGTCCCAACACTGGCCCTTGTGGAATACCACTTCCCAACTTTTAGCAAAGATAGGCAGCTTTAAATGAAATTACATTAATGCTGGGTTCCTAAAATCAACACAATTAGCTTTGTTTTAAAGTTTTTAAGAGGGATTAGTAACCAAAATTCTGTTGTGGGAAATATGGTTATTGCCTAATTTTGCAATAGATTTACCTGGTAATGCCTAGACAAATAGTAATAATTATCTATTAAAAGCCACAAAGTAGCAGCATGTTGACAATGTAACTAGGGCTTAATTAAAGAGCGCAGAAATCTCCCTGAGGCACAGAGGTGTCTCACGGAGATTAATTTTAAGTTTTAACGGTTCAATAAAGTGTTGAAAAAAATTTTATGACATGTCCCCCCATGTGAAACTGTCCCATGAGCTGGGACATGTGCATTAATTTCAATAAGAATTTTTGAGAAAATTTTAAATCATTCATGAAACCTCATCCCGCCCGTGGATGAGGTTCCATGAAAAATACAAAGGCTGCCTGGGCTCTTCGCCTACCTGCCAACCTTAAGGTTGGATGGGCAGCTCCGTTAATAATTTTAGTTGTTAATTAAATGGCCTTAGTAGGCCTTTGACAGTTTGGCGGGCGTGCAGCCAACTTGGCTGCACACCTGCCGAACTGGAAATCTAAGTGACGTGGGGTGGCTTCGGGGCGCACACCCGATGTCACCCCGCATCATTTTACACCTCAGCGAGCGGGGGCCGAGCCGAAGATTCTCCCCCAAGAGTTAACTAGAATAGCATCACTCTCAATTTTCTTAGATAGTCAGGAAGGGCAGCTGAATAACCATACGTTCCCAATGTTGTTTTATCTTAAAATTTAGAAAGGAAACCCTTATGTCATGTAGCCAATGTGTTTGTTTTACTTTACAGTTCCTGCATCTTCCACAATGAGTGAAGTCATGTCTTCAACAGAATAAGACTCTTTGTGTGTTGACATGCCTATCAGGAGATATAATATTTTAAAATATTTTTGTCATTTTGTAAACACTTCAATGGCCAGATGGTCTTTTCCCCTTTATCGGCTGTCGATATTCCACATATAGGGCTGAATTTTGCATTTGGGGGTGGGAAACAGCAATCAGGACTATATGGGTCCCAAACTCACATCCAAGGGGAAACAGCCACTCTGGGATTTTCACAGAAGTGCCCCCTTAATGGCATAGAGACTGGTTCCCTGCTCAATAAAGGGTGGCAGGCGGGCTTTCAAAGCTCTCCAGCTTGAGAGGAGCAGCAGGCTGCAGGAGAGGGTAAATAATTGACAGTGCACTTCATAATGGAGATGCATTCTCTATCCTTTTTAAAAGTGTAAATAAAAAATTGCTCCTGCAGTCACACCGGAATTGTGTGGGAGAATGACGAATATTCCCAGTATGGAGCAACCTTGCTGCTCTCTCACCCAGGCAAGCTGCACCTCCCCACCCCCGGTCCACTCCACCAGCCTGTCAACCCAGGGAGTTAATGTGCCCCCGTCATGTCAGGAAACCATAGGCTGACTGGAAAATCTCAGTCAGCCTGATTTAACTATGGTTAACAAGGTTTCCTATTGCCATTAATCCATGAGAAAAAAGAAATTTATTGAATTTAACCTTTATGAACACTACTTTAATCTGTAATTGAGAAAAGCTGCCTTATTATTCAATTTTTATTGGTATACATCTTCAACTGTCAAGAGGACAATTATTTCTTGTATTTTTTTTCCTGTCTTGCAAGTGGTCAGTACTTACAATACCATGCAGCTGGTTGGTTTCTGTGGCACCAGGTGGATGTGCCTCCCTCTCCATCTTCTGCGCCAAATGTCGAGAGCCATATAGTGAATCAATGTCAGACCAATATTGAAATGCTTCTTCTCCATCAAAAAAAATTAGCTGCAGGGTAAGATCTGGTCTGTCACTATTATCCTAGTTGAAAGAGAAATAATTTAAATGTGAGCCTATAAAAATTTACCTGCACTAAAATTTGAATCTCTTGAGGATATGAATAAGCGATATTTCTGCTGAGACATTTTCAAACATTAAAACTCAATGAAATATTGGAACATAGAAAATGTTTGCAAATCACATTTAGAAAAAATAACACCAATTTTGGCTAGTCTCAAAATCATAATACTTTGGAATGTACTGTTACAGGTGCTATTTTAATATGAGCCTATATACATGAATCACTATTTTCATGATATTACCAATTTAAACTGTGGACAATATGACCAATAAATCAACTGCTGTTGGGCGAGTTTCCTAGGAGAAGTATTTTTCTCCCCAGTTGTTTTGACATAGTAAGATGATAATACATTTGCTCAGGCCTTGGCGTTATTAGAACCATACCCTAAATAACTTTATTCATTATGCTAGCTGTATGGCGGCTATTTACTGAACAAATTAAATACCACTGGCCTTGAAGTACTTCAGGCAATTCTGCCTAATTTCTTATTGCATCACCTATCCATGGTACTGATTAATTTCAAATTTATTTGGTCATTTTTCTATTCATCTGGTGTATGTTCATTCGTTTCTCACGAAACTGGAAAAGCCTGTCTTTTGTGGTCTTTCAATTTATCTGCAGGTAGCTCTATTTAGTTTTTAAAAAATAATTATAGGATATAGGCATTTCTGGAAAGGCCAGTATTTTTTGTCATCAACAGGGATGTGATTTTTCTGTTTTTTTTACCGGATTTCTGTTTCTCTGTTATTACAGTGTGCAACAAGCTCATCCCATCACATCAAGTAAAAAACTTTATGGTGGACATATGTTTAAATTAGCTGAAAAGGGAAGGGGTTTAAAGTATTGTGTATGGACAGTACATGAGACACAAATGATTGTACAGGAATTTGGTCAGTTTGAAGGGTTTTGTTTTGACTTTGTGGTTCTTTTTTTCCAATAAGTGGTAATGATATACTTATGTATTATATGATTAATCTCAGGAGTTATATTTGTCTTCAGAAATACCAGGTTATTTCTTCAAATGCTGCTGAAATAATGCACCAGAAAATCCCATTCCATCTCAAAGCAAATATTTTAAAAAGTCTCCACACTGTGGGAGGGGTTGTCCCCCACCTACATCCTCCCAATTGGTTACTTCACTCCCTTGCAGAGCTCACCCATTTTCAAGTTTTTTTCTTTGACTCACTTCCCTGCATTAAGGAGGTGATGGTAACCATTTCCTTGAACTGCTGCAGTCCACGCAGTGAAGATACTCACACACTGTTGTCCGGAAGGGAGTTCCTATATCTTGCGGGAGACAGTGACATAATGGTAACATCACTGGACTAGTAATCCAGAGACTCAGGCTAATGCTCTGGGAGCCATGGCAGCTGGTAGAATTTGAACTCAATAAATAAAATCTGGAATATAAAGCTAGTCTCATTAATAATAAAGATGAAACTATCTTCACTTGTTGTAATAATCCATCTGGTTCACTTGTGCCCTTTAGAGAAGGAAATCCAAACCCGCGGCAATGTGGTTGACTCTTAAGTGCCCTCTAAAATGACCTACCAAGCCATTCAGTTCAAGGGCAATTAGAGATGGGCAACAAATGTTAATCCTTCCCTGCAAAGCCCACATTCCAAGAAAGAAAAAAAGCATTGACAATGAAGGAAAGGCCATACATATCTAAGTTAGGATGGTGCATGACTTGTAGTTGAATATAATGGTGCTCACATGCACCTAATACCTAGGTAGTGGAGATTGCAGGTTTTAGAGGTGCTGCTGAAGAACCTTGGTGACTTGCTGTGGTGCATCCTGTATTCTGCAGCCGCAGTACGCAATTGGTAGAGGGAATAATTATTTTAAATGTACAAGGATTTCCAATCAAGCGAACTGCTTTGTTCTGGTATATAGCACATATTGCAGCTGCAGTATGCGAGTAGTAGAGGGAATAATTATTTTAAATGTACAAGGATTTCCAATCAAGCAAACTGCTTTGTTCTGGTTGGTGGTGTGCTTCTTGAATGCCATTACAGTGAAATCTCTCCAGGGAAGTGGTTTGCATTCCATTGCATTTCTAAATTGTATCTTCTAGATGGTGGATTGAGGCTTCAAGGAGTCAGGAGGTGAGCTATAAACTGTAGAATATCCAGCTTGTAATGCCACGGTAATTCAGCATTTATGTGGTTGTTCCAGTTGAGTTTTTGGACAATGGTAAACCCCATGATGTCAATAGTGGGGAACTCAGTAATGGCAATATTCTCTTGTTGGAGATAGTTATTACCTGGTGTAGTGCAATGGTTCTTGCTACATACCATCACAGGTCTGAAGTTTGTCCGGATCTTGCTGCATGCATGTTGTACAGCAAATGTCAATTTTGTGCAAAACAAGATCCCATAATTGCAATAGGATAAATAACCAGATAAACTGTTTTAGTGGTGCTCATTGAAGAATTACTGTTGGCGGTGATAGCAGGAGAACTCCACTTCAAATAGCATAATGGTATCATCTACATCTTTTTGAGATGACACAGAGGGCCATAATTTAACATCTCATCTGAAAGATAGCAACTCCAGTAGCGCAACACCGAAGCGTTAGCCAAAATTATTTGCTGAAGCCCCAAAATGCACAAACCCCACAATCTCTGAGAGGCAAAAATACTACCACTGAGCCATGCAGATTCTACAATACTCTTATCCTTGCAGATTTGTCCAAAAATTTCCCTCATAAAGTAAATCAGTTAATCATTCTGGTTTTAGTTCAATTATTTAGGTTTGTTTATCATATATTTGCTATTGTCAAAGGCATCAGTGCGTAGTTTTTGCAAATGATTAATATCTGGTTAAAATTACAGCATATTCTTTTATGACAGATGATACATTACTACAGGTATCAATATTTTTTATTAACTATGGGCACTAATATACCCAATCATAATCTTGTCTTGGCAGGCTGTGATGTTAACAGGCTGTATGAATGCAAATGCCACAAAACACATCTGAGGAGCACCACAGGAAGAGCAAATCCATTTGAAATCCCCTCCTCCTAAATATCTGAATTGGTTTCATCAGCAACGAGTCCTTCCTCAGCTTCTGTCAGACTTCACGGGCAGAATCTTGTGCAGGCAATGAGGGTCTCGGCCACCAGCTGCAGAGCTGGCAAGACCCCCACATCGCCTCCTTTCAGGAAGGTCCACTGCATCCTGTGCCACTCAGGCACCTGGCAGGCCAGTGGTGGGCCTTCCCATGGGATCAAGGACCCCAGTGGGCAGAAGCGCATCCTGGGGAATGAAGCCGGACAGGTGGCTTGAGCACAAGTTTCTGCCAAGCAATACCTGAGTAAAGCCTGAAATGTCACTATATCATCAAGTGAACACCTGACACCAGAAAATTTGTTAAAATGTAGAAAAAAAGTTAATTATTTTGATTTAAATGGGACAAAATGAGAATTTTCTTAAAATGTTAAACTATAACATACATTCGTGTTTGAATTAACGTCTTAACAACCTCTTGATATAAATGGCTTAATACATATGTAAAATGTTAAATAACTGATAATTTTATGTGATACTATACCAGGTTAATTATTTATGTACCATATATTAAGAAGTACCTTCATCTGAAGAAGCAGATTGTCCAGTGCACGAGCCAGCTCCAACATCATGGCACATGGTACAGCAGAATCAGTGGCACCCACATATACTCTACTATACCACCATTCATTATAGTATTTTGAGTCATAGTGACAAGCCAGCACCAGCCTTCGTTTAGCTGAGGGATTTAGGGTACTGATGATATTTGAAAATGTGACTGTTCCATAGGGTATCGCATCCTGGAAAGTGTCCTCTTCAGTTACCCAGCCAGCCTGGAGTTCACCTAACCGACTTATAATGTGCTATGGAGAAAACAGAAATTAACAAAGGTTAACCCTCACACAAGCTAAAAAGTAGCAGGTTAAAAGGCATTTTTTTGGCTTTCTTTCTTGATAGAGGCACTAAGTAGGATAGTGAATGTCCAGGGCAAGCTCTATTGGACTGTTTCGTTCCAACAGACATGAATTCTTGCGTTCAGCTTTATCGAGGTTCCAGCCTAAAGAAGGGACTGATAAAATGAAAACAAAATTGAAGGGGAATTTTTATTTGACCCCTTTACATGCCTTTGTTAGCTGCCCTAGGCAATTCAGAATGACATTTGCAGTGGCTCAGGGGAATGTTACCTGCTCTCATTTTAATTCATAGCCTGTGAGACATTTTTTTAAGATACATTCTTGAGATGGAGGCATCATTCAACATTCCAGGATATAGAATCTTCAGGCAAGACAGAGGAGGGGGTAAATGAGGAGGAGGCATTGCATTATTAGTTAAGGAGTCAGTTACTGCAGTAAGGAGAGATGATATCTTGGAGGGGGCATCGAATGAAGCTTTGTGGGTAGAGCTTAGGAATAAAAAAGGGGCAGCCACATTGTTAGGTGTTTATGATAGACCCCCAGATAGTCAACTGGAAACTGAAGAGCAAATATGTGCACAATTTGCGGAGTTGTGTAAAAACAATAATAGGGTAATTATATTAGGTGATTTCAACTTTCCCAGCATTAATTGGGATAGACATACTGCTAAGGACTTGGATGGAGTGGATTTCGTGAAATGTGTACAGGAGAACTTTTTAGGTCAATATGTAGAGGGTCCAGCAAGGGACTGCGCATTCTGGGGAATGAAGCCGGACAGGTGGCTGAGGGTGGAGGTGGGGGAGCATTTTAGTGATAGCGACCACAACATGGTACAATTTAAGTTTGTTACGGACAAAGAAATAGACAAGTTGCAAAAAAATGTTTTGGATTGGGGGAGAGTGGATTTTAGTAAAATAAGGCAGGATCTGGCCAAGGTAGACTGAGAACAGCTACTTGTGGGGAAAGAGCAGCGGGGGGCATTCAAAAAGGAAATGGGGAGGGTACAGGCTCAACATGTTCCCTCTAGGGTGATAGGAAGGAGTAACAAGTCCAGAGAACCATGGATGACCAGAGATATTCATGATACGATGAGAAGGAAAGGAGAGGCTTTTAGCAGGTACAAGGGGAGCAAATCAGCAGAGGCATTAGTGGAGTACAGAAAGTGCAGGGTGGAGCTTAAGAAAGCAATTAGAAGAGCAAAGAGGGGATATGGGAAAGCTCTGACTGGTAAAAGTAGGGAAAATCCCCAAGATATTCTATAAGTATATCAATGGGAAGAGGATAACCAGGGAAAGAGTAGGGCCCATTAGGGACCAATGGGGCAATCTATGGATGGAGCCAGTAGAGTGTTGAACAAATACTTCACATCCGTCTTCACCCAAGAGAATGAGGATGAAGGTATTGAACTCGGGCTGAGAGACTGTGAGGTTCTCGAGCAAATTGATATAGGGAGTGACAAGGCATTGAAGGTGTTGGCAGGTTTAAAAGTGGACACTCCAGGTCTGGATGATTTGTGTCCCAGGCTGCTGAGGAAGGCAAGGGAGGAGATTGCAGGGGCTCTGACCCAAATTTTTAATTCCTCTCTGGCCACGAGGGAGGTGCCAGAGGACTGGAGAACAGCTAATGTGGTTCCGCTATTTAAGAAGGGTTGTAGAGATAAGCCAGGGAACTACTGACCAGTGAGTCTCACGTCAGTGGCAGGGAAACTATTGGAGAAAATTCTGAAGAAAAGAATCTATCTCCACTTGGAGAGGCAAGATTTGATCAGGGATAGTCAGCATGGCTTTGACAGAGGGAGGTCATGCCTAACAAATTTGATTGAATTTTTTGAGGAGGTGATCAGGTATGTAGAGGAGGGTAGTGCAGTTGATGTAGTTTACATGGATTTCAGCAAAGCCTTTGACATGGTCCCACATGGGAGGCTTATAAAGAAGGCAAATGCACATGAATACAGGGTAATTTGATAAGGTGGATTCAAAATTGGCTTAGTTGTAGGAGACAGAGGGTGATGTCAGAAGGCTGCTTTAGTGACTGGAAGCCCGTGTCCAGTGGCGTACCACAGGGATCTGTGCTGAGTCCCCTATTATTTGTCATTTATATAAACGGTATAGATGACTATGTGGGGGGTAGGATTAGTAAGTTTGCGGATGACACAAAGATTGGCCGGGTGGTTAATAGTGAGGTTGAGTGTCTTGGGCAACAGGAAGATGTAGACGGGATGGTCAAATGGGCAGATAAGTGGCAGATGGAATTTAACCCTGAAAAGTGTGAGGTGATACACTTTGGAAAGAGTAATTTGACAAGGAATTATTCAATGAACGGCATGACACTAGGAAGTTCTGAGGAACAAAGGGACCTTGGCATGTGTGTCCATAGATCTCTGAGGGCGGAGGGGCATGTTAGTGGGGTGGTGAAAAAGGCACATGGGACACTTGCTTTTATCAATTGAGGCATAGATTACAAAAGTAGGGAGGTCATGTTGGAGTCGTATAAAACCTTGCTGAGGCCACAGCTGGAGTACTGTGTGCAGTTCTGGTCGCCATATTATAGGAAGGATATGATTGCACTGGAGGGGGTGCAGAGGAGATTCACCAAGATGTTGCCTGGGATGAAACATTTAAGTTATGAAGAGAGGTTGGATAGACTTGGGTTGTTTTCATTGGAACAGAGAAGACTGAGGGGCAACCTGATCGAGGTGTACAAGATTATGAGGGACATGGACAGGGTAGATAGGTAGCAGCTGTTCCCCTTAGTTGAAGGGTCAGTCATGAGAGGACACAAGTTCAAGGTGAGGGGCAGGAGGTTTAGGGGGGGATGTGAGGAAAAACTTTTTTACCCAGAGGGTGGTGACGGTCTGGAATGCGCTGCCTGGGAGGGTGGTGGAGGTGGGTTGCCTCATATCCTTTAAAAAGTACCTGGATGAGCACTTGGCATGTCATAACATTCAAGGCTATGGGCCAAGTGCTGGTAAATGGGATTAGGTAGGTAGGTCAGGTGTTTCTCACGCGTCGGTGCAGACTCCATGGGCCGAAGGGCCTCTTCTGCACTGTGTGATTCTGTGATCTGGCATAACCAGCATTAATTTCTCATTCTAATTGCACTTCAGAAGGTAATCACGAGCTACCTTCTTGAACTGCTGCAGTCCATTTGGTACAGGTTCACCTATGATACTATTAGGAAGGGAGTTTGAGAATTTTAATCCAGCAACAGTGAAGGAATGGCAATATAGTTCCAAATGATCTTGGAGCTGCACTTATCCAGGCAAATGAAGTATTCCTTCACACTCCGGACTTGTGCCTTGTAGATGTGGACATCCTTAAGTCAGAGGTAGCTGGATTCTTGATAAGCAAGAGGGTGAAAGGTTTTCGGGGATCGGCAGGAAAATGAGATTAAAATCAGATCAGCCAAGTGGCCTACCCCAGCTCCTAATTCATATGTTTGTATATACCTTAGCTCCATTCCCTTGGTACCCTTATCTGAAAAAAAATATCAATTTCAGTCCTGAAACCGCCAATTGCTCCAGCATCCAGAACTTTTTGAGTGTGAGAGTTCCAGGTTTCAACTAGTCTTTGTGTGAAAAATTGCTTCCTAATTTCCCTCCTAATGGCCAGGCTCTAAGTTTATGATCATTCCCAGCAGAGGAAATAGCTTAACATTTTAAACACCTCAAATCAGATCACCTTTCACTCTCCATACTCAAGGGAACACAAGCCAACTTGATGCAAGCAAAACTAAGTTTCGAAGATAGATGAAACTTGAATGGATTATCTGTACTCACCTGGCGCACAGCTACATTTCCAGCAGAGCCTGGATATCTCTCCCTAAGCATTGGTCTCAAATCATTATACCACATCAGAGAAATGTTGGTCAGTGATGTAACATTCCGGGTATCGGTTGCAGTCAGGTACTTAGGCTTATGGAGCAGCTGGTGATTTAAAGTCATTGAGAGAATACGAAAATTTAAAATTTATGCCAGCCTCACCAGTTTACATCATTTAATAGGAGTCTCAGGACTATGAACATTTCGAAACCATTTTAAAAATTGCCAAGAATCTAAGTGTAAGCAGTTGGTAGAGACAAAAGTAGTTCTCTTAAATTAACTGCTAAACAGTAAGCTCTGCTAAAATTATCAGTAGAATCAAAAGGCAGAATACTGCACAATACACACTTTGCATATTACTACAGAAAAATCAACCCAATAATTGTCAAGAGGGCAGTTGTAAGTGACTTGAGGAAATTATAAATATCGTTTCAAAAACATAAAGAATAGCAGTATCAGCAAGGGAGTAACAAATCTGATATTTAGTTTTGGTTTGTTCTTATATTATCATAAACCATGATTCCATTTAAATTCCTCTACAAGAACTGGTTATTTTATGGCTTCTTCACACTTACAAGGATCCTGCCATATCCTAATTTTGGAAGTACTGCTGTAAAGTAAAGAAAGCTAAATGGACAGGAAGTTACTTGAAAGAAAATTAACTGCTCTGGAGGCAGTAGTACTACTGGTGACAAATTACTGGCAACAACGTAGCCAGACTAAGCTTACAACCCCTTCATCACCTGTCCACATGTGGATGACAGCATGTGCTTTTCAAACTCTAGGCCTACAAAGAAGCTTCCTAAGGCTCAGCGGGAGATTTTGCAGCCAGAAAATGAAATTTTCAGTCACAACTTTAAACCAAATGTACGCAACAGGTGCGTGGAAATTCACTGCATGATGTGAACAGGCCTGATTTCAGAGCCCCAACGTATTACACAAAAGCTTCAAGCAGTGATATTCTACAATATAAAAGGAATTAGCTTAATCATAGCACTCCTCATAGCATTACTATTGGTTAGAGCAGAAACCAACAAAACAATACTAATGACTGTTGGAAATAGTATCCTGATGATCCCAGCAGGATATAATTGCTGATGCTGACATCCATTCAAAATATATGACTCACACTGGGATGAAATAAGGCTGTTTTGTTTCTGATAGTGAGTGCCTGCATACGTAGGGCAGAATTTTACATTTGGCGTGTGGGGGCAGCCCTGACACTCCAGAACGTAAAATGACGCGGGATAATGTTGGGTGTGCATCCCAATGTCATCATGCTGTCTCGCGATATTTCGTTTGGTAGGCGTGCGCCGCAGTCAGTTTCCCAACTGCACCTGCCCACTCCCGCCAAGCCTGCCTAACCAATGTAAAATCCTGGCTGTAGAAGCCTTACACAGAAGTATAGCACAATAAAGACTACTTCTTTAGGAAGTCATGAAGGAACTTGTTGCTAAACTTCCCCTGTTTGTCTGCTTGTACTAGGACAATTAATGCTCTTTTGTTTTAATTGTTGAAGATTTTAAAATACTTTTTGTTTAACTTTTCCTTTCTGTTCTATTTTCTCTTTCTTAATCCAATCTCTTTTTTTTCTTTTTTTTCCTTTTTTTCTTTCTGTACCTGATTTTACAGTGAATTCACCCATCATAACTTATAATTCCTTTTCTATGCTTGCTGTCAATTTCACAATCCTTCAGTCTGATTGGTTAAAGAGATAAGCAGTTGCTTTGCCCATTCACTCAGATTCCAGATGCCCTGTTTTCCTTGCTGTGATATCAGCTCCCACTTTTAGCAACTTGCCAAGCGAAAACTTTAAAAATGATACATGCAAGGGCAAGTCTAACTAATGGCGGTCACTGTTTTTAATGCCTTACCACAACAAATTACAGGTAATATTCTCTACATTCAGAATAAGCCACAGTGACAATTATAATGGTTCAGGTATGCACAAACATTTTCATCATAGCAGCAACTGGATTGAATGAGAAAATATGCTGCCCACATAGCCTTAAGGGTTCAGCAAAATATGGAAATTACTGAGAAATGTGGCATTCTTGGAAATTATCCAGTACCCTAGGTGAATGTAAAAAAGCATAATTCCCCTTGGCAAGAAGTCAAACAATTTCATCTCAAATTTCATTCTTTCAATCCCTATATTTATTAAGAATTTGAGCAAAATAACTTAAACAATGCCTTAGTTACTCAAAAGTAAATTCTTTGTAAACATCCCAAAGAATATATATCATGATGCAATTGAATTCCATGTTAAGTTTGAAAGTGACATTCTCCAGTCCCAAATAAAAATCTTCAGTTTAAACAAAGCCAATTACTTATACTTGAGAGGAGAACTAGCCAAGGTTGATGGGGTAAATAGACTAAAAGGTGTGGCAGTAAATAAACAGTCGGAAACATTTAAAGAAGCAATTTAAAATGTTCAACAAAAATACATTTCATCAAAAAAAAATCAGCAACAAAGACCCATCATGGCTCATTCAGGAAGGTGAGGACAGGTTTAGAGGGGATGTGAGGAAGAATTTTTTCACCCAGAGGGCAGTGGGAATCTGGAGCTCACTGCCTGAAAGGATGGTAGAGGCAGAAACCCTCATAACAGTTAAGAAGTATTTGGATGTGCACTTGCGATGCCATGGCATACAAGGCTATGGGCCTAGTGCTGGAAAATGGGATTAAAATAGTTAGGTACTTGTTTGACCGGTGCAGACTCGATGGGCCAAAGGGCCTTTTTCTGTGCTGTAGACCTCTATGACTCTATGACTATTAGATTAAAAGAAGAGGGGGATGATGTTACAAAGAAAGCATGTTCCTGATGTGTTTATTTCTGCCTCCAGTTTACCAGAATTTTAGCAGCTTTGGGCAGCTTGCTGCAGGCAGCTGAGAGTATTATTAATATTTAAAAGTTGTGAATCAATTACATCAGTCAGACCCTGATGCCATTTTTAATCAGTATCAGGTAAGTAGGACACAATCCCAGACCTGTCAGTGAAACCTAGCAGAATCACAGCCATTAGGGGCTGAGGTAAATTTGAATCTTCAATTATTTGAGATTTCTTTGTAGACCAGGAGAAGCAGGAGTGCTCCTCCAGACCACTGAATGAAAACTTAGTTCTCTATTGCCCAGGCCTTCTGTCTTCCTCCCCTTGCCACTTCCCTTGTGCTGCCCACTTTGATCCCTGGCTGTCGCTCCATCTTATCGCCGCTGTCCTACTCCCATCTGCTAGCCAAGTCATGATTCCCTCTGGTTCAAGTGGGAGTCCTTGCTGTAACATGAGGCCAGGGATTAAAATGTCCAGAGCTTCACATCTGCCTCAACCCCACAGTCACAATCACACTCCAAGTTAAAATAGGGGGGGTTTATACTAGTTTCAATCTCGCATATAATGTCAGATTGCTGACAGAAAAAGAAGGCAGGATGAATGGGCATTATTCAAAACACCCCTTCCCTTTCCTTCCTAAAATATGGTGGATGATTATTTTAGTGAAGTTATGCCTTGTGACCTTCTAATAACAGGCCCCAGGGAGATAGAAGCTCAGCTTAAAACTCCTCTGCTTTTCTCCATTTTAAAATGTAAAACTACAACCTCTACCTCCACATTTGCACCACAATGAGACCCCAGTCTATAATCTAAAAACCTACCTTTTCTTCTGTCCATGATACCTTATATTGTTCTTGCCCGTGGGTTTGGCAGAAGATTGTTGTCAAATGAAATAAAACCACAAAAAGAGGATAAATCAAGCTCTTGCTACTAGCCATCTCTAGCTGTTGTAACAAGCACACACTTTTGTCTTGCTCTCTCTTCCTCTCTCTCGTCACAGACTAATGTGCAATCTTGTGAGTCTAATCAGAGCCACAGTGCACTTAAAAGCCTTTTTTTTATTTACGTCATTCCAGACTTCCTTTGATTGACAAATAAGGAATAAGTAAGAGACTATTTTCACCAAGATCATTGGCTTATCTGGCTTACATGTTTTTTTTAAATGTAACCAATCCAAATTGAGCATAACGAGATCTTGGACATTTCAAGCTGTTTCTGCCTCCACTGGGAAAACAACTGACTCCAGCAAAACCAGAAAGATTTTCCTAAAATTAAATGGCAGTACAACAAAGCTGAATAACAAACATTAACATTTACAGTTTCTGTATCACATAGCTCAATGAAAAGATCCTGATGAATTATTGTTGTCTCAGCAACAATAACAACAATAAAAATAACTATGTATTTATATAGCGCCTTTGATGTAATAAAACATCCCAAAGTTCTTCAGAGGAGCATTATTAAACAAAGTATGATACCAAGCCACATAAGGAGGTGTTAGGTCAGGCTTTGTCAAAGAGGTAGATTTTAATGGGTGTCTTAAAAGATGAAGCAAGAGGAAAGATAAACAAAGAGCTGTAGGGAAAGAATTACAGACATTGGGTGCAATGCAACTGAAGGTGTGACCAAATACGGTGGAGCAATTAAAATTGATGATACTCAAGAGGCCAGAATTAGATGAGTACAGATATCTGAGGGTTGTGGGCCTAGAGGAGATTACAGAAATAGGGAGGGGCGAGGCCATGGAGGGAGTTGAAAATAAGGATGAGAATCTTAAAATCAAGACATTATTTCACCAGTAGTCAATGTAGGTCAGCAAGCACTGGGGTTATAGGTGAGTTAAGAGATGAGCAGCAGAGTTTTGGATAACCTCAAGTTTATGGATGGCAATGTCTGGTTGTTCTCCATCAAGTTTAGCAGCTATGGGCATGGGCAATAAGCCAAAAACTCAGCAGAGCAAACAGCACCGGATGATGCAAAGGTTAGATAAAATGCAGCATTCCTCAATTCAAATGAACAGCATACACTGAAATTAAGTTCTTTCTATGGCCAATCTACTACCACAAAACTGAATTTGAAATATATTTATCTTGAAGAAGAAGCTTGAATAAGTTCTACTGAAGAAACTAATGACATTTTTCTTTATGTACCACTTTGCTAAATAAATAAGGTTTAGTGAAAGAGATAGGGGTAGAAATTGAGCTTCTTTATGGAGGTAAAGCTACAATGAGGCCCAGTTTTTGGACCAATATCTTGTGTTGCAGGACTCGTGTACAACATCTGACCTGAAATTTGGTTGGGTCACATTCACTGCTGGCTGCCTAAAACTGATTTGTCATCATCAGTCCCTTGAAGTGAGGATGGCATCTGCCAGGCTGGAGCCCCTTACATATGTAAAGGACCAAATGCCAGATTTAGGTCCCCAGTACTGAGTGGGCCCCAACATTCATCATGCATCCTCTGCAAAAGTCCGAGCTGTCTGTGGAGGTAAGACTGTCACTGGCACCTCACGTTAAAAATGTTTATGAAACCAGGGATCCAGTTTTGTGCAGGCCTTGGGTCTCCCGGTTGCTGTTGTCTGTGCAGCCCCGAATCTGGGTCCAAACAAAATTCAACCCCAGATCCTTAACACGTATACTTCTGTCAGTGTCATGAATTGCAGCAGATATTTAGATTAGTAGATCTGAGTACAAAATCTCCCCACTTGTGTTACCAAACTAGCGTCTCCAGTGCTCCTTACCAAATAACTGTGAAGCAACAGACCTACTGTGCTTTTTCACACTTCTTCACAAAAACATTTTCACACGAGTTGTTCAGGTCTGGAATGCACTGCCTGGGAGTTTGGTGGATGCAGGTTCAATCGAGGCATTCAAGAGGGCATTAGATGATTATTTGAATACAATCAATGTGCAGGGGTACAGGGAAAAAGCAGGGCAATGGCACTAGGTCATAATGTTCATTTGCAGATACAATAGGCTGAATGGCCTCCTTCTATGCCATTAAAGTTCTGTGATTCTGTAGAATGTGGAAGATCATCCAGGATTACTTAGGAATAGTGAAATCTAGAGGTAACAAAGGCATGAATGAGGTTTCAGCATCAAATGACCTGAAACAGGGGCAAAGCTGGATGGTTTCCAGTGCGTCATTCGGATCTTTCATTCGGCAGGCGCGTGCAGGAAGCGGCTGCCAAACTGCCAAAGGCCTATTAAAGCCATTAAGAAACCAATTAATGTAATCATCAATGCTGTCTGTCCAACCTTAAAGTTGGCAGGCAGGCGAAGAGCCCAAGCGGCCTTCACATTTTTCAGGAAACCTCATCCAGGGTGGGATGAGGTTTCCAGAAAGTTTTATAAATAAATAAATAATTTTTTCGCATTTCATAAACATGTCCCAGCTCAAGTGACACTGTCACATGAGGGGACACGTGTAAATAATTTTTTTGTTTCTTTATTGAAAAATCTCAATACGTACTTCATCTTCCTGAGGCAGCTCTGTGTCTCGGAGATTTCTGCACATGCGTGAAAGAGCACAGGCTCTAACTCTCCCTCTTCCCCCAACCCGAACAGGTAGCGCTGAGTGCTACTGGCCTGCGTCACGCTGGGTGGGCCTTAATTGGACTGCCCATGTCCAGCTCAGTGCCCGCCTGTTCCCGCTCCCAACCAGCCCGCCCAACTGGGAGAAAATTCTCCCCATAGGTTTAAAGAAACTCCTGGCAAAGCACATTCTGAGCAGTCACATTCCAAATAAGTTTCCTTCAGCCCTGAGCCCTTACAGACAGCGGCTTGAGGCTTACAGGCTGGAGGCTTTCGATCTTAGAATCCCTTTCCTTTTTATCAATAGCCTTCTCTTCCTTTATACATCTTTTCCTCTTTGAATGCAAATTTTCATTGTATCACTATGTCTTTTGAACTTCACCTCTTCTAATAATAAATTCTAAATTCGAAAAATTTCTTCTAAAAATAATCTTTCATTATAGCCACTTTATTAGTAATCCTTGGGAAAAATAAACAAACACAGTTTCTGAGCTTCACCTGTAATATTTCACTCCCTCTCTTTGAATCCAAGCTACATTAGTTTGTTTAAAAGAAAAATGCAAATTGCCCCCAGGTTCACCTAGCTAGCATTTCAAACCTCCTTCTCTTCTATACATTAAAGCCTCTAGACCAGCTGGCTTTAATCTAATTAAGACACACACACATAGACATGGACACCATTAAACTCTATTTTAAAATAATTTCCAATAACACTATAGACATTATTATATCTTCTTGACACTAGTAGAAGGAAGGGATACAGCAGAGGCAGCTGATCAGGTGGTCAGATGGTCTCTGTCTTAGTCACAAACACATCCACGAGTTCCATGCATTATTATTTGAGTCTCTGGAATAAAATAAATACAACCAACAAAAAGCCAAAAATGAGACAGGGTGCAATCGCAATACAATTAATACATTTATTATTGTCTGTTGAGTAATAAGTGACCATTGCTCCTATTTAAAAACTAAACCACCCTCTTATCCAAAGGGGGGGAGGCAGAAAGTAGGAAACTATAGACCAGTTAGTTTAATGTCTGTCATTGGGAAATTGTTGGAATCCATTATTAAGGAAGTAGTAATGGGGCATTTGGAAAGTCAAAATGCCATCCATCAGAGTCAGCATGGTTATATGAAGAGTAAATCGTGTTTGACTAATTTGCTGGAGTTCTTTGAAGACGTGACAAGCAAAGTAGATAATGGGGATCCTGTAGATGTAGTACATCTGGACTTCCAGAAGGCCTTTGATAAGATGCCACACAAAAGATTAATACACAAGATAAGACCACACGGAGTTAGGGGTTATATATTAGCTTGGATAGAGGATTGGCTTACCAACAGAAAGCAGAGAGTCAGGATAAATGGCTCTTTTTTCTGGATGGCAAGCTGTAACTAGTGGGATGCCACGGGGTTCAGTCCTTGGGCCCCAACTATTTACAATCTATATTAATGACTTGGATTAAGGGATAGAAGGCACTATAGCTAAATTTGCAGATGACACCAAAATAGGTGGGAAAGTAAATTGCAATGAAGAAATAAGAAATTTACAAATGGATATGGACAGGTTAGATGAATGGGCCAAAATTTGGCAGATGGAGTTTAACGTGGATAAGTGTGAGGTTATCCATTTTTGTCGGAAGGATAAAAAGGGGACTTATTATTTAAATGGATAGAAACTTCAGAATGCTTCAGTGCAGAGGGATCTGGGTGTCCTTGTGCATGAATCGCTGAAAGCTAGTATGCAGGTACAGCAGGTAATAAGGAAGGCAAATGGAATTTTGGCACTTATTGCTAAAGGAATAGAGTATAAAAATAGGGAAGTGTTGTTGCAACTGTGCAAGGCATTGGTAAGACCGCACCTGGAGTATTGTGCACAGTTTTGGTCCCCTTACTTGAGGAAGGATATGGTTGCATTGGAGGCGGTTCAGAGGAAGTTCACTAGATTGATTCCAGAGATGCGGGACTTGTCTTATGAGAAGAGACTGAGCAGTTTAGGCCTATACTCACTAGAGTCTAGAAGGATGAGAGGAGATCTAATTGAGGTATATAAGATGCTAAAGGGGATAGACAAAGTAGACATGGAGCGGATGTTTCCCCTTGTGGGGCATTCTAGAATGAGAGGCCATAGTTTTAGGCTAAGGGGTGGTAGATTTAAATCAGAGATGAGGAGGAATTACTTTTCTCAAAGGGTCATGAATCTGTGGAATCAGAGCCATATGGGTCATACAGACTCGAAACGTTAACTTGTTTTTCTCTCCACAGATGCTGTTAGATCTGCTGAGTTTTTCCAGCATTTTCTGTTTTTGTTTCAGATTTCCAGCATCCACAGTTTGGGTAGCAATCTTGGATAATGCTGGAATCATACCTGATTGTGCCTTCCAGCACAGGCCCGACTGGTGTTTGTGAGGTCAATGGGATGAGACCTCAAGTGAATGGGTCAAAAGGGTGGAAGCACCACTGTAGATACATCTGAGCAAAAGAGCTAATTCTTCAGGGATCCAGACCATTTGGATCCCACTTGTTGGGCTTACATATATCCTTGTGGAAGTCCGTATGCCAATTCCTGACTGAGGAGCAGGAACAGGGACACCCAGTGAAATTTTCCCTGAAACATAGAGGAAAATTTTGGAGTCAGCGAGTCCTCTCCACAGTTAAGGCAGGATCTTGACAGAATTTCAGGGCTAAAGTCTACAGCTGATTATATAACATTTCAAATCAGCGCTCCTACATTAAAAAGGATTTTCTACAAAATAATGTGCTAGAGAACATGACTGATATGCTGTTGGCCTTGTTTTTAAATTTAAATCCAGATAATCTCGTTGGAAATTTTAAACACACATGGCAGGTTAAGGAATCAAATTATTTCCACAAATAGCAAAATTATGAAGCATCAGATTTGACAGCAATTTTTATAATGTTGGGTGTTTTTCATCCATGTTGCCCCATCTCAAGGTATTTCACATATTCTGAAAATGCAGCAGAATTCTACTTTCAAATTAAACTCTTCCAGGGCTGCTGTCACTTTGCAACATTAAGATGACACTTAGTTGTTAATTATCAAAATAGTGTGAAGTGAAAAAAGACATCTTTGTGAAGGAGTAATTGGCAATCTGATTTGTAATTATTTGCCTGCACACAATGTAATGATATGAAGTGCATCATCAACTCACTTGCGTATGGTGTTTTTGTGACCAGAATTATTTTTTTTATATTCGTTCTTGGAATGTAAGGCCAGATTTATTGCTTTTTAAAATATTAGTTCATGGGATGTGGGTGTTGCTAGCCAGGTCAGCATTTATTACCCATCCCTAATGCTGAGACAGAATTTAAGAGTCAACCACATAGCTGTGGGTCTGGAGTCACTTGTAGGCCAGACCAGGTAAGGACAGCAGATTTCCTTCCCTAAAGGACATTAGTGTACCAGATGGGTTTTTGTGACAATTGTTTCATGGTCATTATTAAACTTTTAATGAACTCAAATTCCACCATTTGCCATGGTGGGATTCAAACCAAGGCCCTCAGAGCATTACCCCAGGTCTTTGGGTTAATAGCCCAGCAACAATACCATTATGCCATTGCCTCCCTCCAGAAAATGGGTTGTGAACCTCCTCCTTGAGCTCTTGGGTAAGGAATTGTTTTCTAATCCACTTCAGAGAGAAATTAAGAGTCAACCACATTAATGTGCAGCTAGAGTTATAGAGGGCAGACCAGGGAAGGAAAGTACGTTTCCTTCCTTGAAGGATATTAGAAAACCACCTGAGATTTTGTCAGTCCAACAGCTTCATGGTTTCTTTACAATGCCAGATATTTATTTTCAGATTTAAAAAGATGAATTAGAATTCTCAAAGACTGCCACAGTGGGACTTGAACTCAAGTTTATTATAATGTATTAATAATTACTAGTGCAGGCTTCTGGATTACTAGTCCAACAACATTATCACTATACACTAATGCTCCCCAAAATAGTACACAGGCTATTATTGTTGCTCTTCTTTGTCCCCAAAGAAAAATAAATGACCATAAAATTACTATAATGAAGATGCAGTCCCTTTAAGGAACGCTGCTTTGCTCCATTCCTCTCTGATCCTTATAATGTTTACAGTAAATTACTTCCTCAGGTGTTATATGATAGAAACCATATGTGCACTATGAAAACTTCATAAGCCATTTTTCACTGAAAGGACTTTGCTCATGAAATGTTTGATCAGCCAGTTTTGATGTGCTTAAAGGGCTCCCAGTTTTTGTTCTTGTGGGGTAGGTTTTATTAATTTGTGCTGACAAAGAGTTTAACCTGCTAGAAGGACATGTTAGGAGTTTGGATAGCAGCTGAAGTGCTCTTACTGAATGGCCATTCATAATTTATGACTTTGACTTGGATGAACTCAGCCCTGTAAACAATGCAGCATTGCAAATGATTGGGAAGAGGGAGTTGGGAGTAGAGGCAGCAGGTGATGTAGGGGTCCAGCAAAAGCAGGTACACGGATGCTCTCAATATTTGAGAAAAAGGAGTAGAAAATAGTTTGAATGATCCATGTGCTGGAGCAGGTAGGCCCTTGGCTCACTATTCAATCACAAGCCTCATTTACTTGAGACTGGTATACTGAAGATACCTGCTAGACTTTTCCATGTAGCTTGCCAGTCAAGTGGATTGGAAAGTGATTGGGATAGATGGATGGGGCTAAATGGGGAAGTGATCAGAAGGGAAGGAGGAAGCCAATTAAGGGCCATTGATGGTGCCAGTGGATTTCAGAATTTTTAAAGATACAACTTGCATTTGTATTACGGTTTTATTATTTAAAAATAGCCTGCTGTTAGAGGAATGAAGAGTACATGTGGAGATGAAATTACTAAATTACGCTTCTAGGTGAAGAATTGTAAAACCAATGAATCAAAACAAATTTTAAAAAACTTCTTCCCACACTCTAAACACTAAATACTTTTAAAACAAAAACATAAAGGACACACAATTTTGAAAAAAGAATCACCTTGTCTATAAAATTGAAAATTCAATGATAGAAATACCTGTAAGTGATTTTCCAATGCAAACCTGGCCTTCTTAGGGCTGGGGAAACTTCCACTTGGTCCTTGGATGCTGAGTATTTCCAGCTCCTGTTGAGAATATCTTTGTGCGTTGCATCATAAGAGTTGTAATTTTCACCTTGCAGGTACTTTTCAATCCTCTAACATCAAGCTTCTCTTTGTCCTCACTCCCTCTACTCCATTATTCGTTCAGCCACTGTATTTCTAGCCACTGGAATTACCTCCCCAGTTCCTTCTATCGTGCCACCATTCTCCCTTTTCTCAGAACCCTTTTCTTTGCCTTTAGTGCATGCCTGAATCTTTCCCCTATTCCTGTTTCATCTCTGATTGGCATCCATTGTTGTTCTCCACAACGTTAGGTGCTTTGAGACTTCTTCCTGTATGTGAAAAGTGTTACAGAAACACAAGTGTTGCTTGCTTATTGCTGATTAGTAGCTTTCCGATCTGTTGCGAGGAAAGAAGTTAATTTTTATTTCTTGGAATTTGTATTAATGGGATATTTTGAATCCATCAGTGCATTAACAGACAGTGGCTATATTCTCTATATTTGGTTTGAGATTAACATTTGGTTTGAGATTTGATGCTTTACAAAGCATTGACATTGGCCAAAAATTCTGCTAGACATACATCCCAATTTAAATAGTATTCACCAGTTCACTCATTCAAGTTATAAGACAATAATTTAAGCAATTGTTAAACAAACTGATCCTGTTTTACAACCACAGCAGTGTGCTTTAATGTAGAAAAGTGTACTAAGGAGCTTTACAGAGACATGTTCAGAACAGGAGGTTAAGAATATAAGAACAAAAGAATTAGGAGCAGCAGTAGGCAATTCAGCCCTTCGAGCCTGCCCCGCCATTCAATACAATCATGGCTGATCTCATTTCGGCTTCAACTCCAATTTCCCGCCCTCTCCCATAACCTTTCAACCTGTTTCTAATTTAGGAGTGTCCTAAGAGAGGAAAGAAAGGCAGAAAGGTGGGAAGGTTTAGGGAGGCAGTTCTAGACCTCAAAGCCCTTAGCATTTAAAGGCAGAGCCACCAATAGTGGAAAGATTAAAATCGGGGACGCTGAAGAGACCAAAATTATAGGAGTACAGATACCTCAGAGGGTTTTGAGACTTGAGGAGATTACAGAGATAGGGAAGGGTCAGGCCATTGGAGGGATTTGAAAATAAGGATGAGAATTTTAAAATTGAAGCATCCCTTAACCACTAGCCAATGTGGGTCAATGAGCACAGGGTTGATGGGCAAAAAGTGCTTGGAGCGAGTTAAGACACAGGCAGAGTTTTGGATAACTTCAAGTTTACAGAAGGTAGAGCATAGGAGGCCAGCCAGAAATGCATTTGAGTCAAGTCTAGAGGTAACAAAAGCATGAATGAGGGTTTCAGCAGCAGATTAGGTGAGGCAGGGACAGGGTTGAGTGATTAAAGAGGTAGAAGTAGAAATTATAGTAATGGCGCAGGTTTATGATCAGTAGTTTATCTCAGGGTCAAATATCACACCAAGGTTGCAAATAGTTTGGTTCAGCCTCGGACAGTTGCTGGAGAGAAGGATGGGGCTGGTGGATAAGGAATGGAGATTGTGGTGAGAACTGAGGCAGTGAGTCTTCCCAATATTTATTTGGAGGAAATTTCTGCTTATCTGCTGCTGGATGTTGGATAATTTAGAGGAAATCTGCAACAAAGAAGCATTGGAGTGGTCAAGGGAGGTGGTGATGAGGTAGAACTCATTGTCACCAGCATCCATGTGGAAACTGATGTTATGTTTTTGGATGATGTCATTGCGGGGCAGCACCAACATGAGACATAGGAGGCATCAGTGGTAACAGTGTGGGAATGGGAAGGAAGCTATTGCCTATGATTCTCTGGCTACAATTAGATAGATAAGAATAGCAAGGAAGTTGGTGGAAACTCAATGTTTAACTGAAAGACATTGCAAGTCATCCAAGACTGGATGTCAGGCAAGCAGTAAGGCAACAAAGATGCATTGTAGGAGTCAACTGAGAGATAGTGGAGACATAGAGCTGAATGTCGTCAGTGTATGTGTGTAATCTGACCCCATATCTTGTGAAGATGTCATCAAGGAGTAGCATGAGGAAGAGGGGAACAAGGATGAGTGAACAAATTGATCCTATTCTAGTTCATAGGAAAATCTGTAAACTTTGTCAATGATGTCACAATGTTATGTATTGTTATGATTGCTACTTCTCAGGTCACTCTGTACTACCAAAAAATATTAAGAAAGAACAGAAAACTCCACTTGCAGTAGATAGCATTCAGTACCTGTCGAAACTGAGAAAATGGTCGTCATGTGTTACACACTGTTCACATTACAAAGATAGATGCAGAAGTAGAAGAATAACTGTGTAGTTTTGTTTACTATTTTGTGTTTTTAGTTTGGAAAGTGTAAATGTTTTAACATTATGCTTCTACCACCCTTTCAGGCAGTAAGTTCCAGATTCCCACCACTCTCTGGGTGAAAAAATTCTTCCACACATCCCCTCTAAACCTCCTGCCCCTTATTTTAAATCTATGTCCCCTGGTTATTGATCCCTTCACCAAGGGGAAAAGTTCCTTCCTGTCTATCCTATCTATGCCCCTCATAATTTTTTACACATGTCCTCCCTCAACCTCCTCTGCTCCAAGGAAAATAACCCTAGTCTATCCAATCTCTCCTCATAAAACTCTCCAGCCCAGGCAACATTCTGGTAATCTCCTCTGCACTCTCTCTAGTGCAATCACATCCTTCCTATAACGCGGATTCCAGAACTACATGCTATACTCTAGCTGTGGCCTAACCAGCGTTTTATACAGTTCCAGCATAACCTCCCTGCTCTTATATTCTATGAATAATAAAGGAAAAAGTATCCCATATGCCTTCTTAACCACCTTATCTACCTGTCCTGCTACCTTAAAGGACAGGTGGACATGCACACCCTGATCCTCGGTACTTCCCAGGGTCCAACCATTCATCGTGTATTCCCGTGCCTTGTTTGTCCTGCCCAAGTGCATCACCTCACACTTATCCAAATTAAATTCCATTTGCCACTGATTAGCCCATCTGACCAGGCTGACTATATCCTCCTGTAATCTAAGGCTATCCTCCTCACTATTTACCACCCCACCAATTAAACTACTATTAAAACAAAGCTATATAGAGCAAGGTGGTGAAGATGTTGGGTTCTACTGCTGCATTGTGTGGGTTCATTGTTCTCTTAAAAATTTTAAACCACTGAGTATTCCACTTTTACTTCTTGATTTTGGGCAGGGGTTAGTGGCGGTTGGGGTTGGCGGGGGCAAGTGGTGGTGGTGCAGTGGGTTCTGCAGTTGATTTTTTGTAAGTTTAAAGACTTATAAGATTCTGAGGAAACATGTGGCTTGCAAATGATTTGAATACCAATTTATTCTGTTGATTGCAATGATCAAAGAATTAAAATAAGGAAGAATAACCACCTGTGCATTTTTGAAAAGGTTGGTCTGTTTTTAGCTGTTTGATAAATATCTTGATTATACTCACAATAGAAATGCAGGCTAGGTTACAGAAAGCATAAGAGAACAATGAACCCACACAATGCAGCAGTAGAACCCAACATCTTCACCACCTTGCTCTATATAGCTTTGTTTTAATAGTAGTTTAATTGAGAGAGATGAGGCAGGGTGGGGGTGGGGGCGGAGGGATGGGGGTGGCAGTGGGGGAGAGACAGTGGCAGCAGCAGTGTACTAGTATTGTCACTGGGCTAGTAACCCAGAGACCAGAGACTGAGGACTTGGGTTCGATTCCTAACACAGAGGGTGGAAGTTGAATTCAATCAATAAAAATCAATAAAAATAAGAATCTAATGATGACCAAGGTGTAAAAACCCATCTAGTTCAGTAATGTCCCTTTAGGGATGGAAACCTGCTATTCTTACCTGGTTTGGACTACATGTAACTCCAGATCCACAGCATTGTGGTTGACACTTAAATAGCCTAGCAAACTCAGCCTAGTCGACCCTGCAAAGTCCTCCTTACTAACATCTGAGGGCTTATGTCAAAATTGGGCAAGCTGTCTCACAGACTAGATAAGCAACAGCCTGACATTGTCATACTCACGGAATCGTACCTTACAGACAATGTCCAAGACACCACCATAACCATTCCTGGGTCTGTCCCACCAGCAAGACAGAGGTGGCGGCACAGTGGTATACAATCGGGAGGGATTTGCTCTGGGAATCCTCAATACTGACTCTGAAGCCCATGAAGTCACATGGCATCAGGCCAAACATGGGCAAGGAAACCTACTGCTGATTACCATGTACCACCACGCCCTCTTCAGCTGATGAACTCCTGCATGTTGAATGCCACTTGGAGGAAACACTGAGGGTGGCACAGAATGAACTCTGAGTGGGGGACTTCAATGTCCATCACCAAGAGTGGCTCAGTAGCACCACTACAGACTAAGCTGGCCAGGTCCTAAATGACATAGCTGCGAGACTGGGTCTGCAGCAGGTGGTAAGGGAACCACCAAGAGGGCAAAATGTACATCCTCACCAACCTTCCTGCCACAGTAGTATCTGCCCATAACCGTATCCATAAGAGTGATCACCACACAGTCCTTGTGGAGACAAAGTCCCATCATCACATTCAGGGTACTCTCCATCATGTTGTATGGCACTATCACCTTGCTACATGGGATAGATTTCAAAAAGATCCAGCAACTCAAGACTGTGCAGCTATGAGGCACTATGGGCCATCGGCAGCAGCAGAATTGTATTCAACAACCATCTATAACCTCATGACCCAGCATATCCCCAACTCTACCATTTCCTCCAAGCTAGGGATCAACCCTCGTTGAATGTACTCTGCAGGAGGGCATGCCAGGAGCAGCACCAAGCATACCTAAAAATGTGGTGTGTGTGTGGTGAAGCGACAACACAGGACTATATGCGTGCCTTTTATGACACAGCTGATGGTAAGGGCTGAGTTGTTCAAATCCCAGAGGGAAACTTGAAACAATGCAATGAGCCTCATGGTCGAGCACCATGCGTCCTCCATAGAGAGAGTGGCAATTCTCATGGAGAGGCTCCTCCAGGAGACCAATCAAGGCTTCCTGGGGATGCACTTGGACCAGCAAGCCCTCACATTGGCATTGATCTCAGCTGGTCAGTGCCAGGCTGGAAGATGGTCTGGGCACCTAGTTTCCCAGCTTGGTGCCCATCCATCTGTGGTGAGCAGGGAGGTCCGAAGCGACTTCACGTTGGTGCAGCAGCTGCCTGTTGTCTCTGCGGGCTCCTCTCAGGGCACTCCAGATGAGGGCAGCAGGTCCTCTACCCTTCTGCCAATGACTGTTGCATCCGATGAGGCTGCAACAACTGGGGAGATGCCAGCTGTGGACTGGCTGCTCCTTCCTAGGCAGGGCCAGCACAGGCTCCACGTACCATAGGACGGCCGCCAAGCACAGTGAGCAGGCTGTCTCAGATGCCATTGCCAGCAAAGAGACAGCACCTAGACGTAGCATCCGAAAGCATAAATTTAAGGCACTTTAGGCACATCACAGGTTCTTCACTGGTGCTTCGTGTTGCCCCTCAATGAGTCATGATTAATTGGTGTGGTGTTTAACACCTTTGTCATTTTGTTTCCTTAAGTTCATTTTGTTATATCATTAAATTTAAATATGTGACCATGGTTGAGGGTGCCTCTTTTCCTCTGCAGGTGGATGGTTACCCATGATGTTATGAGTGAGTTATGTCACATTGAGCTTTATTGACAAGGCCCTTAGTTAATGTTCCTATCCAGGCAGATTTAGCACTCAGGTATTGAGTATGGAGCCTGCAGCACAGGCTTTTGCGGGAGGTCCATCTGTGGTGCCCTTGCTGAAGGTTCGTGTCCCTGCCTCCCTGGAGTATGCCTAGGTCAGTGTCTACCCCTTCAGCATTTTCCTGTGGGTGCTCATCCTTGGATTCACTGCTGGACTCATCATGTGCAGCCGCAGCAACTGCGTCTACATCTTCTTCATCCACAGCGTCGCCCCTTTCCAACGCAAGATTGTGGAGAGCGCAGCATGCAACCACCAGCAGCGACATACGATCTGGGGGGAACTGGAGTGCACCCCCTGAGTGGTTCAGGCATCGGAAGTGCATCTTGAGAAGACTGATGATTCTCTCCACCACAGCCCTTGTGGTGCTGTGGCTCCTATTGTACCGCTACTCAGCTTCTGTTCTTGGGTGGCAGAGAGGCGTCTTGAGCCACCTTCTGAGGAAGTAGCCCTTGTCACCCAGCAGCTGTCCATCCAGCTGCACTGGAGCACTGAAGAGACCCGGCACCTGGGAGTGTCTGAGGATGTCGTAGGAGCTGCCTAGGTACTTTGCACAGACTTGAAGAATCAGCATCCTGTGATCACACACTATCTGCACGTTCATGGATTGGAAGCCCTTCCTGTTGACCAAGGCACTGGGCACACCTGCTGGCACCTTGATGGCCGCATGTGTGCAGTCTATTGCACCCTGGATGTGGGGGAAGCCAGCAATCGCTACGAAGCCTCTGGCTCACTCTGTCTGGCTGGCCTGGTCCCAGCGGTAGTGGGTAAACATCAATGCATGCCTGAATAGAGTGTCTGTCACCTGCTTGACACAAGTGTCGACAGCTGATTGGGAGACACCGCAAAGATCACACACCAAGCCCTGGAAAGAGCCAGAGGCATAGAAGTTGAAGGCAGCTATGACCTTTAGAGCCACTGCCATGGGGTGTCCACCCATATAGTTAGCGAAGATCTCAGGGCCTATCATCTGACAGATAGAGTTGACTGTCTCCCTTGAGAGACGGAGCCTCCTTTGGCACTGTACCTCAGAAATTTTGAGGTAGCTGCTTTGCCGCCTGTGTACCCTGGTAGCAGGATAGTGGTGTCTTCTGCGGCCCCTTACGCCTTGGACTTCCTATTGGCCCTGCACCTGTTGTGCCTGCGCCTCTCCTCCCAAAGGTGGCTCCCCGGAGGCTGAATGTGCACTACTGGCCTCTTCCCCCTTCTGGCCCTCCCTTCCTCCACAGAGCTGAAGGTTGTGAGTTCTATCCAAGCAGCTGGTATGAGCTGCAGTATTTCTGTTCACCCAGGCAAGTATCGGTAACTTTCCAAATTAAATATCTGACTGAGCACATTTGTGACCCCACTGACCCCACCCGTGGATGAGGCTTATACAAATGTGTTGTACCCGCCTGCCCATTGCGCCCGTGTGATGACCTGAAGATTGCACAGGCCTCGAAAAATCGCCATCAATTGGTGCCTCATCGGCCTTAAGTGCCTCGTTAATTAATGGTGGGCGCACATCGGAGATCATCGCATGCCCATCCACCGAAATATCACGATGGTGCACGGTGATGTTGGGACGCTTGCCCAACGTCAACACGCGTCATTTTACACGTCGATGTGTGGGGCCCACCCCCACACCCCAACGGGAAAACTCTGCCCATAGACACAGACACCACTAACTCTATTTTTAAAAAATAAAATTTTCAATAACATTATAGACATTAATCTCTTCATGATAGTGCCAAACAGCATAAGCTGCAAGTGATAGACAGAGCTAAGCAATTCCACAACCAACAGATCAGATCAGACATGCCACATTCAGTCGTGAATGCTGCTGGACAATTAGACAACTCACTGGAAGAGAAGGCTCCACAAATATCCCCATCCTCAATGATGGGGGAGCCCAGCAGCTCTATGTAAACGATAAGGCTGAAGCATTTGCAACGATCTTCAGCCAGAAGTGCCAAGTGGATGATCCATCTTGGCCACCTCTGGAGGTCCCCAGCATTACAGATCCTAGTCTTCAACCAATTCAATTCACTCCACTCCACGTGATATCAAGAAATGGCTGAAGGCACTGAATACTGCAAAGGCTATGGGCCCTGTTCCAGTACAGTTACAACACTGGCACCTACCCGGCTATGTGGAAAATTGCCCAGGTATGTTCTCTACATAAAAAGTAGGACAAATCCAATCTAGCCAATTACCACCCCATCAGTCTACTCTCGATCATCAGTAAAGCGATGGAAGGGGTCATCTACAGTGCTATCAAACAGCACTTGCTTAGCAATAGCCTGCTCACTGATGCTCAGTTTGGGTTCCACCAGGGACACTCAGCTCCTGACCTCATTAAAACCTTGGTTCAAAGATAGACAAAAGAGCTGAACTCCAGAGGTGACAGCATCAAAGCAGCAATTGACTGAAATGTGGCATCAAGGAGCCCTAGCAAAACTGGATTCAATGGGAATCCGGGGAAACTCTCCACTGGTTGGAGTCAAAGGAAGATGATTGTGGTTGTTGGAGATCAATCATCTCAGTTCCAGGACATCACTGCAGGAGTTCCTCGGGGTAGTGTCTTAGGCCCAACCATCTTTAGCTGCTACATCAATAACCTTCCTTCCATCATAAGGTCAGAACTGGGGATATTCGCTGATGAAGGCACAATGTTCAGCACCATGTGTGACTTCTCAGGTACTGAAACAGTCCATGTCCAAATGCAGCAAGACCTAGACAATGTCCAGGCTTGGGCCGGCAGGTGGTAAGTAACATGTGAGCCACACAAGTGCCAGGCAATGTCCATCTCCAACAAGAGAGAATCCAGCCACTGCCCCTTGACATTCAATGGCATTGCCATCACTAAATCCCCCACTATCAACATCCTTGGGGTTACCATTGACCAGAAATTGAACTGGACTAGCCATAATAATGCTGTTTCTATAAGAGCAGTCCAGAGGCCAGGAATCTTGTGGCGAGTAACTCCCCTCCTGATTCCCCAAAGCCTGTCCACCATCTACAAGGCACAAGTCAGGAGTGTGATGGAATACTCCCCACTTGCCTGGATGAGTGCAGCTCTAACAACACTCAAGAAACTTCACACCATTCAGGACAAAGCAGCCCGCTTGATTGTTACCCCATCCACAAACATTCACTCCCTCCAGCACCGAGGCAAGATGCACTATAGGAACTCACCAAGGCTCCTAAGACAGCACTTTCCAAACCCACAACTGCTACCATCTAAAAGGACATGGACAGCACACACATGGGAACACCACCACCTGGAAGTTCCCCTCCAAGACACTCACGATCCTGACTTGAAAATATGTTGCTGTTCCTTCACTGTTGCTGGGTCAAAATCCTGGTACTCCCTTCCTAACAGCACTGTGGGTGTACTTACACCATGTGGACTGCAACAGTTCAAGAAGGCAGCTCACTACCGCTTCTCAAGGGCAATAAGGGATAGGCAATAAATGTTGGCCTTGCCAGTGGTGCTCACATCCCTTGAATGAATAAAAAAAACAGATGGAGGCCCCAAGTGTTATGATTCCTCCAGAGTCCAGAACTGAAGCCTGTTCTTTCTGTCAGAGCAGCTCTGAAGCAAAATGAAATTGTCCTGTTCACACAAGCAAGTAGCAGTAAGTAATAAATTAAAGTTCCAACAACTCGCATTAGCGAGCCCACTCACCCCTCTTATCCCATCTGTGGATGAGGTTTTTAAAAATGTGGCCTACCCACTTGCCCGTTGCACCCGTGCGATGCACTGAAAATCGCATGGGCTTCAAAAAATCGTCTTCAGTTGCTGCCTCAAGGGCCTTAACTGGCCCATTAATTAATGGCAGGCGTGTCTTGGAACTGATAGCGGCCCGCCTTCTGAAATATTGCAATGGCGCGTGGTGACATCAGGACGCATGCCCAACGTCATTGTGCCTCATTTTATGCGTCAGCGTATTGGGCCGCCCCCGCACGCCGACTGGAAAATTCTGCCCATGAAGTTTTATCATGGGAATGCCACTTGATCAATTGTTTTCTCCAATACATTTTTGGCAATCAATTGTGGCTTTAGTTAACTTCAGCTGTATCTGATACCTTTACATGCAATCTTGCCACTGTTTTATACTTTATGGAATATTTATTGTTGAGGCTACTTTCCCTACGACCTTTATTAAAACATTCAGATTTTAGCTTACTCTCCTATTTATGAAAAGGACATAAGATTTTATGACTATATATTTAAATAACTTATTACTTATTTCCATCAATCAGCACATCCCAATCTCCATTTCTGAAGCCTTTCTTTATACCTGAAAATTTAGCCCATTTTTACAGCAGGTACCAAGTTGTCTACTGTAATAATTTTCACAACCAAATGAAATCTAGTGATATGATGACTATTGATATGAATTGAGGGTTTGTTAGGACATGGAATGTCCCCACCAGAAACAGTGGCAGGAATAGAATCCATCATGTTTCATATCTGAAATTAAAAAAATAGAGGAGTATGGGGATTGGGATGGCGTGGGGTGTTCTTTCTGACAGCTGTGCAGTTACAATGATGGGCTGAGTGGCTTCCTTCTGTGCTGTGAAATTCTACAGTTCCCCATGGAAATCGGATATCTCAGGAGTACTGCTACTGATTAAATCTGTTACTTCCCAAAATGTTGAGTAAGGAAGAAATTCTTGCCTGCACCTGCCATCCTATCTATTGAATAAGGTAACACACCCTAATTTCTGCCCAATTATCATTGTTTCATAATATACATTGCCTTTTCATTTTAGGTATTTTGGTTGTGCTTCAAATAGGATAAGTGAAATGATTGACAACATTTCTGGGGTCTAAAAAAACCTCTATACTCCTGAAGCATTTGTCTTTACATGACCCAAGTCTTGATCCTTATAAAATATTTATCAGGTTGGGAAACCTAAAGAGGTCGCAGCCCTGGCACTGAGATCCTATAATAGAGGCCATTGCCTGATTCGCTCCTGCTTGCGATAACACAAAGGAAGAAAGGGCATTAATTGAAAAGCAGAATACATTGTTCTTTCTGAGGGTATGAAGGCTTGAAGTGGACTGACGACCTCAACCCAGTGCTAGGGTGTGGGATTTACCTGCAGCATGTGCTTCTCTCCCCTGGTGAGCTGGTGGCACACTCCTGTACACCACATGCTGCTGCTATGATGGCTACCCCTTGAACACTTCCAGTTGCCAACTACATTGCAATGCCAGGAGGCGCCCCCCTGGGTGGAGACCGTTGTCAGGGTCGGCTCACTCCTGAAGGAGAGGGCCCGTTTCCTGGATACAAATGGGTCTGCCACAAACACACACACTCACTCTCTCACTCCCCTCCCCACCACGCACACACACAGCAGTCAGCCTCTTCCTCCCACGCAGCCCCACCCCCGATCTTGGGTGTGTTTCACTCCCAGGCCTCCCAGCCAGCCTCTCGTCTGCGGGGCCCAGGGCCCCGCAGCCAGCCTCTAGAGTTCCCCGGGGTCCTGGGCCTCCGTTCCCCCACACTATGCTCCCTGAGCACTGGTTGGAGGTGCGAGAGTGCTGCTCCGCAGTGCTCCGGCAGCATTACACCACTGCTGCAATGTCCAGGGTTTCAACCTTTAATTCCGGGGCAATCTTGGAAATGACAACCCAAACTGCGGCTTAGGATGGACGCTTGAGCTGTGGCAAGTTTTTAAAAAGACCATTCCACTGATTCAGTATTTGAAGTTTGAGATATGCGTTGAATTGAAATGCTACTTTCTAAACATTAAATTTGTAATTGTTTATAAAAGTGAGACCACAGGAAAAGTGACTGTGTTACTCGATAACAGCAGAACAATGGGGAGAAAACCCAGGGTTGCCAACTGTGATTAAATGTATTCCTGAAGTCTTCATCAGATTACTTGCCTTACATTCCAGCCACTTGTCAGCCAATACATCATTCTTGTGACACACTGCCTACAACAAATACTGCGGTGCTGGAAATCCAAAGTAAAAACAGGAAATGCTGGAAAAACTCAGCAGGTCTGGCAGCATGAGCGGACAGAGAAACAGAGATAATAGGTAGGATTTTGCCGTTGGTGGGTGTTATCGGCAGGGGTGGTTGGGCAACTGCCCGCCGCCCGCGATTGGCTCCACTCTGCGATTTCATGCAGGTAGGCCAATTAAGACCCAGCCTGCGTGAATCGCAAGTGGCAGTGTTGAGCACTGCCTGTATGGCTGGGGGTTGGAGGGATAGCTGGGCTTAGTGCGCAGTTCATGCATGCGCGCAAAAGAGCGCTTCAGTCTGCCTGAGGCATGGAGCTGCCTCAGGGAGATTGAAGCACTTTTCAAAAAAAAATTAATAAAGACAGTAAAAATTTAATAAAACCTGTTTCCTCATGTGACTCTCACATGAGATGGGACATGCTTTTAATTCCAAAATAAAGTTTTTATTTAATGTTTATTTGCTTTAGGAAACCTCATCCAGCTCGTGGATGAGGTTTCCTAAAAAATGTAAAGGCCGCTTGGCCTTTTCGCTTGCCCGCCAGCCATAAGGTTGGATGGGCAGCGTAAATTTGAATTTAATTAACTTGTTAATGGCCTTAATAGGCCTTTTAATTATCGGTGGGCACGCTGCCGACTCCAGCGCGTCTGCTGAACGAAATATCATGCAGACGTCGGGACACACGGCCGACGACATCGTGTGTCATTTTACGCTCTGGCATGTCAGGCGTGCACATGCATGCCGAGCGTAAAATTCTGCCCAATGTTTCAAGTCCAGTATGTCTTTGCTTTGGAACTGTCATTACCAAATTGTATGATGCTTGACTGTAAGCCAAACAGCCTTTCTCCCTATTTCCAATATCTTTATATCTGGTAAAATGTTCAAAGAAAGTGAAAAAAATCGTTTTTTAATAATGCCCCGATTCTTTTTCCAGGGTTGCACAGAGCAATGTCCTGAAGATTTCTTCAATTCCTGGAGGAGAGCAAGGGATGGAAGTTGGCGTCGGTGAGGTGGGCGGGGCGGCCACCTTGCCAAGGGAATTACAACGCGGTAGGTGGCCATTTTTGTAAGGGCCTCACAAAGCGGTAGGTGGCCATGTTTGTAAGGGAGGCACTGCGGGGCGGGCGGCCATCTTGATAATATATCAGCTGTTGGTTTGCGCGTCATTACGGCAGATTTGCTGGCGAACCGGCGGCCATCTTTGTAAAGGGGGTCATTCTCGCGGAGATCGGCCATATTAAGAACAGGCAGTTTTTGGTGTGTTGCACTGTTTCTGGTCCTCCAGCTGAGTTCTGGCTTAAAGTCGGAGGGGCACGTAGCACAGCGCGATTTAAGTAACCGTTTTCCTCCCTGACCATGGAGGCGGAGATGGAGAGGCTGAGGGATGAGCTGCTCAAGAAGCAGCAGGAGGTGGAGAGGTTGAGGGCAGCGGTCGCACACCTGCAGCAGGTACAGAGTATTCGCTCCATCAGACTTTACTGAGAAACTGTCTTTATTTCATCCTTAACATCAATGCCCCTACTCCGAGGGAAGACTAAATGCAACAAACGATTTTAATAAATATTGGAAATAGGTTCCTCCTGTTTCCTCTCGATCCGTCTGAAAACTGAAGTTGAATAGAGATATATAGGGCAAGGTTAAGATTACACACCAAGTCAGATGGATGGAGTTGAGATACAGATCAGCTATGCTCTAATCTAACGCTGGAATTACCTTATAAAGCTGAATGATTCCTGTCTCTATAGTTCTTCCACTGTGTTGTTCAACTGTTTTGCATGGGAACACCACCATCTCGAAGTTCCCCTCCAAGCCACCCACCGTCCTGACTTGGAGATATATCACCGTTCCTTTTACATCACTTGATCAAAATCCTAGAACTCTATTCCTAACAGCACTGTGGGTGTATCTACACCACATGGATTGCAGCAGTTCAAGAAGGCAGCTCACCACCACCTTCTCAAAGGCAATTTGGGATGGCCAATAAGTGCTGGCCTAGCCAGCAATGCCCCCACCCCCATGGATTAATAAAAAGAACCTGGCTGTTGTTGGACAAGAACTTAATTTATCAGCAAGACCTAAGCCATTCTGTTTTTCCACCTAAAACACTCCTGGCCCTTTCAGGTTTATTCTTCAGAATGAATTCAGCATATTTTGCCCTCAGCAGAATTTAAAGCTAGACATCCTTGCCACTATCAAGATTGCCTATTTCAAACCTTAGCATTGCCCTTCCTCAATCATAGTTCTACTAAATGCATTGTCGCCTGCAGAGTTCACCTTGTTGCCTTCCTGAGTTTTGCTCATCCTCAACTTAGCTGCTTGCATCCTTTCCCACACTTAAGTCCCATCCCCTCCTGTTCTCTGTTATCCAGTATATTAGCCACACATAAGATAAAAGCAAAATACTGCGGATGCTGGAAATCTAGAACAAAAACAAAAATACCTGGAAAAACTCAGCAGGTCTGACAGCATCTGCGGAGAGGGATACAGTTAACGTTTCAAGTCCGTATGAATGAATGATGACTCTTCTGATGAAGAGTCATACGGATTCGAAACATTAACTGTGTCCCTCTCTGCAGATGCTGTCAGACCTGCTGAGTTTTTCCAAGTATTTTTGTTTTCGTTGCATTAGCCACACATGCAAGTTTGTGTTTGTTGTCTATGCTGTATTTCATCAGTTACTGTTAAATTATTATTTGCTAACATGGGTGAAAATGCCAAACTACAGCACTGTATAAACTATAGTAACATTTCATGGAAGTGGAGCTGTCAATGTGGTCAACTCTGATCCAAACCAGCAAGAGAAAGCAAGTCCAACCAACAAGGCATGTTACAGCAAAGGGCAGCTAATCACTTTCTGAATGGAGAACGGGGGTGGATCTGGTGGGTCTCGTTGTGTCAAGCAGTGTTCTCAGTAATTACCTTGAAGTCAAAATACTGTTTAATGTTGCTGGACAAAAACCTAGAGCTGCACTAACATGTGCTGTGTCTAATAAGAATTCCAAACTTTGGTGAAAGAGAAAATCTGGAAAGTTTTTTCCCCAAATGATGTAGATGTTAAGTAAATGTACACGTGAAGTGCATGCAACTTTATTTTGTGTAAAGTGTTTTCTACTAAAGTTAGTGCATGGGACTATAGTGGTATTTGTGGCTTATCAGCAATTCCTATTGAACAATACTATCCTGTTATCCCTGTGCTTGCAAATCTTAATTGCTCCCTATCTGCCTAAGATGAATTTCAAAACCCTTGTCTTTGATAATTCCTCTATGGTCTAGGCCTCCTTTACCTCTGCAACTTTCATTTTGTTGTATGTTTTTGCATATGCTTTTCAATTATTTGACTTTTCTGGTTCCCTGATGGTGTAACAATGCAGTGTATTCCATCATTTCAAATTCATTTTGTGCTTTTTTTCTGTCCAGATATGACTGAAAGTATCAATTCAAGTAGGTTTAGGCATGTTAAAATATTCATCTTGGTCATTTCAATTTTGGGTAAAATAATCTGCAATGGATATTAAAGGATTGATGTGCTAGACTGGGCCACATATCATTTTTAAACAAAAAAAGTGCTGGCAGTATTCAGGCCAGGCAGAATCTGTGGAGAGAGAAACAGAGTCAGGGTTTCAGGTCAATCACATTTTTCAGAAATTATTTTTCTTCTTCTTCCAGTTTGGTAAATATCTGTTTTCTTTTCAGAACTCTCAGTCTGAAAATACTGTTACGTTAGTTAAGCAACTGACCAAGGTGCCTCCATTGGAAGAAAAACTTCTCTCCAAAGAAGAGATCATGAGGTACAGCAGACAGCTTGTCATTCCAGAGTTTGGAGTCAAAGGTATTGGCAGAGACATTAGAATGAATGTAAATTATATAGTTTCATATATAATGCATTAAGACTATGAGACCTGGTGGTCATAGTACTGGACTAGCAACCCCAGAGATCATGAGTTAATCCCGCCATTGGAAAGTTGTGCAATTGAACTCAATAAATTTAGTAATTTGTGGCCTAGCAAGTGAAATTGGAATTCAGTTTGAGGAGCTTTGAAGTTCAAAGCTGCTTGAAACAACTCTGGTACAACACATCGGTAATCCCCACTTAGCCATCTGAATCAACATTGTATATAATGGTGCTGGTGGCAAATGTGGACCATATTTAACTGATGCTCTTACTATTAAAAGCAAATTTGTTTTCTCTGTTGACAGTTACGTTGTAACTAGTAAATTGTCCATCCCTGAAAAACACATTTCAAATTAACTTTTTAATAATGGATGGTGTAGCAAGATATTGCCAAAAACCTTTTAGTGAGGACAGAGTTCCGTCAAGTTTATCAGGTTGAAGAGCTTCAACCTGCTTCCATGCCTGCTTAAACGACCAATTTCAGAAAGGGATAGTGCGTTTGAATGATAGTGCGTTTGAATTTCTGCGTGAGGACCAGACTTCTCGTTGGTGCCTTAACCAGGGTAAAAGATCCATGAGCAAAGTAACATTGCTGCTTTTACTCATTATGTACTTTTTGCTTGAAAACAGAATTATGAGGTGCAGCTGCAGAAACTTCCCTATGAGGGCTACAAACCTAGAGATTTTGATTAAGCATTGTAGCCTTGTTCTTCTGGAGGACTGACTGCTTGGCCGACATTTTTGATGTGAGAGAACATATGAAATAGGAGCAGAAGTAGGCCATTCAGCCCCACAAGCCTGCTGTGCTATTCAATCAGATCATGGGTGATCTGTTTGTGTTTCAAATTACGAATTCCCATCTACCCCTATAATCTTTGGTTCCCTTGCCTAACAAGAATCTGTCTACCTCTGCCTTAAAAATATTCAGTGACCCCACTTCCAGTGCCTTCTGAGGCAGAGAGTTCCAAAATCGCACCTCCGATAGAAAAATTTTCTCCTCATCTCTGTCCTATCGGGGCAACCCCTAATTTTAAAATAGTGCCCCCTTGTTCTGGACTCACCCACAAGAGGAAACATCCTTTCAACATCCATCTTGTCAAGGCCATTCAGGATCTTACATACTTCAATCAAGTCACCCCTCACACTTTTAAACTCGAGTGGAAACATGCCCAGCCTGTACAGCCTATCCTCATAAGACAATCCGCTCATTCCAGGTATCAATTTGGTAAACCTCCTCTGAATCACCTCCTTATATCCTTAAATAAGAAGACCAAAACAGCACACAGTATTCAAGGTGTGGTCTTACCAAAGCCCTGTATAACTGAAACATAATACCCTTATTTTAATCAAAAACAGAAAATGCTGGAAAAACTCAGCAGGTCTGACAGCATCTGTGGAGAGAGAAAAACAAAGTTAAAGCTTCGAGTCCGTATGACCCTTCTGCAAAGAAGGAGGCCATTCGTTTCAGATTTCTAGCATCCGCAGTACTTTGCTTTTACCCTTATTTTAATGTTCAATTCCTCTCATATTAAAGGATAGCATTCCATTCACCTTCTTGGTTGTGTGTTGTACCTGCATACTAACTTTTTGTGACTCATGCTCTAGAACAGCTAGATCTCTCTGCACCTTGGAATTTCTGCAGGCATTCTCCATTGAAGTAATACTCTGCTTTTTTATTCTTCCTGTCAAAGTAAACAACTTCAGATTTTCCACATTATACTCCATCTGCCAGATTTTTGCCCTCTCACTCAACCTCACAGAATCATAGAATTGTTATGATACAGAGGGAGGCCATTCGGCCCATTGTGTCTGCACCGGCTTATGAATGGCCACTATGACTTAGTGCCATTCTTCTGCATTTTCCCTGTAATCCTGCACTTTGTTTCTATTCAAGTAATCACCTGATGCCCTCTTGAATGCCTGGATTGAATCTGCCTCCACCACACTTCCAGGCAGTGCATTCCAGACCCGAACCACTTGCTATGTGATAAAGCTTTTTCTCACATCGCATTTGCTTCTTTTTCAAATTACTTTACTTTAAATCTGTGCACTTGCGTTCTCGATCCTTTTATGAGCAGGAAGAGTTTGTCCCTATTTACTCTGTCAAGCCCCTGCATGATTTTGAACACCTCTATCAAACCTCATCTTAACCTTCCCCTCTCCAAGGAGAACAGTCCCAACTTCTCCAATGTATCTTCATAACTGAAGTTTCTCATCCCTGGAACTATTCTTGTAAACCTCTTCTGCACTCTCTCCAAAGCATTCGCATCCTTCCTAAAGTATGGAACCCTGAACTGTACATAATAATCCAGCTGAGTTCTATCTATCCTTGACCTCTCTGTCTCAATTTCTGTGATAGACTGTCCACCAATATCCATTACAAGTCTACCGACTCCCACAGCTACCTTGACTACAGCTCCTCACACCCCGCTTCCTGTAAGGACTCCATCCCATTCTCTCAGTTCCTTCGCCTCCATTGCATCTGTTCTGATGATGCCTCTTTCAAAAACAGTTCCTCTGACATGTCCTCTTTCTTCCTTAACCGAGGTTTTCCACCCACGGTGGTTGACAGGGCCCTCAACCGTGTCCGGCCCATCTCCCGCGCATCTGCCCTCACACCTTCTTCTCCCTCCCAGAACCATAATAGGGTCCCCCTTGACCTCACTTATCACCCCACTAGCCTCCGCATTCAAAGGATCATCCTCCGCCTTTTCCACCAATGGCATGATGCCACCACCAAACACATCTTCCCTTCACCCCCCGGCGGCATTCCACAGGGATCGTTCCCTCTGGGACACCCTGGTCCATCCTCCATCACCCCCTACACCTGAACCCCCTCCCATCGCACCTTCCCATGCAACCACAGAAGGTGCAACACCTGCTCCTTTACTTCCTCTCTCCTCACCCCAAGGGCCCAAACACTCCTTTCAAGTGAAGCAGCATTTCACTTGCACTTCCCTCAACTTAGTCTCCTGTATTCGTTGCTCCCAATGCGGTTTCCCCTACATTGGAGAGACCAAACGCAGACTGGATGACCGCTTTGCAGAACACCTTCGGTCTGTCCGCAAGCATGACCCAGACCTCCCTGTCGCTGGCCGTTTCAACACTCCACCCTGCTCTCATGCCCATATGTCTGTCCTTGGCCTGCTGTATTGTTCCAGTGAAGCTCAACGCAAACTGGAGGAACAGTACCTCATCTTCCGACTAGGCACTTCACAGCTTTCCGGACTGAATATTGAGTTCAACAATTTTAGATCATGAACTCTCTCCTCCTACCCCACCCCCTTTCCCATCCGCGCCCCCCCCCACTTCCAATAATTTATATAGATTTTTCTTTTCCCACCTATTTCTATTATTTTTAAATGTATTTCCATCCATTGTTTTATCTCTACCTTTTAACCTTTTTCGATTTCTTCATCCCACCCCACCCCCACTAGGGCTATCTGTACCTTGCTTGTCCTGCTTTCTACCCTTAATTAGCACATTCTTTAGATTATATCACCACCTTCAACACCTCTTTGTCCTTTTATCTGTGACATCTTTTGGTTATCTCCACCTATCACTGGCCCTCTATCCAGCTCTACTTGTCCCACCCTCCCCTTAAACCAGCTTATATTTCACCTCTCTTCTATTTTTACTTAGTTCTGTTGAAGGGTCATTCGGACTCGAAATGTTAACTGTGCTCCTCTCCGCAGATGCTGCCAGACCTGCTGAGTTTTTCGAGCTATTTTTGTTTTTGTTTTGGATTTCCAGCATCTGCAGTTTTTTGCTTTTATCTATCTATACAAGTTTAGCATAATCTCCTTGTCTTGTACTCTAGGCCACTATTAATAAAGCCTAGGATATTATATGCTTTATTAACTGCTCTCTCCATCTGTTCTGCCACCTTTAATGACTTATGCACACATACACCAAGGTCCCTCTGCTCCTGCACACCCTTTAGAATTGTACTTCATATTTTGTATTGTCTCTCCATGTTCTTCCTACCAAAATGGATCATCTCATACTTCTCCATTTTGAACTTCATCTGCCAACTATCTTCCCACTCCACCAACTTGTCTATGTCCTTTTGAAGTTCAACACTGTCCTTCTCACTGCTTACAATCCAGTTCACCTATCTATCTGTCTGCAAACTCCATATGTCGTCTTCTCAACATACTTTCCTAACTATCTTTGTGTCGTCTGGAAATTTAGCTACCATGTCTTTGCTCCCGTCATCTAAGTCATTGATGTAAATTTTAAAAAGTTAAGGGCTCAGCACAGACCTGCGGGACTCCACTCGTCACATCCTGCCAATCAGACAAAGACCCATTTATACATACTCTGTTTTCTGTCAGCCAGCCAATCTTCTATCCACGCTAATATGTTACCTCACACCATGAACCTTTATTTTTCACAATAACCTTTGAGGTGGCACCTTATCAAATGCCTTCTGGAAATCCAGGTACAGTACGTCTACAAGTTCCCCTTTATCCACAGCACATGTTACTCCTTCAAAGAACTGTAATAAATTGGTTAAACATGATTTCCCTTTCACCAAACCATGCTGACTCTTTCCGAATACCTTGAGTTTCTCTGTGTCCAGCTATAACCTTTTTAATGATTGATTTTAATATCTTCCCCGTGACAAACGTCAAGCTTCCTGTTTTCTGCCTCCCTCCCTTTTTGTATAGAAGACTTATATTTGCTTCTTTCAAGAATCTAGGGAATTTTGGAAAATTAACACCAACTTATCTAATACCTCATTAGCCACCTCTTTTAAGTCCCTAGGATGAAGTTCATCAGGACCCTGGAGACTTGTCATCCTGCAGCTCCATCAGTTTGCTCACTGCTTCCCTAGTGAATGTGATTTCCCCCAAGTTCTTCTCTCTCTCCCACCTCCTGATTTACAGTTATTACTGGAATTTTTTTTATCCTCTATAGTGAAGATAGCAGCAAAATATTTGTTCATTTCATCCACCATTTTCTTATTATCTACTGTTAATTCCCCATTGTCAAACTCTAGAGGACCAACACTCACTTTACTTACTCTTTTCATTTATAAGTATCTGTGGGAACTCTTGCAATCTGTTTTTACATTTCTAGCTAGCTTCCTCTCAAACTCTCATTTCTTTCTCCTTATTAAGTTTTTAGTCATTCTCTGCTGTTCTTTATATTCTGATCAGTCATCTGACCTGTCACTCAGAAGTTGTACTAATGCCCATTTCAAGTGTTAACTGATAGTGTTTTCCAAAGAAGAAATTCCTGTTGTTTTCCTTATTAACATTGTAACTCTGCACTTTTGAGTTTCATATATATTAAAGACTAATTATTCCAACATGTGAAAGAGAAATACACCCAATCGTTGGTGCAGTATTATCTATAGTGTACATTTGAAATGCAACCTAGTTTTAGGTCTCCATAAGCGTTTTCTTTTTGAGCCAGTCACCCAGAAATGTGAAAATATTGTCTGGGGAACACTATTGCAATCTATGGAGGAAGCATCTAGCTTCTAATTAGCACACTCCCAAATCATAAACTGACTGAAGAAAACAATACTTGATGTGCTACATGGTGCAAAAAGAAATTTTGAAAAATGATTTAACCTTGAAGCTTACATAATGGAAAAAAATATGGTAACCTAGCACAAAGGAAAACATTTCTCCATTGCTCCCCCCAGAGGCTGTGGCCTGAATTCAGACACTTTGCAGTAATTTTTTAAAGAAAATCATATATCTATACCCTCATTAAAAAATAGCTGCTATTCTGTGACTCTCGGAGTTATGAGACAGGCAAGCCATGCCCCCATCAGCATTGAAACACCAGCCGTAGCATCGTTGACAATTATGACAAGTATTTTGGTTAAATGTGCAGACTTTTATAATTAAATTTCCTATTAGAGGAATTGCAAAATATCACAAGAGTTAGATCACAGAAGTAGGCTGTTCAGTCTTTGGTGTTTATTTTCTTTTTCTTTAATCACTTTTCTATTCTTAAATGTTGACATAGTTTTGTTTCAATCACATTCAGTACTGTCCCAGATCCTTGGTGTAAAAAGAATCCCAGGAAACCTCAATGTCCCGTGTGCCCTGGTACTGAATTTAACATATAAATCCATTGGCCCCATAGTTGATACAGTGCAGTTCAGTGCTTAAAATGTTCACACTAACTTAAAATTAAAATGCTTTAATGCTTCCAGGTCAGCTGAATCTGTCCAAGAAAGCTGTTCTGATTGTTGGATGTGGAGGGCTAGGCTGCCCTGCAGCACAGTACTTGGCTGCTGCAGGCATTGGTAAGATTATACTCTGGGTTTTGAATTTTGATTTATTTTCTCCAGAAGGTTTGATTAAGGAAGATTGAGAGAGACTTATGATAGGTCAACAGAACAAAATAAACTTGGATGACTGTGAACCAGTCTTGCTTGCATAAGTTGTACTTTTACTTGGGAGTAGGGGTCAAGAATTTGTTCGCTGATTGATGGGACATGACGCATGGTGGTCCCTAAGTATTTACACTGCCTCTTCAGCTTTACATCACATACAGATAACACTAAGTTGGAAGGCACAAGTGAGTTGTGTGCATGGGAGGAGCAAGGTACAAAGGGACATCAACAAACTTAAGTGGGCAAAACTATAGCAGATAGAATTCAATGTAGAAAAGACTGAGGTCATCTGAGAAAGACAAAATGGAATATTTTCTTAATGGTGAGATGCCAAGAGCTATGATGGAGCAAAGGAATTTGAGTGTCCATGTACACAAACCACTAAAAGCTAGTGCACAGATATAAAATTCAATCAAAAGGCTAGTAGATTTATCTTGAGGGAGCTGGAATTCAAAAGTGAAGATTTATAATTTCATGATAACATATGGGAGTAGATTGCATGTCCATTTCTGACAGAGCCCTTGCTAGTGCACTGGAACAGTGACCATGTATGGTAATATTTTAAGCCCCCTTTATTTTCCAGAGCTGCTTCAAGAGAAGCAGTTCTTTAGTATGCTGGAATTCTTGTTCATATGGGATACAATGTATTTATATTGCAGCGCAGATTTCACAGCATCTAGCAACAGAGAAACAAGTGGATTCATAATTTTTTTAAAGTAATATTGGT
This sequence comes from Carcharodon carcharias, assembly GCF_017639515.1. Lineage (NCBI taxonomy): Eukaryota > Metazoa > Chordata > Chondrichthyes > Lamniformes > Lamnidae > Carcharodon > Carcharodon carcharias. The sequence goes on from NC_054468.1 coordinate 214,387,546, forward strand.
AAATCAATACTCACACCAGTGGCAGCAGCCCTCTCTGAATCCTGAAATATTCTGTAGAGGCCAATGAAATGAAAATTGTATCACTTGGATTGTGGTAGAGTGACCTTGTTTAGAGTACCTTTTGGTAAATTGAATCTACTGAAAATAAAATTTGTTCAGCAACATATTTTAATATAACTTGGGGGTGGGGAGAGGCAGGCAAAGCTTTTGCAGGGATATGTTGTAATGTGCGAATGTCAATTTAGGTCGATTAGGACTTCTTGATTATGATGACGTGGAGGTTAGTAACCTACAAAGACAGGTTCTCCATGCAGAGGATAAATTGGGCATGTCGAAAGCGTTGTCTGCAGCGACCATGATAAATCGGTAAATATATTTGTTTATGTCTATTTCTTTTTCATTTTGGAGTGTTCAAAAAACTTATTTTCTTCTCATGTACAGTACTACATCACTAAACCAGCAGCTTCCATAGTTGGCATATTTGGCAACATCTTGAATTTAAAAACATTCCTCTAACATTTGTTACTCATCAGTTTTCTCTCTTTACTAAATTTTCTTAAGGTTTTTCTTCCTTTTTGATAAATGGATTCCATTGGTATAGTTCATCTTCCGCAAGCTCACCAAAGTGAATGTCGCTGTGCCATTTAAATGTTCCAGGTTTCATCTTGTCCCTCTACCAGAGATCCACACTTAACAGCAAACATTGCTGAATAGTGATCAAGTGTGGCCATTTTCTTCTCTTCCTTAAACCTGGGGCATTGAGATGAATTGCCATAGCCTACTGCAATCCTGACAGAGATCAGCTAATTCAACACACATTGCGAATGGAATCTAAGACCTTTAGTATGTCTGTGACTCAGCTGCTGGGTAAATTAATCTTCTCTTGAAGGAGAGAAGAAATAGTTATGTAACAAATGCTTGTTGACTAAGGAAAGAAAGGAAAAACTTCCATTTACTTGACAATTTCTGTGTCCTTGGGATTTACAAATGTTTTGCAACCAACAAGTTTTTTGAAGTGTAGTCACTGTTGTGTAGCCAAATGTAGAAACCAATTTATGCAATGTTAAAGTCATTCTATCATTGACACTTAAATAGGTACATGTGCCCACTCAGGTGGATGTAAAAGCTCACATGACACTATTCAAGTAAGTTCTCCCTGGCATCCTGGCCAATATTTGTGTCTGAATAAACATCATGAACAAACAATTATCTAGTTATTATCTCATTATTGTTTGTGGGAAATTGCTGCGTGGAAATTGGCTACTACAATTCCTGCATTCCAGTGTTGATAACACTTCAGAAGTACTTCATTAGCTGTAAAGTGTTTTGGCACATCCTGAAGTAAATGTGTGTTTTCTCTTGAGATGCTACTTTGTTAATCTGTGATAGTTTGGTAGGTGTCAAAGAGATTTAGTGCTCAATGACTTAGATGAGAGGAGGGAATGTAACAAGTCCGAGTTTGTCCACGATGGAAAAGTAAGCGGTGAGGAGGATGCAGAGAGGCTGTTAAGGATATAGATAGGTTAAGTGACTAGCTAAGAATGTGGCACATGAAATATAATGTGAGGCTGAAAGAAAAAGACTTGCATTTACATCACACCTTTCACAACTACTGGATGTCGCAAAGTCCTTCACAGCCAGCGAAGTACTTTTGAAGTGTAATCATTGATGTAATGTAGGAGACCGGCAGCCAATTTGCATACAGCAAGTTCCCACAATGACCACACTGAAATGCTAGTCTTTATTTTTGTGCTCAAGTCCTGAAGTAGGACTTGAACTTGTGACTCAGAGGCAAGAGTACTACCAACCTAGCCATGGCTGACAGTGTGAAGTTATCCACTTTGGAAGAAAAGTAGAAAGGTGGAATGTTTTTGAAGGGTGAGAGACTGAGAAATGTTGGTATTCAGAGGGACCTGAGTGTCCTTGTATGAATCAGAAAGTTAACATGCAGGTACAGCAAACAATTAGGAAAGCAAGAGGAGTATAAGAGTGAAGAAAACTTACTGTAGTTGTATAGGCCATGGTGAGACCACACCTGGTACATTATTATACAGTTTTGGTCTCCTTAACTGTGCAGTGAAAAGTCATCAGACTAACTCCTAGGTTGAGAGGATTGTCCTGTGAAGAGAGCTTGAGTAAATTGGGCATATATTCCCTGAAATTTAGAAGAATGAAAGGTGATCTCATTGAACATATAATATTCCTAAGGGCTTGATTCTGGGAAGATGTTTTCCCTGGCTGGAAATCCTAGAACGAGGTGATCACCACCTTAGATTAAAGAGTTGGATGTCTAGGACTGAGGTTCAAAGAAATTTTTTCTCTCAGAGGGCCTTGAATCTTGGGAATTCCCTACACCAGAAGGCTGTGGATGCTCAGTAATTCAAGGTATTCAAGATGGATATTGATAGTTTTTTGGATACTAAGGAAATTAAGGGATATGGGGTAATGTGGGAAGGTGGAGTTGAGGTAGATTAACCATGATCGTATTGGATGACAGAGCAGACTCAAAGGGCCAAATAGCCTCCTACTGCTTCTATTTCTTATGTGCTTCTGGTTAAATGCTTAGTGATCCAAATAGTTAAATCTGGGAGAACACAAATGTGTGAGATTTATGAATTTTAAGAGTGCAGATTTAAAATTAAAATCTGGGACTTGCCAGTGAAACATAGGCATCCTTTTAAAATTTCATAAGATAAACCATAGGAAGCATAATATTCTAAAAAATGTTCCTTTTTTCCACATATTCTGTTCCCACAGCATCTTGAACTTTGCTTTAAAAGCTGCATAATTGTTGCATGCAATTCTAGATATGTTCAATCAGACGGGGCTGTGAGGAAAGAGTAAGGAAGTGGGATTAGTTCAGTAGCTCTACCAAAAAGTCAACACAGGCATGATGAACCAAATGGCCTCTTTCTGTGCTGTATGATTTTGGCTCCCTCACTGATGAATAATTTCTCTCTCAATTATATTGTATTTTTTAGCTTGTACACCAATCTTAACGTACTCTGGACAAATACTTGTGGAATAGAAGTGTGTCTATCAGTACCCTTAGGGAAACAAAACTTACTTTCAAGATTACTTTATAATAAATTGCAAATGGTTAATGTTGTTAAAACTGTTGCATAACTTAGCACTCAGCAATTTTGCTGAGTGCTAATAGTCTAGATGTTTAATAGTAATTAACATATTCTAAATTGTGCCTAAAATTAATACACAAACCTGTTCAGAAAATCTTTTTTCTGACCAAATTGGAAAGTTTGAATGCATGGTTTCCAATTTAGGATGGTATGATAAGCTACATAATTTAGCTTTATCTTTTCAGATTGATTGCTGATTTAGAACTCTATATTCTCCGTAAAATGATTACTAGTTGGTTAGGGCTCCATAGTCACTAGTCACCTTTTAGTACTGTGCCTAGATGGCCATTACTTGTGTAAACCTTGCTAGTGAATGTCAGCAGACAGATTCCTTTGGATTACAATATGGAGTGCCTGATTGATGTCCTATTGAGCGGAGAGCTTGTCGTGGTCTTGTGCAGGAGGTGATGTTAGTTGCAGCAGCTTCAGCTCTGGGTTTCAGAGCTTGAGCAGTATCTGGCATCACTGCGGTGCATCGTAAGGTTGAGGGGTTCATGGATAGCATATTTATAGATGTAGTCACCCTTCAGCTTAAGAATATGTAGGGAGGGAGGGAATGGGTGGCCATCAGACAGTCAAAAAGGAACAAGCAGATAGTACAGGAATCCCATGAGTGTATCCTACTCTCCAACCAGTATTCAGTATGCATACTGATGAGAGTGATGATTCATTTGCAGTCAGAGTCAAGTTTATGGCATCGTGGGTTGCTCAGCTGTACACAGAAGTGTACAAGGAAGACTGGAAGAGCAATAGTGATAGATGATTTGATAGCTAAGGGAATAGATTGGTGTTTCTGTAGCTGCAAACATGAATCCAAGATGGTGTATTTCCTCTCTGGTGCCAGGGTCAAGGATGTCACTGGCTGCAGAGCACCTTGAAGTGGGAGAGTGAACAGCTGGCAGTTATGGTCCATATTGGTACTTATGGCATAGGCAGAAAGAGGGATGTGGTCCTACAGTCAGAATTTAGGAAGCTAGGGAGGAAATTAGTGAGCAGAACCTCAAATGTAGTAATCTCCTGATTACTGCCTGTACCATGCGCAAATAAGTATAGAAATAGGAGGATAAAGCAGATGAATACGTGGCTGGAAAGATGGTGCAGGAGAGAGGGCTTTAGATTCTTGAAATATTGGAATGGCTTTGGGGGAGAGATGGGTCCACCTCCCTAAATAGAGTCAGGACTGAGTTCCTCGCACGTGATATTGGGAAGGGTTTAAATTAACTTGGTAGGGGTGTGGGAACCCAAGAGGTAATATCAGAAAGGACTACCAAGGTGCATGGAATACTGGGAGACATAGATAGCACTAGAACAGGTAATAGTAAGTTAATAGGTGGGGTCAGAGTAAGGGAGAAAGCAATAAAATCTGAATCAGGATTACTGTGCATATATGTGAATGCACGGAATGTGGTAAGTAAGATTGGTGAGTTACAGGCGTTGATTGTCATATGGAAATATGATGGCGTAGCTATAACAGAGACCTAACTCAAAGAAGGGCAGGATTGGGTGCTAATTATTCCTGAATACAAGGTGGACATGAAAGAAAGGAAAGGAAGGAAAGAAGGGGTGGTGGTATTGATTAAGGAGAACACTGCAGCGCTGGAGAAAGAGTATGACCCAGAAGGGTTAAGACAAAATTTATTTGGCTAGAGCTAAGAAACAAAAAAGGTGCAATTACATTGATCAGTGTAGACTTTAGGCCACCAGCAAATGGAAGGTTATAGAGAAAAAAATTTGCAAGGAAATTACAGAGGCTTGCAAAAATTATAGAGTAGTTAAAATGGGGGACTTTAATTACCTGAATATAGAATGGGATAGTAATAATGTAAAGGGCAGAGAGAGGCAAGAGTTCTTAGAAAGTGTTCAGGAAAAATTTCTTCGTAGTGTGTTTCAGACTAATGAGAAAGGCACTGCCAGACCTGGTTCCTGGGAATGAGGTGTGCAACATGGATCAAGCGTCAATAGGAAAACATTTAGGGGACAGTGATCATTGTATCTTAAGGTTTAAGGTGGCTATGGAAATGGACAAAGAATAGTCCAGAGTAAGAATAACTCACTGGGGGAAAGCCGATTTCACTGGAGTTGGATCTGGGCTGAATAAATTGGAGTCAAAGGTTGGCAGTTAAAACAGCTACCTTCAAAGAAGTGAGAGTTTGGGCACAGTCAAGTTATATTCCCTCTAAAGGGAAAGGTAGGGCAAACAATGCTCCTTGGATGACCGATGAGAAATTAAGATAAATAAGGAAAAGTGTGCTTATGATAGATGTTAGGTAGGTAATACAATTGAGGACAGGCTGAATATAAACGGTTCAGAGGGGAGGTGAAAAAGCAAATAAGAGAAGCAAAAAGAGAATATGAAAAGAGACTGGCAGCCAACAAAAAGGAATCCCAAAGTTTTCCATAGGCAGTTAAATAGTAAAAGGGTGGTAAAAAGAGGAGTGGGGCTGATTAGGGACCCAAAAGCGATTTACGCATGGAGGCAGAGGGCATAGCTGAGGTATTAATGAATACTTTGCATCTGCCTTTACCAAGGAGGAAGATGTTGCCCAGGCCATGGTGAAACAGGAGCTAATTCAGATACCAGAAGAGTTTAAAATTGATATGGAGGAGGTATTGGATAAGCTGTCTGTACTTACTGTTGATAACCCACCAGAACCGGATGAGATGCATCCAAGGATACTGAGAGAAGTGAGAGTGGAAATTGCAGAGGCACTAGCCATCATCTTCAGTCTTCCTTAGACTCAGGGGTGGTGCCAGAAGACTGGAGAATTGCAAAGATTACACCCTTGTTCAAAAAAGGAGGTAAAAATAAACCCAAAATCTACAGGCCAATCAGTTTAACTTTGGTGATGGGGCAACTTTTAGAAACAGTAATTTGGGACAAAATTAATAGTCGCTTGGACAAACGCTTGTTAATTAAGGAAGACCAGCATGGATTTCTTAAGAGAGAATCAGGTTTAATTAACTTGCTGGAGCTTTTAAGATGTAACAGAGAGGATTGATGAGGGCAATGCTTTTGATGTGATATACATGGACTCCCTAAAGGCATTTCATATAATACCGCACAGCAGACTTGTGAGCAAAATTTATAGCTTATGGAATAAGAGGGACAATAGCATCATGGATGCAAAATCGGCTGAGTGACAGAAAACAGTGTGTAGTGGTTAATGAATGTTTTTCAGGCTGAAGGAAGGATTGTAATGGAGCTCCTCAGGGGTCAGTGTTGGGACACTTGCTTCTCCTGATATTTTTTAACGATCTAGATCTTGGTGTACAGGGCACAATTTCAAAATTTGTATATGACACGAAACTTGGAAGCATTGTGAACTGAGGAGATAGTGTAAGACATCAAAAGGACATAGACAAATTGGTGGAGTGGGCAGACAGGTGTCCGATGAAATTCAATGTAGAGAAATGTGAAGTGATTCATTTTGGTAGGAAGAACATGGAGAGACAGTATAAAATAAAGGGTACAGCTTAAAAGGGAGTGCAGGAGTAGAAGGACCTGGGTGTATATGTGCATAAGTTATCGAAGGTGGCAGGACAGGTTGAAAGTGTGGCTAATAACACATATAGTATCCTAGGCTTTATTAGGGGCATAGAGTACAAGGACAAGGAGGTTATGTTGAACTTGTATAAGACACTAGTTCAGCGTCAGCTGGAGTATTGCGTACAATTCCGGGCGCCGCACTTTAGGAAATATGTGAAGGCATTGAAGAAAGTGCAGAAAGGATTCATGAGAATGGTTCCTTGGAATAACGCTCCGCATTATCTTGTAATTTCTTCAAGTTCTCCAGATTGATGGTAGAGATATCGTAATCATTGATGAACAGTCATTTATAAACCTTTAATTTATTGCTTCTTGAAATAAAATGGCACTGAGGGCAATTAAGCTTTTAAGAGGATACTTTATTTTTAAATTATAAAATTATGGGTTTGTAGTTCAGAAATTGAATAATGCTGAAAAAAGAGACATGTTGCCGAAGCTTTTCATCTTCCACTCATCAGAACAAACGTAAGAATGCCACGTTTTAAACATCACAACAATTTATACCACAGGGTAAAGGGTGCTGAGTGGTTGGTACTTATGTAATTACATAATTGTTACATGTCTGCACAACTGTCAATTTAGAAAGGTATCGGACAAACAAATGAGTTTTTAACCTGTTCTGTTCTGTATTAATTTTGAACAACTGTTTCTGGTTTGCAGGTTAAATTCAAATGTTGAGTGCATACCATACCACTTTCAGTTGAATTACAAGAATGCAAAACAACTTATTCAACAATATCCTTTTTATGTTGTTTTTTGTGATTAGGTTTAAACTATTCTTGATTCTTTAGATTTTTCTTAACTCATTTCATTAAATATGACATTGTAGTAGATTGCTCTGACAATGTCCCCACACGGTTTCTTGTCAATGATGCCTGCGTTCTGAATGGGAAGCCACTGGTATCAGCTAGCGCTCTAAGAATGGAGGGACAGGTAAAGAAGCAATAACAAAATATAATATTAAATTTTATTATGTTTATTATGTTGCACATGTTTTCATTGAAAGTATACGGTTGATGTGGATTGAATTGCATGAACATACGAAATAGGAGCAGAAGGAGGCCGTTTAGCCCCTTGAACCTGCTCCACCATTCGATAAGATCATGGCTGATCTGTTTGTGATTTGAGTTCCCCATTCTCATCTACCCCAATAATCTTTGATTCCCTTGCTTAACAAGAAGTTATTTACCTTTTCCTTAAAAATATTCAATGGCCCCGCCTCCACTGCCTTCTGAGCCAGAGTTCCAAAGTCTCACAACCCTCAGAGAAAAAATTCTCCCCATCACTGTCCTAATTCTAAAACAGTGTTCCCTAGATCTGGACTCACCCACAAGAGGAAACATTCTTTCCATGTCCACCTTGTCAATTCCATTCAGGATTTTATATACTTCAATCAAATCATTCTTCTAAACTCCAGTGGAAACAACCCCACTCTGTTCAACCTATCCTCATAAGCCAACCTGCTCATTCCAGTTATCAATCTAGTAAACCTCTTTTGAACTGCCTTCAAAATATTTACATCCTTCCTTAAATAATGAGATCAAAACTGCACATGGTATTCGAGATGCGGTCTCACCAATGCCCTGCATGACTGAAACATAAGATCCTTACTTATATGTGCAATTCCTCTTGAAATAAAGGTTAGCATTTCATTTGCCTTCTTAATTATGTGCTGTATCTGCATACTAACTTTTTGTGACTCGTGCACTAGAATACCTTGATTCTTCTGCACTGTTTAAGTAATACTCTGCTTTTTTCTTCTTCCCGCCAAGTGAACTGCTTTACATTTCCCACATTATACTCCATCTGCCACATTTTTGCCCACTCATTCAGCCTATCTATATCCGTCTGCAAAACCCTTATGCCTTCTTCACAAAATACTTTCCTACCTATCTTTGTGTAGTCTGCAAATTTAGCTACCATGCCTTTGCTCCCCTCATCTAATTAAAAATATGTTAAGACTGGAGGCACATGTAACAGTGAAGAGATGTTGGAGGACGATGGTGTGGTCAACCATGTGAAAGGCTATAGACAGGCCGAGGGGGACTTTACCTTTGTCACTGTCAAATACATGCCATTTGTGACTTTGATAAGACCCGTTTTGGTAGTGTGGCAAGGGCAGAGCTGATTGGATGGATTTAGACTCGGAATTTCAGAAAAGGTGGCCATAAAGTTGGAAAACAGAAATGTTGGAAAAACGGAAAAAAGCATCAGTGGAGAGAGAAACATAGTTAATGTTCACATCTGTATGACTCTTAGATGCTCTCTCTACAGATGCTGCCAGACCTGCTTGGTTTTGCCAGCATTTTCTGTTCTTATTTCAGATTTCTAGCATCTGTAGTATTTTGCTTTTATCAATGCGCTGAGGGACTTTGGAGAGGAAATAGAGTTTGGAGATGGGTCAGAATTTGTAAGGTTGGAGGGGGTCAGGTGTTGGCCTTTTGAGGAGAGAGGACCTTACCTGAGGAGAGAGAATCATTAAGAATATCAGCTAACGTGGGAACCAGGACCCATTTTTCTGGCAATATGGCTGAAGGAGCAGGAGGTGGGTATCAAGCTAAAACAAACGACAATCCCAGTTGTTCACTGCTTTAGATTCTAACATTTAGCTGCATCAAAGTCAGTATGTCATTCCTTAGCACATTAAATGATAACAAAATCAAGAAATTGATATGAGCACAGGGATTATAACTGTCTCAAAACATTTTTTATTCTTAAGAAGAAATGAGTTAATTAAGTCTAGCATAGATATGTAAAAGTCATGTTGTGTCTGACAAATGTAATAGACGATGTAGTACTCCCTTAGTATTACACCGAAGTATGAGTTCAAACCATGATTTTTGAGACTCGCACCAATGACTTCTGATCCAAAGGCGAGAGTCCTTCCAATGAATAAAACTGTACAATTTTAAAAAGAAAAGTCTTAACTGGTTTTGATAGAGAAGATAAGGAGAAAATGTCTCCAGTGGTGGAAGGGTTGGTAATCAGAGGATACTGATTTAAGGTGATTGACAAAAGAACCAGAGACAACATGAGGAAACATTCTTTTTTTTACTTAGTGAGTTGTTATGTTCTGAAATGTACTGCCTGAAACAGTTCCTGAAGGTGGAAGCAGAATCAATGGTGGTATTCAAAAGAAAATTAGATGTATGCTTGAAGGGTAAAAAATTACAGGGACGTTGGAAAAGAGCAGGCGGAATGGTCTCTTGTGCTGAATCATTCTATAATTATAAGCGTAGGATTATGAATAGGTTTGAGTGTGTTACAAGATAGTAACACATCAAGCAATCAAGGTGACATCAGTGTCATTCAACGTGAAGTATGTGTTCTTGAAATACTTTTCAACTGAGGTATTATCTATATAAGTAGAACTAAGGATGGATTATTCTTTTGAAATGTACCTTTGCAGCAATGAATGCAGGTTTATGAATTTTAGAAGCATTATGTGAAGTGAAATGATGCTGGATTTTATTTGCTAAGTTTGGCTGGGCTGAGATGAGAATGGGCTGGATTGGGGGAGGTGATTGAGACAGTTTCTGCCTTTCAGCTTTTAGTATGCATTCCGTGCTTATCAGAACATGCAGTGTGTTCAGTGGAGTCAGTCCCATGTTACTGACTGTGTCAACTAAAGAAAACACAGTGTTCATTTTTTATAGCTTAATAAAAGCTTTGCTTTTAAATTTGTGCCAAGTTTAGCTGGTTCCATTATAGGTTGCACATTTGTATAGGGATGAGGAGAAATTTCTTCACTCACATAGTTGTGAATCCTCTACCCCAGAGAGTTTGGATGCTCCACCATTGAATATATTTAAGGCTGAGATATTTTTAGTCACTCGGAATAAATGGGGAGAGAGTGGGAAAACGGAGTTGAGACAGAAGATCAGCCATGAATCTGTTGAATTATGGAGCAGCCTCGAGGGGTTTTATGGTCTACTTGTGCTCCCATATCTCACGTTCTTATGTGGAACTGCTGGAAAATGTTGGTCTCCAATTTTTGAAAGAGAAACAGAGATAAAGGATTAACTAATAGACTAGTGTATGGTGCCATGAAAGGAGTAGGAGAAAAGGTGAGGTAAATTGCTTTATGGTTGGGAAAGGATTGGCAGCATAGTTAAAGTATTCATAATAACGTTTGTTTGTTTTTAACATGAGAGGTTTTAAATGTAACTTTTTTGTTAATTTTTCAGCTCACAGTATATAATTACAATGATGGCCCCTGTTATAGATGTCTCTATCCAAAACCACCTCCAGCTGAAACTGTAACCAACTGTTCAGATGGAGGAGTCTTGGGAGTAGGTGAGTCTTGTATTGACAACAATTGATTTTAACTACATAAATTCAATGTTACATACTCGGGATGAGAAAACTCTTATTAGACCCAGCGCTCACCCCACTTCATAATAAATTCACCCCCATGAGCCCAACCGTTTTTGTCTCCTATGAGAGGCAAAACAAAATAGAACCTTAAAGTAAGCAATTAAGGAAATCTCTGTGAAAAATTCTTCCCTGACCCTTCTAAGGCAATAGGCAAGTCCCAGGAAGCACTCTTGGTTATTATCCAAAATCTTACCTTACTTTTAACATCTTTTGTTTTCCAAAAGTACACTTAGCACCTTCTTGAAGGACTTCAAGGAGCCAGAGATCACCAGAGATTAACCGCTGAAAAAAAAAGCTTCCACTCATTCAACCTTACTTTAATTTTAAATGGTTGTCCTCTATTTCTACCCAGCAACATTAGCTCAAAGCGATCTATGTACTGGTGTATTATTGATGGCCTTAGTAATTCTCAACACCGAATTATATCCCCTATGTGCATCTCCAGCAAATCCAAGGCTAAGACACAAAGTCTGTCTCCATAGTTCAGTTCCTTAGACCAGGATCCTCCTTGTCTTTTTATTTATTCTTTCTTGGGATGTGGATATCACTGGCGAGGCCAGCATTTCTTGCCCATCCCTGATTGCCCTTGAACTGAGTGGCTTGCTCAGCCACTTCTGAGGGCATTAAGAGTCAACCACATTGCTGTGTGCCTGGAGTCACATGCAAGCCAGACCAGATAAGGATGGCAGACTTCCTTCCCTAAAGGACATTAGTGAATCAGATCGGTCTTTAAGACAATTGATGATAGTTTCATAGTCACCATTACTGATACCAGCTTTTTTATAATCCAGATTTATTAATTGAACTTAGCTGCCATGGTGGGATTTCAACCTGTTTTCCCAGAGTATCAACCTTGGCCTCTGGATTACTAATCCAATGACATTACCACTATGCCACTGTCTCCCCCTATCTCTAGGTCAAAAGCCCTCCTGGAAGTGAGAGGGAGATCAAAAGGCTGCACAATACTTTGGATGAGATCTCACTTAAGTCTTTTATAAATAATGTTGTCCTTACCTGGTCTGGCCTACATGTGACTCCAGATCCACAGCAAAGTGGTTGACTCTTAAATGACCTCTGAAATGGCTTAGCAAACCACACAGTTGTATTAAACCACTACAAAGTCTACATAAAGGAATGAAACTGGGCAGACCACCTGCCATTAACCCAGGCACCGGAAACGATAATGGCAAACCCAGCCCTGTTGATCCTGCGAAGTCCTCCTTACTAACATCTGGGGGATTGCACCAAAAGTGGGAGAGCTGTCCCACAGACTAGACAAGCAACAGCTTGACATAGTCACACTCACGGAATCATACCTTACAGACAATGTCCCAGACACCACCATTGCTGTTGGGGGATTTCTCATTTACACTTCTTGGGGTCTGTTAATTTGCTGAGGGCTTCCTGTTGAATTGGTGTGGCCTAAAGAAAACAAGAGAAAGCCACAAGACCCTGGCTAGAGGCGAAGACACGGTTGATTTTATTATTGTTGCAATGAGAGATGTGGACTACATCAGAGTCACATCTAATGAATACAAGCATGTATCCAGTTTTTATAGTAAGACAATTTCATTCATTGCTGTGGCTAACAATACAGCGGAGATAGTAAACAATGTGCGGAGATTGCTTCCCATTTCATATTAACAATTGTACACAGTCAAATTCACATTATAATGCAGCCGGAGGTAAGCTCTGATAAATATTGATAGCCTGTTAACGATCGGAGGTGAGCTTCGATGATTATTGATAGTCTACTATTGTCTACTTACAGATATCTCTCTTTAACTGCCCTCCTGTAACAAGTTTATGGGTGTTCACAATGCTCAGACGATTCCGATTATTTTAAACACACAAAATACACATACGACCCATGTTAACGTTTGTCCCTGTCTTACACAGATTTACATTATTAACTATCTCAGCCTATTACCTTGTTCTCAACTGACCCAGGTTGGCTCACGAGCAGCAGGGGTCTGAGCACCAGCACCAAGGAGTTGCCCCTACATACCTTTTCGTCTAGACACTGTGGGCCATTAGCAGGTAAATTAGTATACAATCACAATCTTTAACCTCATGGCCTGGCATATACCCCACTCTTCCATTATCATCAAGCCGGATTTTCAACCCTGGTTCAATGAAGAGTGCAGGAGAGCATGCCAGGAGCAGCACCAGCCAGACCTAAAAATGAGGTGTCAACATGCTGAAGCTACAACTTAAGCCTGTTTGCATGGCAGACAGCAAAAGCAGCATGTAATAGACAGCGCTAAGCGATCCTACAACTAAAGGATCAGATCTGAGCTCTGCAGTCCTGTGATATCCAGTCGTGAATGATGGTGGACGATTAAAAAACTCACTGAAGAAGGAGGCTTCACAAATATCCCCATCCTCAATGATGGGGGTGCCCAGCAGCCCAGTGCAAAAGACAAGGCTGAGGTATTTTTCAACTGTTTGAGCCAGAAATGCTGAATGGATGATCTATCTCAGCCTTCTCTGGTGGTCCTCAGCTTCATAGATGCTAGTCTTCAGCCAATTGGATTCACTCCATGTGATATCAAGAAATGGCTGAAGGCACTGGTACTGCAAAGGCTATGGGCCCTGACATAATTTCAGCATTAGTACTGCAGACTTGTACTCCAGAACTAGCTGTGCCCCTAGCCAAGCTGTCCCAGTACAGCTACAACACTGGCATCTACCTGGCAATGTGGGAAATTACCCAGGTATGTCCTGTACACAAAAAGCAGGACAAATCCAACGCAGCCAATTACTGTCCCAGCAGTCTACTCTCAATTATCAGCAAAGTGATGGAAGGGGTTACTGACAGTGCACTCACGTGGCACTTACCCAGCAATAACCTGCTCACTGATGCTTAATTTGTGTTCCATCAGGGCCACTCAGCTTCTGACCTCATTATAGCCTTGGTCCAAACATGGACAAATGAGCTGAACTCCAGAGGTGAGTTGAGAGTGACTGACCTTGATATCAAAGCAGCATTTGACCGTGTGTGGCATCAGGGAGCCCTAGCAAAACTGAAATCAATGGGAATCGGGGAAAGTTTTCCATTGGTTAGAGTCATAACTAGCACAAAGGAAGATGATTGTGGTTGTTGGAGGTCAATCATCTCAGTCCCAGGACATCACTGCAGGAGTTCCTCAAGGTAGTGATCTTGGTCCAACCATCTTCAGCTGCTTCATCAATGACCTTGCCTCCATCATAAGGTCAACAGTGGGGCTGTTCGCTGATAATTGTACAATGTCCAGCACCATTCGTGGCTTCTCAGGTACTGAAGTAGTCCGTGTCCATTTGCAGCAAGACCTGGACAAAATTCAGGCTTGGCCTGATAAGTGGCAAGTAATATTCATACCATACGAGTGCCAGGCAATGGAGAGAACCCAACCTTCTCCCCTAGACATTCAATGGCATTATCATCAGTGAATGCCCCAAGATCAACATCCTGGGGGTTATCATTGACCAGAAACTGAACTGGACCAGTCATATAAATGCTGTGGCTACAAGAGCAGATCAGTGGCTGGGAATTCTGCAGCGAGTAACTCACCTCATGACTCCCTAAAGCTTGTCCACTATCTGCAAGGTACAAGTCAGGAGTGTGATAGAATACTCTCGACTTGTCTGGATGCAGCTCCAACAACACTCAAGAAGTTCGACACCGCCCGGTACAAAGCAGCACGGTTGATTACACCCCATTCACCATCTCGAACATCCATTCCCTCCACTACCAACACACAGTGGCAGAAGTGTGCATCATCTACAAGATGCACTGCAGCAACTCAGCAAAGCTTCTTTGACAGCACCTTCCAAACCTGTGACCTCTAGCACCTAAAAGGACAAGGGCAGCAGGTGCATGGGAATACCATCACCTGAAAGTTCCCCTCTAAGTAAGAGATCATCCTGACTTGGAACTACATCACCATTCCTTCACTGTCGCTAGGTCAAAATCCTGGAACTCTCTCCCTAACAGCACTGTGGGTGTACCTACTGCACAATGACTGCAGCACCTTAAAAAGGTGGCTCATCACCACCTTCTCAAGGGCAATTAGGGATGGGTGATAAAAGCTGGCCTAGCCAGTGACTCCGACATCCTGTGAATGAATAAAAATAAACATTTTCATGACCTTTTTTTTTACTGGTTCCATGACCAGGTGAGGAGGAGTGAACTGGCTCCCTTTTATTCAGCCGCCTTGATTGGTTGCAACAAAGGTTTCTTTTAAAATGTATTTTCCCTGTAAATACCTTTTCCAATCCAAATGTATTTGCTTTTTAATACAAAGCCAATCAAACCAGGTTTTCTTCAGTCAAAGAATAAGTTTATTGGTTACTAAACCTAATAAAAAAAAATGTGCCCACACATAGACACACACACACACTCACGCCCACACACATCTCAAAAGTACGAAAAGTTAGTGTCCAAATAAAAGTTAAAAGAAATACGATTAAGTCCTTTGCTTGTCCTTGAGGCATAGATTGTTGAAGCTGTTTGAAGTTAGCTGGTTTCCTTTAAAATCCTGGAGTTGAATTGGAGTTTAGGTAACTACTTTTCTAGAGACAATATGAACTTCAGAGAGAGAGAGAGAGAGAAATTCCTTACTACCCTTTTCCAGATGAGTTTGATTACTTCTTTCTGTTTTTGGCTTGGCAAAACCAGTTCTTAAGCCTCCTGTTTGTATTTTCCAAGAAAGGATTCGATTAACATGTCTTGCAGTCGTTTGTGTAGAAAAAGTAGCCACATTTGTTCTTTCATCTCAGAAATTTTTGATACATTTCAAGATAGTAGAAACCAACAGGAGATGGGGTTATTTGGTGCTCCACAGTGGTTTTGAATTTTGAGTGTCTGTTGGGGTTATCTGACTAGTTAGCAGAATTACCATGGATTAAAGTCCAGCGCTCTGCATTTTTAATGCCTTCCTTTCAAGAGTCCCTTTGAAGTGGACCTTGACAACCCCTCAGGTACAAATTCTATGCTACATGTCAGGGAAGTGTGATCCATATAAGAACTTTCAGGGGAGTGCTCAACTTGCAATACCAGCTAACAGGGGACTGGTGGTAGCCATTTTTGGCCAGTGTCTTTTCTTGTATTATAAAGAAAAACAAGTCCTCTTTAAATAGTTCAATGTGTTTTTGGTTAGCGGGTGAAGTTATAGGTAGAACTCAGTCAGAATTTCCCGTCGTGGTGACACTGGACAATAGAACCCAGGATCCTGTTCCCTGGCACTCAACAGAGAGATTGAAAGTGATGAAAGGCCACTCTCCTATCACTTCCCTTTCCTGTAACCTTTCATATACACCCACTACACAATACCTGAACTCTCTGTACCCATGTACATGACCATATGTTCTTTTTGATTAACCTTAATAGTCAATGATTCTGCATGGACCCAGATTGGTGGCAGTGATTAAACTTTATTCAGCACAAGCAAGACATGATACGTTACAAATTATAATTGAGAATTATATGACCCTATTTATGCTTTGATTAAAGTTGTGGTAACAAGTCCCTGCACCCACTGGCCCAAACCCCTGGCTTGTGCTCCGAGTGTCTCAAGCCTTCTACACCATCTGTCTATTTTTATTGCCCTGTTTATAACCTTTTCTATAAGACAAAATCACTAAATTTCTTTGACTTATTGTCCAATTGTAGGGATAGCACATGCACAAGCTTTTGCTTTGCTCAGGTTTCAGTCTAATAACTTCTGCCACCACCTGTTTTCCTACTGAAGGAGTCGTTCTCAGTGCAGCTTTGGCAATACAAAGAGATGCTTTTTACACTGGTCTTGATGGCTTGATGATCCCAGCTAAAGGTGCCTCATCCTCCTTATCTGGTCTTGAACCAGGACACCATATAGCGTCTTAACAGCACAGAGGAAGGCCATTCAGCCCATTGGATCCATGCAGCACTCTGTAGAGCAGTCCAGTCAGTCCCATTCCCCCTGCTTTATCCCCCGCTGGTTAGATTTGTAAAAATTCATCAAAGATTGATTTGGTCACATAACAGTGTTTCTCCCTTAATGCCATGTGTATGTATCTCAACTTACTTTACTTTCTGTACGATGAGTAATTGCGATTTATATTCCCTGCTTTTACTTCCTGTGTTATAAATGAGAATTCTTGAATCCAATTGCTGTCTTCCCTCATGCTGGACACCATAAATGCTCCTCTTGAAGGTGCAAAATTGAAACTGATGGTGGAAAAGAGAAAGCTGATGCTCCAGAGCCTAATAAAACTTTGTAGGCATCTTTTCCTGAGGTCAGCTAATTGCAAAATCTGGGCCCTTGGGTATATTAGGATGAGAGGTTTTGAAATTGGCTTTTGAATGGATTTTAAAATATATTGTACTTACATTTGAGGGGTAAACCATGAACAAAAATTCTAAAATGTTGCTCTTGGGATTGAGAAATTGGAAATGCAGTTATTCTAAGGTGGAAGCATACATGAAATTCGTGAACAGGGTTAGTCTTGACCTTGTGTTGAGAATTATATCTTTTGATCCTGTGAACTGAATTCCTAGGTGGCCTTTATAACTAATTATAACAGTCCAAGAACAATAGCGTTCAAAATACCAAAGCTGTAATTTTAATAAAAGAAAGATCACCTAATTGTTTGCAATGTAAAATCACTTCTTTACCTTTTCATTGACAATCTGGTTTATTTTTAAATGCTCTAGATATTATCAAGTGCTCCACCTAGTGGTTGGGTCAAAATAGAGAATTATTTACAATCTTTTGAGAATTAATTTGAAGGATGCTTTATTGGCATCAATACAAGGCAACAGTTACAGCATTAATAGAACAACTTGTTCATTGTGAACTCTCTTCTAACTTGTGAAATGGCAACTTACTAAGACAATATCTGAATTTATTACCTATCATGCCTTGGAGTTATTATGTTTACTGTACTATGCTTTATGCTCTTCAAGTCTATTATACTTGCCTGATCTGGTTATCACTAGGAGGATTAGAGGACCTACTTTGTAGAAGGTAGAGACCAATGGGGTGGTGTGAGGGCCTTTTGTCCTCCTGAACCATTACATGGCATATTTCACATATTCAACATCACCACAGGATGAGAACTTTAGCAGGCTTCTCATTTTAATTTAATGAACAACATTTCTGTGATTGTTCACTAATTGACTAAGAAGCCATTTTTATTTTACTTTCAAAGTTATAATTCTACCTTTGTCACCTCTGTCTCCTAGGCCTAACTGTTATGACCCAGTTAGGGACCATTAACATTTAAAGAGAAATCCAAGCACCCAATGGTTCAGCAAAAAGAATTATGTCGCGAGATTTAACGTTTTTAAACAAAAACTCAAATTTTATTGCATATAGAACAAATTAAACAAAGCAAGTACGCTTAAGTTAACACTGATTTATAATCACTTAGATTACGCACTCAGGTTTACCTCTGAGTTATTTACTTTTGTAGAGACCACCCAAAATTATATCACAGTCCTCTGGAACTTTGCTTCCATTCTCCCCAGTGGTTCCAGCTATTTTCCTAGGTAAAAATTTTTGTTTAATAGCTCTCGACTGCAGATGCATTAGTTATGGTTGCTGTCTTAGTACATCCAAGCTAACTCTGCTGATTGCTTTCTTTGCCACAAGAGTCTATGAGGACCACTGTAGATTTTTTCTAATTTGTGAGCTGGAACAAATCTTCCAGCTTCTTTTCCCTCACTAAATTCAAAGTGCGATTAAGCCCTCATCCTTATTCCACGTGGAACAATTAAATTAGTATTTTCTTGACTTACGGCTTTCCTGACTATCACCCATCTGCTTTGGCTATCTTCTCTGTGAGCTGCACACGGTTAGACCCAAACTGCAACCAAGCTGATTACTTCCAGATTCCAACCGCAGCAAGGTTAATTGCCTTTTATTGAGAGTTACTGTGCATTTCTCCCTTATAGCTTAAGCAAATCTTCCAGTCGTTTTTCTCCTTTCCAACTTTGTCTTCTACTGAATATCAGCTCCCACTTGCAGGCTGTCAGCCTAAAGCCCCTAATAATGATGATTCCATCCTCTTCGCCAGTTGAAATGTTTTGTCACTTCTTAACAATTAATAATACACACATACACACAGCTATCTGCTTCTGAACCCCAGCTTCCTGTGTAAAAATCACAGAAGGTTCCTTTATTCCTTACTCTACACCAGACAGCAATACATCCGGGACTTAGCACACCCTACTGGCAGGTTTTTTATGTTCCACTTTTTAACTAAAATATTCTTTTACATAAAAGCATAAATGTTAAACACAAACATAACACAGAGGTAACTCAAAACAAAGAATCTCACTAAGCTCCACCCATCTCCGTGGTGAAGTGACACACATGGCCTGTTTCCAGGTAAAAATACAAATTAACTACCTTTTAATTCCAAAGCTTTCCTTAATTCTGGAATCCGCATGAGTAATTTATGCTTTAATGGAATAACTGAAAATGTTGTGTCTCCAGTTCTTTAGCCAAGTAAGCTCACCTGCCATTTTATGATCTTGCCCTGTTACTGTGACTTTATCCAATAAACATAATTTAACTTTTGAATTGTAATTAATTTAAGTCTGTGTGGTTTTCTAGCCTCTGGATGTTTACCACAGTTTTTACCCACTGAACTTAAATTTAAAATTCAGTTTCTAAAACGAAAAAGCTATTCCTCCAAAATATATCAGCTGTGTTGTTAGACATGCATAACACAACCATCTTCAGCTGCTTCATCAATGACCTCTCCATCATAAGTTCAGAAGTGAGGATGTTCGCTGATGATCGCAGTTTTCAGTTGCTTTTACAACTCTTCAGGTAATGAAATCTGTGCTTGCATGCAGCAACGCCTGAACAGCATCTAGGTTTGGGCTGTTATGTAGCAAGTAACATTCAGGTCACACAAGTACAAGGCAGTGACTATTTCCAACCGGAGAGTCTAACCACCTGCTGTTGACATTCAGTGGTATCACCATCATCAAATCTCCCACCATCAACATGCTTGGAGATCACTATTGACCAGAACCTTAACTGGACCAGCCACAAATACTGTGGTGACAAGAGCAAGTCAGAAGCTGATTACTGTGTTGAGTGACTCACCTCCTGATTCTCTTTATCCTTTCCGCCACCTACAAGGCAGAAGTCAGTGGTGTGTTTGATTTGCATGAATCAGTGCAGTTCCAACAGCACCTGAAGCTTGACACCATCCAGGATAAAGCAATGCTTGATTGGCACCCCCTCCATCACCTTAACCATTCACTTCCTCCATCACTGGCGCAACTTGGCTGAACTATGTACTACGTACAAGATGCATTGCAGCAACTCACCAAGGCTTCTTCAATAGCATCTCTACCATCCAGAAGGACATGGGCAGCAGGTGCATGGGAACATTACCACCCCCAAGTTTCCTTCATATCTACACCATCCTGACTTGAAAGTACATCGCCCTGTTCTTTCATTGTTGCAGGATCAAAACTGTGGATGGAACTTTGCCATGCAGACTGCAGCAGTTCAAGCAGGCAGCTCACCACCAACTTCTCAAGGGCAACTAGTGATGGGCAGTAAATGCTGGCCTTTTCACAACACACAACTCTCATCCCACGAATAAATAAATTTAAAAAAGTGTAAAACTAACTATGTTTTTTTCCATGTTGTAGTACCTGGAATTCTGGGATGTATTCAGGCCCTGGAGGTGCTGAAGATTGCGTCAGGAATAGGATGTATCTTTTATTTCCTTACCTATTATTGTTTTATTTTGAGGAACATAAACCAAATGTTAGTGTCTCGGCTGCAAATGCAGCATTTAAGACAATTAAAATGCATCTATAAAATGCTCTAGTGCATTGGGGTAAGTCAATGAATAACAGCAGTTGCTAAACTGAAAGTGCTGGTTGTATTCTTCACAAATTGCAAGTTGTGATTGAATTTCAGTAGATTTTGAAAGTCTGCAACAGTTTGAGTTTTATTACACCAAAGACAGTCATATCAAGAGGGTGGTTCAGGACAATACTGCCACCATGTGGCAGTTTTCAGCTTTTGGTTGTAGCATCTCACTAGCTTCTTGCCTTACAATTGTTGTGCAGTTTGAAAACTGAGGGATTAATCTTCACTTTTTTCCCCTCTCAGTTTCCCCTGCTTTCCCTATTTTTTTCCAAAACTGCCTGTTTGATGCGTAAAAATACATTAAAAGATTGATCTGGTCACAGCTGTCTATAAAGGTGTTTAAATTTGTGCCAAAAATAAAATACTGCAGATGCTGGAAATCTGAAATAAAAACAGAAAATACTTAAAAATACTCAGCAGGTTGACAGCAGCTGTGGAGAGAGAAACAGAGTTGGCGTTTCAGATTGATGACCTTTTATTTTTGACTTCTGACACTTCAGCAAGATTGTTGCCAATTCCCTCCTATATTATAAAAACAAAAAAACTGCGGATGCTGGAAATCCAAAACAAAAACAGAATTACCTGGAAAAACTCAGCAGGTCTGGCAGCATCGGCGGAGAAGAAAAGAGTTGACATTTCGAGTCCTCATGACCCTTCGACAGAACTGCTATTTCGACAGAAATTGTATTATCCCCATTTTAAATATGGGAGTTATAGGATGAGAGGAAAATAAAATGCTTTTACTTATAGCAACTTTTCTCCAGCTTCTCCCCACTTCTTCTGAAGGTATGGATTCCTTGATGTCATACACTGACACTCCCTCTGCTACCTTACCCAGTTGCCCACTGTTCATGTGTGAAGTCTTGACGTGGACTGACACGTATTTGAACTAGTATTCTTTTTATGAAATAGATAGAATAGATAATGTGAGATAAAATGAAGCACAGTAAGGTATAAAAGTGACCCAATATTACTAATACTACTTCTGATGTTTGATTTAATCATAAATAATATTATTTGTTGCAGCATTGGGATACATTAACGATATAATGCAGGAAGCTTGGAATCTCCTGGGAAGTCACTGGGCTGATACCCTTTGAAAATGTCCTACAATATTTACCAAATCAGGGAGTAACATCAAGTGGTGAAAAGTAGGTTCCCCATCCACTTTTTATCTCATCTGTTCAGATCTGCTCAGATAAAATTTACTTTTTATATTTCACCTCTACTTTTTGCTAGGCACAAACCATTCCCTGACCATGAGGTCAAACTGCTATTGTGGGCAGAATCTATTCAACAGTGAAAGGAAAAGTGCTAATTCAATGCTTCACCCAATCCCTTTCCAGCTTGGACTTTCTGTGATTAAGGCAAAGAAAAATGATTTCCTAGCGGATAAAATTGATCTCATGAGGGCTCATATGCATTGTTAAATCGAATAGCTTTCTTGTTTAAGTAGCTGAGGGGTGCATTTTATCAGCTACCAGCTGTCTGCACAGCTGGAGTCTTTCACTGGGAATAAATTAACCTGTTTACAGCGACAGAAGCATGTTTTCCCAGCATGATCCTTAACGATAACCTCTTCAGCATCTTACAGCCAACAGATGTTAATATTTGATGCTCTGGCAGCTCGATTTCGCACCATTAAGCTTCGACCCAAGCAGCCAACATGTGCAGTTTGTGGTGAGAATCCAACAGTGAAAGATCTGATCGACTACGAGAAATTCTGTGGCTCAGCAGCAACAGATCAGGTCAGAATCCTGTGCTGTCAGAAGATAGAAAGCATTAAGAGAGGTCCAGATGTGAATGGTTTCGTTGTTTTTGAGTGTAAATACAGAAAATATAGATTGCTATAATTGCTATTTATTTCTCAATGATATAAACTAATTTTTCTATCCATTTCAATGTTTGAATGTGCTGCAGGATTTGTGGATGATTGTCATTAATTTTTTTTTTGCTTTCCTGATATCTTTAATCCCCTACCTCCATTTAGTTTGCAGCTCTGTTTTCCCTTCCTTTGGCAGCTCTGTTTTCCCCTCCTTTGGCTGCACTTAGCACCGTTTTCCAGCTAAGATCGAAAGAAGGTAAACTTCCCAGGTCCCTGGCACTGCTGTCTTATACCTGTCTGGGTGCATGGAAGGGAGGAAGTGGGATGTGGGCAAGTGTCTTTTTTTTTTTTGGTGAGAAAAAGCATAAGAAAGTCACCTTCTGTTTGTGTAAGTAATGTGCTTAGTGCCTTGCTTTGGCTGAACACGGAGATCAAAACATGAGTAGGCCACTCAGCTTCATGAGTCTGTTCTGCCATCCATTCCATCATGGCTGATTTGTATTTCAAATCAGTTTACCCGCCACATCCCTTGATACTTTCCCCTAATAAAAATATATTGATGTCAGTCTTAAATTTCAGTTGACTCAGCATCCACACACTTTTGGAGGAGAGAGTTTCGGATTTCCACTACTCTGTGTGGGAAAACTGCTTTCTGATTTTCTTTTAACTGGTGTGATTTAATTTGAAGATTCTACTCCCCTCTTTTGGATTCTCCCACAATGGAAATTGTTTCTTTGTTTACTCTCTTGAATCCCCTTAAAATTTACCTTTATAAGATCAACCCTCAGCCTTCTAAACTCAAGGAAATACAAACCAAGTTTATGTAATTTGATCTCTGAATTCAACCCTTTAAGCCTCACAAGACATTGTACAACCAAACCATTGTTTCCTTACTTTTGAATTCCAACCCCTTGAGGTAAAGGTTAACATTCTATTAACTTTTTTGATAATTTTTGTACTTAAAATAGCTTTTAGTAATTTGTGTACATGGACACCTAAATCCTTTTGTTCCTTCGTAGCTCCTGGTCTTTCACTATTAAGAAAATATTCCTACTTGTATTTCTCAGATCCAAAGTGGATAACATCACACTTTCCAACGTTGAACTTCACCTGCTCTCATGTACACAACTTATTGCACCTCCTAACTTAGTGTCATTTGAAAACTCAGATGTGTAACTCTATTCCTTAATCTGTCATTAAAATATATAATGAAAATTTGAGACCCCATTGCAGATCTTTGGTGAACAATACTTGCAACCTTCCTCTAGACAATCAGAGAATGTTCCCTCTACCTCTATTCTTCAACTTGTGTATCTCAACCATTTATCCACCTGTGTCATGGTTGTCTCTAATTTGGTGCACGTTCTTTTTTGGTAATATTGTGTGAAACATTAGCAGATGCCTTCTGAAAATCCAATTGAGAATGTCCATAGACAGTGGGTGGGTTTAGAAACGATCACTTGGAGGATTGTGACTAGAAACACCCTACCACTTAGTGATGCAATCTTTTGTTGCATCGTGCAGTGTGCCACTGCTAAATATTGTACCTAGCTAATGTACATGTCTGGGGAGGGTTTCCTCTGGTATTCATAATGAATTCATAAATACATATTTTATATAAACGATTATGATTTTACTATACATAGTGAACAGAAGAAATCACCAACTGCCTTCTCGAGCAGGCTCCATACTGTCTTAGAAATTTGTCCCTATGCATGCTGAGAGGATATTAACATATTCAGAAATTGTAACTGATTGCCTTGTGGGCAAGTCACTCGTGCTGATGCAGTTACAGTCTTATGGAGGCTAAATAGCTCAAATGCATTGCTCTGATGGGTAGAGGATAAAACTGCAAACTGGCACAAAGTACATTGCTTTTCTCACATCTCTTGGTTTCCATGATTTTGGTTCTGTCCCTTGGACTCCATACAGGCCAATTTCCTGAATTTTTTGAGGAACACTAGGGTCAAGAGGTGATAATTGCTTAGAGATGGAGGGCAAGGCTAGAATACTCAATGAATACTTTGTATCAGTGTTTATTAAGGGAGAGGATGCTGACAAAATATCAGAAAGAGGTGGTAGAGCTAACGGATGAGATATAAATTGATAGGCAGGATGTACGTAGGAACATACGAGCAGGAGTTGGCCATTTGGCCCATCAAACCTGCTCCTCCATTCAATATGGTCATGGCTGATTATCCACTTCAATGCCTTTTTCCCCATGCTGTTCCCATATCCCCTTACATCATTGACATTTACAAACCTGTCAATCTCTACTTTAAACATGCTCAATGACTGAGCTGCTATAGCCCTCTGGATAGAGAATTCCAAAGATTCACCTCTGAGTAAAAAAAAAATTCTCCTCATCTCGGTCTTAAGTGGCTTCCCCCTTATTTTGAAATTGTGTTCCCTGGTTCTAGACTCCACAGCCAGGGGAAAATCTTATTTGCATCTACCCTGTCTGTCCTTTTAAGTGTTTTGTAGGTTTCAATGAGATCACATCTCATTCTTTGAACTCTAGAGAATACAGGCCCAGTTTCCCCAATCTCTCTTCATAGAATAGTCCTTCCATCCCTGGAACAAGTCTGAACTTTCGTTGCCCTCCCTCTTTGGCACTAATATTCTTCCTAAGGTAAGGGCACCAAATCTGCACACAGTACTCCAGATGCGGCCTAACTAAGTTTCTATAGAATTGACGCAAGACTTCGCTACTCTTGTACTCAAACCCTCATGATAAAGGCCAACATGCCATTAGTCTTCCTAATTGCCTACTGCACCTGTATGTTAGCTTTCAGTGACTTAATGATGAGGACACCCAGGACCTTTTGCTCATCTACACTTTTTAATCTCTTATCATTCAAGAGTTACTCTGTGCATCTGTTGCTCCTACCATTGGAAGTGCTGGCTATACTTACAGTGGATAAGTCGCTTGGTCCAAATGGCTTGTAACCAAGGTTGCTAATGGAAGTGGGGGTGGTGATAATAGCGGAAAGGCTTGCCATAATCTTCCAATCTTACCTGGATATGGGAGAAGTGCCATAGGATTGGAAAGTGGCAAATGTGACATCTTTGTTCAAGAAAGGGTGTAAGGACATTCCTGGTCACTATGGGGTGGTCAGTTTAACATCAGTGAAGGGTAAAGTTTTAGAAACAATAATGAGGAGAAAAAACAGGCACTGGGGGAGGTTTGAGTTATTGAAGGAGATCCAGCATTGATTTGTAAAAGGCAGATTGTGCATGACTAATCTAATTGAAGTTTTTGATGAAGTAACAGAGAAAGTTGATGAGGGGAATGCAATGGAAATTGTCAATATGTATTTGAAGGAAGTGTTTGACGAAGTACCACATATTTACCTGGCAGGGGAGAGACCATGATCATGAAGGTGGTGCTCCCAGGAAGAGACAAGCCCATTGCACTTTGGGTGTGCTGAAGCCCGCAATGTCCCCAAATGCGGGATACTCGACTGTAAAATTTGAATTTGCACTCTCCCCTGAAAAAAAATAAAAGGCGAGTTAACAAAATTGAGACTCATGGGTCAGTGTCAGTTTGGATAAAAAATTGGCTTAAGGGCTGTGGTAATTGGTTACTTTTTTTCAGACAGGAGGATGGTAGACAGTGGTGATCCCCGAAGATCAGTGCTAGAAACACTACCTTTTAAAAAAATATATATAACTATACATACTTGGATTGCGGAACACAGAGGAAAATTTCAAAATTTGTCCATAATACTAAACTTGAAGGTATAGTAAACAGTGAGGATGATACCAATCATGTGGCAGGACATAGGCTAACAAAATGGGCAGGTAAATGGCAGATGGAATTTCATATGGAGAAATGTGAGGTGATGCATTTTGTCAGAAAGGACAGAGTAAGGCAATATGGACTTACTGACGCAGTTCTAAAGAGGGTACAAGAACAGAGGAACTTGGGGATTCATGTATATAGCTCTTTGCAAGTGGCAGGACATATTGAGAGAGTAGTTGTCAAAGCATATGGGTTCCTGGGTTCCATAAATAAAATTGAGTACAAAAACAGGCAAATTTTGCTGAACCTCTGTTAAGCTCTGGTTAGGCCACAACTGGAATATTGAGTCCAGTTCTGGCCACTACACTTTAGGAAGGATGTAAGTGTTCCTGAGAGGGTGCAGGGAAGATTTACCAGAATGTTTCCAGGGGTGAGGGAGTTTAGCTATAAGGTTAGGCTGGAGAACCTGAGCTTGTTGTCCTTTGAGCAAAGGAGATTGAGGGGTGAACTGATAGAGATGTACAAAATCATGACAGGTTTAGTTAAGGTGAACATAGAAAAGCTATTCCCATTAGCTGATGTTTCAAGGACTAGGGGACACAGATTTATGGCTTTGGGCAAAGGATGAAGGGAGGTTTTGAGAAAAAACTTTATTACGCAGTGGGTGGTAATAACCAGGAACTTGGTGCCTATGAGGTGGTGAAAGCGAAGATGATTAATGATTTCAAAAGGGAATTGGACAGTCACTTGAGAGAAATAGACTTACAGGGCTACGTGGATAGTGAGGGGAATGGGGACTGACTAGATTGCTCCATGGAGAGCTGGCATAGATGCAGTGGGCCAAACGGCCTTCTTCTGTTCCATAATGACTGATTCCAAGACCTTGTTTAAAAGAAAGTAACATCCTAAGCGAATGCTGGAAAGCCCAGTGATGTAGTGTACGTTGATGTAGTGTATGTGTGATTGGTTCACAAGCTGATGGCAATATTTTTCTGGAGAAAATTTAGAAGTGGATAAAGATAGGTTATAGCAGGTACTAGTTAAGGGAATGATTTTGGGTGTGAGCTGAATGAAGCACCTTGTGTATCAGTGCTAGGGCCCTTATTCTTTCCAACCTACATGAACAGCCTGGATTCAGAAACGCAGCGCAAGTTAGTCAGATTTGCAGATGCAACTTAATTAGGTGGGACAGTATAGTGTAGTAAATCAGGGGCATACTTAGCAAATGGTGAGTTAGTGGGGATTTTGGGAGAAATTTGAACATTGTTTCAAGTTAAACCACTGAGGCAGAAGAAGGGGGCACAACTTCAAAGTGGTTCAAAGCTGGGAGAATCAATGTGATAGAATCCACAGGAATTATTCAAAACTTATATATGTGCAAAAGTTACTTAAAAATCTTAGTGTTATCCCAGCCTTCCCTGGTACTTTTGCTTTGCCAATGCTAGTTAGAGGCAGTGCAGAAGAGACATTCATTTGGCCTTGCTTTGATACAATATCATGATGCTGTACTCCAATGAACAAGGACCTCCAGTATCATTCATTACTACTGTGGGATTTCAGTATCCACCAGGTAACAATGGTGGACAAAGCTAATGGAGTTGTTAGCAGTGAAGCTGAATAGTTTCACATCCCTCTAGAGTCCTAGAGTTCACCTGAGATTTCTCTTGTTCTACATGGCATTTCCAGAAAGTAAGTGCAGTTAATATCTTGGTTAAAGAAATAAGAATTAAGTATGCTTGACACTAAAGCAATACAATTGGCCCAGAGAGGGGAACATGCCAGCAATCTGGCACACAGCTCTCTAACGCCAATTTTCAGGCCTCCTTGCCCCGAACAAAACTCTATCCTGCATTTTTCAGTGAGATTTTTACAATCTGATTGGTTGAAGAACCTTGTTGTTTTTGTCCTGCTTGTAGACACCTCTGATGTGCTGTAGAGGGCACCTTGTTGGATCAAATGCTAGATTAGAGCAGGGCCAGAATTTTCAGCTTGGTGAGCGGGGGCAGGGCCCGCTTGCCAAGGCGTAAAATGACGCAGGGTGACATTGGGCGTGCATCCCTATGCCACCGTGCGTCATTTAGATTTTCAGTTCAGCGGGCGTGTAGCCAAGTTGGCTGCGCTCCTGCCGAACTGTCAAAGGCCTGTTAAGGCCATTAATTAACTAATTAAACCTATTGAGAAAGCTGCCCATCTAACCTTAAGGTTGGCAGGGTGAGGTTTCACAAAATTTATAAATTGAATAAATTTTTTCATTAATGCTCCTTGACATGTCCCAGCTCATGTGACACTGTCACAAGAGGGGACATGTCTTAAGATATTTTATTTTCTTTATTTAAATTTTTAAACCTTAAACTAATCTCCCTGAGGCACAGAGGTGCCTCAGAGATTTCTGCACTCTTTCGCGCGTATGCCGCAGGCCCTTGACTCGGGACGCCCCCACCCCCAGCCCGCACGAGGAGCGCACAGTGCTTCTGGGCAAATGTCACGCTGGGCGGGCCTGAATTGACCCGCCCACGTAAAATGGCGGCGTGGACCCAATCCGGGGTACCGATTGGGTTCAAGCCCACTCCCACCCGCCCCTGCACAAACCCCACCCACCCCTAACGTGGGGAAAATTCTCCCCCAGGTCTCTGCTCAAAAACCTGCGGAAAACTTGTGGGTAGCTGTCAGCAAGATGAATGTCGAGCGCTGTCTCTATGCTGCAGACTGAAAATTCTCTTTTTGTAATGGATATGTAAGGATGACTGCTTTGGATACTTTCTGAATCACCAAGGTATATTACTTTGGGTTCTTTATATGATCATGTAACTGTGGGTAGTACTTTATGGCGAGCCCTTTTATCACAAATGACAGCACATTCTTGTACAATTTTAGTTGTGTCTCTTAAGTAGAGGAGGTTGTTGCATTGAAGAGGCAAGTCCTGTGATTATGTTTTATACTATTAGAAGCCACAGTTAATAGCTATCAATTTGTATGTCTGAAGTCCTATTAACCTGTTGGTTATTCTGACTCCTGACCTCTTCCATTTCCTTTGCTTCCCAATTCTAGTGTAGGACACTTCATTTGTTAACCAAAGAACAAAGAATAACTGTACAGGTAAGACTGCTGATTTTAACTTCCATACCAAGGATGTAATTTCTATTTTGTTTTATATGTATTTATCAGTAGAAATATTGAAGCTGTATTATCATTGAAAGCTTCTTGATAACACTACATTTCATATGCCTAAAAATAAAACAAATTTGCATTATTGTACAGAAGAAAATTTGCATGTTGCAGCTTACTTTAAATATTCATAGACATAAATTGTTCACAAGACCTAGCTAAACTGCTCATAACGCCCAGCTAGTACTGTTAAAATGTTTTCTACTCTATCACTTCAGGAATATAAACAACTATTGGATCAAGGTGTTTCTCATGTCCTGGTAGATGTTCGTCCACAGGTGGAAGTTGATATTTGTCAGCTATCTCATTCTATTTGTATCCTTTGTTGATTTTATTTTGTTTTGATCATCATTTATGCATCGGGTAGGCACAATGATGGAATAAAATGAGCCTGATGCCTAAAAGGAATGGAGCAAGCAAATAGCTTTTCAATTTGTTTTGTGTTGACATAACATTTCAAAATTGTGCATTCAAGTAGTACTATTCTTTTTCTTAGCCTTTTGGAAAATGAAGTTTAAAAGTGCAACCAATTATAACATTACTGTAAGTTTTCTATATTCCATTTCATCTGGATTTGTTTTTCTTTTGATGCAATTTATATCTAATTGCATTACTCTCTTTATTGACACTTTTATATTGTAATCAACATAGCTATGCAAAATCTACTTTTGATGACTTTCAGGGTTTGTAAAGGTTATGGGAAGTCTCTTCTCCACCCCCCCAAACGGCGGTCTCTTGAGCCTGCAGTTTTGTTCAGTGTAAGAGATCAATAATAATTTAATAATTAACCTTAGTGCTGTAATCACTGCTTCCTTCTCAAGGGCAATTAGGGATAGGCAACAAATTCTGCCTTGCCAGCGATGCTCATATCCCAGGAATGAATTTTTAAAAATCCATTAGATCCATTTTTATAAAGTATTAATTTGATAGTAAAGAAAAAATAACATATTTGAATATAAAAGCTAGAAAGTTAAAACTAATACTACGAAACATTTGAATTTGAAATGCTTATATTTACGATTTTTTTGATCGTTTAGATAGTTTCCTCAAATTATTTTATGATGTATCCAACTTAAACATTGAGATTCTGGGCAAACATCTAATTTTGCAGAATAGAATTTTACTTACATAGTAATCCTAAAGTAGTAACTTCAAGTGATGTAAAACAATAAGCTTGAAGCAATAGCAGCTTTTAGTTCAACATTCATTACTGTTTCCATTGCCAGATTAAGGAAATCACGCAACAGTGTACATCCTTGTCTTGCCTCCGTTGTTGATCTAAACCATTCCATCCATTTTCTATCCACTTTAACAAATGCCTAAGCGCTGTTATAGATGTTTTCCATGTTTACAAGTCTCCCAGGAATATCATACATCTTCTAGATGTGCCATATCACTTCTTGCTATGCACTGTCAAAGCCTGCTCAAAATCTATGAAGTCGTTGTAACAATGGATGTTATAAATTTATTGGAAATCTGTTTTAACATAAACAGTTGACTCATCGTATTTCACCCTGATGTAAAACCAATTTTCATCATGCATTACTTCTTCTACATATCTTTCATTCACCTCTGCAGTGACTTAATATATTCTTGAAGATTGGCATTTTAAGATCATACAAGTGTGAAAAGGCTTCAGCATCTATGCCTTAAGTTGCTGTCTTCAAAGGACTGAAGTTAAGAAAACTCACTTTGAATTTGACTTGTTCAGGGTATCATGTTTCTTTGCCTAGGTCTTTAAAATCTATAGGCAGAATCTTCTGTTCAGTGTGTGGGGGCGGGCCCCTCACACCAACACGTAAAATGACACACGGTGACGTCAGGCATGTGCCCCGACATCACTGCACGGGTGTCGGCTGTGTGCCCGCCGACCTGTCAAAGGCCTGTTAAGGCCATTAATAAACTAATTAATCTAATTGTCAGGGCTGTCCATCCAACCTTAAGGTTGGTGGGCAGGCGAAGAGCCCAGGCAGCCTTTGCATTTTTCATGAAACCTCATCCACGGGTGGGATGAGATTTCATGAAGGGTGCATTAAATATTTTTTAAACACTTGATAAACATGTCCCAGCTCCTGTGGCGCTGTCACATGAGGGGACGTGTGTGAATGATTTTTAACTTTTTTTGTTTTGATGTTTCAGCTTGAATATAATCTCCCTGAGGCAGCTCTGTGCATGTGCGTGAAAGAATGTAGACCCCGACTCTCCCTCCTCCCCCTGCCTGCAAAGGTAACGCTGAGCGCTACTGGATGCGTGTCACGTTGGGCGGGCCTTAATTGCCTCGCCCATGTAAAATGGTGGCCCGCAGCCAATCGTGGGCAGTGATTGGCTCCACGCCTGCCCGACGGGGAGAAAATTCTCACCTATGTGTCTTACTATTGCCTAAATGAAAGTGTAACTGGGAGTTAGATTGATATGGGGATTTAGAAGTTATCATAGTAGTAATTTGTAGACCTATATGTATTTAAAAATAATTTCTTTTATTAATAAATGTTTAATCTAGTTTTGTAAAACCTATAAGACTTAGTGGTCTTATTACTACTGAATTCAAGGCAGGCACCTCGAAATTTATACAAATTGCCAAACAAGTTGTGGCAGTTATTTCAAGTTTCCCTTTGGGATTTGAACAACTCAGCATTTACCATCGGCTGTGCCATAACAGTGCCCAAATTCACTTATCCGTGGTTTTAAAAAAAATATAGAAGGCATCCTTAAAAAATGCTGAGAAAAGGAAAAACACTTGAATAAAGTTTAAAAAAAAAGGGAAGGTATCCATGACGATTTCCTGCAGCCAGCCTCTTCCCCATCCCCATGGCCCCAGCAGCCAGAACTCCCCATGGCCCCGATTGAAGTCCACCTTCACTCGCGATTAAAGTGCCGCAAGTGTGACAAATTTTACATTTTTCTTGTTTTATTAAACAATTTCTACAGTAAATCTATCTTTAAATCTATTAAAAGCATAGTTTTTTTTTCTTGCCTTTGATCCTTTCTACATGTAAAAATTTAAGATGGCTGGAACCTATCTAGTTGACTCACATTGTAGAATATGCTTATCGTTCGTGAATTCACTGTTTGCAAAGTTTCGCGGGAACATAACCCTCGCAAACAGTGGGACTGTAATTTACTTTTCGCTCATTCCAAGATTTTCTCCATTACTCAGATATGCTTCTTAGTATTTTTCTTCTTCTGCATTTTTTAATTTCCTTTTTTGTTAGTGTTCCACATCTCCTTTATGTCCATTATTACAAGTACAATTCAACACAGTTGATCACAGATTTTTGTTTTAAATTGTTTTAAGGCAGCTATCATTCTTGTCCTTACTGGTGTAAAAACATACTTATGCGCAGAACTAACATCAGCTGAAAAAACGCTGCATGACAGTGCACTTGATTGGAGTTCATTGACCTACACCAATTTTAAATCCTGGATTAAGAGCTGATTCAGTCTGGTTCTAATTGGGTTAGATGGGAATAAATTTTAATTGTGTTAACATGAATTATGTTAGATGCTTGCCTTCCATTAATTCTGCTGTACCTCACATTTGAGGAAGCATACATATTGAAACAGTTTCACTGCCATACATTGTAATGGTTGCATTGAATCAAAATGCAGATTTATTTTTGTTTTCTGTTTATTTATTGCTTTACTATTAACCTTATAAACATTTGTGTGTGGAGGGGAGGAATGCTGGCAATAGGATAGTGGCTTTAAAAGAGCCATTTAATTTGCAGCAGGAAATCTGTATAATTTTTGCATTAATAATGCATATTCTTGTTTTCAAATGGAATGATTACAATACAATTGTTTCCGATGCACAATGTCAGATTTTCCATTGGCTAAATTAGAGGAAAAGAATGTTGACTACATAAAGCTTTTACAGAATAGCATCAACACGAGTAGAAAGAAGGCCCTGGATAATATGGTTGCCTTCCCAGGTACGGTTCTTATTACATGTAAGATACATTTATGATTATTACAACTATGTTATTTATTGAGCTTTACACTTGACGGCAACTGTGAAAAATATTTATTTTAAAGCCAGAAGTTTCATATAAGGGAGCTCCTACACAAAGACTTTACAGTTCTTTTGTCCTCAAGAGCTGTGTAGCATACAATTAAGATATCTAGAAGTACTACTTGTGTATATTTAAGGGGAGTTTTCTTTGTGAATAATGGTCAGATCTGCCCGGAAACACTCCAGGCTTTCTTTTGTCTATAGTTGTAGTCAAGATGTACAGACTTAAAAAGTTGTTTATAATTAGGCAGTGTGTTCAGTAGCAAGGCAAGTTACAATTATGTTTTGTATGAGTACAAATTAAAATAAATACTTTTTTTGATATAGTACACAATATACTATGTGCAAAACACTTGATAGGTTTTACACTTAAGCACTTGCTTCTGAATCCAATTTTGCACTTTTAAATTAGCTTGTGCTGTTCTTTTCAAAATTAATTCTAAACCATGTTGCTCAAAATGAACCAAGATTCTTAATAAAACTCAACCCTTGATTACAATATACTCAATAATTTTTAACAGATGAAATATTTTTAATTTTAGCTGTTTTGATCATTTACAGCATTTTCTTAATTTCTGGCTGCCGATGTCATATAGTACAGTTAACTGAAAAGTTAAGTTTCCCTTTTCGTACCAGCAAAATTGAACAATTTTTAACTATTATAAATTAGTTGGGCACTTATTATTTATTTGTTATGCACCAGTGTTGTTTTGATAAGGAATTAGGCATGAACTGTTTTTACTCTCAAAATGTATGTAAAATTGTAGCCTTTTATACAAGTTAAGTTTAAACAATTATTTCAATAGAAAAGCTTTAAAAACTCACACATTTACACCATAATCTAAATCTTAAACCACATTTTAAATTGCTGTGGACATATGCGTCAATTAAAGAAATGAAGACATTTGATGTGCAGGTCTCTCCTTGCTGAAAGAATGAGCCTGCCTCCATTCAAAGAATGAGGATATCTGGATCTAAAACGTTTTACATAATTCACATTCATGAACAGTTCCTCTCAAGTAATTCTAAGGAGAACAGTACATTCTTCCAAAATACTGTGTTGCTTTTTGGAAATAGCCAGAAAAGAATCTAGTTCCGAAAGACATCAATTGTTAAAGAAAATCACAAGAAATTAATCTTTTTACATTTATATTAAAGATGTATATTTATTGTCTTTTTGGGTTGAGAGGTTGACAAGCTGTAATGTATATTTCTTAATGACTTTAAAAAATTGTGTTCCAAATAGATGTCAATGAGTATTATATGATTGCGATTATGGTGACATGACTGCAGAGTGACCAAGGCTAGCTACTGAATATCCATGGGTACTCTATTTATTTAGGAAGGATTGGCAAAAAGGCAAAGGAGGTGGAGTGGTGTTTTTAGTTAAGGATAAAATCAGTGCAATAGTGAGAGATGATATTGGCTCAGAAAATCTAGATGTAGAATCAATCTGGGTGAAGCTAAGAAGCAACAAGGGCCAGAAAACATTAGTGGGAGTTGTCTATAGGCCTCCAAACAGTGGTGGTAAGGTAGGGGATGGCACTAAACAGAAAATTAGAAATGCATGTAACAAGGTTGCTACAATAATCATGGATGACTTTAATCTACATATAGACTGGAAAAACCAAATTGGCAATAATGTTGTGGCAGATGAATTCCTGGAGTGTGGACGAGATGGATTTTTAGACCAGTGCATTGAAGAACCAGCTATGTAACAGGCCATCCTAAGATTTGGTATTGTGCAATGAGAAGGGGTTAGTTAATAATCCTGTTGTATGGGGCCCTTTAGGGAACAGTGACCATAACATTTTAGAATCCTTCATTAGGGTGGAAAGCGAAGTTATCCAATCCGAAATTAGGGTCCTAAATCTAAACAAAGGAAACTACAAAGGTATGAAGCGAGTTGGCTAAGATAGATTGGGGAACGTCATTAAAAGGCATGACAGTGGACAGGCAATGGCTAATATTTAAGGAACAAATGCATGCATTACAAGAGTTATACATTCCTTTCTGATGCAAAAACACAACAGGAAAGGTGGCCCATCCATGGCTAACAAAAGAATTTAAGGATAGTATTAGATACAAAAAGCAGTCATATAAAGTTGCTAGAAAAAGTAGCAAGCCTGAGGATTGGGAGCAGTTTAGAATTCAGCAAAGGAGGACCAAGAGACTGATTAAGAGGGGGAAATAGAGTATGAGAGTAAACATGCAAGGAACATAAAAGCGGACTGTAAAAGCTTCTATAAGTATGTAAAACTAAAAAGATTGGTGAAGAAAAATGTAGGTCCCTTACGTCCAAAATGGGAGAATTTATAATAGAGAACCAGGAAATGGCAGAGCAATTAAACAACTACTTTAGTTCTGTCTTCACAGAGGAAGACAGAGATGACTTCCTAGAAATGCTGGGAACCGAGAGTCTAGTGAGAAGGAGGAATTGAAGGAAATCAGTATTAATAAAAAAAATGTTGGCAAAATTAATGGGACTGAAAGCCGATAAATCTCCAGGGCCTGATAATCAACATCCCAGGGTACTAAAGGAGGTGGCCATGGAAATAGTGGATGTGTTAGCTATCATCTTCCAAAATTCTGTAGATTCTGGAACGGTCCCAGCAGATTTGAAGGTGGCAAATGTAACCCATTGTTTAAAAAAGGAGGGAGAAGACAGGGAACTTCAGACCGGTTAGCCTAACATCAGTAGTGGGGAAAATGCTAGAGTTTATTATAAAGGATGTGATTACAGGACAGTTGGACAAGAATAGCGGGATTAGACAAAGTCAGCATGGATTATGAAAGGTAAATCATGTTTGACAAACCTACTGGAGTTTTTTTGAGGACATAATTAGCAGAATTGATAAGAGAGAACCAGTGGATGTTGCGTATTTGTATATTCAGAAAGCTTTTGATAAAGTCCCACATAAGGGGTTAGTGTGCAAAGTTAAATCACATGGGCCAAAATTTTTCGCTTGGCATGTGGGCACGCACCCGACACGTTCGAGCGTAAAATCGCTTGTGATGTTGGGTGAGTATCCCAACGTCATCCTGCACTTGTGCGATATTTCGGTCGCCGGGTGCGAGTGAGATTAGGCACTGCGCCTGCCGACAACTGAGAGGGATATTAAGCCCATCAATGGCGCAATTAACTCGGATTTTTCGTTGCCCGCCCAACATTATGATTGGCGGGCGGGTGAATCGATGGGATGAGGTTTCTGAGATTAATTTTAAAAAAGATAAAAATGTTGACACAAATTTCAGCATCCATAAAGTTTAGGTGACTCATTCTGATGCATGGGCATTTTGTCCAAAATTTTAAATCTGTTTTTATTGAATTTAAATTCTTCAGCTCCGAGTCACCTCTCTGCCTTCAGGCAGCTTTCATCTGTGTTCCCCCATGCCCCCGCTGACTTCAGCACTCACCCTCCTCCCATCCCGACTCCGGCAGTGCTGAGCTTTTCAGCCTTTCATGCTGGCTGGCTGTTAATTGGCCAGCCAGTGTGAAATCGCGGTCAGTTCTGTTCCCTAGCCGCTCACAGGCGCCCCAATCGTGACTGCCCGCTGACCTGAAAATCCTGCCCGCGGAATTGGGAGTAATATATTGGCGTGGATTGAGACTTGATTAGCAGACAGGAAACAGAGTAGGAATAAATGAATCTTTTTTGGAGTGGCAGTCGGTGACTAATGGGTTACCGGAGCGATCAGTGCTTGGGGCCCCAGCTATTCACAATGTAGATCGATATTTGGATGAGGGAGCTAAATATAATGGCCAGGATTTTACATTGGCCAGGTGGGCTCGGCGGGAACGATCGTGGAGCCAACCGCCGCCAGCGATCAGCATTGGCCCGCCCAGCCTGGAATGCAAGCGTTGGCGCTGACATGTGCGGGAGGAGGGAGAGTCAGGTCCAGCGCTCTATCGCGCATGCATGCAAAAGAGCGTTTCAGTCTCCCTGAGGCACGGAGCTGCCTTGGAGATTGAAGCGCTTTTCAAAAAAAAACAAAAACATTAAAAATTTTATGAAACATGTCCCCTAATGTGACTGTGTCACATGCCATGGGACATTTTTTTTATTTTTCAAAGAAACTTTTTATTTAATTTGTAAAAGCCTCAGGAAACCTCATCCCACTGGTGAATGAGGTTTCCTAAAAAACGTAAAGGCTGCTTGGCCTTTTCGCCTGTCTGCCAACCATAAGGTTGTACGGGCAGCGGAAAATTACTGTCAGTTATCTAGTTAATGGCCTTAATAGGCCTTTCAAATATCAGCAGGTGTACAGCTGACCCCGGCACACGGTGGCTGAAGAAATATCGCGCGACGTCGGGATGCACACCCGATGTTACTGCGCATCATTTAACATTCCAGCATGTTGGGTGTGCACCGGCACGCTGAATGGTAAGTTCTGCCCAATATTTCCAAGTGATGACACAAAACTCGGTGGGAATGTGAGTGGTGAGGAGGATGTTAAGAGGTTTAAAGGCGATTTAAAGAGGTTGAGTCAGTGGGCAAATACATGGCAGATGCAGTATAACATGGATAAGTGTGAAATTATCCACTTCAGTAACAAAAACAGAATGGCAGAGTTTTATTTAAATGATGATAGATTGGGAAATGTTGATGTACAAAGGGACCTATGTGTCCTTGTACACCAATCACTGGAAGTAAGCATGCAGGTGTAGCAAGCAGCTAAGAAGGCAAATGGCATGTTGGCCTTCATTGCGAGAAGACTTGAGTACAGGAAGAAGGATGTCTTCCTGCAGCTGTACTTGGCCTTGGTGAGACAGGTTTGGTCTCCTTACCTAAGAAAGGGTATACTTGCCTTGAACATACTGCAGCGAAGGTTCACCAGACTGATTCCTGGGATGACAGGATTATCATATGAGGAGAGATTGGGTCAACTAGGCCTCTCTAAACTCCAGTGGAGTTTAGAAGAATGAGATGGGACCTCATTGAATAAAATTCTGACGGGGCTGGACAGACTGGATGCAGGGAATGTGTTTCTCCTGGCTGGGGGGGGTCTAGAAGAAGGGGTCACAATCTTAGGATATGGGGTAGGCCATTTAGGATTGAGACGAGGAGAACTTCTTCACACAGTGGGTGGTGAACCTGTGGAATTCTTTACCACAGAAGGCTGTGGAGGCCAAGTCACTGAATATATTTAAGAAGGAAACAGATTTCTAGACTCTATAGGCATCAAGGGAAATGGGAAGAGAGCAGAAGTATGGCATTGACATAAAGGATCAGCTATGATCATATTGAATGGTGGAGCAGGCTCAAAGGGCTGAATGACCTACTCCTCCTATTTTCTATGTTTCCATGAACCAATCCTTCTTCATGCCAAATAAGAATCTGCTTTTTGTTAAGAGAAAACATACTTTTTGCTTTTTTTTTTAAAACATGCTCCTGACTTCAAAGGAGAGATGTCTTCATGACAGTTTTGAAATCTTTGTTATGCAAACTGCATGTGTTTGTTAAGTAGCACATTTATGCTTCTTGCAAGGATTAGAAATTTTAAGAGCTTTTTTTGGGAAGCCCCATTTCTTAAGTTGGGAAATCAGCGTATATCCCTAAGTTGCCATTTATAGGCGTGTTTAAAGTTTGTATCATAACTACATACATGCCAAGTGAACCTTGGTTTAGCCCTTCATCTGGAATGCCTGCTAATAATGCTGAACTTAATCCACTTCACGTATTAAAAGAATCAAAGTCCATGATTCAAGCAGCACAAGGGTGAATCTGTTTCATTGGTTACTTCATTCTTGAACAGCTGGAGAATAGGATAGCGTTTTTTATCTAAGGAAATAGCTCACGAGGGACTTGACTTCCATATTTTAAAAATCAGCCTGTCAACTGCAAGCTTGTTTGAACCCAATGCCAAAACTCGCCTTGCATTAAGAAGAAAAAATATCAAATAATGCACATCTATTGACAGACTATGGGTGAGACTTCCTTACAGTTCTTGAATTCTGGCTTTATGTTTTCACAAAAGCTGATTTAATGCCAATTCATAAGGCTTTGAAATGAGTATAGAGTGTAGCAATGTGTTTTCTATCACAGGTCACAACTCATGTTGCCTCCAATGCCTTTTGATGGCTTAACAATTTTGCAGCAAATAAATTCTGCCAGCAACTTCAGAGCAGGTCCAAGAAGGCAGGCTGTGTGATTGTGCAGAAATTTAGTAGAGGAGGATGGTTGAAATTGAGATTCCTTTGTAGTTACAGCCAAGATGTGCTCAAAAATTGTTTTCTCTTCTTCAAGAGAAAACTGCAGAAAAAGCATCTGGGTAATTATGCTGATCAAAGTGTTTTTGCTGAAATGCTCAGTGGATACCTACTCCAAGCATAATGAGTGCATGGGGTAGGCATAAACCTAAAACATTACTCATCAATGCAGCATTGGCGATGAGGGCACGTGGATGTTATACTTAGGTATGAGTTTTGAGTCCTGTCACTCCCGGCGCAGTGTCAATCTTCCAACTTGATTAAACAGCATATTTGAGTTTAAATCCCACATCAGATCAAAGTTTCCTTCAGAATTAAGTATTAATCTTAGTGCCTCTGATGTATTGATAAATTCAAAAGTCACTTAAGTAAAATGTTATTGCAATTGGAGGGTTTCACTGGAAAATGGTTAACAAATATTTTCCCAGCAAGCTCAGATTAACATCAAGCATAACTGGCAACAGTTATTGGTAAGTTAATGGTCCTCATCATATTACTCAAAAACTGAAAAATGGATAAACATTCAATTCATTTTGCTTGTGAATTTAAAAAAATATCAAATTACCACACTTGCTGACTAATCTGCAACATTAGTCATTGTCTGACTTAAAACAGTCTTGTAATGTTATTAAGTAAAGGGGAACTTTGTATATCATTAGGAGATTGTTGGAGACCTGTGTTGAAATTCTGGACAGCAGCATTCAATTTAGGATTCTATGATCTATATATGTATAATAATAAATTAGCAAGCCATTACTAATGTATATTTCAGGGTTCCTAGGGTTTTATTCCAGGAGATAGTATGTTATGTTTATCTGGCATGAAAACATGATGGTTTACAAATTACTGTTAACGAGATTAGTTGCCGAACACTGACATTTCCTTGACCCCAAATTAATGCAGGGATTAATTTTTTTCATTCAAAATATCAGATAATAGTATATTGTCATTGATGTTAAACATTTGCTTACTAATAGCTTCAACAGTACTGTCTAGATCTCTGTGCATATGCTAGTAAGTTGGATCAGATCTAATTCCAGGTGGGAGCGAAGTGAATGCATAATTTGACTGTCATTTTTGAATATTGCAAATATGAGAACCACTTTAAAAAGGCAGAGATATTTAATATGATTTCACAAGACAGGATCCAATGAAGATGATTCTTTGGCTCATTTAATCTCATTCTTCCAGATTAGTAATTCTATTTTTTCTCTATCATAACTTTACTGTTCACTGGAGCAGGCAGCTGAATCTCAGCTATAAGATAGCACGTCCAATGGAACATTCCCTCAATACCACATTGGAGTGCCAATTGGGATTACAAGCTCAAGTCTTGGAGTGGGACATAACCTATCAATTAAGCAAAGTTGTCACACACTAAACTTAGCTGTCTTCTAATGTGATTTTGCTTTCCTATCACAATGTTAGCATTGATGAAAGCAAAATCAGTTTTTGGGGTCAGCTTCTATTGTTCCACTCCAGTTTCAAAATTAAAAAGAAACATTACATGCACTGCAAAGCATTAGCTTGCATTTATGTAATTTAAAAATTACTTGTAGTAAAATTATAAATGAAAACTCCAGAAATACAAAAAAATATGGAAGGGAATTATAAAGGAAAACTAGTGCATAACATGAAGGACAATTGAATGTGCTTATAGGAGCAATAAAGTAAAAGGATACTCAAGAAGTGGGCCACAGGAGCCATTAATTTTAAATTTTTTTGGCATAATTCCTGTTTTTAAAAGATGGTGTGTGGAACATATTGCATCCTTGTTCAGAAAAGGGATAAAAAGGAATTAGAAGCCAATTAATTTTACCTTGGTTATGGGTAAACTTCTAGAATCAAACTAAATTGCAGAACGTTTAGAAAACCAAGGGCTGATGAGTAATGAGGATATGTTTAAAAAATTGAAATATTTGAGGAAATCACAAAAGTCTACAGATACAGGGAATACATGGGAGCTCTACCTAAACTTTCATGTTTAAGAATATAATTATCTATCCCTAGACTTCTCTGTCCTTCTGCTTTTGTACTGGGTTTTGTACATACCGGTAATGAACTTAAAAGAAAGGAAGTGATGTTGAATTTATCCAAGACATTTGTCGGACAACAGTTGGAGTATTAAAGAAGAATTAATTTACAAACTACTTTATAGCCAATTAATTGCTTTTTAAGTATAGTTATTTTGTAAGCAAATACAGCAGTCGGTTTGTGTATGGCAGGGTCCCACAAACAACAGTGAGATAAATGATTAGCTAATCTTGTTTTAGTGGTGGTAGTAGATGACGCAAGTTTCTGATTCAGGAATGAGAATGCTACTACTGAGCGAAGGTTGTGAATTGGATGCAATTCTGGGAAACCTTATGTTAAAGGATATTAGAAAACTGTAGAGTGTAGTAAAGCTTCATTAGAACAATATCTGACATCAGTTGTCGGGAAAATGCAAGAATCTACTATGAAGGAATTTTTGACAATAGACTTAGAAAATTGTAGTATGAGAGGACAACCAACATGGTTTTACAAAAGGTAAATGGTGTTTGACAAATTTATTAAGAGTTTTTTTGAAGATGTAACTAGTCAGGTAGATAAAGGGTGCCAGTAAATGTAGTATATTTGAATTTCCAAACGGCATTGATAAGGTGTCACACAAAAGGTTAACACACAAATTGGGGATAATATATTAGCATAGCATAGCATAGATGGAGATTGGTTAATGGACAGGAAGAGTGTAGGGGCAAAGGGAAATTTTTAATTTGGCAGGCTGTAACTAGTTGAGTGCTTCAAGTATCAGTGCAGGGGCCCCAGCTATTTACAATGACTTAAACGAAGAAACCGAGAGTAATGATTCTTAGTTTGTTGACAATGCAAAGCTTTGTGAGAATGTAAGCTGTGTGGACACAGAGGCTGCAAAGAGGTATAGACAAGGCAAGATGACAGATGGAGTATAATGATGGGAAGTGTGAGGTTATTCACTTTGATAGAACAGAAAAGTAGAGTATTTTTTAAAAAGGTGTAGAACTTTGAAATGTTGACGTTCATTGAGACACTGGCATATTCATACACCTCCTTGTCAACACTGGCCATGTAGCAATCACTGCTGGAGGCATTCACAGCCCCTTGCAATCTCAGCATCCTGGTTTAGACCAGTGACCCCATGTCGCAGGTTGACAGTGTAGCCATGCAGCGCACTCAGTCCTGGCCATCCGAGGGATGAGCAGCACTCTCCAGGAAGTGTCGAGGGTGGTCACACAGGGCCAGGAAAGGTGCTATGTACAGCCATGATAATCACGTCTCCCTCTCCTTCATGCTGCAGGAGGACCACG
This sequence comes from Carcharodon carcharias, assembly GCF_017639515.1. Classification (NCBI taxonomy): domain Eukaryota; kingdom Metazoa; phylum Chordata; class Chondrichthyes; order Lamniformes; family Lamnidae; genus Carcharodon; species Carcharodon carcharias. The sequence continues at coordinate 214,430,757 of NC_054468.1, forward strand.
TCAGGATCATGGATCCTGGTGATCTAGTTGTATGCCTGATTGCCTATAGAGGCCCTAGAAGACGGAGGAGAGAGCGACTGAGGCACCTGGCCGCGCAAAGGCAGGAGCATGAAGAAGGGGCAGCAGGGGCTCCCGCACACGCTGCCCAGGAGCGACAGGGAGCCATGGCTGGTCAGCACCTAGCGACACTCAGGGTCTATAGGCATCGCCTACCATTGCTGCAGTTGATTGAGAACCAGTGTTGCCGATGACTGCGCATGTCTAGGGACCTGGTGGCTCACATCTGCCACTTACTGCAGGTTTTGGCGCCAAAGGGACATGGAGGGCATCCATTGTCAGTGGTTGTGAAAGTGACTGCGGCGCTCAATTTCTATGCCAGTGGCTCCTTTCAGGGCCCCACAGGTGACCTCCGTGGGATCGCACAATCCGCCACCTGTAAATTCATGCAGGAGGTCAAGGATGCCATCTTTTCCATGGCACACAACTTTGGTGCATTTCGCCTGGGATCAGGACAGCCAGGATGCAAGGGCCATTGGGCTCGCCCTGATCTCAGGATTCCCACAGGTGCAGGGTGTGATTGACTGCACTCATGTGGCACTCAGGTCTCCACCGCTGCACTCAGTGGACTTCATCAACCGCAAGAGCTTTCACTCACTGAACATGCAGTTGATATGCAACCACCAGAAACGCATCTTGCAGGTGTGCACACAGTTTCCAGGGAGTGTGCATGACGCCTACGTCTTGAGTCATTCACAGATCCATGCAGACCATTCCTTAGTCCACAGAGGCTGCAGGGTTGGCTCCTTGGGGACAAGGGCTACCCGCAGATGCCGTGGCTGATGACACCCATGTGGTAGCCTCAGACTGCAGCAGAGCGACACCATAATGAGGCGCATGCAGCAGCTCGCAACTTGGTGGAGCAGATCATCGGGATGCTGAGGATGTGGTTCCAGTGCCTGGACCGGTCTGATGGAGCCTTGAAAACAATCCAAAGAGGGCGTCATGCATCGTTATTGTCTGCTGCGCCCTTTACAGTCTGGTGCTGCAATGGGGAGAGGAGCTGGCTGAGGAGGAGCTGGAGGAGCTGCATGTCTCCTCCGATGAGGATGAGGGGGTCCTCGGCGGTGACAACTATGGGATGAGGCTGTCGCACTGGCTAGACAAGGCAGGCACACTCGGGAGGCCCTCATAGCTGCCAGATTTGTGGAGGATGATGACGAAGTGCAGTGAGGTGTCCCTGTAGATCCTCACATCACAGTTGTGAATGTTTGACTCCAGTCTGGCTTATTGCAGTGCCAGTACTCTCTGAGAATGCTCCTGTCACGGAGATGCAGTGGAGGCTCTAAAAGTCACTCATTCATAGGAGGATGATGACATCATGCAGTAAGGACACTCCATAGATCTTCAAATAGCCTTTGAGAATGTCTGACTTCTGTCTGGCCGAGGGCAGCTCGCTTGCGCTCCATGATCAGGGCCATCTCAGAGACGCAGCCATGAAACTAGACGCATCTGATGCTGTGTCCGCCTTCACCACCTTAGCCCTTCAGGAGCTAGTACATGGCATCGCTGGTCGCAGATGCTGGTGTGATGGGGGCCAGCCCCACCTTAAAAGGTGCTGAGAGCACACACAAGGTATGAGAGAACTCTGTGGCGCCTGCCCGCTACATTCTGGTAGCAACAACCAGCACCGCCAAGGTGCAGGCATCATTAATGTTTCCAGGGAGTGTGAGGCTGGATCATCACGGTGGTCTGAAGGCCGCACTGGGGAGAGGCCCTGGACTGAGACACCTGCCTTTTATCTTGTGTAGAAAGGTTTCACATCTGAGTGACAAGAACACCGCTCATCAGAACAAGGAGCCACAGGCAGGGTGACATTCTTAGGAGTTTATTGACAACAGTGAACAGGATGTACAAGTGACCAACACCCATGGCCAGGCTGGGCAACTACTTTTACCTAACTTTTCTAACCCTGCCGCTACGTCTTGGTGCTTCCCGGACATCCACAACACAGGTGGAGGCAGCCTACTGACTGTGACGCCCTGTCTGTGATGACTTTGGTGGGTGTCCTCTGTATAGCTGAGACTTTGAGGGCCATGGCCTGCTCTCGGGATCCTACTATGTGGCAGTGGCACCCTCCTCAGTCTGTGAAGCTGGACCTGCAGAGGTCACAGGAATATAGGACTCAGATAGGCCAGTTACTCCCAGAGTCACCTGGGTGGATAGCCCTGGAGCGTGCACCTGCTGATCCTCCTCCCTATGGATGACCTACGGCCCCTGTCTGACTCTGAGCGGAAGGGATAGCTAGAGTGAGATCAAGCTGCCCAGTACCCCTCTCGTGTACACATTGGTGGAGGCCAATTATATCATTAGCGATGGAATTAAGCCCGCGCAGCAGTGCAGTAATGAAATCCTGGACCAAGATCTCCATGGCGGCCGCCTTCCTGCCAGTGTTGAGCTCAGTGCATTGCAATGCCGGCGCTATCACCTCAGCCTGAAGGGCTAGATGATGAGTATGCCTGGCCTGTGTGGGTGGTGAGTGGTCCCATGAACAGGATGAGGACAATGATGGTGTGTGTGAAAGAGTGAATGGTGATGTCCCTTGCTCTGGCAGTGAGTGAAAGCCCTGTGGATGGGTTTGTGAATGTGAGAGTTGGGAGTGATGAAAAAAGTGACTTACCCTGGCAGAATGGAGATCATTCATCCTTTTGCAGTACTGCATGGCTGTCCTCCTCTGCAGGTTGTTCGAGCTGACCACCACTGCCACCACCACCCAAGCTGGGTTGGTGACATTGCTACTCATCCTGTGTCCAGAGCGGAGGTAGGGCAAATCCCATTGGGCCTCCACGGCATTCAGCAGTCACTCGAGGGACCCATTGTCAAAACGCGGGACTGCAGTCTTTTTGCCTTTGCTGGCTGTGTCTCCTGGACAGCGGTGGTGAGCTAGTGGCGATGAGTGCTTTGCTGGCGGCTGCCTTTTAAAGATGACAGCCGGCATGATGCAACAACAGGGTGATGGCAAGCAGGCGAATGAGAGCCCGCCCACCATAGAAACGACATGTTTCCTGGGAATGTGTAAATAATGAGGCAGGCGCAGGAAGATATGGCGTGAAAACCTGCCATTTTCATCAGCGGGTAGGACTCCATTTTACCCGCCTGCTACCACACTTAGTGCTATTCTGGGAAAATTCTGCCCTTTGAATGGATAAGTAGTGAAAGATTGCTTGCACAAGTGAGAAATAAGAGGAAGTTGGGGTAAGTTTATTCACACATTAGCTTTGTAGAGTGTGGAATGCTTTGTAATTTCAAGTGGTGTTGTATGATTAATATAGTATGACTACATTTTGAAGATGAGCTTTATTTTAAATGTAACATTTTCTGTCTTTTCCTTTCATGTATTGCAAATCACAGGTGCAAACCTATATTCATTGTACCCCTGAGCTAGCAAATCATTTGTGCACTTTTGGGTGTAAGATAGCCCATATGCTCACTTTATCTGCTCGTTCACACACTTCTTTAAGCTCCCCTCCACTAAACGCTGTTTATTGCATATTCCCTAACCTCCACTAATAATTTTTATCTTCTCTAGAGTTTAGAAGAATGAGGGGATCTCATTGAAGTGTACAAAATTCTTACATGGTTCAACAGTGTAGATGCAGGAAGGTTGTTTCCCCCGGTTGGGGGAGTTCTAGAAGTGAGTCTCAGAATAAAAGGTAGGCCATTTAGGACCGAGGTAAGGAGGAATTTCTTCAGTCAGAGAGTGCTAAATCTCTGGAATTCTCTACCACAGAGGGCTGCGAAGGCTCAGTCATTGAATATGTTCAAAGCAGAGGTCAATATATTTCTATATTCCAATGACACTAAGGAATACAGGGATCATGTGGGAAAATGACTTTGAGGTAGAAGATCAGCCATGATCTAGTTAAATGACTTGAAGGGCCGAATGACCTACTTCTGCTCCTATGTAATGACCTGCCAGAGATGTACTCAAGTGTGATCGGGGTTGACATATTTTATATATAGCCTTTTTTTAAAAAAAGGAGTGCATTTAGGCGCAGCAACTGGCACAAACATAGTTTAAAATAGTAATAACTTATAATAGTGCTGTTAACATTGAGAAATGCCCCAAATGCGCCAAAAAGCCTAAACCATACAAAATCAAGCTGAAGAAGGAAATAGTAGGAGCAGTGATGAAAAGCATAGTCAAAGAGGTGGATTTTAAGGAGAGTCTCAGAGGAAAGGGAGATGGAGGGATTTAGGGAAGAAATTTCAGAGTTTAGAGCCTACATGGCTAAATCATGGGAAAAAGGGAGGGAGGATGCACAAGAGGCTGAAGTCAGAAGAGTAGAGAGCCGTGGATTATGTTTTAGGACTGGTTGAGGTGACAGAGATAGGGCTTAAATCATGAAGGGCGTTAAACATAAGGATTAGAATTAGGAGAAAATATGATGGGATGAGCAAAAAAAGATGGAATTCAGTGTCAGTAGGAAGTTGGAGCAGGAGTAGGCCATTCAGCCTCCTGGGCCTGCTCCGCCACTTAACTAGATCATGGCTTATCTTCTACCTCAATGCCAACTTCCTGCATTATCCCTGTATCCCTTAATGTCATTGGTATCTAGAAATTATCCACCTCTACTTTGAACATAATGACTGAGCCTCTGCAGCCCTCTGCGGTAGAGAATTCCAAAGATTTACCACCCTCTGACTGAAGAAATTCCTCCTCATCTCAGTCTTAAATGACCTGCCATTTATTCTGAGACTGTATATCTTGGTCCTAGAACCCCCCCCCCCCAACTGGGGGAAACATTCTTCCTGCATCTACCCTGTCGAGCTCTGTAAGAATTTTGTACAATTCAATAAAATCACCTCTCATTCTTCTAAACTCTAGAGAATACAAACATTATAAGTGGAGGTTAGGGAATATGCAATAAAGTGTGTTTGGTGGAGGGGACCTTAAAGAAGGATGTAAACAAGCAAATAAAGTGAGCATATGGACTATCTTGCACACAAGTGCACAAATGATTTGTTCATTACTAAAGTCCCAGCTCAATGGTACAACGAATATAGGTTTGCACCTGTGATCTGCAATACATGAAAGGAAAAGACAGAAAATGTTACATTTAAAACAAAACTCACTTTCAAAATGCAGTCATACTATATTAATCATACAACACCACTTGAAATTACAAAGCATTCCATATTCTACGATGCTAATGTGTGAATAAACTTATTCCAACTTTGTCCTCTTTTCTTCTTGCTAGTGGAAGCAATCTTTCACTAGTTCTCTGCTCAAAACCTTTCATAAGTAGACAGGTTTTTGATCTACAAGAGAGTCAAATGTTATGGGGGGCAGGCAGAAAAGTGGAGCCAAAGCCACAATGAGATAAATGTGAGGTGGTATATTTTAGTTAAAAAATAAAAGTAATGATTATACTTTGAATGGGGGATGTTGGGTAATGTGGAATAATTATATTCAGGGGTTCAGGTTTACAAGACATGAAAAAGAATCATCTCAAATGCAAAAAGTCTAATTGGATACTAGGTTTTATGGCAAGGCCGATAGACTATAAAAATGGTGAATCGATATGTAAAGCCAACTCTGAACAGGTAGGAGTTTTTGGTCCACCCGTAGTACAACACATTTAAATGCTATTTATGCTGCAGTTGACAACAGTAAGGCTCCCTTTTATTTTTAAAAAGAGCTTGTTTTCGGTTCACTACATGCGAGCTGATCCATTATTGCAGAACCATAATAAATATTTAGATTGCTCTTTAAGGATTAGTATTTCATTCTGTTATGCATGGAGCTTAGTGTAGTCAGTCACCAGTGCTTCAATACAAGTAATCTGATCTCTCAAATCCATGTGACCTGATAGGACTAAAATGCACTCATGTCTGAATAAACTGAATACTTGCTTCTGTTTGGTTAGTCGCACTACATGGGGATAAAATGAAGACTTTCTTTGGAGCATCTTGATGGGTAACCTGAGCACTACATTCAATCCAATTAATTTTGAACTCTTTGTGGTTAAAAATCGTTCTCCTAGCTGGAAGGTCAGAGTGAACTGGTTGTTAGATAATTAATGCCTCTGAAATAAAGAAAAAAGAAAACGTAGTATTGCAACACATTCTAATTTACCACATATCTGAAAGTTAGATTGCCCAAAGTGCGCTTTCATAACTAGAAAACAATATTTTAGTATAGTTAGTCATGTCAGGGTAAGTGGCAATTTTTTTGGAATTTCTATATTAAGCTATACACACAGTGAATATTGCCTATTTACCAACTTCATACCTTTGCTGGCCGCTATCTGAGGCTGAACCAGATTATTTGCAACCTCAGCTCCTGACCCCATATCCCCTCCATTACCAAGATTGCCAACATCCACCTCTAATACTGCCTGTCTTTGACATTACCTCAGCTTGTCTGTTGCTGAAACCCTTACCATGCATCTTTTAGCTCCAGCCTTGACTATTCCAATTCTCTTCTGGCTGGGCTCCCATATACCACCTTCCATACATTTCAGCTGACCCAGAACTGTTGCCCATATCCTAATTTGCACCAAGTTGCCATCACCCATAATATTACCCCTGTTCTTGTTGACGTACACTGGCATCTAGTCTGACAGTGCCTCAATTTGAAAATTCTCAGTGTTATGTTTAAATTCCTCCGTGCCATAGCCCCTTTCCATCTCTGTAATCTTCTCCAGCCCTATCACCATCCTTGATCTCTGTGCGCCTCTGATTCTGGGCTCTTCCTCATAGCTGATTTTTTTTCCTCCGCCATTGGCAGTTGTGCCTTTAGCTCTTAAGGCCCTCAGTTCTGGAATTTCTTCCTAAACCTCTCTACCTCTATCTCTTTTAAGATGGTCCTTAAAACCTGTCTGTTCAACCAAGCTTTTGGTCACCTGTCCTAATATCTCTTTTATGTGGCCTGGTGTCAAATTTTGCCTGAAAACACCCCTGTGAAGTGCCTTGGGATGTTTCACTGCATTAAAGGCACTACAGGAGTGCAAGTTGTTGTTGTTGCCAAGTGTGCTGTGACTTGGATAAATCACTTTGAACTTTCATCACCAGAGGGTGCTCTTGATTTACCTTTCTGTAATGCATTTTAGGTAGCATTTCAGTTTCCCAGGAACACAACCAAAAAAGAAGTCTTACTCATAAAAAAATGATCTAGATTTGATTTTTTTCATAACACAACTTTTTCTCAAAACACTTGGTGTAATACTGTATATATTTTATCAGCAAATTGTTAGTATTTATTATAGGAAAGGGTTGGCTGTGGTCCCTTGTAAAAGCTTCAGTGTAGGTAACAAAGGGGTTGCTATTAGTCCTGGCAACAAATTGTGCAGTTCAAAGCATAAATCCTAAATTTTGAGTCATCATTAATAACAGTAAAATAATAAAATAGTTCCTTTTTTCAACAGGTAAAATGCCTAATTCTATTTTTTTTCAAACTTCCAGTATATGTTATCTGTAAACAAGGAAATGATTCCCAGAAGGCTGTTAAAATCCTGCAAGAGGTACTTGACAATGAGCTCTCCTCGTTATCAGTGAAGGATATACAGGGTGGCCTAATGGCCTGGGCTTGTAAGATTGATCCAACCTTCCCACAGTATTGATTGCTGGAAACAGGAGAAAGGGAAGAAAATCATTTAACGCCATTTAAAAAAAAGTATTTAAAATGTATTAGTTATTCAATGTACTGTTAATTCTATGTATGTCAATAAATGCAAGCGGAAGGTTTTTGTCAGGGTTGCTCAGTAACTTGAAAAGAAACCTGTAGATTGTTTCAGTTGATGTGCTAGCCTCTCTAAGAGTAGTTAATGCTGATTTCTGTGTTGACTATATTTGAACTGTTTAATAAGGACATAAGCAATTAGTAACTAAATACAAGTGTACGGAAAATCTCCTGGTTAGAGTTGATTCATTTTATTAAGTATCTTATGTTACAGACCAAATACTATGCTACTGAATTACTAATAGCGGAATATTGTGAGAACTAAAAGATTAACCTTTTAGATGCAATTGATATGGCAGCACAAATGAATGAAGCAAATGACCCATGCAGAAATTCTGACAATGCACGTTTGCTGTAAATTGCTGCCAGGTGAACTTCTGTATATTTTTTAAATTGTGATGTTGCTACCAGAATGGCAGTTCTGATACTGGGACAATTAATGTAACAATTCATGTTTTCAATAATGGACCAGATGTATTAAACATGTTTATCCTTGTGTATAATGTAAGTGCTGTCTTTAGGTTCTCCACAAAAAAAATTATGACATGGATTCCATTAATGTAGACAATGACACAACATCTGTTTGACATAATGTTATCTGTTATGGTAACCTCTTTCAAAAAAACCCAGGCAGACTAGTTGGCTACATTGTTTTTTTAAAGTGCACATTCTTTTTAAATATGTACATGCAGAATTAATTATTTTTCATCAGCATAACATCACAGTAACAAAGTCACTCCAGAGCTTTCAACTTTTTACAATATGAGATGGGTCAATTGGAAGATCTACTGAAAATTTCAAAAGAGAGTATTGTATCTGGTGTTTCATAAGGATACAGCTTCATTTTTGAAGCTGACTGAGACTCTCATGATTCTGTTACTTGTGATTGACACTCAGTTAATTACAATTGGAAATATCAGTTGTTGCAATCCTTGTGTAAGATTTATTCAGTGAACCAATCTAATATAATTAAACGTGATTCTGTCAGATCTGCTTGTTGTTATTATGACACAGCCGATGGTAAATGCTGAGCTGTTCAAATCCCAGAGGGAAACTTGAAATAACTATCATAACCAATTTTACAATTTGTATGTTTCAAGATGCAGGCTTTGAATTCAGTAGTAAAGACCACCGAGTCTCAGATATTTAAAACTAAATTAAACATATTAATACAAAAAAGATTGTAAGCTCATACATATGTCTACAAAATGACTAGTATAATAACTACAAACATCCCCTAACTAACCTGACTCCTAGTTACATCTCTATTAAAGCAACAGTAAAACACAGATCTAAACAAACCCTGGTAAAGTACACTCTGGACAGTTGCATTCAAAATGAGTTTCTTTCAGCTCTGGGTCCTTGCAGACAATGCTTGAGGCTTACAGGCTGGAGGCTTTAGATCTTATAATCACTCTCCTTTTTACCAACAGCCTTCTCTTCCTTTATACATATTTTCCTCTTTGAATGCAAATGTTCGTTGTATTACTGTCTCTTGAACTTTACCACTTCTGATAAGACCCTTTCATAAAACACACTTTATTAGTAATCATTGGGGGAAATAAACAGACACGCTGTTTCTGAGCTTCACCTGGTTAGGTGTAATATTTCACTCCCTCTCTTTGAATCCAAGCTACATTAGTTTGTTTAAAGAAAAATGCAAATTGCCCCCATGTTTACCTAATTAACATTTCAAATCTACTCTTCTATACATCAAAGCCGCTAGACTAGCTGGCTTTAATCCAGTTAGGACACAGACAGAGTTTGGTGTCTGTGTCTTTTTAAAAAATAATTTCCGCTAACATTATAGACATTAATATATCTTCATGACAGCCCCCTCCTTATCGAAAAATGAACCGTCAGAATTCTAAAAGATGGCTTCATTTTTATTAACCCATCTTACACTATCACCCATACTTATCTATATACTTACACTATAACATTACCATGTGTATGCATTAACTATATACACAAATCCTTGCTATTAGCAGAAATCATTCCAGTTTGGTGTCCAGGTTTTAAAATGTCCAATTTTCCCTCTAAGCTTCAAACTCTTGATAAAGCAAGGGCAATCAGATTCTCTCGTCCAGCAACATGTATAATCTGTAGATTAAATGGTTGCAATAATAAATTCCACCTGAACAGACTTGCACTTTTGTCTCGAAATTTGTCCAGAAACTTTAAAGGATTGTGGTCCATATAAACAATTGTTTCCGATAAATTATTTGCAACATAGATTTCAAAATGCTGCAATGCTAACACCAAGCCCATCATCTCTTTTTTGATTGCTGAATATCTTTTCTGTTGTGTATTCAACTTCCGTGAAAAATACCTTATCGGTTTTTCAATTCCACTATCGTTTTCTTGTAACAGTACAGCCCCAATGCCTATATCGTTTCCATCAACGACCAACTTAAATTGGTTGGTGTAATTGGGTATTGCCAAATCTGTTCTCATAATTAGTACAGTTTTCAAATTGTCAAATGCCTTTTGACACTCCAGTCTCCATTGAAACCGCTTGTTCTTTTTTAATAGTTCAGTCAGTAGTGCAACCACACTGCTAAAATTTGGCACAAATTTCTGGTAAAACCCACTCACGCCCAGAAATCTCAAAACTTCTTGTTTTGTAATAGGCACTGGGAAATCCACGATAGCTCTGACTTTTACATCTTGGAGCCACTTTACCATGTCCAATGGTATGGCCTAGATATGTAACTTGCGCTTTTGCAAATTCACTTTTAGCCAAGTTCATCACCAAATTAGCTTCTTGTAATTGAATGAATAATTCTTCCTCCTCCCACATCTGACTGAAAACTATTAAGTTATCAATACAAACAGCATAATTGCTTAGATCTACAATTACTTTGTTTGTCAGTCTTTGAAATATCGCAGGTGCATTCTTCACACCAAGTAGCATGACTTTAAATTGATATAGCCCATTTGGTGTCATAAAAGCCAATATCTCCTTTGTCTCTCTGACAACAGTACTTGCCAATATACTTTTAGTAAGTCAATCTTTGGTAAACTTTGATTGTCCCACTTTCTCAATACAATTCTCCAGTCGTGGTATAGGATATGAATCCGCTATTGTTACCGCATTCACCTACCAATAGTCCACACACAGTCTGTGTTCTCCATCTGGTTTCGGTACCAGCACTCTAGTTACTGCAACTAGACTCAATGACATCATTTTGAAGCAAGACGTCAATTTCTTGCTGTACTTGTGATTTTGATCTATAAGCATGTTGCCTTATCGAAGATGAAACTTCTAAGACACATCATTTACAGCTAAATCTGTCTTCAACTTTTCCCACAAATAGGGCTTTGTGACTGCAATAGCTTTTCCAAATCACTTGCACAGTTGTTTGGAAGGTAACTCAATATTTCAGTTAAATTTTAAAGTATCCCCTCATTATCCAATTTGATTAGAGGAAAACCAATTTCAGAGTCCTGCACTTCTACCTCTTTCTCATCATCTACCCACCACCCCCCCCCCAACCCCCCACCGCTAATACCTCTTTTTGTTCCTCTTCCCTGTCAAAGTAATTTTTAAAGCATATTTACGTGACACACCCTCTGCTTCTTCTATCTGGAGTGTTTATTAAATAATTTACTTCACTCAATTTCTTTTCAATCCTGTAAGGCCCACTAAACCTTGCATTTAATTAGTCACCCAGTAATGGTAACAGACCTAGCACTCTCTCTCCAGCAACAAAATTCTGAGCTGAAGCCTTCCTGACTGCTTTCACTTTCATCACTTGCTGTGATATCTTTAAATGTTCCTAGCCAACTCACATGCTCTGTCTCATTTCTCTCTGAAGTTTGATACATAATCCAGGAGAATCATTTCTGAATTTTGACCTACCAATTTCTCACGAATCAATTTCAGTGGTCCCCTTACCACATGACCGTAAACTAGTTTAAAAGGGCTAAAGTCGATGCATTACGAGTGTCTCTAATAGCAAATAACAGGAATGGAATTTCCCAATCTCAATCCTGTGGATAATCTTGACAGAACGCTCTTGAAGTTTGCTGCCTTCTTTCCAAAGCCCCTTGTGACTCCAGATGATAAGCTGTTGATTTAAACTGTTTTATCCCCATGTTTACCTAATTAACATTTCAAACCTACTTCTATACATGAAAGCCTTTACACCAGCTGGCTTTAATCCAATTAAGACACACAAACCTAGACACAGACACCACTAGAACTCTATTTTTAAAAATTTCCACTAACATTACAGATACTAATATATATTCATGACATTATACCCAATGATTTCACAACTTATATCCTCTATATCATTGTATATAAGTAAAATTTATGATTGTGTGACAGTATATTATACTCCTTGTATTACCTGCTTAAGGTGTGCATTTTATTTTTAGAACTGAAGCCTTTGATTAATTACATCATTGGGGATTTTGGAATTCTAAAATTGACATTGTAGAATACATGTAATGGAAAAATAGAGCAAAGATAATCCTTCTAGTAACTGCCTTGCTTTTTAACTGTTGCTTCCTAAGGGAAAATATACACTGATTGTTCAAAATAATCTAATTATTTAATCAACAAGGCTCAAAATAAATCTTTAGGCCTCGTGCCCAGCATATCCCCTGTAGCTCTTTTGCAGAGAACGAGGCCTTAAGATTTATTTTGAGTCTTGTTGATTAAATTCAGTCATGGACTTAATTTACACTGAAGGCCCTAATGAAATTATTAAATAGTCCTGTATAGTCCCTATTATGAAAGAATATTTTATGCTGAACAGGATATTGTATTTGTAAAAAAAGGATTTGAAAGTTTTCTACGGTCTGTTATTGATTAGTTATAGAATGATATTATATGGGCCCTTTCCTTGCCCCACAGTTTGATCCTTGATTTGTGCTACTCCATACTGTATGTGTGTCTGACCAAAAATAAATTCTATTTGGTAGCCGCATTGCAATAAAGAACTGATATGTGTTGACCTGCTATAAATGCCTTAAATTGTAATTTTGTTTTCATATGGTAAAATATTAAAAATTGGGTAGAGTAAAATTACAAAACTAATAGTACGTATTGGTTGATATTTTAAAGCTATTTTTCCTTGAAGATTTTCATTTGTTTCAATTTCCTGAATCAGAATTATTAAAATAATGTGGAAATGTATGTTTACTCAGCTGTCTTTTCTCATTAATACAATTCTGTTTTAACTTTTGTTACAATCTTGGTGGAGACCAGTAACTTTTAAGAAGAAATTTGAGCTCCCAGTTATTAACTGAAAGAATTACGCCACAAAATTTCACATTTTAAACACAAACTTTACTGTACAAGAGTACTGCAAGTACTATTAATACTAAACCTGAAAATCTCAACAGAACACTGTGTTCTACTTTTATTTCCACCCAAGATTTCCCCTATACGTTACAGGATCTTGAGGGTTCCCTCACTTCTTCTGGGACCCAAACAAGGTGTGCCATGGCTTTCAGAAATTCACTTTAATTCTCCGAGGTATGAGATTTCACAGGGTCCTTCCACTAGCATCCAGCTAGGCAAACCCTCCAACTCTCCTTCAACAATTCACAATTGTGGATCCCCCAGCTCACGCATGGACCTCACCGCATTCTTGCATAGTGACTCCAAACCAGAAATACTCTGGTCTCTGATAGCCTTCTGCTCCACCGTTCCTGGTAGATTCTCTCTCTCTCTTTGCCTCTACCAAACTGCTCGGTATCCAGACTCAACCAACTCTTTCCAGAGAAATCACCCAGATAACACCCAAAACCCCCAAAAAAACCTTTCTGCAAGCTGTCCCCAAGGCTACATGGAATGCCTGGGGTGTCCCAAATAGAGATTTAAACTAATTATCCCCAACTCCACATGATCTCATTGTTCTGGTGACCCACATGATTAATAGGGGAGGCAATGGCATAGTGGTATTGTCGCTGGACTAATAATCCAGAGACCCAGGGTAATGCTCTGGGGACCCGGGTTTGAATCCTTCCAAGGCAGATGGTGGAATTTGAATTCAATAAAAATCTGGCATTCAAACTCTAATGATGACCATGAAACCATTGTTTGATTTTTGTTGTAAAAACCCATCTGGTTCACTAATGCTCCGTTAGAGAAGGAAATCTGTCATCCTTACCTGGTCTCCAGACCTAGACTCACAGCAATGTGGTTGACTCTTAAATGCCCTCTGAAATAGCCTAGCAAACCACGCAGTTGTATCAAACCACTACAAAGACTCAAAAAAGGAATGAAACCATTGGACCATCCGGCATCGACCTAGGCACCAGAAACGACAATGGCTAGACACTAGAAATGACAATGGCAATCGAAGCCCTGCAATCCTACTTACTAACATCTGGGGTCTAATGCTAAAATTGGGAGAGCTGTCTCACAGACTAGTCAAGCAACAGCCTGACATAGTCATCATCATGGAATCATGCCTTACAGATAATGCCCCAGATTCCACCATCACTGGCAGGACAGACCCAGCAGAGATGGTGGCACAGTGGTATGCAGTCGGGAGGGAGTTGCCTTGGGAGTCCTCAAAATTGACTCTGGACCTCATGAAGTCTTATGGCATTAGGTCAAATATGGGCAAGGAAACCTCCTGCTGATTACCACCCTCAGCTGATGAATCAGTGCTCCTCCATGTTGAACATCACTTGGAGGAAGCGCTGAGGGTAGAAAGGCACAGAATGTACTCTGGGTGGGGAACTTCAATGTCCATCACCAAGAGTGGCTCAGTAGCACCACCACTGACCGGGCTGGCCAAGTCCTAAAGGACATAGCTGCTAGACTGGGTCTGCGGCAGGTGGTGTGGCAACCATGAGGCGCTGTGGGCCATCAGCAGCAGCAGAATTATACTTGAACACAATCTGTAACCTCAGCCTGGCATATCCCCCACTCTAGCATTACCATCAAGCCAGGGGATTAACCCTGGGTCAATGAAGAGTGCAGGAAGGTGTGGCAGGAGCAGCGCTAGGCATACCTAAAAATAAGGTGTCAACCTGGTGAAGCTATAACACAGGACTACTTGTGTGTCAAACAGCCTAAACAGCAAGTGAAAGACAGGGCTAAGCGATCCCACAACCAACGGATCAGAACTAAGCTCTGCAGTGCTGCCACATCTAGTCATGAATGGTGGTGGACAATTAAACCACTCACTGGAGGAGGAGGCTCCACAAATATCCCCATCCTCAATGATGGAGGAGTGCAGCACAGCTGTGCAAAAGATAAGGCTGAAGCATTCGCAACAACCTTCAACCAGAAGTGCCGAGTGGATGATTCATCTTGGCCTCCTCTGGAGGTCCCCAGCAATGCAGATGCCAGTCTTCAGCCAATTAGATTCACTCCACGTGATATCAAGAACTGGCTGAAGGCACTGGATACTGCAAAGGCTATGGGCTCTGACAATATTCCGGCAATAGTATTGAAGACTTGTGCTCCAGAACTTGCCGCGCCCCTAGCCAAGCTGTTCCACTACAGCTACAACACTGGTATCCACCCGGCTATGTGGAAAATTGCCCAGGTATGTCCTGTACACAAAAAGCAGGACAAATCCAACCCGGCCAATTACCGCCCCATCAGTCTACTCTCGATCATCAGTAAAGTAATGGAAGGGGTCATTGACATTTGCTATCAAGTGGCACTTACTTAGCAATAACCTGCTCACTGATGCCAGTTTGGGTTCTGTCAGGGCCACTCAGCTCCTGACCTCATTACAGCCTTGGTTCAAACATGGACTAAAGAGTTGAACTCCCGAGGTGAGGTGAGAGTGACTGCCCTTGACATCAAGGCAGCATTTGACCAAGTGTGGCATCAAGGAGCCCTTGCAAAACTGGAGTCAATGGGAATCAGGGGGAAAACTCTCTGCTGGTTGCAGTCATACCTAGCACAAAGGAAGATGGTTGTGGTTGTTGGAGGTCAGTCATCCCAGTTGCAGAACATCACTGCAGGAGTTCCTTAGGGCCTAACCATCTTCAGCTGCTTCATCAATGACCTTCCATCATAAGGTCAGAAATGGGGATGTTCGCTGGTGATTGCACAGTGTTCAGCACCATTCGTGACTCATCAGATACTGAAGCAGTCCATGTCCATGACAATATCTAGGCTTGGGCTGAGAAGTGATAAGTAACAACATTCACACCACATAAGTGTCAGGCAATGGCCATCTCCAACAAGAGAGAATCCAGCTATCGCCCCTTTATGTACAATGGCATTACCATCACTGAATCCCCCGCTATTAACATCCTGGGGGTTAACATTGATCAGAAACTGAACTGGACTAGCCATATAAATACTGTGGCTACAAGAACATATCAGAGTTTAGGAATCCTGACTCCCCAAAGCCTATCTACCATCTACAAGGCCCAAGTCAGGAGTGTGATGGAATACTCTCCACTTGCCTGGATGAGTGCAGCTCCCACAATGCTGAAGAAGCTGGAAACCGTCCAGGACAAAGGAGCCCGCTTGATTGGCACCACATCCACAAACATTCACTCCTTCCACCACTGATGCACAGTAGCAGCAGTGTACTATCTACAAGATGCACTGCAGGAATTCACCAAGGCTCCTTAGACAGCACCTTCGAAACCCACGACCACTACTACCTAGGAGGACAAGGGCAGCAGGCACACGGGAACACCACCACCTGGAGGTTCCCTCCAAGTAACTCACCATCCTGACTTGGAAATATATTGCCGTATCTTCACGGTCAAAATCTTGGAACATCCTAACAGCACAATGGGTGTACCTACACCACATGGACGGCAGCAGTTCAAGAAGGCAGCTCACCAACACCTTCTCAAGGGCAATTAGGGATGGGCAATAAATGCTAGCCCAGCCAGCGAAGCCCATATCCCGTGAATGAATAAGAATAAAAAATTTAAGCCCCTTAACGTGACAGTGTAGACATCCTGTCTCCAAGAAGTTGGGAGAGTTAGCCCATTGTTTAGTTTCCAACACTTTCCACTAAGACCTTATAAAACAAACATAGGTCACCCTAGGATTTGCAATTACTTCTTAGGTCTGTTTACCAGCTTCCAAAACCAAGTATCTTAATTTATCTTACTTTTAAAAATTTCAATTCTCAACCTAAAAGTTATACTACTACACCTGAATCCTAATATATATTTATGACACATTTTAGAAACTAATTTTATAAAGATGATTTGACAGGCACATTCAATTGTGAATGTCCTTCCTTGGTGATTTGTCATTCAGAGCTAACATGCAGCTATAAGAGGCAAGTAACGAGGCAACGGGCACATTAGACTTAACTGCAAGAGGAGTATCAGGTTTAAGAGGTGTGTGTGCTGTTGACTGAAGCCTTTGTCACACATCACATGGAAATTTGTGTGCCTGCTTGCCTCTTTGTCAAGGGTGTCAGTAGACCTCGTATAAATAGTTACCAACCAAAATGCTTTAGATATCATTGAATGAAAAGGGTTTTAATGAATGAGGAGAGAGAAAATAGAATGGGCTTGTGTTTGGACCATGCACGGACTGTAAGGCTATCTAGGTGAAGCATCAGCAGCTTTAACTGGGCTCTGCAGGCTCCATGTAGGAAAGAATTCTACCTTGGCTGGGGTGTCCACAATGAGGGATCACGGTTTGACACAAATGCTAAGGCTGTCTCAGACTGAGACTTGTGGGAGTCTCTGCGATTGGAGCGTCGGGAGTGGTTGCACATCAGATACCCCTAAGAGCGTACGATTTAGGAGCAGGAATAGGCCACTCGGTCCATCGAGCCTGTCCTGCCAATCCTGTGGCTGGTCTGATTGTAACCCCTGCCTATCCCCAATAACCTTTCACCCTCTTTTTATCAAGAGGGTATCTACCTCTGCCTTAAAAATATTCAGACTATGCTTCCACTGCCTTTTGAGGAAGGGAGTTCCGAAGACTCACAGCCCTCAGAAAAAAATTCTCCTCAACTATGTCTTAAATAGGTAGCCTCTCATTTTTAAACTAGTTCTTGACTGTCCCAACAGGAGGAAACATCTTCTCCAGATCCACCTTGTAAAGACCTCAGGACCTTAAAGGTTTCAATCAAGTTGCTTCTTATTCTTCTAATCTCCAGAGAATGCAAGCCTAGCCTGTCCCCAACCATTGATATTCTGCAGACAACTTACCTCTTCACTATCAATTACAGGGCCCATTTTTGTGTCACCTGCAAATTTCCTGATCATATCTCCCACATTTAAGTCCAAATCATTAATATATACAACAAGAAGCAAGGGCCCCAACACTAAGCCCTGTGGAACACCACTGGAAACTGCTTTCCATTTGCAAAAGCATCCATCGGCCATTATCCTTTGTTTTCTGTCACTGCACTGATCCAATTTTGGACACAACTCACCACTTTTCCATGTATCCATGGGATCTCACTTTTTGACTAGTCTGCCAGGTGGAAGCTTGTTAAATGCCCTACTAAAATCCATGTAGACAACCATCCATTGCATTACCCTCATCAATCCTCCTTGTTACTTCCTCAAAAAATTCAACAAAACCATGCTGACTATCCCTGATAAATCCATCCCTTTCTAATTAACTGTTCAACCTGTGTCTCAGAATCGATTCCAGTAATTTGCCCACCACTGAAGTCAGACTGACTGGCCCATAATTTTCTGGTCTATCCCTTGCACCCTTTCAAAATAATGGTACAATGTTCACAGACATCCACTCCTCTGCTACCTCGCCTGTATCTAGTGAGGATTGGAAAATGAACCTCATAGCATCCACATCTGTAACTAGAATAGTGATTTCACCCATGCCTTCACAAAGGCTGCGTGCAAGTCTGTTTAGCATCTATTTCAAATCAAAAGTCAACAGGACTCATATCACCCTGACACCTGCCCCAAAGGGTGGCTGACCAGGAGGTGGCTCTTTCGGGCAGAACCAGATAAAACCATAGAAAAGTTATGGTGCGGAAAGACGCCATACAGCCATCGTGTCTGCACTGGCCAAAAAGAGAAAAAAGAAAATAGCTGCTAGTCTTAATCACACTTTCTATCACCTGGTCCATAGCCTTGTAGGTTACAGCGCTTCAGATGCAGAACCAGGTACCTTTTAAATGAGTTGAGCTTTTCAGCCTCAACCACCAGCTTAGGCAGTGAACTCCAGACGCACACCACCCTCTGGATGAAGAGGTTTTTCTTCATATCCCCTCTAATCCTTCTATCAATCACCTTAAACCGATGCCTCCAGGTAACTGACCTATCAGCTAGGGGAAACAAGTCTCTCCTTTCTACCCTATCTAGGCCCCTCATAATTTTGTACACCACAATTGGGTCACCCTTTAGCCTCCTCTGTTTGAAGGCAAAGACCCTAGCCTATCCAATCTCTCCTCATAGCTGCAATTTTCAAGCCCCGGCAATAGATGGGTCCACAGGGAGGAGCTGTGTGAGAACACCATCTGGCCCCTTGAAATCGTTCCATGCAGTTTGATTAGGGAAGACCCCCAATTGCCACTTGCATATAGTACACCCATATCCCTTGACAACTTTATCATGCCGAAAAGCTTTGAGGTTACTTTAGAATCCATTCACTGAGAATGACTCACCTGCACTATGGGTTACTGAGTAGGAAGCACTCTGGATCATCAAATCACAGACACCCCTACAAGTTTCAGTCTTACGTGGTCTTAGTATTAGACTGAGACTGTAATCTTTCATTCTGGAGACCCCAACCAAGTTAAACATCTTTCCTGCATGGACCCTGCAGAGCTGTTAGAGCTGCTGATGCTTCACATGGACAGCCTCACAATCCTCAGCACAGTCCAGCAAACAGGCCCCTTCTGCTCTCACTCACCTCATGGACTAAGACCATGGTCCTTCAATGATGTTTGATGCGCTTTGGTTGCAAACCCTTTATGCGAGGTCTGTTGCCACCTTCGATAAGGAGACGAGCAAGTCGAGCAAATCTTCAAATGAGATCTCACAAAGACTTTAGTCAACTGCACACATCCGGTCAAATCCTTCTCTCAGTCAAGGCTAACTTATGCTTTGCCTCCTTAGTTGTAGCCTTCATCTGCATGTTAGCTCAAAAGGACAAATTTTTCATCAATTTGTCAAATTCTGCCTGGATCCCGGAAGCCAGGCTGCCAGACTGTTGGGCTTTGCAGCAGTCACAGGTTTTTTACAAGTGCAAGGAGCTATTGACCACACACATGCCTTAAGAGGTCCATGACAGCAACCAGTCACATTTATCAATAGGAATGGTTTTCCATTCTTTGAATGTGCAGCTCATTTGTAATCACAGAAGGCAACTTATACACATTTGTTCTCAGTTCTCAGGGAGCTCTCATGATGACACCTACGTTCTGACCCACTCACAGGTGCCACTGGTTTTTAAAGGACTTCCATTAATTCCAGGGCTGACTGCTTGAGGTCTTCAGCAATTGCAGGGCTGGCTGCTCGGGGACCCCAAAAGACCTGCCTGATGATGCCAGTTCACTGTTCTCAGTGCTTCTGAGGAGAGGCACAATGCCGCACATCAGGTCCATGATTGAGCAGTCGATAGCCCTCCAAAAGATGAGGTTCAGATGTTTGGACCACTCAGGTATGGCTGGTTGTGATCCTGCCTGCAATCGCTACTCACGTCATAAACCCATATCCCTTGATACCTTAATCATGACGAAGTTTAAAGGCAACTTTGTAATATACTCACTGAGACTGCCTCACCTAGCTTTGTGAAAGGGAAATCATGCTTAATTCATTAGAGTTCTTTGAAAGAGTCACATGTGCTGTGGATGAAGAGGAACCAGCGGATGTACTATACTTAGATTTCCATAAGGTGCCACATCAAAGATTATTGCAAAAAATAAAAGCTCATGGTATAGGGGCTAACATATTGAAATGGATAGAGGATTGGTTAGCTAACAAGAGAGTAGGCATACACAAACAAAAATTGCTGGAAAAACTCAGCAGGTCTGACAGCATCTGTGGAGAGAAAGACAGAATTAACTTTTTGAGTCCGTATGACTTCTTCTGAACTCATTCTGAAGAATGAGTTAGATGTTAGGGTTAGTGAAAGGATTAGGATTAAGGTTAGTGTTAGGATTAGGGTTAGAGATGGAGTCTTTCTGAACTCATTCTGAGTTCCGAAGAGTCATCTGGACTCAAATGTTAAATATGTCTTTCTCTTCACAGATGCTGTCAGACCTGCTGAATTTCTCCAGCAATTTTTGTTTTTGTTTCAGATTTCCAGCATCTGCAGTATTTTGCTTTTATATTAGAGAGTAGGCATAAATGGGTCTATTTTGGTTGGCAAGATGTACCGAGTGGTGTGCCACAAGGATCAGTGCTTGGCCCTCAACATTTTACAATTTACATAACATTACCTGGATGAAGGGACCAAGGGTATGGTTGCTAAGTTTACTGATGACACAAAGATAGGTAGCTAAATAAATTGTGAAGAGGACATAAGGATGCTACAAAGGCACATCAATAAGCTAAATGAGTGGGCATAGACCTGGCAAATGGAGTATAATGTGGGAAAATGTGAAATTGTCCATTTTGGGAGGAAGAATAAAAGAGAAGTGAGGTAATGCATTTGGGGAGGGCAAACAAGACAAGGAAATACTCAATAAATGGGAGGATATTGAAAGGGGTTGAGGAAGTGAGACCTTGGAGTGCATGTGAAGGTGGCAGGACAGGTGGATAAGGTGGTAAAGAAAGCATATTGAATGTTTTCATTCATTGGATGAGGTGTTGAACACAAAAACAGGGATGTAATACTGGAACTGAATAAAACACTGGTTAGGCCACAGCTGGAATTTTGTGTACAGTTCTGGTCACCACATTACAGGAAAGAATTGCTCTGGGGAGAGAACAGAGGAGACTTACAAGAATGTTGCCAGGGTTTGAAAGTTGCAGCTATTGTTGGATAGGCTAGGGTTCTCTTCCTTAGATCAGTGGAGGCTGAGGGGTTACCTAATTGAGGTGTACAAAATTATGAGGGGCCTAGATAGGGTAGATAGGAAAGATCTGTTTTTTCTAGCTGATGGGTCAATTACCAGGGGGCATAGATTTAAGGTGAATGGTAGGATTAGAGGGGACATGAGGAAAATCTTTTTCACCCAGAGGGTGGTGGGTGTCTGTAATTCACTGCCTGAATTGGTGGTGCAGATCCAGGTACCTTTTAAAAGAGCTTGAAACGTTCAACTCATTTAAAAAGGTACTTGGATGTGCACCTGAAGTGCCTGCAAGGCAGATTAAAGTGAGCAGCTAGTTTATTTTTTGGCCGGCACAGACACAATGGGCTGAATGGCTCCTTTCTACACAGTAACTTTTTTTTATAGTTCTATATAACGACTGAATATGACCTATAGCTGCTTAGATTTCTCACTGCTACACACCTTTTTAGCAGATCCTGTTGTGTGGGGTTAAATTGCTCAGGGATATGCTTCCTCACTTTTCAGCTTCCTGCAACAAACTCCCCTCTCCATTTCCCAGACTCAAGTGTTATTCAGCGCACCTGTCAATCACTTGGCATGTTAAGACGATGTACAAATGAGGGAAATATACTATTCAGTGTACTTCCCTCAATTTGTGATGCTTGAATGCTGGATGCAAGAAAGAACTATTGGGTATAGGTGTCCAGCATTCTAACATTGTTAGAGAAGACACAGAATTGTTTTACTAAGCCAGGGTCTATTCAAAATAGGCCTTACACAACACAAAGAAGAGGTTATAAAATATATTTTTAAAAACTGTTTTGCAGGCGATGTGCAGGCTACTTATGGTCTTCTCAGATATGCCACAGTAAAACTACCCCCAAATTTGGTGCATCTCCCAGTTTCAAATATAAAAGAGTGCAAAGTTAGAAGATTGGCTGGGCTCTGGTACATTATTGTTGCATGCAGAATCATTATTCCCTCCACCCCCAGAAATCTAAAAAAGATATCACAAGGTCAGAGTGTTGTACCATGTAAAGCACAATGTATTATTCTACACACAAAATGTAGGTGGATGTCCCCTTATGGCTAGAGTTCAATCATTTTTAATAAACTCAAGTTCATTCAAACGTTAGTTATCAGTCATCAGAGCCCCGGCTTTGTGGGAGAAGAATCTGCATTTAGGTAGCAAATCATTGCATCCTCAGGACATTGTTTCCAGCCTATTACTTAATTTTGAAGCCAGGGCTGCAAAATAAGACAAATTGAGCAGTCAATTTATGGAAGATAAGGTCTCTCAAACAGCAAACAAAATGAAAACCAGTTAATCTGCTTTCGTGGTGGTGGCAAAAGGGAGAAAATTTGACAAGGACGTCAAGACTTCCTCCTTTTCAAAAAATGTCATTGGATTGCAAATACCCTCCTCAACCAGCATACTGGTTTAATGAATCATTCAAAGGATTGTGCTGCTTCAGCGGTACACTGTCCATCAGGGAAATGGCTTGAAGACATTTTGGCTTTCATCATTTCTATTCCTGGAGAGTTTTTTCATGCTTTTCAAATTCAATGCTTGAGGTTTTATCAAGTGCAATACCTAGGTATGACACAGGAACATGACAAAGAAGTGTATACTATTTTACATTTATTTTATAACGGCACTAGTTGTAAAATTACTAATAAATATATAGCATTGCAATATATATGTGATGTACTTTCATAGGGATATAATTTTATAACAATAGATCTATTAAGGTAACATATTTTAGAGCATCCCAGAACATTCATAACTAATGAATTACTTTGCAGGCGATATGCAGGCTAGTTATGGTCCTCTCAGGTATGCCAGAGCAAAATCACACCCCAAATTTGGTGCATCTCTTAGTTTCAAATACAAAAGGGTGCAAAGCTAGAAGATTGGCTGGGCTCTGCACATCATTGTTGCATGCAGAATCATTATTTCCCTCCACCCCCAGAGATGCATCTCAATCTAAAGGTGGTATAAAAACCTGTCCTACATGTTTTGGAGGCTATCACTTTTGGTATTTGACTTTAAGGAAGTTCCCAATAGTGGATTGCCCTTTAATTTTAAATTTTCAACACCGAAATGGAAAGCTTACATTATCATCTTGCAGTACTTTGCTTACATAATTTGTTATGCAATGTAGCAACCATTTTGCATATCAAAACCTCAGAAAATTATTGACCAGTCCATCTGTTTATGATATTGGTTGAAGAACAACTTGTGGCAGGATGCAAGGAGAGCCCCCTGGCAATAAAATCTTTAACATCCACAACTGACTGGAAGCAGATTGTTCACAATCCAATTTGAAATCATCTGAATATTAAAAAAAAATTATTTCATGGGATGTGAGCATTGCTGTTAAGACCAGCATTTGTTGCCCATCCCTAATTATCCTTGAGGTGATGGTGATAAGCTGCCTTCTCGAATCGTTGCAGTCCATGTGCTGTAGGTACATCCACACTGGTGTTAGGGAGGGAGTTCTAGGATTTTAACCGTGACAGTGAAGGAACAGCAATATAGTTCCAAGTCAGTATAGTGTTTGACTTACACAAGAAAACAAGAATTAGGAGCAGGACATTTGGCCCCTTGAGCCTGCTCCACTATTCAGTAAGATCAGTGCTGATCTGATTGTGGCCTCAATTCCACTTTCCTGTCTGACTCCCACCCCATAACCCTAGACTCCCTTATCAATCAAAAATCTATCTAACTCAGCCTTGAATATATTCAATGACTCAGTCTTCTCCGGGCAAGGGAATTCCACAGACTAAGGACCCTCAGAAGAGAAAAGGTTTATCCTCATCTCCATCTTAAATGGGAGGCCTCCTAATTTTTAAACTGTGTCCCCTGGTTCCAGACACCCCTCCCCTTATGGAGAAACATCCTCTCAGCATCCATCTTGTCAAGTCATTTCAGGATCTTATGCTTCAATACGATCAACTCTCATTAATCTAAATTCCAATGGGTATCAGCCCAATCTTTCCTCACGAAATAATCCCTTCACCCTAGGAATCAGCTGAGTGAACCTTCTCTAAACTGCCTCTAATGCAATTATATCCTTCCTTAAGTATGGAGACCAAACCTGCACACAATACCCAGATACAATCTCTCTAAGGCCCTGCACAGCTGTAGCAACGCTTCCCCACTTTTATACTTGATTCCTCCTGCAATAAACAACAATATTCTGTTTGTCTTCCTAATCACTTGTTGCACCTGCATACGAACTTTTGTAATTCGTGTACCAGGTCACCCAGATTCCTTGGTACCTTAGATTTCTGCAGTCTCTCTTAATTTAGTTACTATACTGCTTTGTTATTCTCCTTGCCAAAGTGGACAAGTTCAAATTTTCCCACATTATATTCCATCTATCAAGTTTTTGCCCACTCACTTAACCTATTACAGATCTTTATCCTCTTGACAACTTCATTTCCTACCTATCTTTGTCATCAGCAAATTGAGCTATCATATATTTGATCCTTTCATCCATGTCATTGATATAGATTGTAAATAGTTGAGGCACCAGCACTGATACCTGTGGCACTTCACTGGTTACAGTTTGCCAACCCAAAAGTGACCCATTTATCTCAACTCTCTGCTTCCTGTTAGCTAACCAATCCTCTATCCATGCTAGTATATTACCACCTACACAATGAGCTCTTATTTTATGGAGTAACCTTTGATGTGGCACCTTATCAAATGCCTTTTGGAAGTCCAAGTACACCACTTGGAGGGGAACTTGCATGTGGTGCTATTCCCATGTGTCCGCTGCCCATGTACTTCTAGGTGGTATATATTGCAGTTTTGGAAGGTGTTGTCGAAGGAGGTTTAGCAAGTTGCGGTACTGCATTTTATAGATGTTACACACAGCTGCCACTATGTGCCAGTGGTGTAGGGAGTGAATTAAAACTCTACGGTACAGAGGGATCAAGGTGTTCTGGTGCATGAATCACAAGTAGTAAGTCTCTGATCGGCTCTTGTAGCCACAGTATTTATATGGCTGGTCCTGTTTAGTATTCAGCAATGATAGTGCCATTAGATGTCAAGGGGAGATGGTCATTGTCTGGCACAAATCCACCCATCCTGAATGTTGTCCAGGACTTACTGCATGTGGGCACAGATTGTTTCAGTATCTAAGATGCCGCAAATTGTACTGAACACTCTGCAATCATCAGCAAACATCCTCACATCTGACCTTATGACAGAGGGAAGGTCATTGATACAACAACTGAAGATGGTTGGGCTTCAGAGGAACTCGATGACACAGCTCTACATCTCTATCACCTCCCTTGGCCAGAGGGCTTGTCTAACATTCAGGGGTTATTTTTCACTCCAGGTAGGTTTTGGGGTTATGGGAGTGGAGTTGCAGATGCATGAATTGAAAATATACCAGCTAGCGAAAATTTGGGAGGCAAACTATTATAAATTGTGCTTTGTTAACATGCTGAAGTCCATTTTCTTCTAGCAATTAGGCAGTCCAACCAATTTCTTGCATAAAGGTGGGTGTGAGGAAGGGGGTTCCAGGAGACATCAAGTCTGGGACAAGGAAAGCTGAGACTTTCCTTTTGGGTGAGCAGAAGTGTTCATGTTCCTCTGCCCCATTGCATCAAGGAAAGCTGTTTGAATCTTTTCATCTTCCATGAAGATCCTGGTGCTCTTTTGTCTAGTGGGAACGTCACTGAGGTCTTAGTTAAAATGAGTCCGTGCCCAATGTCATCAGTCCCCAGTTGGAAGACTTTTAAAAAAAGATTCCGATAGCTTAGCTTCATTATAACAAAGTCAGGCCGTTTAAAGCACAATATATTATTCTACTCTCAAAATATAGATGGATGTCTCCTTATGGTTGCTCAGTTCAATCATTTTAGTAATCTCAAGTTTATTCAAACATTAATTACCAGTCATCAGAACCCTGGCTTTGTGGGAGAAAAATCTGCATTTGTGTAACAAATCATTGCATCCTCAGGACATTGTTTCCAAGCTATTACTTAATTTTGAAGTCAGGGTTGTAAAATAAGACAAATGGAGTAGTCAATTTATGAACAGCAAGGTCTCTCAAACAGCAAATAAAATAAAAACCAGTTAATCTGCTTTTGTGGTGGTGGCAAAAGGGAGAAAATTTGACCAGGACGCCAAGACTTCATCCTTTTTAAAAAGTGCAAATACCCTCCTCGATGAGCAGACTGATTTAATGAATCATCCAAAGGATTGTGCTGCTTCAGCTGTACGTTGTCAGTCGGAAATGGCTTGAAAACATTATGACTTTCATCATTTCTACTCCTGGAGTTTTTCCGTGCTTTGAAATTCAATGCTTGAGGTTTTATCAAGTGCAATGCCTAAGTACGACACAAGGACATGACAAAGTGTGCACTATTTTACATATATTATATAACATTACTATTTTTTATTACTAATACATATAGCATTGCTATATTAGGTTGAGGGATGTACTTTTATAACAACAGATCTAATAACATAACACATTTTCAAACATCCTGAAACATTCATAACCAATAACTTAATTTTGACATAAAAAAAGTGCTGGAAATACTCAGCAGGTCTGCTAGCAATTGTAGACAGAAGCAGAGTTAATACTTCAGGTCAGTAACCTTTCATCAGAATTAGGAAAAGTTAGAAATGCAGTACATTTTGAGCAAGTGAAAGGGTGGGTGGAGGTAGAACAATAAAAGGAAAGGTCTGGGATAGGGTGGAGAGCACGAGAGATTAAGTGACAAAAGTTATGGTGCAAGGCCAAAGGGAGTGGTAATTGGACAAGTAAAGAAATACAAGATGTGCCTAGAGACGTTGTGAATGGCAGGATCCTGAACAGCTGCCATCTGAAACCAAAGTAAAGGAAGTAAGAGAGAAATGAGGGAGAAAAAACAACAGCAAAGAAACAAAAAATGGGGCAGAAATTATGGTCTAAAATTGCTGAGTCCAGAAGCCTGCAAAATGCCCAGTTTAAAGATGAGTTGCTGTTCCATGAGTTTCATTGGAACACTGCCACAGGCCAAGGTCAGAAGCATGAGAGCAATGTCAGAGGATCAAAGGGAATGAGTTAAGGCATAGGACAGGAGTTGGTTGCAGAGGTAGAATGAGGCAAGCCCATGAAGAAGTTTGTAAGCAAGGATGAGGATTTTGAATTCACTGCTTTGGGGAACAGGCAGCCAATGCAGATTGGCAGGTAGTATTTAATTCAAGACAAGACTTTGCAATGGACTTTTCATGAATTTGAATTTCTATAGGGTGGAACTTTAGATGACAGGTGTCTGGACAGAAATTTCAGTTGTAGTGGGGTAAGGTCCAGATAGAGGTTGTTAATGCCGTGGAGCAGGAAATAAGATTTTGGTGATGGGTGAAACATAAAATGAAATCTAGTTCATCCAGTAAAGGCGTAAAATGGAATCAGAGCCCAAGGGAAGGAGTTTTGGTGGGACTGAGCAAGATTCATTGTTCAACTGGAGAAAGATATTTATGATGATGTCAGACAAACAATACAGATGATAATGAAGTTGAAAATGGCAAAGAGATAAAGCTGGCTACTGTCACCATACATATTGACACAGACCTCATGCCCACAAACAGATAAGGTAATCATGAGTTATTAATGCATTGCATTGGTATAATTGATAGCATTTGAACTATGCAACTGTTATGCAAGACCCAAGCATCTTTATCTGTAACCTTTAATATCCTATTTGCTTTGCAGCACTGCCTCAGAAGGCAGAACTCCATAAATAAAAGTAAGCACACAAAAAAAAAATCACCTCAGTAAGCCTCATGTGGTGAGTCAGAATGAAATGGGAAGCCCAGTAACTTTATAGTAGGGTTGCCAACTCTGGTTGGATGCATTACTGGAGGTTTCATTAGATGAACTTCAATACTCACCCCCCCCCCCCCACCCCCCCTCAAGTCGAACAGTATTTTTGCATCTCCAATATTTTTAGAGCTAATGAACAAAAGCGTTCAAAGATAATTTAAAAAATATTTTTGAATGACCTAATGATTTTTTCTCCTGGGTTGCTTGTTGCTTGTGCAGGAGCTTAGTCTTTCATTCCTGGAGGTTTGGAAATACTACTTTATAGTAAGTACACATCAGCAAAACCTGTGGGCATTTGCTGTAAAAATCATGCTTGTGGCGAGTCACAATTGTGCTCATAAACAACTGTGCACACAGATTTGGATGTTTTGCTCAAATGAGCCAAAATATAAATTAAACAAATTCAGCACAGAAACCAGGACATGGAATTTTTCTAGACTACAATGAGGGGGCAAACAATTCAGCCTAGTGCTGTTTTCTTAAAGCAGTATCAATATATCATAAAGGATGTTCTTTAAAAATGCTGCAAAGTTAATCTTGTCTTTTGTGTTGGCAGATGCCTAAACCCTGAAACAAGTATGTTTCTTTTCCCTTATCTTGTGGACATCCAATGACTTACCACACTATTTCTGTTTGACAAAAGACATGAGTCTCACCTATATGTTTGCCGTATTGATTTGTTGAATCACTTTAAATTGCTATTACACAAACTATTTAATACTGTATTCTTGCTTGGTCAATACAAGAGACACCATAATAAGACTCAGAATCTTACAACTCAGGAGGCCTATCGTGCCTGTGCCTGTGCCTGTTCTTTCAGTGTTGTCCCAAATCCAGCTTTTATCCCCATAACCATGAAAATTAATCCTCAAGTACATGTCCAATTGTCTTTTGGAAGTTGCTATGGGATCTTATTCTACCATACTCTGAGGTAGTGCACTCCAGATCTTAAACTATGTGAAGAAATTTCTCATTTTTCCTCTAGTTATTTTGCATCTATACCTCCTGTCACAGACCAACTTACCGAAGGTAATAATTTCTCCTTACTTGCTCTATCAAAACTCCTTAAGCCTCCTTTAACCTTCCGTGCTCTGAGGAAAAAAATCTCAGCTTCTCCAGTCTCTCCATCTAACTGAAGTCCCTCATCCCTGATATAATTCAGGTAAACTTCCTCAGTATTCTTATTTACAAAGTCAAGTATTCCATACACTTTCTTAATTGCTTTATCAACTTGCCCTGCCACCTTTAAAGATTTGTGAATGTGCATACCAGGTCCCTCTGATCTTGCACTTCCCTTAGTTAAGGCCATTTGGTTTATATAGCTTCTCCATATTGTTTTTCCCCCAAAGTGCTTCACTTCCAAAACACCAATTTGCACTAGCATAGCACTTCTTGACACAGTAAAATATTCCGAGGCACTTCACAGGAGCGTTATCAAACAAAATCTAACACCAAGCCACATAAGATGACCAAAAGCTTCATCAAAGTTTTTAAGGGGCATTCTAGAGGAAAGAGAGGTTGAAATGTGGAGTGGTTTAATGAGAGAATTCCAGAGTTTAGGGCCTTGGCAGTTGAAGGCATTGCAGCCAATGGCGGAGTGATTAAAATAGAGGACGCTAAGGAGGCTTGAATTGAAGGACTGCCGATATCTTGCAAGGTTGTAGGGTACAGAAGATCACGGAGATGAAGGGAAGGGTGGGGGTGAGACTAGAAAAGGGTTTGAAATCAAGGATGATTTTTTTTTTTACCTTGAAGCATGGCTTAAATGGGAGCCAACGTAGGCCAGAAAGCACAGGAGTGAAAGGGGAACAGGACTTGGTGTGAGTTAACACACAGCCAAAGTTTTGGATGACTTCAAGCTTATGGGAGGGTAGAATGTGGGAGACCAACCAGGACTGTGTTGGAATAGTAAAATCTAGTGGTAACAAAGGTATGGATGTGGTTTTCAGCAGAGGAAGAACTTCATACTTAAATATATTAAATTACATCCATCCATTTAACCAATCTGCCTGTGCCCTACTGAAGTCTTGCTACTATCTATTCACAATTTGCTATGTTGCCAAGTTTTCTATCTCCCAAAAAACTTGAAATTGTACTCCCTATACCTAAATCTAGGTCACTTATATATAACAAGGATAGTAATGAATCCCTTTGGGACTCCACTGCATACTTTCCTCCAGTGAGATCAGCATCTGTTCACCACTATTTTCTGCCTCCAATCCCTTAGCCCAATTCGTACCCAAGTTACCATTATGTGCTTCCGTTTTCCGAATATGTTTGAAGCCATTAGTAGTAAACTTTTTTATCATTTTCAATCATGTATATTGCACCGAAAGGCATCAAGTCACTGAGATGTGCCAGCATGCTGATGTAAATGAAGGTTTCAAGCCAGCAGTCAGACGAGCAATTATCAACTTGAAATGTTAAGCCCACCTTTCTCTCTCCAAGATGCTGTCTGACCTGCTGAAAGATTCAAGCATTTGTCTGTTTCAATGTTATTGTTGTTGGCTGAAGAATGTGAACGTCTCGAAGTTGAAGCAACAAAATCCCTTCTTCTGGCTTGGGTTTCATTAATATGGTCTGCATTGCATCTCAGTCATTTAATATAAAAAACAGAAAATGCTGAGCAAGTCTGGCAGAATCTATGGAGACAGCAACAGTTAATGGGCTGAATTATCCCCATTTTGAAAATATTTAGGTGGTGCCCCAAGCCTGTTCACTGCCGTGGAGCATCTACCAGCTTAACTTTATGGGATGGGGCCTATTAGCAGCTATCACCACGACCTTCTCAAGGCAATTAGGGATGGGCAATAAATGTTGACCTAGCCAATCCATCATGCCCCACTATCCTCTGGAAACAATGGGGAGCCATTCCAATGCTTTTTTCTCTAAATTTTTTGGCCCTCTCACCAAAGCTGCCTCCAAGGGGCTGAGAAAATTCTGCCCAACGTTTCAGGTTAATGACCTTTCATCAGAACCCAGTCATTTAGTGGTTTCTGTTTACCGAGAAATAGAAAGATTTCTGACACAGAATGAGGTCATTCAGCCCACTGTGTCCATGCCAGCCAAATATGAGCTATCCAATCTAATCCTGCCTTCCAGCTCTTGGTGCTGTAGGTTAGGGCACCTCATGTGCATATCCATGTTTTTTTTTTAATGCAATGAAGATTTTGGCTTCTACCACCCTTTCAGAGAGTTCCAGACTCCAACACTCTGGGGAAAAGAAATACCACTCAATTACCCTCTAATTCTTTACCAATCTATGCATCTTGGCTATATTTCACCTCTCTTCTATTTTTACTTAGTTCTGTTGAAGGGTCATTCAGACTCGAAACGTTAACTGTGCTCCTATCCGCAGATGCTGCCAGACCTGCTGAGCTTTTCCAGGTATTTTTGTTTTTGTTTTGGATTTCCAGCATCCGCAGTTTTTTGCTTTTATCTTAGTGTTTAATTGACTGCCACTTCTCTTCAAGGAATGCCTACCTTGAAGAAGTTTTGTTCTTCTCTCTGTCAGGATTTTCGTATCTCTCTTTTGCCTTGTTCTTCTTGTCCTACCACCCCCCCCGCCCCCAAACCACCTTATATTTCACCTCTCTTCTATTTTTACTTAGTTCTGTTGAAGGGTCATTCGGACTCGAAACGTTAAACGTGCTCCTACCTGCAGTTGCTGCCAGACCTGCTGAGTTTTTCCAGGTATTTTTGTTTTTGTTTTGGATTTCCATCATCTGCAGTTTTTTGCTTTCACCTTGGTTACTAAGCTCTCTGCTAATGAAAATAAGTCCTTCCTATCCACTCTACCACAGCCCCTCAATTTTTTCTTTTATTTGTTCTGGGGATGTGGGCATTGCTGGCTAGGCCAGCATTTATTGCCCATCCTTAATTGCTCAAAAACATCGGTCAACCATGATCCTTTTTTTGGATACTAAGCCAATTTTGGATCCAACTTGCCACTTTCCTTTGGATCCCATGAGCTTTTACTTTTCTGACCAGTCTCACAAGGGACTTGTCAAAAACCTTGCCAAAATTCATACAGACTACATCAAACATGCTACTTCATCAACCCCCCTTGTTTGGCCTCCTTCTAAGCTGTAAACATTCTGTGATTCTGTTCCACCACCAAAAATTCAAATTAGTCAGGCACAACCGCCCCTTAAAAACTCCATGCTGACTGTCTTTGATTAATCCGTGCCTCTCAAATGATAATTTATACTGTCTTTCATAATTTTTCCAATAATTTGTTCACCACTGAGGTTAGGTTGATTGGTCTTATTTCTCAGCTATCCATTCCTTTTTAAAATAACAATACAACTTTAGCAGTCCTCTGGCACTATGCCTGTAGCCAGAGAGGTTGGAATATGATGGTCAGAGCCCCTGCCTGGGATACATTTCATCCAGCCCTGGCGATTTATCCATTTTTCCTTACTATTTTCTCTCTCATTTTTTATCATATAATACTTCACACACCTCCTCCTTAACTATAATGTTGGCTTTGTCCCTTTGTGTTGTGAAAACCAAAGCAAAGTATTAAGAACCATGCCCAACATCTTTAGCTTCTACACACAACTTACTCTTTTGGTCTCTAATGGGCCTTACTCTTTACTTTTGCTTAAGTATTTTATAAGATGTATTTGGGGTTTCCTTGATTTTACTTTTTAAAAAAAAATTAATTTACAGGATATGGGCTTCGCTGGCAGGGCCAGCATTTATCGCCCATCACTAGTTGCCCTTGAGAAGATAGTGAGCTGCCTTCTTGGACCGCTGCAGTCCATGTGGCATAGGTACACCCACAGTGCTGTTAGGAGGGGAGTTCCAGGATTTTAACCCAGCGACAATGAAGGAACGTCAATATATTTCCAAGCCAGGATGGTGAGTGAGTTGGATGGGAACTTCCTGGTGGTGGTGTTCCCATTTATTTGCTGCCATTATCCTCCTAGATGATAGTGGTCGTAGGTTTGGGACAAAGGAGCCTTGGTGAATTCCTGCAGTGCATCTGCCAATATTTTTTCATACTCTCTCTTTGCTTTTCTAATTTATCTTTTTAATTTCATCCTGCACTTTTTATACTCCTTGATGCTTTCTGCAGTATTGAGCTCTGGCATCTCACATGCATTTTTTTGCCTTATATCCACCAGGCTCTAGGTGTGTGAATTCCACCCTGCTGTTTCAACCTTTGCCAAATCACATCTCAACTTAATAAAACTGGCCTTTCCCCAATTTAAAACTTTTAATATTGGTCTATCTTTATCCTTTTCCATAACTATACTAATTCTAACTGGATTATGATTGCTACCACTAAAATACTCTCCTACTGGCAGTCAGGGAAATGGAGTTAAGGCCTCAATCAGATCAGCCACAATCTTACTGAATGGTGAAGTAAGGCACCAGGGGCCAAGTGGTCTACTCCTGCTCCTATTTTTTGTGGTCTTATGTACCCTTTCCATTTGCCTAGATTCAGCCCTTAAAACTAAGTCCAGAACTGATTTCAAAAAGGAGACGTGGCAGAGCATTCCGGCAACACACTGATGCAACTAAAAACAGAAAATGCAACAAATACTGAGCAGTTCAAGCAGCATCTGTGGAGAGAGAGTTCAGAAAAAAAAGTCATATGCTTTTTCAAAACAGACCAATAATGCAAACTTTTTCCATAAAATTATACTCATTCAAATGTCATGATTAAGAAAAATCACATCACTGTATTCCTGCCGCAGCAAATGGAACACTCGTTCGGAATTGTGAATGGGCAACTCGAGCCACGGTGCGGCGGGTGGTGCCTGCTCGAGGTTTCCATGGAAACAGCGCCGCTCTTAGACCGGGTTCGCCAGCCGTGGACTTGTGTAATTCTATACGCGAACGACCGTCTACACTATGTCCCTCACCTCACCCCCCGCCCCCCTTCCCTTCCCTTTCCCCTTTCTCCTCCCTCAGTCCATACAAACACCTTTGCTGCGTCTTTCAGCGTGGATCGAGGGAATGCAAAACTCCAGACACCAATTCCCAGGCCCGGCCTCTCTCCGCCGAACCGTTATAAGCCACCCCACCCCCTTCAACCATAACAGGAGGAGTTGCCAGCAACTGCGCATGCGGGGTGCCCCCGAAACACAAGACAGGACCGAGCACGCCGGGAGTTGTAGTTTGTCGATGATGTCACTTCCCACTATGGGCGGGAAGAAATGCTCAGCCCGGTGGACTACAACCCCCGGGACGCCATGCGAGAGCTACGCTCTTCCCCTCCCTTCCCCCCCTCCCTGTGGTTACGCAGTTGCGGGTGGAGGGACATAAAGCACTGATGAAGTGGACGGCGCAAAGTGGTGTGAAGAAAACTTCAGCAACTCGGCGGAAAAGAGTGAGTGCTTGTCAAATCAGAACCCAGTTGCTGCTATTAAAAGGGAACAGGATAAAATTTTGATGTTTGGGGAAAAAACTCATTCGACATCAATGAATCAATCAATCGTAATGCTGCTCATTGATGGGCAAAGTTCTGGTGTGAAGACAATTGGATCCAGTTTTCCTTCATAGTTATTGCAAATGTTGTCTGTGTATTCCTGACTTTTTGTAAATACCACGATTGTGAAATGAGTGTGAGTGTTGTACTATCTCACGCTCTCGACTTGTACACAATCGAATTTGTTTTTTTAACTGAACCACGTACGACGCGGATGCTTCAACCAATGTCCGTCTGTTGTAGCTTTTCCGTTCCTAACTAAGTGACATGTTGAGAAAGGTGCAGAGCCCCTGCTCGGTGAGCATCTTCAGCACATCTTCCTGTAGTTTATAACCTTCTGGGATAACGCGGACAATTGAATTCTAAGAGAGGGAATGCGGTTCTCCTTTTAAAACATCTAATACTCCCATAACTCGATTTGATATGGAAGAGTTCATTAGACTTTGTCCTTCTTTGGACCAAGTTAAACGCTACTCTGATCCTGGTTAGATTTGCTGCTTCTAGTGGCGTGACGAGATTGACCGATATGGGAAATCCCTAAGGAATAACGGAATCCTCCCATTGGTAAATAGTTGGAAGTGGGCGTCTCTGGTTACCTTTTGCCCCATTTTAAAAATAATTTTAGATCACTTACTGATCATTCAAGTGAAATTTGATCGTATATTCTTCTTAGTTTCTAACATTTCTTAAAGCTTTGCACACAAGTTTATTTATCGTGTCGTAGGAAAGTACAGCCCCTCGTACATACAAACTATGCAACTTTCGTCTCTAAATGTATTCGCCAAAGATGATAACATTGCCTGTGAATTATGTAGCCATATGATTCCATATCATTATAGACTTGAACATGAAATCTAAAAAAGGCCTTAATATAAATACTATTGCAAAGAAAAGTCATATTGTTCTTGACCCAGTTGTGGTACAGCCCCTTGTAAATATGCAGGTCTGGCTGTCAACTTTTATCTTTTCAAGTGGAGTTGTATGCTCCTTGACTCAATATTTAAGTTAACGGAGGACATTATATTTGTAGACCAGATTAAATTGATCTGTTTTGGAAACCAAAAATAAAAAAAAAGAATTAACCAACCTTTGGGATACACGTATGTATCTCCGTCACTAAAGCTCGCAACGCAAATATACTCAACCAACTTGCAGATGTGAGTACAGCTGGCATTATTGACAGTAGTTTAATTTTTTGATGAACCCGACTGTACCATAAACTATTTGTAGAGGGTTTATGGGATATCTTCATCCCAATACTTAAAATTTTCTTCCGAACGTTATTGTTGTTTGGACCTAATGAAATTGTTAATAATTATTGGCAGCGTATCTCTGTAAAGAAGCTCGAGAAATCCAAAAGAAGTTCAGAGTAGGGATCTGCTCAAATGCTCACCTTTTCTTTCTACAGGCGATGTCTGACCTATGTATTTCTAGCATTTTCTAGTTGTTTCAGATTTTCAGCATATGAAGCTTTTGCCATTTCAATAAAGAATATTCCTGAACACCAACAGTTGAAAATATGCTTGCATCTTAGCAATCTTGAAAGTAACCCACAAGAGCAGTAAGAGATGAATCTTCCCAAAGTTGCAATATTAAATAGGGTTATAAAGAGTGAGAATTGTTTAATCTGAAAATCCATTAACATTGAAGCATGTGATTTACTGTATAGGCAGCAAACAACAAGTTAAGGTTCCCTGATCAGAATATATTTGCATGCTTCTGAAACACCCTTGTGAAATAAACGCACTAAGGTGGTGTTAAGAATTGACATCAGCTATATCAATGATGCAGTTATGTATTTTATGCATTTCGAGTTTATATAAAATGGTTTACATTGATGCAAAAACAGCAGTCTAACTCGGGAATCTGATCACGACCAAATGCATTAAAAATTCTCCCCCACGCTCCCCACCCCCCGAGACTTGTCAGCTTTCTGTAAATTGCAGTTTAATGTCAGTCAAAATGAAGACCCCTGTTCTTGCTGCCTCTTGGCGCTGATCCCATTGCAGGATAACAAGGATCTGCCAAGGGAGCATCACACAGTGATCTGACCAGTTTTAATCACAAAATGATGATCAAATTCTTTTTTGAAAACTGGCACAACCAGTAGGCTTTTTTGACTTGTGCAGTAATTTTGATGCCTTTCCTCACCATCACTGTTGATGAGAGGTAAATTGGTCCTTCTGCTGTAATGAATGTGTGACATTTGTTCGTATAGCTGTCTATACTCACAATTGACGCGTGGTTTATAGAGGAAATGTATAGTTAATTTTTGTACAATAACAACACTAGCATATGATTTTTCAGTGTGCATTGCAAACATAATTTCTTAAATTCTATTTTCTTATTTTATTATACCAACACCAAAATTAGAGCACTTGGTAACTTTGACCCAGTTTTGTAGAATAGTAGAAAGTATAGCTCCGATAAAAGTAACTGGCCACATTGCATGTGTGCCAACATTAACTGTTTAACTCAAACTATCCAGTCTGATTTCTTGATCCTATTTCATATCCTTCTCAAGTAGTTACAATCAAGGTCCAATAGTTTTATATAAGTGCACTTTTAAAATATATGTCATTACCTTGTACACGTCTTCAGATTGTGTGGTAACTGCGCCGCTTGTGGTAACTATTAATACTGAAGGTATGTGACAGGGAACATCCAATGTATGAACTTCTAAATGCACAATGTATTATGTGGTGAAGGCTTCTTTGGTAGTAGGATCACCTCAAAGGCGCTTTATAAGTCACGTGATCCAAGGACGTCCGCCGATGATACATATGGGTCGAAATCCGCAAGTTGAGATGCAAACTGGAGATCGCACCATCGCCTGCTGTTCGTCAAAATACGAAGTAACATCACAGCTCCAGTATATTGTGCAGCGGATGTAGTAGTAACCTCCACTTAGGCTTACTAGCAACGCTGTTATGGATCTTCAGTTGAAAGCAGCTGTTTTTGTGTCAGGCGCTTCGGGGACCCCTGTGCTTTGGTAACTATTATTATTGCTCTGTCGATTGGTGTCTATTTGGCGATAAATGCCTCCGGTGAATCTCTTGACAGCCTCTTCGGATGAAACGAATTCTAAAGAAACACCGAAAATGTTCAAAAATGAGAGGAGTGTAACCCAATGATAATTGATGTGAATGGAGATGAGCGGATATTAGAGATTTAGGAGACCATCCGGTCCCTTGAGAACCCTTCACCTAAGTAGTACAATTTGTTCCCCTACCGCTCTTTATCACTACATCTGTCTGTTTACCGGGAAATGGAAATAGAGAGATCTGTCACAATGGAAAAGTAAGGGATTATAGCCTTAAAGCGCAAAACCTGCAACTTTAAAACCATAAAGTGGAAAACTCTTTCTCTCTTGGTGCTAACAACATCCATAGAAAACATGACAATTGTCCCCATTGGATGATTGCATGCACCCTAAATATTTGCACATCCTCGGGCCGGGGGGGTGGGGGTGGGGGGGTCTGTTGTTGATATTTTATTGCCAACGTGCACATTAATAAAACATCATCTTTTCATCGAGCCTCCCCCCTCCTCTTTTGCAGAGTATTTCCGGTGACGGATTGAGCGTCTGGCGACGGCGGATTGAAACTACAGAGCAGAGAGAGAGAAGGCAAGAGGAGAAAAGCAGAGAGGGGGGGAAATGAGTGGGACTTCAACAGGCTGCTGCTGAACAAACTTCTCAGCAAATGCCAACCCACTAGCCTGCAAATCCCTTTATTCTTGTCTGAATAGACAGACGCGAAGGTTTTTTTTGGACTATTCTTTTTTTTTGTTTGCATTATTTTTATTCTGGAAGGCTGGAAGTTTCGAAGTTCAAATTTATCGCCCAGGGAGCCAGATGTCAGCCAACAGCAGCAACTCGTCTCCTCCCGTGTCGCAGAGATTGTTGCCGCCGGTGTTGCCGCTGCCCGCCTCATCGCCGACCCCATCGCTGTCCTCGCCCGCCACCGGGCTCTCTGGCCGCCTTTCCAACGGCAGCCTCAGCGCCCCGAGTCCCACCAATTCCCGGGGATCCTTCAACGGCGTCTCCTTCCTCCTACAGATCGGCCTCACTCGGGAACCGGTTACTATCGAGGCACAGGACATCTCCCTCTCCGCCGTCAAAGACCTCGTCTGCTCTATCGTGGACCAAAAGGTACAGTAATTCTATTATATAAAAAATAACGGTCCAACATTTATCTCAAACTAGCAAGAAGTTTTGTTTTGGAAGGGGTGTTCAGAGGTCTATCAAATCCTGGGGGGGGGGGGGGGGGGGGTGGGCGACTATAAAAATTTATGCTGCCAAAGTTCCTTAAAAGTTTCAATTCTGAACTATGAAATCTGCTTAAATCATGTTGAAACGACTCATAGATCTAACGGTTCTTTTTATATGGTTATAACGCAAGAGAAGCGACCTGTCAGGGCATGGTTGCAAAGTTCTCTTCGGTAGTTTCCTGATCAGCTTCACAACAATGTGGCGTGCCCCTCCCCAAAATTTGGTAGCAGCGACCTGTTGTACAAAAGGTTCATAATGGTTGCAGTCAGCCACAGGAGCTGAAATCATGTGGCTTAAATCACTAGAAATAATAACTAGGCAATTCATCTGATGTCAGAGGCAAACTACATTGTTATTGTGTGTTTATGTTTATGACTTGGTTCTTAACTTAGCCAATTAGTAAACCAATACAAGTGGTTACTACATTTTATATTGCTAATTTATAACTGGTCTGCAATACTCATTAATCTTGCACATGGTAAGTTTTTCCATATTTGTATAAAATAGTGCACTTTACTTTTGGCTATTTTAATATGGTTTTGGAGGACTACAACAGATATAGACTTTTGCTTGAAGCAGTGTGGTGGTCTTTACATTTTGGACTCTTGAATTCTGTGCAGGCTGGCAACTGCACAACAATCTCTTACAAACTAACTTTTTTGCTGGGTCAACTGCTTCAACAAGTATGCATAAAATGCTGGTTATTATATAATTGATTACAGTGAATACAGAGAATCTATTGTAGTAATTCTTCGATCATACAGTTAGTGGCACAGCATCCTTGAGAAATTAAAATTGTCTTTTACTGGAATATTTTAAATTCAAAATATTAACTGCATTAGTGCAAAATTATGCAAATCAGTCTGGCATTCAATTCCTTTTGAAGTATAGTTAAAGTATATAAAGTTATATATAATTGGCACATCTGTACATGTATTTGTTTTATAACTTTGTTTTAAAAATATACCTGCAGTATTTATCTGTTGTGTGTGAAAACATCAGTCATTAAAGTATGAGTTAATAATTAAAACAATATTAAGCCCCTTGCATTTGGATTTTAGGAGGTGCTTATTCTCTGCATTCCGTATTTTTTGGTATGTTTAATTTTGTCATCAATGGTCTCTTCAAGTGGGGTAAATGGTTACATTTAATTCCAGTTTGTTGAATGAAAGCTTGGTTTGTTGACTTTTTCTAAGTATATAGTGGTGCATTGTGCTAATTTTTTTAAGGTCATGGACATTTTGTGTGGTGGTGGCATGGTTGGGAGTATTTTACACAGAATTAAATGAAATCAACAAGGGGAAAGAAAAGGCCATTGGGGCCAACTGGCTTTTGCCAGTCACTATACTCCATGCAAGCTTCTTCCTGCTGTTTCTTTTTATATCTCTCTGTACCCTGTTCCGTTGTGTATGCATCAAGACTCTCAACCTCCCCCAATTTTACTCTCACTTCACCCATTTATATTAATGGTAAAACCTACATTCCACCTGATCTGTGAGCTTCTTGCTTCATGAGTTAGGTTAAAATTATCATCAACAATTCAATCTTTTGACCACACCACGTGGCAGCTCATGTAAACCAATTTCTCTTAAATTTATTATTTGATCTTTTAGTAGCTACAATTTATTTTGCTTTGTTCTGGCTTTTCCCACAAGTGGATACAGTTTTTCCACGTTCATCCCATTTAATCCCTTCATAATTTAGAATCCCCTCTATTTTGATAAAATCCTTGTAAATCTTGCCTGCACTTTCTCCAGTGCTTCAATATACTCTTTTTAACTTTTGTAGAATGGAGACCAGACCTTCACACAATTCCAAGTGTGATCTAATCAAAGTTCTGTATAAACTTAATATTACATTCCTGCTTTTCTGTTCATCAAGAAATGAACTCCAGTGCTTCGGTTGCATGCTTCATGACCATTCAACTCGTCGCTACTTTTAATGGCTACTTGTAGAGGCATTTATAATGTAATGGATTGACCACTTAGTTTGACTAGAAAATTCCAGTTTCTGTTGGGTGAAAATATAAGTAAAGGTTACTTGTTTTACTACCTTAGCATTCTAGAGAAACAAAATGTCATACTTCACCCACTTCTTTGGGTGGGCTGAATTAAGTTTCAGCCTGATTGGAAGTGTAAATTTCCCTATCATGGTGCTTCAGACATAATTCTCTTTTTCACCTACAGCTTCCTCAAATTTAAAATGCCTGTTATTTCAGTGATTGCAGAAAAGGTAGTCTTTAGCACAGACACCTACACACAAACATTATTTTAGTTGTGGAATCATTCCAGATATAGTTAAGGGTGATTCACCAAATATAAAATTGTCTTTTCCAACAGGAGAACTCTAATACACAATTAACTCTGTTTACCACTTTTCATGTAAGTGAGGGGAGGCATGCTTGCTACAGCCTGGTGCATGCTACATAAACCCGTGTGTAGGTGTAGGTAAAGGATACAAGTATTGTGGAATACAATGCTTTTGCACTTTTTGTAATTTTATGCATCAACCTGAATCACTGCTTATAATATGCTGCTATAAGTTTCCTGCAGCCTAAAATTTCCATCCGAAGATTAATTCCCTATTTTGTGAATCTACCACTTCTGTTTTTCTGAACAACTGTCAATGATACCATCAGTTTTGTGAAAGGGAAATCATTTCTGTCTACTTTGGAGTTCTTTGAGGATCAAGCAGGGTGGATAAAGGGGAACCAGTACATGTGGTGTACTTGGATTTCCAAAAGACATTCAATAAGATGTCACATCGAAGGTTACTCAACAAGATAAGAATTCATGGTGTAGGGGGTAACATGTTAGCATGGATAAGAGGATTGGCTAGCTAACAAGAAGCAGAGTAGGGATAAATTTTCAGGCTGACAAAGTGCTGTTGTTGAGTAACACAGGGATCAATGCTGGGGCCTCAACTACTTACAATCTATATCAGTGACTTGGATGAAGGGACCAAATGTACGGTAGCTAAATTTGCTTAGGTAGATTTCAAATATAGTAAGTTGTCAAGAGACAGTAAGAGCCTATAAAAGGTTTAGATGGGCTAAGTAAGTGGGCAAAAATTTGCTGGATGGAGTATGTTGTGGGAAAAATGTGAACATCGATTTTGGCAGGAAGAATATTAAAACAGCACATTATTTGAAGGGAGAGAGACTGTAGAATTGTATGGTACAAAGGGATCTGGGTATCCTGGTACATGAATCACGATAAGTTGGTATGCAGGTGCAGCAAGTGATTAGGAAGGCAAATGGAATGTTAGCCTTTATTCAAAGGGAAATGGAATATACAAATAGGGAAATATTGCTGCAGTTGTATAAGGCCTTGGTGAGACCACACCAGGAGTACTGTGTACAGTTTTGATCACCTTACTTAGGATAGAATAGCAAGAGAAGCAATTCAGAGAAAGCTCACTCGTCTGATTCCTGGAACGAGGGGATTATCCT
Organism: Carcharodon carcharias; assembly: GCF_017639515.1. Classification (NCBI taxonomy): domain Eukaryota; kingdom Metazoa; phylum Chordata; class Chondrichthyes; order Lamniformes; family Lamnidae; genus Carcharodon; species Carcharodon carcharias. The sequence continues at coordinate 214,473,383 of NC_054468.1, forward strand.
ATGTGGAAAGGTTGAGCATGTTGAACCTGTATCCATTGAAGTTAGAAGAATGAGAGGTGACCTTATTGAAACATACAAGATCCTGAGAGGACTTGACAGGGTGAACACTGAGTTTGTTTCTCCTTGTGGGAGAGTCTAGAACTAGAGAGCACAGTTTAAAAATTAGGGACCTTTCATTTAAGACTGAGATAAAGAGAAATCTGAAGTTTGTTAGTCTGAAATTCTCCTCAGAGAACAGTGAAAGCTAGGTCATTGAATGTATTCAAAGCTGAGTTAGATAGATTTTTGATTGACAAGGAAGTAAAGGGTTATGAGAGACAAACAGGGAAGTAGAATTGAGGCCACAGAGCAGCTATGTTCTTCTCGAATGATGGAGGTGGCTTGAGGGACCGAATGACCCACTCCTAATTCTTGTGTTTTTGTTTAGTTTGTGTGCCTACTGCTGGTAAGATATGGCAGACTGCCCTAATTCATGTAAGGTTTGTGTAGCTAGAATGGAGAAGGCTTACTGCCATGACTCTGTTGGACTCTTACACAAGTCTGAGAGTTGAGAAGGGCAGATGCCAATCAAGCCTGCTTCTATCACTTAGTCCCAGAATTGAATTGTGCCCCTATCGTTTCTCACTAATTTAAATGTTTAGTATAGGAGTTCTCAACATTTTTCCTTCTGAGGCGCACCATCCTGCATTATTAAAGAATTCCATGAACCCTCTAATACAGCACAAGTAATTTTTGTGTGTATGAAAATTCATTTTTCAATCAAACATTTATTGTTTTTGTTTTACATACAGCTTGACTGATGTCCTCCAGGCGTTTCCCTTGGACTGAGATTTTTCTCTCTTCACATTCCAGCTGACAGAGACATCTCGTATAATTATCCTCCTAGTCACAAGTTCTTTGTATCATAGCAAGCATTTTAAAAAAATGCACGTATGAATATGGCACTGGATGCAATTCTAATTTCCAATGTTACAGTAGACAGTTACTCAATTGGGGGAAGGTGGGGGTTGAGGGGTGAGGAGTGAAATGAAGTGCATAGAGTGCAATGAAGAAGAAACCAGGAGTGCGAAGAAAATGTTGACATAGAATTTTGTCAACTGATTTGATGCACATAATCTGGTCTATTATTACAACAATCTTTCTATATGTTCTTTGGTTCTTTTTGCAGACCCCTTGAAACCTTCTTGAGAATCCCTGGTCCAGTAGACATAAAACTTATTCTTCTTAAATGCACAGAATCACAAACTTGTTGATTGCCACTCTATTGAACTAGGTTGGAACTATTATTTCTTTTTGAAACTGGGTTTATTGTTTGCTTAAAAACAATAGCTGAAAACCAATGGAAGCCGCAATTTTTAGAACCCTGTCATCAGTTGCAATCATATTCATGTTAAATGTGAGTTGCTGCATGATTATTATTTTTGTATTGAGATTTTTTAACTTCATAACAGCATGTTTGGTTCACTTCCCTCACAAGTCATTACTTCTATTTCTTTGAAAAGTATTGGTATGAACAAGCTACTTTTGAGCATTTTTTTTACTGAAAATAAACTCATTCATGACATTAGTTCCTCTTTTGCCACATTGATGAAGCGGCATCATGGGTGCCCATGAATGTTCTCCCCGAGGCCCTTACAAGCATCAACAATGCAGAGAAGTAAGGAAAATGTCAGGTTCTCGTCCAGTTGTGCTCCAAAATGATTGAAATTCCTGACTGTAATGATGAAGTATGGCTATATTGGAGAGTTTGAGATTATTGATGACCACGGGTGGGAAAATAGTTGTCAATCTCACAGGCAGACTGAACAAACATGGTGTCATTAGCTCTAGGTTTGATGTAGGACTACATAAACCATTTATTCTTTGAACTTCAGGTTTGTACATTAAAGCTACCGATTGTCACTAAAGAGTGTAATAAAAGTGCTACTCATTAAGTAATTGTACAATTACAAAATGATAAACAGTGCAACTTTTTATTCTGCTTCTTTAATGTGTTTTGAAATTATAAGTATTGTCCTAATAGTACACTGTTCAGTACATTATAGCCTGGTAATGTATTGCTGCCATGGTCTTCTGTAAATGTATTCATTTAAGTGACTCATCTGTTTGCAAAGAATGCAATTGAGCCCAGTTGACCTTGAACAACACTCATTGCCCCTTTGTAGAATTTTACAGTGCATAAGGAAGCCATCCAGTCCCTTGTGCCTGTGCCAGCTCTCTTTAGGGTTATCCAGCTTGTCCCAGTAATGAACAAGGCTAATGGAGTTTTGGCTATTATCTTGAGGGTTGAGATGCAAAAGGGAAGAAGTTATGCTTCAGTTATACATATCCTTAGCCATATGGAGTACTGCATTTAGTCCTGGGCACCATAGGTCAGGAATGATGTACTAGTCTCAGAGACCGAGAATTATGATTGACATAAACTCACACTAAATCCAGCACTTTTATTGAGAATTTTAGACAACAGTTTTATTTAAATCATACAGTTATCCCTCAGGTGGTCAATCTGAGATGACTGCAGGTTGCTTAGGAGTGATCTTGTACTGAGATCTTCCTGTTTGGCTCTTGGGGACTTGTCTTGTCGCTATGTCTTTCTTGGGCATTGCTATGTGGGCCTTTTCCAGCAGTTTACATACAGAACTGTTTTTGAAAGCGCTCATGCACAATCCTCTTTTTTGGATGTGAATTGGTTAGTTGGCTGCACAATCAGCTGTTGGTTTGTTAGCATATTCCCGAGTTGTCATCCATTGGCTTAGCCATACAAGGACTTATTCTTGTCCTGCTGTGATTACCTGTTTGGATTCAATCAGCCTCCACTGATTTCAACCTGCTGTGATTAACAGTGCTTTTCTATTCAAAATGTTCTATTCAATTCAGCAATATCACTGCAATTAACAAGTATCGAGGTAATTAACAAATATTTCACCCAACCAGTTTCCACCTAACAAACTGCTCTGAACTTGTAGCCAGTCCGTTAACCCTTTCCTTACATCTTGGGGGTACAGTGAAAGGTTACCAAAAAGATACTGTGGCTTAAAGGGTTAAACTATGCAGCATGAATTCTGATGGTTTATTCTATATTAACTGGCTTGTACTTCCTTGGGTTTATTGAACTTTAATTTGAATATTGATCTTATTGTGATATTTGGTAATAAAGCAAGTATTTCCTCAAGTGCTGGAATTCAGAACAAAGGGGTACAATTTTAAAACTAAAACTGGTCCATTTTGGAGTGAAATTAGGAAGCATCACTTCACATAAAATAGTGGAAATTTGTAATTCTCTACAAAGGCTGTGAATACCATGTCAATTCAAATTTTCAGGACTGAGATAAGAGTTTTAATAGATAAAGTTATCAAGGGGTATGGTGGGTAATTTGAATTGAGGGTTAGATTAGCCACCATGTAAATAAATGTCAAAATAGGCTGAATAGCCTACTCTGATTCCAGGTTTTCTTTCCAAACCAAATCACGAAGCAATGCATTTAAATGATCACTTTAAGAGGAAGTGCCTTCCCACAGTCTTTGGTCAAAGTGGTCATTAAAGTGAGCTAATATAAAACCACAAAATCTTTGTGACATCTGGATAATATGTAGTTCACTCTTCTGAGCAGTAGATGTAAATATTGCCCTCAATAATATCATAAAAATGTATTTAGCAAAAATGTTATGTTATTACTAATACTTAATACTCATTTATGCATTTCCACTGATTTAGTCTAAGTAAAAGGGGCGGACGTACAGGGATAATTGTGTATTGGCAGGATGCTTTGATCCTTGGGGTAGAAGTGCTGAGCATCATGTGGAAACTAGAATTTAACTCTCAAATTTATCATTATTAAAAGTAACTAAACCTTGGTGGTAAAGTTATCACTTTCGTTACATTGTTCACACACTCTTTAATTACAATGAATGTTTCTCATTCCATTACTCAAATCAAGTGTTCCCCAGTTAGACCACCTGGGCCACACAATATCATTTTTTTGAATGATGGTGTGTAAACTGTGCAGTTAGATCTCCAATCCTGTGATTTGGATTCTTGTGCTTGACACAAGTCAGCTTCCATAGGTGACGCTACACTCCCTATGACCTAATACACAAGGCATCTAAAGTGTAACACAGCCAGGATAAACAATGAAGCCTTTTATTGTAAATGGAGAGTACACAGTATTTCAGCTATGTCTTGTATCACTTCAGCAGATGGATAATATCAACTATGGAAGATATTTTGTTTTAAAACAATGGTAAATTATTGAAAAGGTTCAATCATGAAACAGGTATTTACAGTAGTATAGGTGAGTTGTTAAAAGGAGCTTCAAGTAAAGCAGCTGGGACCCAGCCACACAAGTGACAAAAGACAAACAAGGAGGATAAACAGAATTTGACATAAGTAATTTTGGTAGTAAAAATCTTTACAAGTGTTAGGTAGGTACAAAGTTGCATTCCATCCCTATGCTTCCTGTCAAGACAGATAGGAAACTATTACTGTGTGATATGCTGATTTCTTAATACTTATTAAACTCTTTGAAAAATAATTGGTTTTATACAATGGTCTGAGACACAGGTAATTGCTGGACATTTCCACCATTGTCACAAACTTAAAAAAAGTGAGCCAGAATTCTAACTATATAAAATAAAAACAGAAAATGCTGGAAATACACAGCAAGTTATGACAGCATCTGTGGAGAGAGAAATTAACAAAGCTAATGTTTCAGACCTGAAACAGGGAAAAGTTAGAAGCGTAATAGGTTTTTGAATAAGGGGTGGGTGGGACAAAGACAAAAGGAAGGTCTGTGACAGGGTGAAAGACAGAAGAGTTAGTCTTACAGAGCTAAAGGGAATGGTGATGGGGCAAGAAATGAAACAAGGAAACAGAAGATGTGAAATAAAAACAAAATATGCTGGAAAAACTCAGCAGGTCTGGCAGCATCTGTGGAGAGAGAAACAGAATTAATGTTTCGAGTTGGTATAATTCTTGTTCAGAGCTAAAGCTCGAAACATTAACTCGGCGGAGGGGGGGCAGCGAAATCAGCTGCATGTCCACCAATTGAGGCCATTGACAGGGTCAATTAAGTAATTAATTAAAGGACCTGCCTGTCCAACCTTTACGTTGGCGGGCAGGTCAGGAGCCCCGGCACAAATTAGAAAAAGCATGAAACCTCATCCACGGGTGGGATGAGGTTTCATGTAGGTTTTTAAAAATTTTAATTAAGCTTTTGTGAAAATTATGGACATGTCCTAACTCATGTGACAGTATCACATGGGGGGACATGTTAGGGAAATTTTATTTTTCTATTTTTAGCTTTTTGGCATTTAGAGCCGATCTTCCTGAGACTGCACTTAGCCTCCGCCTTGGAGATGAGTGCGCTCTTTTGTGCGCATGCATGAAAGAGCGCACTCTCGATTTTGGGAACCCCCCCACCCCCTCCAGCCCGCACAGGGAGCGCATAGTGCTTCTGTGCGGACGTCACGCTGGACGGGCCTTAATTGGCCCACCCATGTAAAATGGCACTGCGCCTCTGATTGAGGCCACCGATCAGAAGTGCACCTGTGCGAGCCCGCCATTCAACTTTGCTCCCAATGGGGGGAAAATTCAGCCCATGGTTGTACCAATTCGCCTATAATTCTTAGAAAGGGAAAGAAAGCTCCAAATGGCCTGAGTGTGCATAAATCATTCTTCTCTAATCAGAGCAGTATTGTAATTGCAATTTCAGATGTCTTAATTTTTAAAAAATGTAAATTGCATATGTACTGCAACTAATGGATAGGTAATTTATGGTCTTTATTTAATTTTCATCCAGAACAGTATCATCCCTATCTGTTCTCAATGATTTCAGATTTGGTGAAAGGTGCAAACCCTAAACTAACAAAATTATTGGCCTCTCTCTCCTACTTGTGTCCAGTTCTGCATTAAGTTTTGAAAGGTTTTGTGTTGTGCTAAATCCCGCAGCTTTCCTACCTGGGATCTGATTTGGGTCTAGCCCACATTGGTTGAAAAATTGTTTTGCACATTGGTGCAGATGAGTTCTAGTCACACAAGATTATTATCCAAGCATGAAGTGCAACAGAATTAAGGAAACCTCATATTTATGTTCAGTAGATGTGAAAAATAGGTTAATTTTATAAACAATTTTATTTTCAATAATTGGAGGTAAGATGGAGTAAGAAAGTTGGGTTTGGGTATCCTGATGAATGCATACTGAGAAAGCAGATGAATCCCTAACACTCACTCTAATCCTTATTAACTAAGCATCTAGGGTTTTACTCCTGTCATGAATCTGAGAATCGATGATGCCTGAGTTGGCTCGCCCAGCTGTTTTTCACTAATCAGTTCAGACGGAACCCCTCAGTTAAGTTACTCTAAAGCTGCTGTGTGAGTGAATTAACTCTTACCAAATCACCAACCAAGAAGCCAGACAATTAGTTATTGAATCATCAAATGATACAGCACAGAAGGAGGCTATTTGGTCCATCATCCCTGTGCAGGCTCTTTGAAGAGCTATCCAGTTAGACACGCTATCTTGCTCTTTTCTCATAACTCTGCATGTTTTCCACTTAAAGAATTTATCCAATTTCCTTGCACCACTCTTCCAGGCAGTGCCTTCCAGACCATGATAATTCATTGCATGATTTTTTTTCCCCTCATGCTGCCTTTATTTTTGAGTCAATTTTCATAAATCTGTGTCATCTGGTTTCCGACCCTTCTCTGTTTCTCATGAATGTTTTTGATAGTAAGTAATTATTTTGAACACCTTCATCAAATTGCCCCTTTAAAATTTTCTGCATTAATGTGAACAACCCCATTTACCCTAGCCTCATGTGTAATTGAAGTCTTTCATCCCTGATACCACTCTTGTAAATCTTCACTGCAGAGTCACCTAATAGATACCTAATGCCTGGTGCTCCAAATTGGCCACAGTTCTCCAGTTTGGGCCTAACCAGTGTTTTGTAAAGGTTTAGCATAAGTTCCTTGTTTTCATACTGTATACTTCTATCTGTAATGTTGAGGATCGCATGTCTTTTTAACAACTTGCTCCACCAGTCCTGCCACCCTCAAAGACTTACGTACATATAACTCCACATTTTGCTGCTATTGAACTTGTTTTAAAGTTGTACCATTTATATTGCCTTGCCTTACTCTTCCTACCAAAATTAATCACTTCACATTTCACAGCATTAAATTTCACCAGCTGTGTTTGTGCTCATTTAGCCAGTCTATCTCCTCATGAAATCTGTTGCTCACCTGTTTCCTATTTTACTACATTTGAGTTTCATGTCATCTGCAAACTTTGAAATTGTATGCCAAACCCCATGCATATCTCCTTCCAGTCTGGAAAAGACTTGTTTGCCATAGCTTTCTGTGCTCCGTCTCTTAGCCAGTTTCGTATCCTTGCAGATTTTAACCCTATACATTTCAACTTTGCTAACATTGTGTGGTACTTTATACAATGCTTTTTGAAATATGCAGCATTAACCACATTATCCCAATTGACCCTCTTCGTTTTGTCATCAAAGAACTCAATCAAGTTGGTCAAGCATGATTTTACTTGAACAAATGCATGCTGGATTTCAAATGTTATGCCATATTTTTCCTAATGCCAATTGACTTTTGTCTTGAATTATCCCTTTTTCCCTTTTTGAACAGGGGTGTAACATTTGACTTCTGGCAACAGTCTTGTATGTAGGAAGGATTGGAAGTTTGTGGACAGAGATTCTGCACTTTCTACCCTTACCTCCCTCAAAGAGGAAAGGTCACCCAGTCCAGATGGGATGTGTCCTAGCTTGAATGCTGCTTTAAGTACCTCCTCTTTATCTAGTTTTATCTATTTTTGTCTAGTACCACCTCTACTCTGACATTCACTGCATTCTGTCCTTTGGTAAAGATAAATGCAAAGTACTCATTTAGTACTTCAACCAAGTCCTCTCCCTCCACAAGAAGATTTCCTTTTTTGTTTATAAATGACTTTTGGGTCCCCTTTTATGTTGCCTGTTAATGTATTCTCATGAACTAAACACTTCATTGGTTACAACTCTGTGCTTAAAGTTGGTTACACAAATGCTTAATAGACATCCATAAATGTAATCAGTTGACTAGAAGTTGAGTAGCAAATTATTAATGGGCAAAATGGATAGTAAATGTGTATTGTAAATCAGCGTTAATGGATGCTGAGTTTTAGCTACAGCAGTGACCAGATTCTGAGGTTATAAATAGATGAGATTACTTTGAGTAGTTCCTTAGATATGTCAAGATCATAGTTTTGAATGACGCTCCTAGCTCTGTAATGGTTGGTGTAGCCACAATTTATCTGGCACTCTCTCTTAAAAATACCTTGCACTGCTAAGGTTACTTTGTGCATCTTCTAGGTAAAAGTTCATACAGAAGAACAAGTATGCCAACAAGTCTTCTGATGAATACAGAGAGCGAAAGAAAGATTGATGCATCTACCAGAGACAAATAAAAACTCTCAGCTTCTCAGTTATCCATGTGTCAGGAAAGTCTTGTCATTTTGCATTGGTTATCCTCAGTAAGTCCGTACTGAAGCATTAACCTCCAGACAGATTAGCTGCACTTTTGCAGCCTTTCCCTTTCCTCGCAGCCTTACTTTTAACAAAGAGGCTGGCTGGCATAAATATGAGGAACCTGATTATGAGTGAATAAGTGCTTCTTCCCTGGACCTGATCCAGGGAGAAGGACTTTACAATGTAATTACTTAAAACACTGTTGTAACTCTACTTCTTGTGATTTTTCACCAACTGAACTCCATATTGCATGTGCATCCTAAGGTAGGTGAAACTTGAAGGCAACCCTTTGGGGAATTTTTTTTGAGCAATGTTCCTATGGTGTATATGGATCAACTGACAGAAAAAGATGCTGATAATATAAAACATGCCCACCTAATATCTTGTTTGAAAATTTACTGATGTTCTAGGCATGACATTTTTTATTATTCTTTTTTGTTGTGGGCATCACTGGCTAGGCCAGCATTTATTGTTCATCCCTAATTGCCCTTGAGAAGATGGTGGTGAGCTGCCACCTTGGATTGCTGCAGTCCATGTACTGTAGGTACAACCACAGTGTTAGGAAGGGTGTTCCAGGATTTTGACCCAGCAACAATGAAAGAATAGTGATACGGTTCCAAATTAAGATGTTGTGTGGCTTGGAGGGTAACCTTTCAGGTGGTGGTGTTCCCCTCCCTTGTCTTTCGAGGTGACAGAGGTTGTGAGTTTGGAAGGTGCTGTCAAAGTTGCTGCAGTGAATCTTGTGGATGGTACATGCTGCTGCCACTGTCAGTGGTGGAGCGAGTGAATGTTGCAGGTGGTGGATGGTGTGCCAATCAAGTGGGCTGCTTTGTCCTAGATGGCATCTAGCTTCTTGAGTGTTGTTGGAGCTGCACTCGTCCAGGCAAGTGGAGAGTATTCCATTGTACTCCTGACTTATGCCTTGTAGATGGTGGACAGCCTTTGGGGAGTCAGGAGGTGAGTTACTTGCAGCAGAATTTCCAGCCTCTGACCTCTTGTAGCCACGTTATTTATATGGCTGGTCCAGTTCAGTTTCAGGTCAATGGTAACCTCCAGGATGTTAACTTTTTGTTGATAATGGTGTTAATGTTTTAAATAAAGCTGCATTTCTGAGGCCATGATAACATTGGAGAATAGCAACATTCTTTTTCGTTTTTGACCTCTGCAGTATTGAAGTGCCTAATAACTGGGCCAACAATGTGCCTTAATGCTGACCTTGGTGAAGTAGAATGTGCCGTATTTCTAAAAGGATGTTTTCATTTGCCCAGTACAATAGATTGTTTTAGTGAGGTTACTGGGCTATGGGCAAACGTTCTTGCTTTCACATATACAATACTGGCTTGACATGGTTCAAACTGATTCATGAATGATCCTTTTAGTTGACCATGAGCAGGTGCCCACTTCATTAGGCTGAGGTGGATTTGAAGGCAGTACGATAACCAACAGCAACAACAACAACTTGCATTTATAGAATGCCTTTTAACATTGTAAAATATTCAAAAATGCTTCACAGGAGTGTTATCGAACAAAATTTGACAGTCACAAGGGATATTTAGGTCATGGTCAAAGAGGTAGGTTGAAGGAGCATTTTGAAGGAGGAAAGAAAGGCAGAGGTTTAGGGAGGGCTTTCGAGCAGAGGCCTGCCAGTGGAGTGATTTAAAGTCAGGAGTGCAAAGGAAACTATCATGGTAGGAGGACAGGTATCTGCATGAGGTTACAAAGGTAGGAAGGGGTGAGACCATGCAGGCAGTTGAAAATAAGGATCAGAATTCTAAAATCAAGCCATTACTTAACCAGACATCATTGTAGGTCAGCATGCACAGGGTTGATGGGTGAACAGGACTTGGTGTGAGTAGGACATGGGGAATGGAATTTTAGATTACCTTAAGTTTTTGGAAGGTGGAATATGGGAGGCTGGCCATGCGTGCATTGGGGAGCAGTCAAGTCTAGAGGTAACAAAGGCATGCATGAAGATTTCAGCAGCAATTGAACTGAGGCAGGGATCAAATTGGGCAAGGAAGAAATAGGTGATCCTAGTGGTGACACAGATATTTAGTTGGAAACTCATCTTGGAGTCAGATATAGTACCAAGGTTACAGACGGTCTGGTTGTGTATTGGACAGTTGCCAGCAAGATGGGTGGAGTTGGTGGTTAGAGAACAATGCTTATGGTTGGGACTGAATACAATAGTTTAGGTCTTCAATATTTAGTTGGAGGAAATTTCTGCCCTTCTAGTATTGAATGTCAGACAAGACAGTGGAAGGGTCAAGAGAAGTTATGGTGAAGTAGAGGTGATGTCATTGGCTCACATGTGGAATGTGATGCTTGTAGCTGAGGAATTGGAGGGGGCCAAGATAGATCTTTGGCGAACACTAAAAGTAATGTTGCTTGGGTGGGAAGAAAGGTGATTTCAGATGATTCTATGTCTGGACTATATGCTGTCAGTCTGAGCCCTAATGGAAGCAATTCTTGGAAGTCCATTAATGTCTACAAGAATATTAAAATAAATAGAATTATTGGCCTCCTTCGGAGCTGTAAGCTTTGTTAGTTCTGTCATCCTGGTGATGGCTGTTTTGAAATAATTGTCCAATTTAATGCCATATTCCAGCTTTCCCCTTATAACCCTGCAAATTAGTCCTCTTCAAGTACATGTCCAATTGCCTTTTAAAAGTTATTATGGAACCTGATTCCACCATGCTTTCAGGTAATGTGTTCCTGATCTTAACACTCTGAAGAAATTTCTCATTCCCCTTCCAGTTTCGTTGTCACTTACTTTAAGCCTATGACCTCTGGTTACTGACCCTCTTGTCAGAGTGTATCAAGCAAGTAGGAAGAAACTATCTAGAGCCCTCCTTTTGAACAGTTTTGAATACTTCTGTTAGGTGTTGCCTTATTCCCCTCTGATCTAAGGAGAACAATCCAAACCTCTCCAATCTCTCCACATAACTGAAGCCCCCCATTCCTGATGTCATCCTGGTAAGCCTCCTCTGAACCCCCCTTTGGTTCAGAGACTTTGGCTTTCAATGAGTTAGTGATAATTCCTTTATTTTTCCTCAGTTTCAATTCTGCCCAAAAATGGCAGTGATCCAGTGGTGTGATGCTTAGGATGTAAATATGGCAAAGCACAACGTTGTAGGACATTGGCATGGGCTGTATTTCCCCATGTGCAGAGTTTAAAATCCCTGAGGAGAGAGGAAGGAGAAACACGGGAAAGTGAAGAGAAATGCTTGGGTGGTTCATCCTGAGTTGTACTTTATTGTCTGGAAAATACCTCGGGATGTCCTGAGGTTGTGAAAGGTGCTGTATAAATGCAAGTTCTTTCTTACTGGCACACTTCCTAATCCCGTTGCTGGAGGTCTGGCTGCATGCCGTCTCAGCTGTAGGATATCATATAGCAGAGGCAAGGAAATAAAAACAATAAAATTATTTAAACTTTAAAAGGCCTGCGCTCCACAGGACATTTTTGTTTTAACTTGAATAGAATGTGCGTTTGTATTGCAACATCTGTGTGCAATGTCGCTGATGTAAAGAAATTACTTGGATTTATAAAGTACTTCTCATATTCTCATGTTGCCCCAGTATCTTTCACAGCCAATTAATTCCCTTTTAAACTGTAGTCACTGTTTTGCAGATAGATGCTGCAACCAATTTGTGCACAGTTGTGAGATAAATATTCAGGATACTGGGAGAACCCCATGTTCTGCTTTAGAAAAAGTACCATGGCATCTTTTACATTTTAACTGAGAAGTGGAGACTTTTGGGGGAGTTGACAAAGAATTTCTAATGTAAAATTCATATTTACAATGCTGTAAAATGCATCCCTATTACAATTGCAACTTATTTTTTAATCTCAATTTTCAGAGCTGCCTTCAGTGCTGTTAGTGTTAGATAAGTTTTAAATCAGCCAATAGCAGCACTGAGGCAGTCCTTTCCTGTGAAATTCACTCAGGTGTAATCAGCTTCGGCAAATGGGAGTAGCTTATACCACAGTGGAGATGTACAAGATGGTGGGGCTGGGTGTGGTGGGTTGTGGAGGCAGTTTATAAAGAGAGATAACTGCAGACACACGATTAGAGAAGTGTGCATGGGGACAAAGTGGGTTTGGCCATTTACAGTCAAAATTGGGCCTAATGTCAAGGATGGGCTTACAAGATAAATTGCTCCTCTTTCATAAGTTCAGAATTTACCTCCCAACTCTCTCTGCGCCATGACCCCCCTGACCCCACGCCCAATAACTTTAGGTGTTCCTATCACTGCCTTCCTCTGTCCTGCAAAAAAACATCAGCTTAAATTATGTGCTGCCATGGGTGCTTTAGCACAGTCCTCGGACTCCAATATATAAGTACTATCACAGAGCCATGCTGTACATTAACTTACCAGCTTTGTTATAAATTTAAATAAAATATTTAACAAGCTTCGAGATTTCTATTGGAACTGACTCTCATTTTCTGAGGATGTGTTTGCAATTCACAGTCATTGCAAATGAATTAAAATTTACATATTTGCATAATCCAGATCTGTTCATTTTGATCCTTTCCTGTAAATAAAAATGTTGTTATTCTGCAGCAACCTTGGAATGGTTCCTTCATACAATCAATGACAATTAGTTAATCAATATGCTTTAAGGTTTGTTTGTCAATAACAAGTCATCGCTATATATAACTGACAATTCTAAGTAAATTAACTGGTCCCAATATTTGTCGAGAGGGATTGGCGGTGCCAGTCAATGGCCAGGAAACCCAGAAATGCCAGGGCCGTGGAGGTCCTGTCGAATTTAATGGTAGACCTCATTAGAATTTTTAAATTCCATTTCCCATCTTGCAGCTGGTCAGATTGACAAGCTGACTGACTGGGGTGGGAAATGCTGCAGTAAGCAGAAACCGGGAATATTGGCAGTTGAGAAGGTTGAGGATAAGTGTTGGGTGGGAAGTGGGAGGGTGTTGTCTGAACATGGCAGGGTTGCTTGCGAGGAAGTGGTGGGGTGTAGCATACCTCCTCTTGGCCTGTAAACAGTGCTCGAAAAGCACTTGCCTGATGCAGCTGAATATTACCATCTCCCTTTGCCTGCTGCATTTCCTGAGCTTTGGGAAATCTAGCCAGCACCTGTTAAATTCAAATTGATGTCAAAATCTGAGACTGTCTTTTCTAAATATGATAATTACAGTCTCGGCTCTCCAGGAAGGATAGCTTGGTCAACCCCAAACCTGCTACGGTAAACTGGACGTAGATATGTCCGCAACAGGTTAGGGTTCAGTTTCCTATTTTTCTAAATTTAATTTCCCCTCTGTCCCACCCATGTTGGGGTTGAGGGGGGGAAGGGTGGTGTGGTATATGATCACAGTGTTCTCCATTTCGATAAACTTGTGATTTATTGTATCTCCCATTTGCAGTTATTGTAGTCACAAATGTGATGATCTTAATTTGAGAGACAAAAATGCAAATGTTTTTTTAAGAAAAATGATCAATTTTTTAAAGATGGTTGAATGGAGCCATTTATGATTGCAAAAATAAAAAGGATACTGTGATTATGGTGGGGGTTTATTCATTTCAGTAAATATATAGTTTTGCACTGTGCTAAAACTGAAGCTGGTTCTTGTGCTGTTGTGTTGTCAAAGTTGGTGAACCAGCAGCAATATTAACTGCAGTGTATAAAGTGTTTACATGGCTTGCTTTTGGTTGCCCTGAAGTGAGTTGACAGAAGAGTAATTAAAAGCTTTCAGAATGTATTTGGTAACATTGCAGTGCTGAATTTTGTAGCGCACTGTAATATTTACATATGTGGCAAAATTATTGCTCTTTTGTAGCTTGTCACCAAGGTACAGCACCATGTTGCCAAGCAAAGCAGATATAAATTGATTCCATTGTGCTTTATCAAACTGCTCACTTTGAGAAACCTGAACATGCTAACATAAATGTGAATCTGTCATAAGTAAAGCTCTTGTAAATCTATACTAGAGCATGTGTGGATTATAGGATATCGCTCAGCTATTGAGTTTAGAAGAGTTACATATTTCTTGGGTTATTTAACATTATTTCACAACAAGGCATGATGTATGTACAATGTATGAAATATGGAATTGTTTGTAAATATAATGGAAATTGATCATTATTTTTAATTGAACGTAGGATAGAATAGTCTTGCATAAATATTCTGCCGTTCCGCTAACCCATCAGAGATGCCACAATTTTAAAAAAAAATCATCCATTGTTGCCCAAAATCCAAATTTCCTAGTTTTGAGGCTCTGAGCTGGAGTTTTGAGAAGTCTGATTGTTAAATATGACAGCTGTTGTACTTGAAGGGATTTGTTGCTTCTTGGCTGTTGGATGACACTTTGAAATGCTTTCTTTATTTTTAATAATTACCCACTTTTGGGAAGAAAGCTGGAAGTGGACTTGTCCCCGTTGTAGTCTTGTATATTATTGACCATACTTCTTTAGTACAAAACTAATGATGCCTTGTCTCTTGTAATCTTGCCTTGGGTGTACTTGTTGACTGCTGGGCAAAACTGAATTAACGTTTAGAGAGTGAAGACCTCCTGCAACCAATTTGTCTTAAAATTTCAGTGTTTCTCTAATTAAGTCTCCCTTGTTAATTCTAATCCTCCCAAAGTAACGTTAGCTTTTCATGTATTAATTACAGTAATCAGGTCCCAGGAGAGTGATGCTCAAACAATCTCTGTACACTGATTTCCCAAATTTATATTGTAGTCTAGCCAACTTTAGCATGAAACTGACACAATTTTCTGCAAGTGGATTAGCAATTCTGCTTTTTAGCTGAAAAATGTTATAGTTTCGTTGTTTGTGCACAAACCTGAATGTGGGCCTGTACATTTGTAAGTTCCTTCACTCGCAAACTAATGAAATTATTGGCATGAGGTTTCTGCGTGATTTCTGATAACAGCTTAATCTGGGTAGCATCAAATCAAGTAACCCAATATTAAGCATAAGTGAACTGTGACTATCGTGACTTAATGCTCTGGCATCCATGATTTTTTTTTAACGTTAATTCAGGGTTTCCCCACCCACAAAACAACCTACACCCCAGGCCGGTAAGGCAAGCTTCTACCAATTGCATTTGTTGGGGGGAGACATTTCATTACATTGCACCCAGATCCACAGGCATCCTTCATCACATGAATTCAGTGTTAATCACCTGATCAGCAATCAGTTAAAGCCGCTGACCCAAGTCTGTTCTGCTGATGTGTCAATTAGTTCTAAAAAGTAAAACCAAGAGCATAAATCTGTCAGTTGATCTGCCATGATGCTGAAGAAATATCAGTTGGTTGATTGAAGACAAGTGACCAATAGTAAGTTGAAATGATTGACCAAGCCTGCCCTGCCCTGCTACAGAAATATCAATTGGTTTTAAGTATTTTCCATGTCTTTTATGCTACACCACCGTAGTACCTAGAGGACCCATTGGCCTTCTTCCATTCACAAATCAGTTATGCTGCATGATTGCGCTAATTTTATGTTTGAGCCTTTTGTGTTAATGAGATTGCGTAAAAACTTCACCTCCAGAAAAACCAGCATGGTGTCCAGTGCATTTTGCTGATTGTGGATTAGCAGAAACTTCTGTTTTATACTGTGCATTTTTTGCTCCTCACCTAAGCAAAATTCTGGGTGGAATAGGGGAGGTCATTTGAAAAACCATACCAACGACTACTTGTATTGCCCAGGGATCCTAGGTGAATGGGATTTGGTGTGAGTTCAGACATGAGCAGCACATTTTTGGATGATTGCAAGTTTACAGAGTAGAATGTGGGAGACTAGCCAGGATTGTGCTGGAATAATCAAGTCTGGAGATAACAAAGGCATGAATGTGGGTTTCTGCAGCAGCTGAGCTGAGAGTCGCAAATTTCAGATATGTTACCATGGTACTGTTGGTATCACCTTTTTACTGCCTTCAGGCCCTGGTGATCATAGTAATTGAAATTTAAGTTACAGTTCCATTTTTTTTAAACAGAGGAGCACTGATTGCAGATGAATGAGAAATCTCTAAAATATCCAAGCCATTTGCTCTGTCATTTCAAAATAGATTGCATTCCACATGTGAAATGGTTCATCTTGCTAACAATTATTCACTGATATATATTTTCCATTCATTGTTGAATGTCCCTTGATTAGAGGATGACATCAACTCAGGGTTGCAAGTTTCTGCCATGGGTCTTCATGTGACTGAACAGACCGATTCTCGACCCACAGACCTTTGGGCACATGGATAGGGCATCGTACAAAGTATTGGTATCTGGAGTGCTGAATTTTCTCACTTTCCTTTCCTTCTCTGCCAGCATTCTGCCTCGTCATTAAGACATTGTAACTCAGTGTGATGCAGTTTGATGAACAAGTTGTTGCCAATCTGAATGATTGGTAGCAAGCTCCTCCCAGTCATTAAGGTCAATGCTGCCATACTTCAAGGAGAGCTTGTGTCTTTGATGTGTTTTCTTTGTACTTCCCTGGAACATTAACTATTCAGGAGCTGAGAGAATAGAACTTGGCCAGGGAGACAGGCATCAGCTATCCGAACAATGTCCAGTCCATTGAAGTTGATTTTGCAAGAGTTTTACCTGAGTGCTTGTGGACCTGGCCTCAAGAAGGATACCTAGTGTGTGTTCGATGGTCCTCCCATTGGACCTGGAAGATGCAGTGGAGGCATTGCTGATGGACTTTCTCTAGCACTCTCTTCTGTTGCTGATACATCGCCCACTATTTTCCACTGTTATATTACTGTAAGGGAGTTTTGACTTGAAATCTATAAATGCTGACATAGGAACATAGGACTTGGGAGCAGGAGTAGGCCATTCAACCCTTTCAGCCTTCTCCGCCAATCGATAAGATCGTGGCTAATCTGGCTGTGGCCTCAACTCCACTTTACTGTCTGCCCCTGCAATAACCCTTGACTCCCTTGCCTATCAAAAGTCTGCTTGCGTGTCCGTCTATCGGACTGAGAGGGTGGTCTGCCTCCCCTTTTACACATTTCTGTTTTTGAAGTGTCTCTTCACTAATTTGCATTCATCTTTTAGAGGTTGCAATTCAATTTTTTTTTAATTGGCTTTACATCTTCCTCCCAATTTTAGAACCTGCTGGCATTCCCATTTTAACATTGCAGTAACAGATTGTACAGTATCTGTTTTAAACACAACATATTTGAATTTCCATGTATCTAGTTTATACTTCCTGAGATAATGTGTTCCATATGTGAACAGCACTTTATTTAACTAATAACTTGTTTCTTTGCATGCCTAACAGATGAAAGGTTTTTGGATAAAGTTAAAATATATGCTGTTTGGTTCAAAACTCTACCTATCAGAAACTTGTGGAAGTAAAATTCGTGGTTCTCAACCCTTTGAATAAACTAATCCACATGTGGATCAATATTGGTAAAACATTTGTTGTTCCTTTTGTTTGAAGACCACACAAGTAGGCATGAATGACATTGATGCTACAGCTGAGGTTACATGAAAGAGGACTGAGAGGGTGGTCTGCCTCCCCTTTTTACATACCCAAATTCAAAATCTAGTGCTGGAATATCAGATGAAATAACTTAAGTTCAAGATTTACAGAAGGACGTTTTACAGTAAAATCTTTGTGCGGGGAGTGGGTGGTGCCAGTTAGGAGTTCTATTTACCAGTGGAATACATCACAATACTTGTAGCATGAGCTCACATGCAAGTACTCAGGAAGTAAAGAACAGTATTCTTTTTATTTCTAATCTTAAACCGTACTTTAAAACATAAATTGAAGTATGAAATAATACAGTATATAGGTGTGGGTTCTGGATAACTTCGTAATTGCTTCTGGTTGGTAAAGTGATGATTTGTATTAGGGGAATATCAGAAATTCTGATTGGTAGAGTGCCGAATATCTGTATAAATAATTGTAGTGGAGTGCTGTGCATTTGTCATTTGTCCACATGTGCTGGTTGATGCAGCAGTTCTTTAAGATTTCAATGTGTGAACTACTGTGCACTGCCTCATAAAGGTTTTAACTCTTAATTATTTGTCCCATATGCCCTGATTTGCTGTCCTGTATCAATCCAATACTTGACGAACCTATGCCTTGGGAGCCATGTGTAGTTTGTTGTGACTGAAGTGCTGCTAGTTCTTCATCTAACTTTGCCTGTTCCCACGCCTGATCCACAGTGAGCATGGGAAAGGAAGCAATTATTGCTAATTGCCAACTCTGTTTGAATGTATGTCTGGAGGTGTCAGTACATTAACCCCTGCCTCCAAATTCCTGCCATGTTGGGTTGCCCAGCATGTCCATAATTGTGGAGTACCAATTTCCACACCAATTGGAAAGCAAATAGACTCTGTTAGTCAACTGGATGATTTTTGACTGTTTGTCAACCATTTTTTTTTCTCCATAATCAATATACAGGTTTTCATTTTCTTTTCTTCTATTGCCCTAAGATGTATCTGTATCTGTTGGGTGCTCACAGCAGTTTTTGTCTTTACTTCCTGGAGACTCCAGGGCAATCCCAGGGCTGGCAATGTGAGAGCAGAAAATTGACTAAATGGATTTTGCTTCAGGTTACTTGTGAGATCACTTGTGATGTTAGGAATTAATGAAATTAAATGGAGGAGCCCAGTAGATCATAGAAATTGCATTTGATTGAATCTACATAATGTAGACATTGAATAAAATCGATAGAACAGACCACCAGCCAGCACTGACTTCTGAACCAACTTGGGTGGGGACCTAATTGGCCCAAGCTCCTATTGTCTGCACTGAGAATGATTTCAGACAATTAATCATTTAAAAAAAAATCAAGTGAATACTATCTATCAAGTATATCTGAAACAGAAGGTATATCAAATGAGAAGAAGGAGAGGAAAAGAGTGAATGTATGGCAAAGCGATGGGCAGTGAGGAGGTTCACCGGATTGATCCCAGAGATGCAGGGTTTGTCTTATGAGAAGGGATTGAGTAGTTTAGGTCTATACTCGCTAGAGTTGAGAAGGATGAGAGGAGATCTAATTGAGGTATCTAAGATGCTAAAGGGGATAGACAAGTAGACGTGGAGTGAATGTTTCTCCTTGTGGGGCATTCTAGAATGAGGGGGCATTCTAGAATGAGAGGCCATAGGTTTAGGCTATGGGGTGGGAGATTTAAATCAGAGATGAGGAGAAATTACTTTTCTAAAAGGGTCATGAATCTGTGGAATTCACTACCTCAGTGCAGTGGATGCCGGGTTGCTGAATAAATTTAAGGAGGAGATAGACAGATTTTTAATTAGTAACATGATGAAAGGTTATGGGGAGAGAGCAGGAAATTGTAGTTGAGGCCAAAATGAGATCAGCCATGATTGTATTGAATGGCGGGACAGGCTCAAGGGGCTGAATTACCTACTCCTGCTCCTAGTTCTTATTTTCTTATGTTCTAAAAGGAATTAAGCAGAAGTGAATGAGAGGGAATGAGTGAAGAAAAGGGAAATGTATGAGGTAGGAAACTGGGAATTGCAAAAGTGACTTGAAAGAGTATAATACTGTTCAACCAAATAGTGTAAAGTATGTCAAACTTGCATGGATGAGCTAGGTTTCAAAATTACTTGTAAGACTTTAGTTGCAGTGACAATATTTGTGAATGTATACTTGCATATGCTTTACTAAAAACTTGCAGCTCATGGTTGGGATCTAGTTGAATGGCTGGATCATTCCTGTTTAATATCCCTATGTGCCAGATGGATGTTAAAGACCAAATTCTGCCAACCAACATTCTTTCCAAAAGTAGCACAAAAAGCAGATTAACTGGTGATTCATCTCACTGAAAGGGTGATAGAAGCAGTCTCTTTCAAAACTCGAATGGGAAGTATTTGTAATACAGTGGTATAGTAATTGGGAAGCTCTTTTCAAAGAGCTGGCACAGACGAGATGGTCCAAATGGCTTCCCTCTGTGTTGTAAAATTCTGAGATTATTTTGTGGGGTCACCTTTGTGCAAAGTAGCTGCTACAGAAACCACTGCAATTTAAAGTAATTATGTATAAATTGTTTTGATATTTGAGGCTCAAGGCGCTAAATAAATGCCTTTAAATATCTTTAATTCCTTGCCTTGATACAGTATTTTAGTTTCCCATATGGATTTTTCAGTAATTTTGCTGGTTTTAATTTACTAAAAAAAAAGGTCATAATGGTTTCAAGCAATGTGTTTTTAATGGATCCTTTTTGCTGTAAGTATGTAAAACCGGAGAATGATTCCTCTTTAAAGGGCATTGTCTTAAGAAAAAAACACATTTTCGAGATGGCAAAGATCTAGGCATCATTTCAATCATAAGTTATCAAAGTGGTGGGGGGTGTTGAAATTCAGCATTTGAAAAATCATGTGCGATTTGACTGGAGGTGGAAAAGGAGCCCTTGACTGACTGGAAGGATATTAAATACTAAAAATGCCTGTCGGTTCATTCTTTCGTTGGCTCCAGGAAGTTGAGAAAGATGGAGTTGGGGCAATGTTTATGTTGTTCGCATCAATTAATTAGCGCCAAGGAAAAGAAATGCATTGCTGTTGCAGACAGGAGGAGGATGATGGTTTCATGATTGTATTTGGTCAATGAAAGATACATGGAAAAGAGGGTTAGGATATTCAACTGTGTTAGAAAGCAAGTGTTGTAAACCAGACTTTACATGTATTACTAACAGATTATTTACTTCATGAGACAACGTAATGAGTGGATACATTTGTTTTATGCTGTGTAATGTTAAATATAATATCAAGGCTATGGATTCAGAAATAAAATGGGCATGTTCATGGTTTTTTTTAAGGCTCACGGTTCAAATTACTTGATTATGCTTAGGTTTTTGAGAAAATCTAAATTAGTGGCTTTGATAATTTTTATTTATGTATTTGCTCAGTCTTATGCCTTGCCTTTTGTTTTAAAGTGCCAGATACAAGAAAAATGGTTTGAGGAGTGTGCAAATTGTAGATGGGTAACTGGTATGGAAAGGTCATGTGGACTATTAGTGCTAGGATAATTGGTGAAGGGCTCTGGGAGTGGCAGTCGAGGGAAATTGGAGTGTAAAAGGATCAAAGAGATGTTGAGTTCTGGAGTGCTCGTGAGGGCATCTTTAGGTGGGAAGAACTTCTGAAGCCTGATAGTTGGAGCAAGATCTTTTGGATGTGAAAGTGTTTAAGAATGCACCAGTAAATAAAGGTCAAAATACGGTAAAAAGACAGACTTGAAGGCTCGTTTAATCTGAATGCATGCGGCATTTGTAACACGATGGATGAAATGATAGTACAAAGAGAATTAAATGAGTATGATATGATAGCCACAACAGAGACATGGTTGCAAATTGACCACAGCTAGAACCTGAGTATTCAAGGATATTTGACCTTTTGGAAGGACAGGAAGAAAGGAAAAGGAGGTGGGGGAGCCCTGTTCATAAAGGATGAAATTGGTATAGTTTGAGAAATGAACTTGGTTCAGAAGGTCAAAATGTAGAGTCAGTTTGGATGGAGATTAATAGCAGAGAAAACAAGTCACTGGTGGGAGTGGTTTATAGGGCCCCCGACTGTGGCTACGCTGTCGTATGGAGTATAATCAAGAAATAATGGGGGCTTATAAGAAAATTACTGCAATAATTGTGGGAGATTTTAATCATCTTGGAGATCGGATGAATCAAACTTGCAAAGTTTGCCTGCAGGATTAGTTCAAAGTGCATTTGGGACAGTTTCTCAGAACAATTTATTCTGGAACAAAACAGGGAACTCGCTATTTCAGACCTGGTAATGTATAATGAGACAGGATTAATTAATGACCTCCTAGTAAAGGATCCTAGTAAAGGTAAGAGTGATTATAGCATGATGGAATTTCACATTCAGTTTGTGGGTGAGAAGTTTGGGTCTGAAAGTAGTGTATTAAACTTAAAGACAATTATGAGGATATGAAGAAAGAGTTGGCTAAAGCGCAAGGAGAAAATAGCTTAAAAGCTAATGCAGTGGCAGATATTTAAGGAGATCTATTTCATAACTCTCAACTGATGTGGGAAAGCCTCTAGAGAAGAATACACCACCTGTGGCTCATTAAGGATGGTATCAAACTGAAAGAAAAAAATTATAATGCTTGCAAGGATTAGTTATAGGCCAGAGAATTGGGGAAATTTTAGAAACCAGCAAAGGATGACAAAAAAATGGAGAAATTGGAGTATGTAAGAAAACCAGCAAGGAAAAGAAACATACTTAAAATACTTGTAGAAGCTTTTACAAGGGGAGTAAAGTAGCGAAAGTGAGCATTGGCCCCTTGGAGGACAAAACTGAGAAATTACTAATGGGAGACAAGGAAATGGCAGAGACTTTGAACAAATATTTTATATCTGTCTTCAGAGTGGGAAGCACAAAGCATCCCAAGAAAATAGAAAAATTGGAGGAAGGAACTTAGAACAATCACTGGAGCAAAGGCACTAGGAAAAGTAATGGGGCCAGAGCAAAGGTACTAGGAAAAGTAATGGGGCCAGAGCAAAGGTACTAGGAAAAGTAATGGGGCCAGAGCAAAGGTACTAGGAAAACTAATGGGGCAATGTGGTGTATAAATTTCAGTATCAGTGTTATGCTAGGTATGTAGGCTATATGTCCAAAAGACTGGCAGATCAAATCAAACAGCATGTCCTAGCCGCTGTTTGCAACTGGCAAGGTACAGACTGTACCCAACCAGCCTGTGCTTGCAGTGTTCCAACATTAGATGTGATTCCGTGATTGGACAACATTTGCTAAATAATTCTGTGTGCTAAGAATGACGCAACCAATTTAAGATTGTAAGTTGGACTCGCAGTGTGGCACATTTGTGTGTACTGGAAGCTACATATGTTAAAACACAAGGCCCTGTTCTTTGCAGACAGAGCATGCACACACATTGTGCTTGTTTCAGCTAAACAAAATAAGTGACGGCCATTCACTGACTCATTCCTCAGAGAAAATGCCATGACCAATTGGTGTCAAGCTGTCTGGTTTAAATTTCAGGCAACGCTTGGCAGTTAAGACAACTTTATTGAAATATATAAGATTCTTAAGGGGCTTGACAGGGTATATGCTAAGCGGTTGTTTTCCCTTGTGATAGAGTCTAGGACCAGAGGGCATAATCTCAGAGTAAGGGTTTGCCATTTAAGACAGATGAGGAGGAATTTCTTCTCCCGAGTGTAGTGAATCTGTGGAATTCTTTACTGCTGAGGGCTGTAGAGGTTGGGTCGTTAACTATATTCAAGGCAAAGATAGATTTTTAATCAGTAAAGGAATCAAGGGTTATGGGGAAAAGGCAGGAAAGTGGAGTTGAGGATTATCAGATCAGCCATGATCTCATTGAATGGTGGAGTAGACTCGATGGGCCGAGTAGCCGCCTTCTGCTCCTACGTCTTATGGGCAAGTCTTGCTACAACTGTACAGGCCACTGGTGACACTGCACCTGAAGTACTGTGTACAGTTTTGGTGTCCTTACTTGAGGAGAGATATACTTGCATTGGAAGCAGTTCAGCGATGGTTCAGTAGACTGACGCCTAGAATGAAGGGGTTATCTTATGAGAAAAGATTGAACAGGTCGGGCCTGTACTCATTGGAGATTAGAAGAATAAGAAGAATAATTGAAACACAAGATCCTGAGGGGGCTTGATAGGGTAGCTGCCGAGAGGATGTTTCCTTTTGTCAGGGAATCTAGAACGAGGGGCACAGTTTAAAAATGAGGGGTCTCCCATTATAGATGGAGATGAGGAAGAATTTCTTCTAAGGATTGTTAGTCTTTGGAATTCACTTCCACAGAGAGCAGTGGAGGCCAGGTCATTGATTATATTCAAGGCAGAGATGAACAGATTTTTGATTGACAAGGGTGTCGAGGGTTATGGGGAAAGCCAGAAAAGTGGAGTTGAGGCCACAGTCAAATCAGCCGTGATTTTATTGGATGGCAGAGCAGGCTCTTGGCCAAATAGCCTACTTTTTTTAATGAACTTAAGAGGAGGAATTTAGCAATTTGGAGCAGTGGGAAGTGTATGGTGGGGTTTTGAAGCAGTTGGTGGGTTGCTGAGAGGATTAAGAAAGAGGGTTTGTGAATGTGGCATTATTATGAAGAATGTTGCGATCTGCAACTATCAGTGGAGGGTGCAGTCACAAAATTATAGGATGCTGGGACTATGTGGAACTGCTGGGGAAAGGGGATGCCAAGGTCTGGGATAACTGGGAGTGTGTTATTGGAATTTAAGGGAATGGGAGTTAAATTCTATGACAATGATGTGGGGCGAGGGAAAAGTTTTTAGGCAGATTGAGATGGGGATGGTATGGAACTTGGAATGGTTGGGTCTAGTGGTATTTTTAGTGGTAGTGAGACAAACCATGGTGCTTTCTTCTCACATGACCACCCCTCTGTCCCTTCAGAAAAGAGCAGCTTCACAACACTGAGCTGGGAAATCTTTTTAGTCACTTATAAAGAGCTTACTGCATTTGCATTGTAATTTTCAACTGTGTATGTCAGCAATTGCAGGCCATGCATTTAAAATGACTGCGCCCTGCTTGATGCTGGAAAAAGTTGTTCCACCAAGACAGTGCTTATAGCACATCCTGGGCTGTGACCTGGGAACTGACTAAGATTTTCTTAAAAAGCTGCTGTAGCACTTATGCTATTTCAGACAATAGAATTTGCGACAACAGGCAAAGCTGACCACACACGGGCCTGAGCTTGAATCACATGTAAATAAAACTTATCATAATTAGAGCTGTATTTCCTTAGAACTTGTGTGTTTTTATGGATAATTTGAGTACTTAATTTCAGTGACATATGAGTCTTATTTAAGAACAATTTTAACTGATTCAACATTTTCTCATTTTGTTATAAAAGTAATCATATGCTGACCAACTGCTGCCACATGGTGATTCTATGCGTAAGTGTGTGTGTGTTTGGCATGTGCAGGAGTAGTGGAGTGGCTAAAGAAAGGAACGATACTCCATTCACAGGATCCATTGAGATCTGATCCAGGTTTTGTTTGAAAAAGCTTGATTTGGTAGGAGCAGAGCAGCCAAGATACCAAGGTCTCCATGTTGTGGCACAGAATAGACTGCATTACATATAATTGTGTAAATGCCATGGTTACAGTTTTTGTCTGTCAATCTTGTGCCAGCTTATCCGGATCTTGTATTATTCCTCTCCTGGTTCTGTTTCTAGTCTTGGGCCAGTACTAGTACAACTTTGCTGTCTATTGTGGCACACTAGGTTTGCCTGATAAACATGGGTAGTTGCGCTGAAGTAGTAACATGCCCATAACAGGGAGTTGGGCAGTTGAGAAGGTTGTGAGTGGCGACATGCTGTTAACTTGGGATAGGTGGGACTCTGGTTTTACTTATAAATAGTATTTTTAAAAGCTATAATATGGTTTTTGGTCAGCAGCATTACAGTCAAATATTCACATATGAATGCATTATGTTATGGTGCACAGTTATGATGAGAAATTTTAGAAAAACTGTTCTTAAAGATTATCTTTTTTATGTAAAAAAAAAACCTTGAACCGACTTTAAAGACTATTTTTTAAAATAGCTCCAAGCTACTAGACTGAATTTTGGATTTCAGACCAGGCCTCCTCTTCCAAGAGGACAAAAGATAATTAGTTTAGTTATGGTTCATTCTGGTTTTGTCCAAGAGCTAACAAAGTTTTGTTGACACCTAACTGTAAGAATGCCTTGGCCAGGAAAAAAGATAAGGACCACAGTGAGAGAAGGGTTTGCTTGAAGTGTTGATACCTTATTTGGGAGATGACTTGGCATTTTTGTACAGGTCATATGATAACAAGCCATCCTAGCTCCTAAAAAATGTTAAAAAGGGCAGAGAGTGGAGAGAAAAAACATCTTCAGAGAAGTTGACGAGCTTCAATATGGGGAGAAAGGGACCAACAGGCATAGCCATCAAACTGCTGTAATCAACCAGGCTAAAAAAGGGCCCCACTGCAGTTCCTTTTAAAGAGAAGTAAAACTTCCCTGTTTTTTATTTCTCCCCCACCCCACCCCATCTGATTGCATTTTCTAAGCTACGTGTTAAAGCAACCTCTGGCAAATCGACAGTGGAAGCCATCATAGCTGCAGAGACAACTCTACAACTTTGAGACCTTCACTTCAGACAACACAACACCTCAACTTCAAAGCACATCAGGCTTGCACTGAATATGGACTAATCTTAATTTACATTTCTAAATATATTATTGTAATTTTTAACTAATCTTTGTATGTATGTATATGTCTGTAACTTTCTTATCTTAATTAATTTCCAGAGCAATTGAGTGAAATAAGCCAATTTTTTTTTTAAGTAAAAAGGCTTTGCTGTTAGGTTATTTTAAATTGAATTTCTCACTGCATGGGTAAGAAAATATACACACATATGCAAATACATTGTTCAAGGGAGACTTTGGGGGAAACACCTTTTAAAACGTCTGAGAATTGAAAGGTCTAGATTAATTGGGAACATTCTCTAGATTTATCAAGAGCAGACCACATTTAACTAAGTAATTTATTTGAAGAATTCAATTAAATAAGCACAGTGACTTGAGGAATGCAGTTCACGAGGCATATTTGGCTGTTTGAAAATCACTTGGTAAAGCACCATAAAGACAGTTGTTGCTAAATTTAATGGCAGTACTGTTTAAAAGTAGTGGCATAAGCAGGCAGTGGGATGAATAGATCTATGCTAAATTGTTAATAGCAAAAGGTATGTTGTGGAAAACTTTGGGATGTTTCTTCCTCTCCATTTCACACATGATTTGACAATGGACATGAAGCAACAAAGAGACCTGATAAGAATGTATGACATTGCAGAAGGTCATATAGATTGGAAGAGTGGATAAGTATTTGCCAGTTGCAGTTGTTCTTATCAGTGGGCATGGGATTAAAAGCAATTAAAATATTCCTTAACAAAAACAGAATTACCTGGAAAAACTCAGCAGGTCTGGCAGCATCGGCGGAGAAGAAAAGAGTTGACGTTTCGAGTCCTCATGACCCTTCGACAGAACTTGAGTTCGAGTCCAGGAAAGAGCTGAAATATAAGCTGGTTTAAGGTGTGTGTGTGTGGGGGGCGGAGAGATAGAGAGACAGAGAGGTGGAGGGGGTTGGTGTGGTTGTAGCGACAAACAAGCAGTGATAGAAGCAGATCATCAAAAGATGTCAACAACAATAGTACAATAGAACACATAGGTGTTAAAGTTAAAGTTGGTGATATTATCTAAACGAATGTGCTAATTAAGAATGGATGGTAGGGCACTCAAGGTATAGCTCTAGTGGGTTTTTTTTTATTTTATATAATGGAAATAGGTGGGAAAAGGAAAATCTTTATAATTTATTGGGGAAAAAAAAAAGAAGGGGGAAACAGAAAGGGGGTGGGGATGGGGGAGGGGACTCACGACCTAAAGTTGTTGAATTCAACATTCAGTCCGGAAGGCTGTAAAGTCCCTAGTCGGAAGATGAGGTGTTGTTCCTCCAGTTTGCGTTGGGCTTCACTGGAACAATGCAGCAAGCCAAGGACAGACATGTGGGCAAGAGAGCAGGGTGGAGTGTTAAAATGGCAAGCGACAGGGAGGTTTGGGTCATTCTTGCGGACAGACCGCAGGTGTTCTGCAAAGCGGTCGCCCAGTTTACGTTTGGTCTCTCCAATGTAGAGGAGACCACATTGGGAGCAACGAATGCAGTAGACTAAGTTGGGGGAAATGCAAGTGAAATGCTGCTTCACTTGAAAGGAGTGTTTGGGTCCTTGGACGGTGAGGAGAGAGGAAGTGAAGGGGCAGGTGTTGCATCTTTTGCGTGGGCAAGGGGTTGTGCCATAGGAGGGGGTTGAGGAATAGGGGGTGATGGAGGAGTGGACCAGGGTGTCCCGGAGGGAGCGATCCCTACGGAATGCCGATAAGGGGGGTGAAGGGAAGATGTGTTTGGTAGTGGCATCATGCTGGAGTTGGCGGAAATGGCGGAGGATGATCCTTTGAATGCGGAGGTTGGTGGGGTGATAAGTGAGGACAAGGGGGACCCTATCATGTTTCTGGGAGGGAGGAGAAGGAGTGAGGGCGGATGCGCGGGAGATGGGCCGGACACGGTTGAGGGCCCTGTCAACGACCGTGGGTGGAAAACCTCGGTTAAGGAAGAAGGAGGACATGTCAGAGGAACTGTTTTTGAATGTAGCATCATCGGAACAGATGCGACGGAGGCGAAGGAACTGAGAGAATGGGATGGAGTCCTTACAGGAAGTGGGGTGTGAGGAGCTGTAGTCGAGATAGCTGTGGGTGTCGGTGGGTTTGTAATGGATATTGGTGGACAGTCTATCACCAGAGATTGAGACAGAGAGGTCAAGGAAGGGAAGGGAAGTGTCAGAGATGGACCACGTGAAAATGATGGAGGGGTGGAGATTGGAAGCAAAATTAATAAATTTTTCCAAGTCCTGACGAGAGCATGAAGCAGCACCGAAATAATCATCGATGTACCGGAGAAAGAGTTGTGGAAGGGGGCCGGAGTAGGACTGCAACAAGGAATGTTCCACATACCCCATAAAGAGACAGGCATAGCTGGGGCCCATGCGGGTACCCATAGCCACACCTTTTATTTGGAGGAAGTGAGAGGATATTCCTTATAGTGTGAAGTTCTTAATGGAGTAGAGGACCCATACACAGATCTATGAAAGCCAATAAAAAGGAAAATTAGAATTGTTGGTTTTATGTAGAAGAGCATTGAATACAGAAGAATGTGAAAAATTAATACAGATGTTAGTTTTGGTCAAGAGCACTATATGCAGTTTTGAGAACTTGTTGAAAGAATATTGGAAACTTGGAAAAGGTGAAATGTAGATTCACGTGAATGATCCTAGGGCTGATGGTAGGTCTAGAGAAGATAAGATTTATAATGGCCCAGAGAAGTTTAAAAACAAAAAACTGTGGATGCTGGAAATCCAAAACAAAAACAGAATTACCTGGAAAAACTCAGAAGGTCTGGCAGCTTCGGCGGAGAAGAAAAGAGTTGACGTTTCAAGTCCTCATGACACTTCAACAGAACTAGAGAAGGTTAATGAGGAATCCAATTGAAGTATTGATAAATTTGAGGGTTAATAAGGTAAACAGATTATTTCCATTCATTAGAGAATTTTTGACCAGGAAGTATTGCAAATCAGTGTTGCAGGAATGAAAGGAATGTTGGGAAGAACATTTCCAGGTAGAGTTATTAGAAGATGCAATTGATTGTCGCAAGTGGTCATTTTATCATGACTTTTAACTGTGAGTTGCTAAATGCTGTTAAAAGTATTCAAATGGTCTAGGGAAATGGGATTACAATAGTTAGCTCTGATGAAAAGCTTGTACCCACACCAGGATGATAAGCAATATTGTAACCACCTGTCCTGAAATTTATGATCTAAGGTGTATTTTTCAGCAGCAAACTATTTTATATTTATTTCTACAAAACAGCTTAAGGAGAGGGGGCAGGGTGGAGCTGAGTCCAAGACAATCTGTCTAACATGAGAGTTAAATAGGATGCCCATCTTCACCTACAGCAAATATTTCCACATAACTGACGGCTAATCTATTGTTGTTTTGATTTCTCTCTTCCTCTTCTCTTTTTTCCCTTCTTTCCACCAGTGGTCACGAAATACAAATAGACATGTAAATAAACTCCTGCTTTGCACCAGGCATGACTTTCGTGGTAATTAAGTGTTTTCCTTTGTAATATTTTGCTGAACTTAATTTAAAATACAAAAGTATGCAAATATAATTTTAAAAACTTGGCTGGGAATCTTTTGGAAATTGATCTTACTGAGTCTGGAATTTCTCCTGAATTGCAGGCTGCAAATATGAAATTAAAGTATGTTTTGGAAGTGCATGCAGATATTACGTGAGTGCCAAAAATGACAGTAGCATACTTTTAATAAGGCTAAAATACATATCAACATTTAAATGGGATTTTGTTACAACTGTAGCTGGGGATGTGGAGTATGAGTGAAGGCAATTTGTCAAAGTGGCATTTCTTTCTACAATTTGACATCAGTTTACCAAAGGATTATTTATCCTCACTTCAGAATTATAACTAATATTTGAAGTTTTGAGGCACAACTGGCTAAAGAGGTGGGCTTAAAATAAATCAGTTTTTAATTTTTTTTAAGTCAGCAAATAACCTGTCAAGTTATGATTTTGTTTTCAGTCAAATATTAACATTTGCTTAAACTCCACATTAATTCTGGGCTGATTAAAAGAACATCTTTTCTGATCTCAAAGATTAAATACTAGCTAACAGATGTTGACATGGTGTTAAGCTTGCAAAAGCATGAGACTGGCCCAAAGCTTGCCCCTGTGTCAGTCAAGATCTCATCCTGGCATCTGTTTGAATTTTATATTTTATCAGTTAATATTTATGATCCCTGGCCTTATTCATTCTTATTTTCCGTTATTTCAAGCTTGTTTAAGCTCATGCAATGGCAGAACTTTCCTTGGAGTTAAAAGATTGTCAGTTCAAATATCATTTGAGTCTCGAGAGCACAATCTAAGCTGGCATTAGTGTAGTACTAAAGGAGTGTTGCATAGTCAGAGGTGCTGTCTTTCAGATAAAACGTTAAATTGAGGCCCCATCTCCGCTCAGGTGGTGATAAAAGATCCCATGGCACTATTTCAAAGAAGAACAGTAAAGTTAACCCAATGTCCTGGCCACTGCTTTTCCAGGCTAGTTTTAGCTACAAATTCACTGACTCCATTTAATGATACATAGTTGTATGAATGACATTTTATAAAATACCGAAACAAAGTTAAACCTAAAGATCATATGTGGTATTATGTAAAGGGCAGAGAGAACTCCTGTGTCCTGGTGAGTCTTCCTCAATCAACATCATGTTACAGCCACGCGAGGGAAAAAAATGATTCCTATTCTACTACCCCAGTTCTGACTGTAACAGGGATTTTTAAAAAATGAATTTAGAGGATGTGCTTTGCCAATACTGCACGAATCCCAGTATGTACATTTTCAGATTATAAAGAATTAGTCAGGCTGGTTTTCTGAGTTTGAATAAAGAGCAAGGTGAGTTTATTAAAATTATTTCCTGAATTTTTAAAAAAAAGCTAGGTAAATTGCAATCATGTCACGTGTTCCCTGGGCCCACACAGGCACCACTACCAATGGTAGAATAAGATGGTAGGCTTAAATATTTTTTTACAGTTTGTGAAGAAGATAAAACAAGGGAGTATAGGGTTAACAGTCATTTCGGCTGATCTTGATGTGACAATTCTACGTTGTGGCCATTTGGTTCAGTTATTTTCCTGGATGAAGATGTATGGAGCAGATATCCATGTTTTATCCCCAAAGGATCTCGGTTTGAGATAGAATTCTCTTAAGATGGTTACTTTGCAAACCCAGGTACAATACATTTGAGAGAGGAAGAGAGTGAGAGACAGCCTTGGCAGCCTTTCAGTACAGCATTCTGATCTCCCTGGTTTGGTAACCAATTCTTGGAAGTCCTGCTGGCGGTATATTCCAGAGGAATTTGATTAATCCATGTCTGCTGTAGTCATTGTTTTTTAGAACAGGCATTGCATTTTGATGTCTCATCTCAGAAACTTTTGAAAAGTTTCAGGATACTGTAAAACCCACAGGAGATGGGGTCTTTCATTCTCTCCAGGGGGTTTGAATGTCTGTACCTTCTCGTCCCATTTGGTGGAATGCAAGTTTGTATATTGTAGCTGGCTGGCATTCCTACACCTACTTTGTCTTAATAGGATTAGTTTGTTGTTTTTTGAAAATCCAGCCAGAAAAAGAAGAATTAGAAATTGTTTTTTTTTACATAAAAGCACATTCTCATAACAATTGCAAAAAAAGAGTTCTTATCTTTGTTCTTGTACATTGTTATGACAAGGTGAGAAGGGCGAATTGGCTCCCCTCTATTCAATCTCCTTTGGTCACACCAAAGGTTTAAGTTTCTTTGAGGATATGCCTTTCATATTGCTGAAAAAAGGATATGCCTTTTCCAAATCGGAATGTATTTAACTATTTAAGATGAGTAATAAGGAACCAATCAAACAAGGTTTTCTTGAGCCAAAGAGCAAATTTATTAACCACTAAGTCTGATAAGAATAATAAAAACGTGGCCTCAAGCATTTAGTCTTCATGCAATCACACACACACACACACACACACACACACACACACACACACACACACACACACGTATCGGAAATAAGAGGAGATTAAAGTCCAATGAAAGGAAGGGTTAAGTAACTGTTAAGTGTATTTTGTCCTTAGAACATAGATGTTAAACATCGTGGCTGATTTAGGTTAGCTGGTTTCTTGGATGTGGTCAAGTGTAAATGATGCTGCAGTTATTACATGATCTCAGTTTGCTGGTGGATTTCTGGTACAGTTGGCTTCTCAAACCAAGCGACACGCTTATTCCAAAAGAGAGAGGGTGGGGGAGAGCGCGAGCAGCTCTCAGCTCTCAGCTTGTTTCCTTTGCTGAAGGCTTTCTGGACACCGTCTGCCTCACTTGCAATCCCTCTCTAATGGCTGGTAGCCTTGCCTTGAAATACTTCACCCATTTTGTATTTTCAAGAGGTTTTGGGTGGGTCTGTCTGAGCAGCCTTTGTTTCAATATTCAGTATTTTGCATTTTTATTGTCTCTTCCTTAGACATTTGAGTTTTGACGGGTGCCTGAATTATAGGAAAGATCTCTCTTCCTGTCATCCCTGAGAATGATTTGTTGGTTTCTCACCTTCACTTTTTTATGTGGCCTTGCATTTTTAAGCAGCTTGCTCTGTCTCAGTTCAAATTGCAAAAGTTCCAGTCAGTTGAAAGTTTAAAAATCATATTTTCAAAAATAAAGGGGCATAGCCTCGTAACAACATTAAACAATTGCTGTGTTTGTCCTCATAACTAACACTGCAGCTCCGAGAAATTCAGTGTATGTGAAGTACTTGTAGGTGGTTTTCATCTTTAATCTAAGTATGTCCATTAAGTTAACTGATAGTTGTTGGAAATAACCTTTTGAAAGTTTCTCTCTGTCCAGTCTGTCCATTTTCCTAAAGCATGAATTCTTTTTCATTCCCAGTTTTTATTGGGTATGTGTTCCTGCTCTTCCTTGAATGAAGAGGCAGAACTAAAAGTGGATTCCACTAAGATGTCTATCACTATCAGTACATGTCATTCTGGTAGCCTATAACTCCTAGAATGCATCTTTAGGCAGCCAGTTTGTATTATCTAAATACTTTACTGGATAGGGAGGAATAGTGCCTACAAATATAGAGTTGTGACTGTCTCTATTAATGGGTTTGCTGTCAATCATTTAAAAAGAAATTTGGTGCATTAAAGATGCATTCTTCTTTTCTGCTAAGACAGTTATATTTTTCTCTGCATCTTTCTGCTTGAAAGTTCCATCCAGGAATTCTCAGAACAGCTGCCATTACTGTTTGCTACATCACTAATTCTGTTAAATAAGCCCCTCCTGTTGCTTTAATTCTAAAATTCTGGGTCCCACCTCATTGCTGATATCTCTGCTGTGCTGCGCTTGAAGCTGGTCTGCTCTGTGGTGCAGAATGGGATCATGGTAAACAGCACAACTGCACTTGGGATCCCAGATCCCCATTAGCAAGATTTAGGAAATCAGCTTGTGAACATGAAGGGCACAAATGAGTAGAGTTTGTGTTTCTGCACATGATGATTGCTGCCTGGATGCCTTTCTGTAGTAAAGAGACAGAGTGAGGATAAAACTGTCACTTAGCATCACACTTGTATACTTAGTTGTACTGGCAGAGGGAGGGAACTGATTTTCAGTGTGGATATGTTTCTAGATATATGCTTAGGCAGATATTTATTTCGGTTTCTGTCCATAATTGTAGGTTCTAAAGTAATATCTTGAGAGTAATTGTTAAACTTCTAGCTGAAAGATAAGGCACATTGTAAATCTCATAAAATTACCTTTCCAGCGGTGTGTATGGTCATGCTTTTGCCTGACCATTATTATTAGCAACAGTTGCAATCTGTAAGACTGATGAAATGATGAAATCTTCAGACTCAATCTTGTAATTTATAAAGCAATTTTTAATTTATTTCCACAAAGGCTTGTTACATGAGGTTACCTGCAGAATGTTTGTTTGCTGGTTCCATTTTAGAATAAAGTATTCAGCACTTCTCCCAAGTTCTATACTCACCAATAAAACTCATTCTGGTGTAATGCTGTCACCCCATTAGATTGCCTGCTTTGATTCTGTTAATCGTTGTGACCTTACCCCCTTGAAAAGTGTAGGGTGTTGGATACTGTTTGGTAGGTCTTAATGAAATCCTCATAATCTTAAGCAGGTTAACTGTATATATTAACTACAAAAACTGTGTACATATATACAGTAAAGGGTTCAAGCTCTGAGGTGCCTCCATGCTTGCTTGCTTGTACATACGGCTC
Source organism: Carcharodon carcharias (assembly GCF_017639515.1). Classification (NCBI taxonomy): domain Eukaryota; kingdom Metazoa; phylum Chordata; class Chondrichthyes; order Lamniformes; family Lamnidae; genus Carcharodon; species Carcharodon carcharias. The sequence goes on from NC_054468.1 coordinate 214,508,256, forward strand.
TGATCAACACTAGACTGACCCCTGGGTATGGGTCATGTGTTCTCTTATATCAGTGTGGGTGGTACTGTACAAGTCCATATTAACCCTATATGTGCCAGACCCTTATACTACAAAAGGTAAGTGTGTTGTCATACTGTGTTAGCTTGAATCCACTGCTGAGCTGCATAAGCAGGTACTTTGATGAACAAAGCCAGACCATATTTCAGAAACTTATTTGTTGGGAAAAATGATCTTTTTATGGCTGTTCTGTTCTGCTGCTCTGCTAATAGGTAACTGAAGCCGTTTATGGCTGCATGCAACAAGACCTGGACAACATTCGGGCAGTTTGGGCTGATAAATGACAAGTAACATTTGTGCTACGCAAGTACCAAGCAATGACTATCTCCATCTCCTCGTGACTTTCAATGGCATTGTTGAATTTCCCCATCAATACATTGGGGGTTACCAGTAACCAGGAACTGAACTGGACCGGCCAATGTGGCTAGAAGAGCAGATCAGAGGCTGGGAATTCTGCAACAAGTAACTGGCCTCCTGTCTCCCTAAAGCCTGTCCACCATCTACAAGGCACAAGTCAAGAGTGTGACAGAATACTCTCCACTTGTTTGGGTGAGTGCCGTTCCAACAACACTTAAGAAGCTCAACACCTTTGTATGCTCAGTAAAAATGCATCATATTCCTAATTTTCAAGATATGAACTTTGGCCAATTTCAAAGAGTCCATATTGAATAACGTGCTGTAAAGGCGGCCACTGAAGGTCAGGTGACTTGGCTTGCATATTCAAAAACTGCCTCGCCGTCTCACAAGGACAAAAGAATACGTTCCATACTAATAGATGTCAACTATGCTCATTCTGAGCCCATCAGGAGACATTCCTGAATTCAAAAACAAAAAATGCTGGAAAAACTCAGCAGGTCTGACAGCATCTGTGGAGAGAAAGACAGTTAACATTTTGAGTCTGCAGGACTCTTCTTTAGAGCGAAAGGGAAGTAGAAATGTGGTGAAATATATATTGTTTAAGAGGGGTGGAACAGGTGAAGCTGGATAGATGTCCAGCGCGGTAGGTGGAGGCAAAAGATAGATTGCAAAAGATGGTCATAAACAGAAGGTCAAAGGGGTGTTAATGGTGGTGGTACTGGCTAAAGGAGGTGCTAATGGTGACATTAAGAGTGGAAAGCAGAATGTGATAATGGCCAGATCAGGGTAAGCACTTTGGAAAGTGACAGATGGCCCTTGTGGGGGTGGGGTGGGGGAGGGCACGGTGGTGGGAAAAAAGATCGAAAATAGGCTAAAAGCTGGTTTTAAAACAACAAATAAAAATGGAAATAAATTTTAAAAAAATAATGAAATTGAGTGGGGGAAAATTAAATAAAAATGAATGTAGAAAAAAGGGGATCAAAAGGGGTGGGGATTAGGAGACAGTCCATGGTCTGAAGTTGTTGAACTCAATGTTAAGTCCGGAAGGATGTAAAGTGCCTAATTGGAAGATGAGATGCTGTTCCTCCAGTTTGCGTTGAGCTTCACTGGAACATTGCAGCAGGCCATGGAAGGCCAGTGAAGCCTGTGGGCATGAGAGCAGGATAGTGTGTTGAAATTGCAAGCAACAGGAAGGTCTTGGTCATGCTTGCGGACAGACCGAAGGTGTTCCGCAAAGCAGTCACCCAGTCTGCGTTTGGTGTCTCCAATGTAAAGGAAACCACATTCAGAATGGGTTTCTTCTGAAACAAAGAAGCTGATTATGTTAAACCCCTCAGGAAGAATGTCTTTAAATAATAAACCAGGATGTAGCAAATCAACCCAAGACCACCACCACCATATTTGGAAAAGGATCTGAAATTGTGAAGAGTCACATGGTAAGACAGCCATGTTTGTCCATTTTGTAATATTTAAGTGGTGTCTGCAGAAAGACAGCAGCAGCAGAAAAGGTGGTGGGGAAAGAAGTAACACCTGGTACCTAGTCAGGATGGTGTGTATTTTGGAGGGGAACTTGAAATCGGTGGTGTTCCGATAGTAACACCAATGCCTTAAAAGAACTGGAGGCTGTAACATCGCAAGGTCTCCAAATCTGTTCCTTTTTCGAGTCAATTGATACAGCAAACTGGTAACGAGCAATAACGTCATCAACCGCAGAAAGTCCATTCCTTTAAGAGAACCATTTAAATGTCTTTGGTAAATGACTTTGACTATTGAATTGATGTAAACTACCCTTCGAGAGTGAAGATGTCTCCTCTTCAGCCTGCAATGAATGTTTTTCAGAACAGGGGTGGGGGTTTTGTGTGCCCGCCTGCCCATCTGCGTGTTGGGGGGGTGGGGGTGCGCACACGTGCCCGCCTGCATATTGGGGTGTGCGTGTGTGTGTTGGGGGTATTTGTGGGATACTCAGCGTGAGCAAGTAAATGCACGATACTTTTTAATTTAAACCACAAAAAGCTTGCTGCTGATTATTCAAATTGTCCATACACTCAAGGATTTAAAAAAAAAATCTTCTTCTCATAGGTTTACTGATTCCAGATAGTTGGGAAGGAACTAGGGATTTCTGTAGCTCTTTTTCATCCCATCCAAAACATCATCTGGTATAGAGCAGCTTGCTTGATCAACACCCAATACACCATAAACATTCACTCCCTCCGCGACCGGCACACAGTGGCAGCAGTGTGCATCATCAACAAGATACACTGCAGCAACTTGCCAAGCCTCCTTTAGCACCTTCCAAACCAACAACCTCTATCACCTAGAAGGACAAGGGCAGCAGATACATGGGAACACCAGCACTCGGAAGTTCCCCTCCAAAACACACACCATCCTGACTTGGAGCTATATCGCCATTTCTTCACTGTTGCTGGGCCTTATGCTTGGAAATCCCTTTCTAACAACACTGTGGGTGGACATACACCGGATAGCCTGCAGTGCTTCAAGCAGGTGGTTCCCCATCACCTTGAGGGCAATAAGGGATGGGTAATAAATGCTGGTGTTGGAAGTGATGGTCATATCCCATGAAAGGATATTTTTTAAAAAGTCATCTTTTTTAGGTCTTCACATGTTATACCAGTCTCCTCTTCCATCAGCTGTACCTCTCGACAGTGGATCTTTTCTTCAATTTTCCAGGTTTAATTGCATATGTTCCCTGAAGAATTGAATTTTTTTGATAATTGATTCAAACCACTGGAAATCATTGTATATGCCTCTGTGCAATTAATGGGTAGCTGAAATAGAAAGCCAGAATTGAAGATTTTCTGGTCAGAGTTTAATATTGTCCCTATGATCCAGGACGCATAATGCAGTATAAGAAGTGTGAAAGTTCAATTCCTGTTACAGCTGGACATTAAAGTTGTTGAAATTGTCTCCCTGGCTCATGATCTGCCGAATTGATGAAATTGTGCTGCCTTGCTAATATATACTTGATACTCTAGAATTAACAAAATCGCTGGGCGAAAGACGAATCTTTCAAAATTTAAGTATTTTTACATACTTTGATGGATTCTTCTGGCCCAAACCCATATATTCTTTTTCTTGACTCTGGATTAATCTATCTGGTTAACCTTGAGTAGGAGGCAAGAGACGTTGGTGGGGGAGCCTTTTTTTTTAAAAAGGTCAGTCCATTTGGGACTGACTTTGACTTTTCTTCTCAGGGTGAAGTGAATTGGTGAGCAACAGTACGTACCCTGTAAAATTCAGCCTGTGAAGTTTGTAGCTCAGAACCTTTTTTTTTATTTTCTTGAAAAGTACCTTTGGTCAGTCAACTTCCAAATTGCTTTATTTACTCTGATTTCACTGTTGAACATACAGGGAGTGAGTGTTTGTGGAGCCAGTGGCTTTCCTCACTGTGTACTGCAATCTCTTATTTATTCATGCTCAGCGTGGAAGGGTTTCCTCTTATTAGTCCTTTTACCCCTTTTTAGTAAATGAATGTCTTTATGAAAATAGTGCCAAATAAGCAGAATTTCAACAAGGTAGTTCAGTCACTTGCCTTGCCACTTCTGATTCTTTCTGACTGGCAATTAGAAGATTCGGTTAACTCCCCCATGGGGCGATGTGTAGTGGTGATCCAGAACCTGGTTGGGGGATTAGCTAGATGGATGGTAATGGGACTATCAATGATTGGCAATCATTTGATGAGCAAATTCTCTTGATTAGTCTGTCTGCTGTTTTGCTTTATTTTCATTGCATTCATTTTTTCTAGTTACAAAGCACAAGTGATGCACTCAAGCACTTGGGTTATACTGCTTCCCTTGTTGAGTGAGTTTCATTAAGGAGGGTTTAATGATCCTCCAGAGTTTTTGTGACTCGTTTTGAGCCCTTTTTAAATATTGCACCAACCATATTATGTTGTGGATTTCTTTTTTCTTTTTATGCAAATGGTACAGAACGGTGATCTAATATAAAAGTGCTTTTGGGATTTACTGGTAGCATTTGATCAACTGTATTGTTTACACATTATCTCTACATTCTCTCTAAATGAAGTACCACCAGCAGACCTTGTGATAATTCTTCAAGTGTTCTCCTGTTTCAGAAATTCATTTCCTTAAGAGGCTCATCCTAAACAATCTGCGCAAGAGTTAAAGTGCTCAAACATGCAGGATTCCTAGCCTCTGATCTGCTCTTGTAGCCACAGTATTTACATGGCTAGTCCAGTTCAGTTTCTGGCCAGTGGTAAACCCCCCCCGGCCCAATGATGTTGATAGTGGGGGATTCAGTGATGGTTTGCCATTGAACATCAGGAGGTGATGGTTGGATTCTCTCTTGCTGGAGATGGTCATTGCCTGGCACTTGTGTGGTGCAAATGTTACTTGCCACTTATCAGCCCAAGCCTGGATATTGTCCAGGTCTTGCTGCATTTGGACATGGACTGCTTCAGTGTCTGAGGAGTCGCGAATGGTGCTGAATATTGTGCAATCACTAAGCATGTGTCGTTTGATGATATTATTGATGACCCCTTCCATTACCAGCAGCGACCTTGTTACCTCTATCTCTAAAGAAGCGTTAATGCCCCGTGAGTTTAGAGATCAATTCCAAGGAACCGTACAAAAGCTCTTTACATTTTAGTCATTTCGTAGTACAGAACTTGAGTATCGCTGAAAGAAAGAGACGTATCGAAGCTTTTTGTCTTGTGGAGGCAATGGGGAGGTAGAGCTGGGTGTTGTTAGTGTACACATGAAAACTAATGCTGTGCCTTTGGGTGATGTCACCGATAGATGGCATGTAGATGAGAACAAGGAGGGTAGATCCTTGGGGGACACCAGTGGTAACTGAACTGGAGGAGAATCCAATGCAAGTTATTCTCTAGGCTACACCTAGATAAGAATGGAACCAGGTGAGAGCAGTCCTATCCAGCTGGACAACAATGGGGAGAGGTGTTGGAGGAGGATGAATCAGAGGCTGCAGACAAGTTGAGGAAGACAAGGAGTGAAAGCTTACCTTTGACACAGTCATTAAAGATGTGATTTGTAATTTTGGTAAGAGCTGTTTCAGAACTGTGGCAGGGGCAGAAACCTGATGAGAGGGATTCAAACATGGAGTTTCAGGAAAGGTGGGAGAAGATTTGGGAAGCAACAACATGTGCAAGGATCTTGGAGAGGAAAGAGAGGTTGGTGATGGGATGGTAGTTTGCAAGGCTGTAGGGGTGAAGTGTTGACTTTTTACTTTGAGGAGAGGGGCACAAAGACACAGATATCCAGCTCTGATCACAAAAAAGGATCCTCTGTTGTTCCCTGGGTGAGTAAATCAACTTGCATAAAGTCAAATGCACATACTGCTTAAGGGAGTAAATGACTCCACTGAATCAGGGAAGCTATCTATGGCACACTGAAATTTGTAATATTTGAGATTAGAAAGTATTCACATTGAGGATGGTTACAGCATTCTACCTTCCTGTTACAATACCATTCTTTAGATAGAGTTCATAAATTCCGTTAAAGAGAAATACTAAAGGTTTCAAGGAGCAATTGGGAGAATAGAATTAGACAAGGTGGTTTGTGTGGAGAAAATTGGCAACTTGGAGTTGATGGGTCATTCCAAGATAAATTGTTGTGTTGTTTCAGAAGTAGCACCAACTCTGTAATTTGTATCTTTGTTTCACTAGAGGTTATTCTGTAGGACCTTTCCCATCAGAAAAAAACATTAAAACATTATACCCTGGAAGTTTTAGTACTGTGCATTGCTAAATTACAAACTTTTTAAAGGAAACATTTAAAATGTTTATAACTAGCATATTGCTTTTCTATTTACTTTCCACTCTTTGCGCCCCTTCAACTCTCCTGCCCTCTGACCCTTTGCCTCGAGCCGATTGTACTCGCTGACCCTCCTACTCAACATTTCCCTCTCTTGAACCCTCTCTGAACGAGGGCTTGGGAGTTGAGCGTTGAGAGGCAGGAAGCAACCTATGGAGCGAAAGCAGCTTCAAGTTGCAGGGTTGTGGAGGGAAGCCGCAAGCCAGAGAGAGGACCAGCGGGAGGGGCTCTCAAAAATTGTGCTGATTGGATCATGAGACCTTGTGTCACACACCACGTGAAATGACAATGTGAATTTACAAAACTAGACACGAATACCAGCCCCATTATAAACATGATGTTAAATCGAAACAAGCTAAAACAGGGCGACTAAAATTGAGAACTTGCTGTAATTGATTCTGTGGAACTTCAGTTTACTTCTCAATAATATCAAAATATATTATGAACAAGATGTACAGTAATGAATCATTTAAAAATTTCTGCAAGTTTAAAATTACATGAGGTCCCATTATCTTTTGACCTAGTTTTTATCTTCTGAAGATTGGAGCCTTATAAAGAAAATGTCTCCAGGTGCCACCCTTGGCAATTGCATAACCACATGTGCAAATGGAAGAAATGAATTGTAATTGAGTACTGTGCTCACATTATATGTTGTTTGAAATGATTATTTCCAGCATACCATCGATACTACATTATTTATTTAGCCTGCATCAATGGACCATGAAGTCTAACTTTAATGAAAAAATAAATATCCATGTTTGCTGTGACACTATGCTGATGAAGGCTTTTTATTGAAGCCTTGAACTACTGTATACAAAAGTGGTTATGTTATGTGAAATTTTTACTCAAGATAATTTCCTGCAGGAAGTGAATTTAAATAGATGACATCAGTGTTGAAATTTCCTGAAGGTCCTGCTCTCCTCTGCATCAAAGGCTGTTATGTAAAATGTTGGCACTTCATGAAGTCCTGAAATTTTTTTCAAAATATTCTAGTCATCAGTTATTATTTTGGATATTGAAACTTTTCATCTACAATATTGGTAAATGCTAAGGATATGTCTGGTATGCAATCTCAGTACCATACATCCTCAGGCATTCACAGACAGCATCAAGTCAGTCATTCTGTCAATTATAATAATTTAATCATGCTTGGTTCAGCTGCAGAGTTATCACTGTATAATAATTTGTTCTGATGTTTTTATGACTGATTTGACTTAGAATGGTAAAAAAGTATAGAAATATTTACAATAGCATCTATGACCCAGGTGGTTGTAATAAAACCTGTAGGACATTCAAGATGGAAGTGAAGATCATCCAAATGGGATTTCTTGAAACTTGCAGAATACATTTATTCTGTAAAATTGTATCATCGCTGGGTGTAATCAAGTTCTGGTTTCCCTAGTGTTAGTGTACTTAAATAGCATGTTAAATATTTAAATGATATAAACATGAATTGTTTTATTTACTGAAACTGGGATGTATGTTTGATTTGATCTGGGATTGATTTTATCCTGTTTTAATCCATGAATGAGGGCATTTTGCATTAACCTCTTAATTTGTGACAAAACTATATTCAATATTAATTCATAAAGTTCTCTTAATAGAAGTAGAAAATAAAACATGACTTTGTCCACAGGCACTTTGAAAGTATGATTATTTGGTTTGTGCATTTCCCCTTTGGTACTTGGGTCACTACACATAGATGTTTTCTTAGCTAACTTGATTCTGTGACTGAGAGGTAGAACTGGTGGCTTGTTCCTTAGAGACTGCCAAAGTTACTTTTGGTCGCCATGCAACCTGGTGGGAACACCATTCCAATTTTCATTCGTCCCACTTTCTAACCTGTGGCTTTCCAGACAGTGTAGACAAGATCAGGGAATTGCAGAATATGCCTTACAGTTTGCTGAAGGACTGCTGTAATGAGGATTAAGTTATTAATTTAATCTGGAATTTTTTCCAAAATGAAGTGCTTTATTTAACCCAGGACAGTATATAAATTGCTACAAAGACAAAATACTGTGGATGCTGGAAAACTGGTCAGCCAGCATTTGTGAAGAGAAGCAGAGTTAATGTTTCAGATTGATGACCATTCATCAGAATTGCTACAACCTGACCAGTTGCGTTTTCCACCGTTTTCTGTTCTTCTGTAAATTGTTATAATATTTAAAATTCAATTTTTATGCACAAAGTTTTTTTAAAAAACACCCATTCCAGTTGGAGGTTTAGGTGCTGTCACCTCACTTAATCTAAATATTTTTAAAAATTCATTCAAGGGATGTGGGCTTCACTGCCTGGGCCAGCATTTATTGGCCACCCTGATTGCCTTTGAGAAGGTGGTGGTGAGCTGCCTTCTTGAACTGCTGCAGTCCCTGTGGTGTAGGTGCACCTACAGTGCTGTTAAGGAGGGAGTTCCAGGATTTTGACCCCGCAACGGTGAAGGAACGGTAATAAAGTTCCAAGTCAGGATGGTGGATGGCTTGGAGGGGAAGTTCCGGGTGGTGGTGCTCCATGTATTTGCTGCCCTTGTCCTTCTACATGGTAATGGTTGTGGGTTTGGAAGGTCCTGTCTGAGGAGCCTTGATGTGTTTCTGCAGTGCATCTTGTTGATGGTACATACTGCTGGCACTGAGATGGTGGTGGAGGGGGTGAATATTTGTGGGTGGGGTGCCAATCAAGTGGGCTGCTTTGTCCTGGATGGTGTCAAGCTTCTTGAGTGCTGTTGGAGCTGCACTCATCCAGGCGAGTGGAGAGTATGCCATCACACTCTTGACCTGTGCCTTGTAGATTGTGGTCAGGTGTTGGGGAGTCAGGAGGTGAGTTACTTATCATAGGATTCCTAGCCTCTGAACAGCTATTGGAGCCACAGTATTTGTATGGCTAGTCCAGTTCAGTTTCTGGTCAATGGTAACCCCCCCCAGGATGTTTTGAGGAGGTAACAAGCAGGTTAGGTAATGGGGAACTAGTAGATGTAATATATTTGGATTTCCAAAAAGTGTTCAGTAAGGTACTGCACATAAGGCTACTTAAGATAAGAGCCCATGGTGTTGGGGGTAATATATTGGCATGGATAGAGGATTGGCTAACTGATAGAAGACAGAGTTGGGATAAAGGGTCATTTTCAGGATGGCAACCTGTAACTGGTGGACTGCCACAGGGATCAGTGCTGGGACCACAATTATTTATAATATAAATGACTTGGATGAGAGAAGTGAATGTACTATTGCTAAGTTTGCAGGTGACACAAAAATAAGCAATTGGTGAGGATGACGTAAAGAGTCTGTAGAGGGATATCGACAGGTTGAGTGAGTGGGCAAAAACTTGGCAGATGGAATATACTTTGTGAAAACATGAGGTTATGCACTTTGGCGGGAAGAATAGAGGAGCTGAATATTATTTAAACGGAGAAGGACTGCAGAAGGCTGCAGCACAGAAGGATTTGGAGTCCTTGTGTATGAATCACACAAAGCTAGTATACAAGTTCAACAGATAATAGGGAAGGCAATTGGAATGTTGGCCTTTATTCCAAAGGGAATGGAGTATAAAAATATGGAAGTCTTGCTAAGACTATACAAGGCACTAGTTAGACCACACCTAGAACAGTTTTGGTCCCCTTATCTAAGGAAAGATATACTGGCACTGGAGGTAATCCAAAGAAGGTTCACCTAGGTTAATCCTGGGTATGGAGGGTTTTTCTTATGAGGAGAGGTTGAGTAGGTTGGGCCTGTACTCACTGGAATTTAGAAGAATGAGAGGCGATCTTATTGAAACATAGAAGATTCTTAGGGGGCTTGACAAGGCAGACGCTGAGAGGTTGTTTCTCCTTGTGGGAGAGTCTAGGACCAGAGAGCATAATCTCAGAGTATGGGGGGCATCCATTTAAGACAGAGATGAGGAGGAATTTCTTCTGAGGGTAGTGAATCTGTGGAATTCTTTACCACAGGGGACTGTAGAGGCTGAGATTCATTTTCAGTCAGCAAGGGAATCGAGGGCTATGGGAGAAAAGGCAGGAAAGTGGAGCTGAGGATTATCGGATCAGCCATGATCTCATTGAATGGTGGAGCAGACTCGATGGGCTGATTGGCTTGCTTCTGCTCCTATGTCTTGTGGCCTTATGTTGATTAGTAGGGGATTCAGTGATGGTAATGTTGTTGAATGTCAAAAGGCAATGGTTAAATTCTCTTGTTGGAGATGGTCATTGACTGGCACTTGTGTGGTGCAAATGTTATTTGCCATGTGTCAGCCCAAGTCTGCTTGTTGTCCAGGTCTTGCTGCATTTGGACATGGACTGCTTCAGTATCTAGGGATTCGTGAATGGTGCTGAACATTGTGCAGTCATCAGTGAACATCCTCACTTCTGACCTTATTGCTGGAAGGAAGGGCATTGATGAAGCAGCTAAAGATGGTTGGGCCTAGGACACTACCTTGAGGAACTCTTGCAGTGATGTCTTGGAGCTGAGATGACTGACCTCCAACAACCGCAACCATCTTCCTTTGTGCTAGGTATGACTCCAACCAGTGGAGAGTTTTTCCCCTGATTCCCATTGACTCCAGTTTTGATAGGGCTCCTTGATGTCAAGGGCAGTCTCTCTCACCTCACCTCGGGAGTTCAGCTGTTTTGTCCATGTTTGAACCAAGGCTGTAGTGAGGTCAGGACCTGAGTAGCCCTGGCGGAACCCAGACGGAGTGTCAGTGAGCAGGTTATTGCTAAGCAAATGCTGCTTGATAGCACTGTTGATGACCCCTTCCATCACTTTACTGATGTTAGAGATTGACTGGCCGGGTTGGATCTGTCCTGCTTTTTGTGTACAGGACATACCTGGGCAATTTTCCAATTGCTGGTTAGATGCCATTGTTGTAACTGTACTGGAACAGCTTGGCTTTAGGCACAGCAAGTTCTGGAGCACAATTCTTCAGTACTATTGCTGGAATATTGTCAGGGCTCATAGCTTTTGAAGTATCCAGTTCCTTCAGCCATTTGTTGATATCATGTAGAGCGAATGATACTGGCTGAAGACTGGCATCGGTGATACTGGAGTCCTTTGGAGAAGGCTGAGATGGATCATCCACTCGGCATTTCTGCCTGAAGATTGTAGCAAATGCTTCAGCCCTATTTTTTTGCACTGATGTGCTGGGCTCCCCCAACATTGAAGATGGGGATATTTGTGGAGCCGCCTCCTCCTCCAGTGATTTGTTTAATTGTCCTCCACCATTCATGGCTGGATGTGGCAGGGCTGCAAGGCTTAGATCTGATCCCTTCGTTGTGGAATCCCATAGCTCCATTTATCACTTGCTGCTTATGCTGTTTGGCACGCAAGTAGTCCTGTGTTGCAGCTTCACCAGGTTGACACCTCATTTTTAGGTATGCCTGGTGCTGCTCCTGGCATGCCCTCCTGCACTCTTCATTGAACCAGGGTTGATCTCCTGGCTTAATGGTAATACTAGTGTGGGGGATATGCTGGGCCATGAGGTTACAGATTGTGATTGAGTACAGTTCTGCTGCTGCTGATGGCCCACAACTCCTCATAGATGCCCACTTTTGAGTTGCGAGATCTGTTCAAAATCTATCCCATTTAGCATGGTGGTCATGCAACACAACACAATGGAGGGTTGTGCGGTGATCTCTCCTACCGATACTGCCATTGAGAGATGCATCTGCTGCAGGCAGGTTGGTGAGGATGAGGTCATGATGGTTTTCCCTCTTGTTGGTTCCCTCGCCACCTGCTGCAGACCCAGTCTGGCAGCTATGTCCTTTTAGGACCCGACCGGCTCGGTCAATAGTGGTTCTACAGAGCCACTCTTGGTGATGGGCATTGAAGACCAGTGTATATTCTGCTCCCTTGTCACCCTCAGTGCTTCCTCCAGGTGGTATTCAACGTGGAGGAGTACTGATTCGTCAGCTGTATGTGGGCGGCACATGGTAATCAGCAGGAAGCTCCTTTGCCCGTATTTGACTTGGTGCCATGAGACTTCATGGGAACCGGATTCTATGTTGAGGACTCTCTGGGTGACTCCCAGGGCAACTCCGTCCTGACTGTATACCACTGTGCTGCCACCTCTGCTGGGTCTGTCCTGCCGGTGGGACAGGGCATAACCAGGGATGGTGATGGTGGTGTCTGGGACATTACCTGTAAGGTATGATTCTGTGAGTATGACTGTCAGGCTGTTGCTTGACTAGTCTGTGAGACGGCTCTACCAATTTTGGCACTAGCCCCCAAATGTTAGTAAGGAGGACTTTGCAGGGTCGACAGGGCTGAGTTTTCTGTTGTCATTCCTGCTGCCGAGGTCAATGCCGGGTGGTCCATCTGGTTTCATTCCTTTGACCCTTTTTAGCGGTTTGATATAACTGAGTGGTTTGCTAGGTGATTTCAGAGGGCAGTTAAGAATCAACAAGATTGCTGTGGGTTTGGAGTCACATGTAGGCCAGACCAGGTAAGGATGGCAGATTCCCTTCCCTAAAGGGCATTGGTGAACCAGATGACAATTGACTATGGTTTCATTATTAGACTTTTAACTCCAGATTTTTATTGAATTCATATTTTATCATCTGCCATGGTGGGACTCTAACCTGGGTCTCTGGATTACTAGTCTAGTGACAATACCACTATGCCTCTGCCTCCCCTAAATTTTTGGTATTTTCTGTAATATAGCTATTTCTTATTTTACGATATTAAACAATTCTGCTAAAGTATGAATAGAAGTTGGAAAGTCCTGAGAATTAAACAGTGGTCCAATTCTGCCAAATTGTGAAGTACATAAATCTAATGGCTCCAAGATTCTAATCAGTAGCATTTTATGGAATAATTCCATGAAGTTAGGGTCAAAACCATAGATTAAGTAGGAAAAGACTTCTATTTTAATAGTCTTTTAAATGGCAGTAAAATATCTTCTACTTCTCTCACACAAGAAAGTGGGAGGTAATTGAAAATGGATTTAGAGCTTCAGATAAAGGAGCGAGAGAATTATTTGAAGGAACTACTGCAGTAAATCTTGCCTGGGCCATTTCAAGTCAGGTAAGTTGAGAAGCAAAGCAACTTTCCAACTTGCAAATTTCATTGTGCTTGTCACATGCATCATATGTGGCTGCAACTGTGAGAGCACATGCTTATTCTTGATGATTTAATTACCATAACTTAAAAGGCTAGTCATGCCTGGCTGGGCTAAAAGTGCTGAAATCAAGGGAGTACTCCATCATTTCCTCTTAAGAAATAAAAAATTGAAAGTTTATAATTTAAAACATTGTGTTTAACACAGTTTAATGCTGTTTGCAAACTAGAAGTGATGGCAACATGTTTGACTTGATGCCTTCAATAACAGATTGTATTGTGCAAAGATGTTTTGCAAAATCTGATGGATTTTATGCTCTTTGTTAATTGGGTTCAGAATCTATGCATTTTATGTCCTGCTTATCAAATTTGATTTGTTTTGATCTTATCTTCAAGGAGCAAAATTAAAACTCTAATTTATGTAGTGCCATTAGCATCCCAAAGGGCTTTGCAGAAAATTAATCGGTAAATATACCTTTGAAGTATAGTCACTGTTGTCTTGCAGACAACCGCAACAATACATTGTGCACAATAAGGCCCCACCTACAGTAGTGAGACCAGTTAATCTAATCTGATTTTGGTGGTCCTGGTTGAGTGATAAACATTGGCTCAGACAGTGAAAGAGAGAGAGCTTTTCAGATGTTTGAATGTTGCTGCAGGATTTTTATGTACATCTGAGAGGGCAGATGGAGTCTCAGTTTAACATGTCATCCAAAAGATGGCACGTGTTTTAGTACTGCATAGGGGTGTCAGCCTAAATCATTTGCTGAAGTCCTGTGATGGGGTTGAATGAACAGGCTTCGGGCTCTGAGGTGAGTTTAATCAGGGAGTCAAGCTAATGCTTTTTTTTTGCCAATATAATCTACAGTTAAATCCATAATCTGTTTTGTTGTAACATCTGGTATATTTTATAGCAGCAGAAGACCAGCGATGCTCCATCCTTTTTGTTACTTAACCATTAATGACACTACCAAGTACAATTGTTCATTAGCTACACTGCGTTACTAATGCTGCTAAACTGAGGGCTGCACTGAATAAAAATAAAACTACCAAGACTGATCTTATCCTATTAATTGTTATTTTCCAGTTGCCTTGATTTGTATAACAAATGAGGGGTGGAGGGCAGAAGACTATCCATGAGCAGGCAATGAAATGCAGACCCATGCTTAAGCAAAGAATACTATCAAACTTATAAATGATGACCAGATATCCAGAAATAAACTATGGCAATTTAGTAACTAATGGTTCACTTGGAGCAAACAATGCCAACTGTGTTGTTCGTTTCATGTATTGCAAAATCGATTAACTGGAGTTCATGACTGTATAAATGCTGCAGTTGCAACAAGTGAAATAACGGCACCATGTTATGACCTGGATGGGCAGTTGATCTAGCCCCTCTACTCCATAGGTCGCAACATTAGTTTAAATGTTGAATTCACTCACCAAAATGGCCAATTATTTACCTTAACTACTGTTACCCAGAATAAAAGAGACTTTAACCAGGCTTCCTTCAATAAACAGTAAATAATAAGTTTATTATGAAACCAGTCTTGTCAAATAGAAATGCAAAGCTTATCAACATATAGTATGGAATATAAAATTATACTAATTACTCTTTTGAGATACCCTATGTCTGTCTCTCTCACTTGTGCACTCTCACACAAAAAAAATGAAATAAAAATAGAAATGGAGAAGTTCGGCCAAAGGTTAAAAGTCAATGGTTCACAGGCAAAGGGTAGGCAGTGGAGTCCTTGAAATGGTGTCGGGGTTATGCGAAGAGACTAATCGCACTGATCTGCTAAACATTCAATGACTCTGGCACTGTCTTCCAGGCAGACCCGGGGAATACTCGAGGGTGCTCTATTCCAGCATGTAAAGCATCTCTGGAGCAGCTTATGTCACTTTCAGTTGTGGACTGGCTATGGACTGAAAAAAGGCTGCTGCCTTCCTTTTCAGGCAATTGGTTCTTCTCTTCTCAAAGCAAAACCAAAACCCACTTTTTAAAACAGTCTTTTAGGCATATGTTTTTCAGAGCCACAAAACCCATGTGACCCACTAGGGTTTATGTCCTTTTTTCAACTGCTTAGTTATCCTTTATTGCGCAAGGATGTTTTTCCCAGGTATAGCAATTCGAGTCCTGCATTAACGCTTTAACAGACAGTGTCTCTTAAAATACAAATTCTTCCAGAATGCCCTTAGTCCTTGAAGATGAATCATTTTCTGTGATTAAAGTGTTCATGACAAGTGTCAACGTGACCCTTGCCTGCTTGCCATTATGTGAACTGCTGTGTTGGTGGGCAACTGCTAAATGTTAATGGCTTTGGAATGAACTAATTCCCAATTGGCTTCAGATGCTGAGCCATGAGATTTCCAGTGGAACCACTTGTTTTTGTGTCTTGTTGCTGAATCTGTAGTGTCCCAGTTGTTTGTGGAGTACCCAAAATGAGGAATATTTGTAAGGAGGAGAAAGATCAGTGAAGGCTGCAATTATAGTTTAGTTACAAATCTTGGCTCGGCAGCTACAACTTGATTTACTGTCGGGCAGTACATGATACAATACTGCAAATCTGATGCACTCTACAGTCAGTCAGGTGGAGGCTTAGTGTACGCATGAGTTTCACCTTGCAGCTTCAGACTGATGATGTCAATTAGTTCCTATTACTGTTTCCGTTTGTCTAATCCTGTTAGAAATTGGGTTGAGGCTGTCAAAATTCATTTTACATAACCCCTCCAGCCAACAAAAGTGGAGGCTTTAATCCATGCATAGGGGCAGGTTTTGAACCCATTGCACCACTTGGTTGTTTACCTCCATCCCCTAACACGCCCTTCGGGGGAAAAAAAAATACTTTTCTTTCGCCCTAATTTTCCTTTTGCACAATTTGTATACTTTTCTTCCAATAGTTTCACTCCTTTTTTAGTTGCCTTTGCATTCATTCCTTTTGAAATCCATTTACTTTCCCATCTTTTTCTTTAAAATGAATGTGATTGACAGACAAATTACAAGTAATAATTGCAAACGAAATTGGGTCATGCGACAAAAAAGCTAATGGAACAAGTAAAGTGAAGGAGGCTGCACTGGACCTGAGTTAGTGATCTGAAATGCATTCACTACAGCTGTTGGGTCAGTGCTACTACACTGCCCTTATAGTATAAATGCAGCTGGGAAGGCAATAGCGTAGTGGTATTGTCTCTGGACTAGTAATCCAAAAATCCAGGGCAATGCTCTGGGGACCTGGATTCGAATCCCACCATGGTAGATGGTGGAATTTGAACTCAATAAAAATCTGGAATTAAAAGTCTAATCATGACCATGAAACCATTGTCTGCTTTCCTTACCTGGTCTAGCCTACGTGTGACTCCAGACCCAGCAATGTGGTTAACTCTTAAAAATGCCCTCTGAGCAAGGGCAATTAGGGATGGGCAATAAATGCTGGTCTAGCCAGTGACACCCACATCCCATGAATGAATTTTAAAAAATGTTTAAAAAGCTGCAATCTGGACTGAGTCTGAACTGATCCTGCAGCAAATCTGAGTAAATGGAGGAGGGAGACTTGCTTACATTTGGAGTTCATTCAGACCGTCGCAACTAATGTACATGTTACAAGTGAAGCCAGAACCACTTTACATCAACTCTAAACTTGTATGGTTACATGGTACTGGGTTTGTAACCCCAAGATCAAGAGTTCAAATCTCACAATGGCAAACTATGAAACGATGTAACTTCATCTGAAACAGATGGAAACGGGTTTGTACTCGAAAGAGTTACATTGTTAAATGAAGTAAAGACATCCATGGCTTAGATGCAGGTTGTCATCTAAGTTCATCCTTAGCCCTATTATATATTGTTAATTCACTTCTCTGGTTGAAATGTGGTGGATACATCCTAAATTGATCTTCACTATTTAGACAATTTTTCATATGTCAAGCAATAGCTGTAAAAACTCAAGCCAGCCTTATAGTACAACCTGTATCCAGAGAATGACTTGGAGTTAGGAAACACTTCCTTTTGGAATTAGGTTTGAACCCTGATGTTCAATTTGCTCCTTGTAACTTTAAAGTTGGTATCAGGTTCTTAGGCTCTGCATGAATACTGCATTTCTGGAGTGTTAATTTATAGCGTGAATGCATTGCAGGTGCACGTGATAATATGGGACCGTGAGAAAGAGTTGCAAATGGGACACAATACATGGTAAACTTTGATTCTTTTTAAAATTACATCTTCTTATGGATGACCTACATTTGGTCGTCTAATAAATAACTCAAATTTCTACTACATTTGTGGGAATACTTCTTGACTGCAGATAGAGGTTACCTAATCAGGCAAGCAGTATGCAATGGAAACATAACATAATATATTGTGAGGGACTAAGACCCCTCACTGAATATTTTTATAAAATATATATAGATATCATCATGACTATTTCTAAAAATTTAAAAACTGAACAAAAATACTTAAAAATGGCTGAATCTACATTTCTGTGACCCCCGAACAAAAGCTACTTGGCAGTATCGGGGAAACTTGCACATCGTTTTCTCTAGGGAGCAACTAACAACCCCTGTGGGCTGCAGAGGCCAAATTCAAAGACAGCTATACAATGGCCATCTGCATTTCATAACACAGGCTGACCAACAGGAGTTTGCTTGTCTGCTATGACAAAGGGCCCCGTAACCTTCCTTTCAATTCTTGATGATTGAGACATTTTGTCAATCTTAGGGACCTGGCGAGGGTCAAAAACAATGTGGAGTGGTGAGAGTCATTTGACATGGGTTTCAGGCTTGTGGAACCAGTAATATTGCCTTGCTGAACTGCAAAGCTCAGCCTGCTGTTTACGTCTAACTGGCTGCCTCAACGAAAAGGAGCCCTGTCCAGGTTGAACACCTGGCCCCATCTACGCTGCTTCTGTTGGAAGTTCCGTGCCATCATCTATAAGATTGTTTCATCTGTGTGCCTGTCTCATCATGCAAAATCAGTACCACTGGAAAAGTGAATTCTACAACACCTGTTTTCAGCCTGCAGACCTCCATTAAGGGATACATCATTGGACTATGATTCTGGACTCTGGAACCCACATAAAACAAACTTTCTTTCCTCTGGTCTCTACTATTAATCTACCTTTTCTCTATCCCTCTCTTTACTAACTGAAGGTCAGAGGGACGTTGCAAACCCTCTTTTCATGTTTTGATTGTGTAAATAAATTAACCCTTTGAGTTAATCCTTTCTGGAGTTTACTGTGGGGTTATTAATAGAAAATTGGATCACATAAAAATGGAGTGGTTGGGAAATACGTCACCGCTTACCGAAGAGGGAAACAAATCAGACGCCTTTCTCTTTATGGACAGGTGGTGAGAGGATAAATTACTGCTGTTTAAATTAACCCCCCTCCTGTCTGTAACAATATATATTGTGTCTTTAAAGTAAGATTTTAAAAAGTCTAATGATGCTGTAATGAAGTCTTGGGACAATAGGATACTTAAAAGTAAAAACACTGCCACTCAGTATTTTTAGAGAGAACAGAGAAGTGGGTGTTAAGGATGTGGACCTTAATCAGTTCTGATGAAGTTAATATCTTATTTTATCAGTGATTTTTGTAGTCGGACCAGAACAAAGTCAAGGAATTCTTTACACAGGAGTTATAATGTACTTGGTATAGCATTAGTCAGCTGAAACCAATTAACTTGGTTGCAGCAGGAAATAATACAAATCAGTTACTCCTATATGAGATCAGCTCTGAGTTACTGGACCTACACACTTTTCTGTTGCGTTAAGCCAGCTGCCACATGATAACTGTTTTGCCAACTGTTTGTTTGACAGGAAAAATCTGAAGGGGATGGGCCACTGAGTGGAATGGGAAGTTGATGTTTTTTTTCCCTGTATTTGGGCGATTTCTCAAAGTAGTTGGATGAGAACAGACAAAGAAACTTTTAAAACTGAATCTAAAAAGAGAAAGTCAAAATGAAATCAAATTTTTACTATGCTCCAAAGCCTCTGGAGAAATGCTGTTGTGAGTCTCAAAATAACACAAGAAAATAAATTAGGAAAGTAAAATTTACAAGCTGGGACATATGTAATGCACCTTTTGTTAACTGTTTCATGATTTTGCCAGACTGATAGCTTCTTCATTGCTCTTGAATTTTTTCGAAATCCTCCTAATTTTTTTTTTTCATCCATCTAGCCCTTTGGCTTCAATACCCTGCTATTTCTCCCTCCCCACCTCAGTAATGTACATGTCTTCCCGGGGTGCACAGTTTTTGATGTAGGATGCAGGTGTGGCAAATCAGTGGAGCATAAGAACAGGAGTAAGAAATTAAGCACCTTGAATCTGTTTCACTATTCAGTTAGTTTATGACTGCTCTGTATGTTAACTCCATCTACCTGCTGTGATTCCATAACCCTTTGCTTATCTAGTTCCTAGCTTCCCACCATTTAGGAAATACCCTGATCTATCATTCTTGGAAGATTCAAAGTGGATCGATCAATGTTTCCTTGCAACTTTCTGCTCCCATCTAAACTATTTATTGCCCTTATTATTAATTTTGTCCCTGATAGGCTTGGATATAAGGTTCTCTGTTCTTTTCACCTAAATCCTTTAGTGAAAAGCTGAGGGCCAAAATTCCTGGGAAACACCACTAGTCACATCCTGACACTCTGTATGTATTCATTATCCCACTCTCTGTCTCCTGCCTCATAACCAATTCCCTATTCAAGTCAATAGGTTGCCCTTAATTCCATGCACATTCATTTTTGTTAACAATTTGGAACCTAGTCAAATGCTTGCTGGAAGTGGTGTCCTGGAAGCAGTTTAGAAGGGGGAGAGAAGAGGTGGATTTCTTTTGAATGGACTGTTAATAAGCCATGCTCATGCACCCTCATTAATGTTTTCATTTCAGTTTGGATTATGAATTTTATTAAGTTAGTAGACTACTACATTCTTCAAGATTTATATTCTGAAAATTAAAAAGCTGACTGCAACATTGTTAATAATGAATCCTCAAAGGTTCTTTAAGTCCAATATATTTCTAAATAAATGTGGCATTTGTGACATCTGCACTACCGTAACTTCAATAAATGAGTTTTACAGAACTCTGAATGAAGTAGCAGGTATGGTGTTCATCTACTGACAGCTGAATCTTGTGATTCAATCTGCTTCCCCCTTTCAGAACCTATTTCAGATGTTTGGAAACAGTGAAACTAATTTTATTACTCAAACTTCAACAAGATTGAACCAAAGCTCCTCTACTGTTCACTGTTCTTAATGAGAATAGCTCAAGAACTTGTATTTATGTAAGGACTTTAATGTAATAAAATATCCCAAGACAACGTCACAGGAGCATCATCAAAAAAATTTGACATCAAGCCACATGAGATATTGGGGCAGATAACCAAAAGCTTATTCAGAGGTAGCTTTTAAGGAGTATCTTAAAGGAGGAAAGAGGTATAGGGGTGAAGAAAATTGGAGAGAGAAGTCCAACATATTCCAGTTTCTCATTTATTATAAATACACTGCTGTTTGTTTATTCCTTTCCCCCAAGAAGTAGCTAAATATTTTGTACATTTAAAAGTAATTTTTGGTGACAATTTGTAGATATTGAAATAATCGCTTTTCATGAAGATCTGTCAGTTTAACATACACCACTTTACAATTTAAGGGGATATGTGAAAGAGAAAACTAGGGAAAGATTGATGCAGCAGTTTAGACATCACCTGTGGGGTGAATTCAAAAGTACAACGATCCTTCTGCTAGGATAAGGGAAGGTTGCGATTTATAACAATTAGGATCTGAGATGCAGAAAAGTTGGATGTTTGGACATGCGGTTAACAGACATTGTACACTTTCTTCTAACATCGAAGTACAAAATATCCAAATCTTGAGTCCAGACAATGTGTGTTCATGAAGCACTCTTCAGAATACTGTCTGAATAACTGTTTCAGAATATGTTAAACACCAACATGACAGACATTTTCGCAGTGATCTGTGTTCCAACTCCCAACACCAAAAGGCTTTTAAAATAATAGAATTGTTCAGTAGCTAAGCTGCGATTATGCGGATTTTTGATGTCTCTGAATAGTATGCCTTATGTAAGTGTAAAACTGGAAAGTGAGGATTATTTGTAATTGTCGGCGAATATTATGTTTTATGTAATTGTAAAACTGTAAAGTGTTCCTCTGCGCATTACACTTTTTTGTAGATAGTAAAACTGGAATGTATGGGGCCATAAATTATTTCACTTTGCCTCTGGAATTAATTGTTTTTCATTATGATTCTAATGTTGTGCACAATAGTTTCTTGCCTTTCACTAAAAACTCGCCAGCAAATTTTGCTTAAACCAGCATGCCCATTAATGCTGAAAAGACATCTGTTCCAGAAATGTATTGATGAAGACAGGGACGTTATTTAAAATGCTGAGGGATTTGGATGATGTAAATGTGAGCAGGCTTGATTGGTTTAGAACATGAGCACAGAATTAGACGACACGGGTTTAAAATTAATGAGCTGCAAGTGAAGCCATTGATTAGATTAGGAAAAACCTTTTCTTGCCTTCAAGGGTGGCGAAATATATGAAACTAATTCTCATAAAAGATAATTGAGGTTGGTGGGTTTTGAAGACTTAAAGTAATTGATGTAGACTGTAATGATTTACTACTCTCAACATACGTGCTGTTGGGCTTGGACAGGAGCAGGGAGGAAAGGGATGAAATTGGGGGTGGGGGGTTAGGATGTCTGGGTGTTTCAGATCAGACTGTTTTGAACAGTCTATTCCGTAGTTTTTACTTGATTCATTTTAGAAAATTAGGGAGATATTTTTCTGTAGAAGTTTGCTTTAGGAGGTTGCATGAACCTTTGGACTCTTGAGGTTGAAGTCATCTTGGCAAGTTGCTATTGTGCATCCTGTAGATAATACATACTGCAGCCACAATGTGCCAGTGATGATTGGGATGGATATTGACTCGGGAACAGTGTTGAATAAATGAACTGCTGTGTTCTGGTTGATGTTGATCAACTTGAATTGTGATGTGGCTGGACTTATCTAGCTAAGTACTAAGTATTCAGTCACACGGAATTTTTGATTTGAAGCTTGGAGATGTACCACTTTGAAGAGTATCCAGCCTATGCTCTGCTTTTATAGCCACTTTGATATAACTGGTCTGGTTAAACTTCTGGTTTATAGTTACTTGTAAAAAGCTGACTGTGAACCTGAAGGTGTTGCCCTTGAAGGACAAAGACAAATGGGTGGGCCCTTTTTCCTTGGAGATGGCCAAGGCCTGGCAAATAGTGTGAATGTAGTTTGTCATTTGCCAGGCCTGGGTATTCTCCAGGTCTTGTAGGTTGGCATTGGCTGTTTCATCATTGGAGAAGCAAAATGCTGCGGATACTGGAAGCCTGAAATCAAAACAGAATGCTGGAAATACTCAGCAGGTCTGTTCGCATCTTTGGAGAGAGAAATGGGATTAAAGCTTCAAGTCATGACCTTTCATCCAATTTCATTATTGGAGAAGTTGTGAAAGCAACTGAACACTGGAAAATCCTTCATCCTGGAGGGGAAGCCATTGGATGAAAAATTCTGAAGATGACTGGACTGAAGATACTCTTAAAAATCCTTGCTGGGATGTCCTGGGGCTGAGATCATTGACAGCCATGACCATCTTCTTTTGTTTCAGGCATAACGCCAGACAATGGAGCTGTAATTTGATGATACTGTTGATGATTCCTTGCATCATTGATTTGGAAGAGCCTGCAAAATTGATTGCTGTCTGGATTATGTTTGCCCTTATTTTGGTAGATGGGATAGACCTTTGAAATGTTCCACATTATCGTTTAGTTAGATACCAGTGTATTAGCTGGCCTGGAGTAACTTGGCTAGTTCTAGTGCACAGGGATGAGAGCATGAAAAAGGGACATTGTATTTGCAGATAGGAGTAAGCAAGAAATATTCAGAGGAGCAATTACTGCTGTACTGTTGATAAAATAGATGATTTGTGGAGAGACTGGAGGCTAGTTTAGAAGAATGAAAGGTGACCGCATTGAAACATACAATTCTTACAGGGCTCGACAGGACACACGCAGGAAGGATGTTTACCCTGGTGGTGGGGGTGGTGGTGGGGGTGGTCTAGAACCAGGTGACACAGTCTTGGAATAAGAGGCAGACCAGTTAGGGCTGAGATGAGGAGGAATTTCTTTACTCGGAGTGGTGCAGTTCTCTACCCAAGAGGACTGTGGAGGCTCAGTCATTGAGTATACTCAAGACAGAGTTCTATAGATTTCTAGATATTAAAGATATCAAGGGATATGGGGATAGAGCAGGGAAAATGGTGTTGAGGTAAACTCAGCCATGATCTAGTTGAATAGCAGGGCAGGCTTGATGGGTTGAATGGCCTACTCCTGCTCCAAGTTACGATGTCCTTTGGGACTGGGACGATGTCCCTTTTTCATGCTCTCATCCCTGTGCACTAGAACTAGCCAAGTTACTCCAGGCCAGCTATTACGCTGGTATCTAACTAAACAATAATGTGGAACATTTCAAAGGTATGTCCCATCTACCAAACATTTTCTGAAATCTAGGATGGCCAGCATAGGTTCATTTGTGGGGATGGCTTTTGATTTCTCAAATTGGCAGTTTTCTCTAGCACCTTAGTTGTCCCACTAACTGATTTGCTAAAGTTTAGGGCAAACTTTTGGTAGAACCTGCACACGGCCAGAAATTGCAGGATTTCTTTGTTTTGGATATGGGAAAATCAACCATGGCACTATTTTCATTTCCTGGGGTAACACTTGACCTTGTCCTACCATGTACCCTTGCCTTAGCAAACTCATTTTTAGTTAAATTCACAACAAGGCTAGCCCTTTGTATACCCTGGAACGCTGCCTCCAGGTGGTCTAAATGATCCTTCCAGGCATCACTCCAGATTAATAGGTTGTGCAGGTATACTGTACAATTGGTTAATCCAGCTGCTATCTGGTTTGTCAACCTCTGAAAGGTTGCTGGGGCAATTTTAAGGCTGAAGGGCATGACCTTACACTGATATAGGCCATCTGGGGTGACAAAGGCTGAGATTTCGCTCGCTTTGGGAATCATGGGAAGTTGCCAAATACCTTTTAAGAGGTTGATTTTACTGAGGTAGGCAGAGTGACCTACCTTACCTATACAGTCCTCAATGTGAGGTTTGGACATGAATTGGCTGGGTCACTGCATTAATCTTCTGATAATCAATTTAGAGTTATTTTGACCTGCCTGGCTTTGGAACTCCTAGAATGGGAGAGCTCTGGCTGCTCTTGCTGGGCTCAATTATATCATTGTCTGGCATGTATTTCATTTCTTGTCTGATCTGAGTCAGTTTGTCGGGGCTCAGTCAGTAGGGATTTTGCTTTATCGGTTGGGTATCCCCTATATCTACGTCGTATTTTCCCAGTGGGGTATGAGACATTAAGACTTGGAGTAGAAGTAGATCATTCGGCCCATCGAAGTCTGCACCGCCATTCAATGAGATCATGGCTGTTCTGATAATCCTCAACTCCACTTTCCTTCCTTTTCCCCAAAACCCTTGATTCCCTTACTGATTAAAAATCTATCTCAGCCTTGAATATACTTAACGACCCAGCCTCTACAGCTCTCTGTGGTAAAGAATTCCACAGATGCTCTACCCTCAGAAGAAATTCTTCCTCACCTCTGTCTTAAATGGGCAACCCCTTACTCTGAGATTACGCCCTCTGGTCCTAGATTCTCCCACAAGGGGAAACAACCTATCAGCATCTACACTGTCAAGCCCCCTAAGAATCTTGTGTTTCAATAAGGTCACCTCTCATTCTTCTAAATTCCAGTGAGTACAGGCCCAACCTTCTCAACCTCTCCTCATACGAAAAATCCTCCATACCCAGGAATAATCTAGTGAACCTTCTCTGGACTGCCTCCAATGCCAGTATATCTTCCCTTAGATAAGGGGATCGAAACTGTTCTCAGTATTCTAGGTGTTGTCTAACTAGTGCCATTTACAGTTTTAACAAGACTTCCCAATTTTTATACTTTGAAATAAAGGCCAACATTCCATTTGCTTTCCCTGTTACCTGCTGAACTTGTATGCTAGCTTTTTGTGATTCATGCACAAGGACCCAAATCCCTCTGTACTGCAGCTTTCTGCAGTCTTTCTCCATTTAGATAATGTTCAGCTCCTCTATCCTTCTTGCCAAAGTGCATTACCTCACATTTTCCCACATTATGTTCCATCTGCCAAGTTTTGCCCACTCAGTCAACCTGTCTATATCCCTCTGCAGACTCTGTCATCCTCACCACTTGCTTTCCCATCTATTTTCTTGTCATCCACAAACTTGGCAATAGTACATTCACTTCCCTCATCCAAGTCATTGATATATATTTTAAATAATTGTGGTCCCAGCACTGATCCCTGTGGCACTCCGCTAGTTACAGGTTGTTATCCTGAAAATGCCCACCTTAACCCAACTCTGTCAATCCTCTATCCATGCTAATATCCTACCCCCAACATGATACACTCTTATCTTATTAAATAGCCTTATGTGCAGTACCTTATTGAACGCCTTTTGGAAATCCAAATATATTACATGTACTGATTCCCCTTTATCTATCTTGCTTCTTACCTCCTCGCAAAGATGACGAATAAATTTGTCAGGCATGATTTCCCCTTCATGAAGCCATGCTGACTCTGCTTGATTATATTATGTATTTCTAAATGTTTTGCTATTACATCCTTTATAATAGACTCTAACATTTTTCCAATGACAAATGTTAAGCTAACTGGCCTATAGTTAACTGCTTTTTGCCTCCCTCCCTCCCTCTTTGAATAAGGTTGTTACATTGCCAATCTGGGACTTTTGCAGAATCTTAAGGATTCTTGGAAGATTAGTACCAGTGCATTCACTATCTCTCTAGCTACTTCCTTTGATATTCTAGGATGCAAACCATCAGGTCCATGGGACCTATCTGTCTTTAGACCCATTAGTTTCCCTAGTACTTCTTCTCTAGTGATAGTTATTGTTGTTAGTGATAGTTATTGTTGTTATTTCCGCACACCCCACTTTTGCCTCTTGATTATTTGATACTTTTGGAATGCTATTAGTGTCCTCTACTGTGAAGACTGATGCAAAGTATTTATTCAACTCCTCTGCCATTTCCTGGTTCCCCATTATTATTTCCCGAGCCTCATTCTCTAAGGGGCCTATGTTCACTTTGGCCCCTCTCATCCTTTTTATATATTTAAAGAAGCTCTTGCTGTCTGTTTTTTATTACTTGCAAGTTTACCTTCAAAGTTTATTTCTCCCTCTTTATTTTTTTTGGTCATCTTTTGTTGATTTTTAAAACTTTCCCAATCCTTTGGCTTACCACTAATCTTTGCCATATTGTATGTTTTTTCTTTCAATTTGATACTATCCTTAACTTCCTTGGTTAACCATGGTTGGTTTATCCCCTTCCTACAATCCTTCTTCCTCTTTGGGATATATTTTTGTTGTGATTCATGAACCATTTTCTTAAATGTTTGCCATTTCATCAACCATCTTTTCTGTTAAACTCCTTTCCTAGTCCACTCCAGCCAACTCTGCCCTCATTCCTTTGTAATTACCCTTACTTAAGTTAAGCACAATTGTTTCCGACCCAAGTTTCTCATTCTCAAACTGATTGCTGAACTCTACTATGCTATGGCTACTGTTTCCTAGGGGTTCTTTTACTCTGAGATCCTTTACAGATCATCTGCCTCATTACTCATTACACATTACCAGATCCAAAAGAGCCTGGTCCCTGGTTGGATCCACAACATATTGTTTGAGGAAACTGTCCCAAATACACTCTATGAATTCTTGCTCGTGGCTACTTCTGCCAGTTTGATTTTCCCAATCTCCCATTTTAGAACATGAAGTGCTAGAAATTAGGAGCATGGGAAACAATTTGAGTCATCAGCAACAAGAATTGGGCACAGTTGGATAATTAGTGGAGGAAGTCACTGATATAAGGAAATAATGGGTGGGAGAGGGTGAAGATGAGCAAAGCTTTGGAACTTTGAAAGAATTAGAGGATGAGATAGCAACCACAGCAGGTATAAAGTGTTGGAAGTAAGATAGCCAATTTTTGTTGGGTGGTAATGTGTGTAGAACGTAGAGCTAAAAACCTTGTAGATGTACAAGGCAACAGCAAATAATTCACATGATTTACTAACCTCAACATACTACTTGGTAACAACTTATTTAGGTAAACAGTCTTAATTCTAAATAGAGCTAACTGATGACCCCTTATTAATGCACTCAGTCTTTCACAAATTCAAATATGATCATACAATTACAAGAAGGGGTATATAAGAGCTGTAAAAAAAAAAAGCAAACCTCTAAAGACAATCTAATGAACACAGCAGCTGTGTACTTTAGTGGATAGCATGAACATTCCTACTTAAGTACTTCTTGCACTCGATACAATATTTTTTTTAAATCGCAGAACAGCATTTTTAATTGGTGCTAATGAAACTAAAATAGTCCCAAAATTGACTAAAGTGGTTTGAAGCAGCAATTTACAAGCTATACAATATCAAATTTTAATTCTGGTCCATAACAATCACAGAAGCAATCTAAACTACATAATTTTCTTCACTTTTCGTTCTTCATTCCCTCCCTAACAAACAGTTGGTTCTTCCACCATTAGCTACATTGTTATGTGTAAATGACAAAAAGTTAGATAATCAGCATTGTAGACCCACAATCATAGGAAGCCATCTGATTAAGTGTGTTATGTAACACCAAGCACAGCATGTCCATTTGACATGATCTAAATAGCACTTTTCCCATGATTATACAATTTAGTGTCCCACTTTAGTCCTGTTTTCAGCAATGGCATTTCAATCATCATTTTCCCATTGGCAAATATTTTTGCAGAAGCACTGGGATAAAAGAAAAACCTGTAAACTTCTGAACTGAAGGTCATTTTTAGTCAGATACCTGGATAATGTGTACAATCAGATCATTCAGATTGCTGCTGCATGGAGAGCCCTCTCCCTGAATGGTAATAGAAAATCATCCATAGAGTAACCTTCATTGATTCATGTTTTGCATCAAGAATCATGGTCGGGTGCTTTTCTCCATCCGTGTAGTATATAGCGTTTTAAAGTAGTTCTTTAACATAGATGAACAAGTAGTAGTAACAATAAGAACATTTAAAAATCATACGAAGGACAAGTAGCTCCAAGTTATACCATGTATAAACATACAAGTAAGGAGCAGGAGTAGGCCACTCGGCCCCTTGAGCCTGCTCTGCCATTCAATATGATCATGGCTGATCTGACTGTAACTGCAGCTCCACATTCCCACCTACCTCCTATAACCTTTCACCCCTTGTTAATCAAGAATCTATCTAGCTCTGCCTTAAAAATATTCCAAGACTCTATTTCTATTGCCTTTTGAGGAAGAGTTCCAAAGACTGTCAACCCTCAAGAAAAAATTCTCCTCATCTGTCTTAAAAATAAGGGGATGCCCATTTAACAGTGACCCTGGTCACTATGTTAAAATCTAACTCGAGATTCTCCCACAAGAGGCAACATCCTCTCTACATCCACTCTGTCAAGACCCCTCATTTTCTTATGTTTCAATCAAGTCACCTCTTACTCTTCTAAACTCCAGCAGAATCAGGCCTAATCTGTCCAACCTTACCTCATTAGCCAACCTAGCTATTCCTGGTATTAGTCTATTAAACCTTCTCTGAACTGCTCCTAACGCATTTACCTTATTCCTTAAATAGGGAGACCAACACTGTACACAGTACTCCCAGATGTGGTATCACCAATGCCTTGTATAACTGAAGCATAACCTCCCTACTTTTGTGTTCAATTCCCCTTGCAAAAAATGATAACATTTTATTAGCTATCATAAGTACTTGCTGTATCTGCCTTTTAATCAGAGCGCGCACACAAATACTTACATGGAATTAAAGCTATACTTAAGAACAGCTGTGCAGAAGATCATCGCCATGGTAGTTAATCTAACCCTCTCAATTGAATGACACCAGCAGCCAAAACTTGCAGATGTCCAATTGCTTCAAAGTCATTATGCAGTTTCATCTTTATGGTTGCAGATCTTAGTAAAAAACCCATTTACAGGATTTGGGAATGCAGGTAAGACTGCATTTACTGCCTGTCCCTAATTCCCAAGTCGGCGATGGAGGCCTTTTTTCATTGAATCTTTGGAATACTTACAGCAATGATGCTTCCATGGTGCTCTGTAGGAAGTTAGATAGCCCAGTAACAATGAAAAAAAGGCACCATATGTCCAAATCAGAATGACATGTGACTTGGAAGGGGGCATACAGATGAATGGGTTTCCATCACATTGCTGTACTTTATTTTCTCTCTTTGCAAAAGATTGCATGAGATACAGATCACAAAAGTCATTGGTCCCATTTTAGTATATCCATTCACAGAAATAATCTATCCTACTGCTTACAAAAAACAGTACAGTAATTTTCTGACTCATCCAAAATGATAAATGTTCTGTCTTCACCATAGATGCTTCCTGGCCTGTTGCGTGGACCCAGTATTTTTAATTATTCAGATTTCCAGCATTGGGAATTTGTTTCTTATGCTATAGTTTGTCATCTTTTTGTTCCATCCATAATGTTGAAAGAGTTGAATAACAGCAAAATGATATCTTTTCATGCAAGCAGCATATGATACAATTTTACCAGTTATCTGAAGAAAAAATGAACCTCATGCAATATCTTTTTTATTTATTTGTTAACGTGACATAGACATCAATAGCTGGCCAGCATCCATCGCCCATCCCCAATTGCCCCCGAGGAGGTGGTGGCAAGCTGCCAAATAGATAAGACCCTATAAATATCTGAAAACAACAAATAAATCGCTTAGCTCTGCCTATCACTTGCTGCTTATGCTGTTTGGCATGCAAGTAGTCCTTTGTGTAGCTTCACCAGATTGACATCTCATTTTTAGGTATGCCTGGTGCTGCTGCTGCTGGCATGCCCTCCTGCACTCTTCATTGAACCAGGGTTGATCCCCTGGCTTGGTGGTAACGTTAGAGTGGGGATATGCCGGGCCATGAGATTACAGATTGTGTTTGAGTACAATTCTGCTGCTGCTGCTGATGGCCCACAGCACCTCATGAATGCCCAGTCTTGAGTTGCTAGATCTGTTTGAAATCTCTCCAATTTAGCATGGCAGTAGTGCCACACAACACAGCAGAGAGTATCCTCAATGTGAAGATGGGACTTTGTCTCCGCAATGACTGTGTGGTGGTCACTCCTACCAATACTGTTATGGACAGATGCAGCGTGGCAGGCAGGTTGGTGATAATGAGGTCAAGTATGTTTTTCTCGCTGGTCCCCTCACCGCCTGCTGCAGAGCCAGTCTAGCAGCTATCTCCTTTAGGACTCAGCCAACTCGGTCTGTGGCGGAGCTACTGAGCCACTGTTGGTGATGGACATTGAAGTCAAGTTGCAAAAAAATGTTTTGGATTGGGGGAGAGTGGATTTTAGTAAAATAAGGCAGGATCTGGCCAAGGTAGACTGGGAACAGCTACTTGTGGGGAAATCTACGGAGGAGCGGTCGGGGGGGGCGTTCAAAATGGAAATGGGGAGGGTACAGGCTCAACATATTCCTTCTAGGGTGATAGGAAGGAGTAACAAGCCCAGAGAACCATGGATGACCAGAGATATTCAGGATATAATGAGAAGGAAAGGAAAGGCTTTTAGCAGATGCAAGGGGAGCAAATCAGCGGAGGCATTGGTGGAGTACAGAAAGTGCAGGGTGGAGCTTACAATAGCAATTAGGAGAGCAAAGAGGAGATATGAGAAAGCTCTGGCTGGTAAAAGTAGGGAAAATCCCAATATATTCTATAAGTATATCAGTGGGAAGAGGATAATCAGGGAAAGAGTAGGGCCCATTAGGGACCAATGGGGCAATCTATGGGTGGAGCCAGAGGACATCGCTAGAGTGTTGAACGAATACTTCACATCCATCTTCACCCAAGAGAATGAGGATGAA
Organism: Carcharodon carcharias; assembly: GCF_017639515.1. Classification (NCBI taxonomy): domain Eukaryota; kingdom Metazoa; phylum Chordata; class Chondrichthyes; order Lamniformes; family Lamnidae; genus Carcharodon; species Carcharodon carcharias. Next base: position 214,539,524 of record NC_054468.1, read on the forward strand.
GGTATGGAACTAGGGGAGAGAGACTGCAAGGTTTTCGAGCAAATTGATATAGGGAGTGACAAGATATTGGAGGTGTTGGCAGGTTTAAAAGTGGACAAATCTCCAGATCCAGATGATTTGTGTCCCAGGCTGCTGAGGAAAGCAAGGGAGGAGATCGCAGGGGCTCTGACCCAAATTTTTAATTCCTCTCTGGCCATGGGGGAGGTGCCAGAGGACTGGAGAACAGCTAATGTGGTTCCGCTATTTAAGAAGGGTTGTAGAGATAAGCCAGGGAACTACAGGCCAATGAGTCTCACGTCAGTGGTAGGGAAATTTATTGGAGAAAATTCTGAAGGAGAGAATCAATCTCCACTTGGAGAGGCAAGATTTGATCAGGGATAGTCAGCATGGCTTTGTCAGAGGGAGGTCATGCCTAACAAATATGATTGAATTTTTTTGAGGAGGTGACCAGATATGTAGATGAGGGTAGTGCAGTTGATGTAATTTATATGGATTTCAGCAAAGCCTTTGACAAGGTCCCACATGGGAGACTTATAAAGAAGGCAAATGCATATGGATACAAGGTAATTTGATAAGGTGGATTCAAAATTGGCTTAGTTGTAGGAGACAGAGGGTGAAGACAGAAGGCTGCTTTAGTGACTGGAAGCCCGTGTCCAGTGGCGTACCACAGGGATCTGTGCTGGGTCCCCTATTATTTGTCATTTATATAAATGACATAGATGACCATGTGGGGGGGTAGGATTAGTAAATTTGTAGATGACACAAAGATCGGCCGGGTGGTTAACAGTGAGGTGGAGTGTCTTGGGCTACAGGAAGATATAGATGGGATGATCAAATGGGCAGATAGGTGGCAGATGAAATTTAACCCTGAAAAGTGAGAGATGATACACTTTGGAAGGAGTAATTTGACAAGGAAGTATTCAATGAACGGCATGACACTAGGAAATTCTGAGGAACAAAGGGACCTTAGCGTGTGTGTCCAAAGATCACTGAAGGCAGAGGGGCATGTTAGTGGGGTGGTGAAAAAGGCATATGGAACACTTGCTTTTATCAATCGAGGCATAGATTACAAAAGTAGGGAGATCATGTTGGAGTTGCATAAAACCTTGGTGAGGCCACAGCTGGAGTAGTGTGTGCATTTCTGGTTGCCACATTATAGGAAGGATGTGATTGTACTGGAGGGGGTGCAGAGGAGATTCACCAGGATGTTGCCTAGGACGAAACATTTAAATTATGAAGAGAGGTTGGATCAACTTGGGTTGTTTTCATTGGAACAGAGAAGACTGAGGGGCGAGCTGATCAAGCTGTACAAGATTATGAGGGGCATGCACGGGGTGGATAGGGAGCAGCTGTTCCCCTTAGTTGAATGGTTAGTCATGAGGGGACATAAATTCAAGGTGAGGAGCAGGAGGTTTAGGGGGGATGTGAGGAAAAACCTTTTTACCCGGAGGGTCGTGACTGTCTGGAATGCGCTGCCTGGGAGGATGGTGGAGGCGGGTTGCCTCACATCCTTTAAAAAATACCTGAATGAGCACGTGGCACGTCATAACATTCAAGGCTATGGGCCAAGTGCTGGTAAATGGGATTAGGTAGGTAGGTCAGGTGTTTCTCACGTGTCGGTGCAGACTTGATGGGCTGAAGGGCTTCTTCTGCACTGTGTGATTCTGTGAAGTCCCCCACCCAGAGTACATTCTGTGCCCTTGCCACCCTCAGAGCTTCCTCCAAGTGGTGTTCACATGGAGTTGTGATTCATCAGCCGAGGAGGGGGTTGGTACATGGTAATCAGCAGGAGGCTTCCTTGCCCATGTTTGACCTGATGCCATGAGGTTTCATGGGGACAGGTGTCAATGTTGAGGACTCCCAGGGCAACTCCCTCTCAACTTTATACCACTCTGCTGGCACCTCTGCTGGGTATGTCGTGCCGGTGGGACAGGACATAACCAGGGATGGTGGTGGTGTCTGGGACATAATCTGTAAAGTATGAACCTGTGAGTATGATTGTCAGGTTGTTGCTTGACTAGCCTGTGAGACAGCGCTCAATTTTGGCATAAGTCCCCAGATGTCACTAAGGAGGACTTTGCAGGGCTGAGTTTGCTGTTGTTGTTTCCGATGCCTCAGTTGATGCTGGGTGCTGGGTCCAGTTTCATTCCTTTTTATTGACTTTTTCGTGGTTTGATACAACTGAGTGGCTTGTTAGGCAATTTCAGAGGGCATTTAAGGGTCAGCCGCATTGCTGTGTGTCTGGAGTCACATGTAGGCCAAATTAGGTGAGGACTGCAGATTTCCTTCCCCAAAGGACATTCATGAACTAGATGAGTTTCTGTGACAATCGGCAATGGTTTCATAGTCACCATTAGACTTTCAATTCCAGATTTTTATTGAACCGGGGTTCCCAGAGCATTACCCTGGGTCTCTGAATTACCAGTCCAGTGACATTACCACTATGCCATCACCTCCCCCTAATTAGTTCTTTAACTGTTGGCCATTTCCTGTCTACTGTCATACATAACATAGCATCTGAATCTACCATAGTTTGAGGGCCCTGCACCTCATGTCAATTCAAATGGATTGAAGCCTTTGGACTCCTTAGGGATTCGCTTTTGGTGCACAACAGGAAACTGAAATCTTTATCCCAGTCAAAAGGTTTTTCTAAGCAGTACATCTGAATCATAGTTTTTAGGGTCTGGTGGTACTACTCTAATGCCCCTTGAGTTTGAGGGTAGTAGGCCAATGATTTCAGCTGGGTTATTCCCAGGCTGTGAACAACCTCCTGAAACATGCAAGACACATTTGTCCCCTGATCCAGTTGGTTCTTTTTTGGCAAGCCTTAATGGGTCCAGAACTGGGTCAATTTTGCAATCACAGCTTTGACTGTGATCTTTCTAAGCCATCCCATGAATGAGTAAAATAAACCAAATGGCCTTGGGGAATCGGGTGGCCAGATGCATTATGCTAATCAGGTACTGATGGCCTGTCCTCATTTTAGGAAGTGGCCCAACACACTCTATCAGGTTTAAGTTAAAAGGTTCACCAAAAGCTGATGTGGGTTTGAAGGGTGTTGGTTTAATTGTGACCTGAGGTTTCCCAGCAACCTGACCAGGGTGACAAGCTTTGCTGTGTGCTGCCACGTTGGACTGGAGGTGAGGCCAGAAAAAGTGCCGCCTTGTGTGGGCTAAGGTTTTGTGGGTACCCACGAGTCCAGCCACTGGAATAAAGTGGCATTTTGTGAGATTTCCTTCCGATATCTTGGGAGTACTACAATCTGGTGGAGCACTGTCCATTCCTCATCTGCTGGCCTCCCAGGGGGTCTCCACTTCTGCATTACTACCCCAGCTCATAAGTAACAGCACTCGGGGACCTGGGCGGCTTCCTCCTCAGAACAGGCATCCTGTGCTTTGCGCTTTGACTCAGGATCTGCCTGCTGTGCTTGGGGAGGTTCGACTCTCCTTCAGACAGGTTTCCAAAAGGTTTGCTAACCAGACTTCCAGCTCATCCAGCTGGGGTGCTGGTTCCTCCTTGTTTAAATTTGCCTGTCTGGTTTGGGACTGGGTCACTACATGATCTGGAAAAATCCCCGGGCTTGACTTTTGTAGCTGCTTGGTTTTCCTTTTCTCACTTGGTTGGTCTTGGACAGTGGTTCCCAAACTTTTACTTCCCACCAACCCCTTTAATGAAAATGCCAAAATAAATATTTTCCAGGGATCTTCTCCCTTACCTGAGTATAAATTATAAGAGAAATATAAAGTTTGTTTTCATCTGACACTTCATTGCACGCTATTAAGAATTACATTATAACTTATCATCTAGCAAAATGCATTAAGTGAAGGATGGCTACCTAATACAAATTAGATGCACAAAACCCAACCTAGTTACTTCCAGAACTGCTAGACTCCAGGTGTGATGGATGGGGGAATGGCCCAATCATTTCCATTCTGGCCAGATTACATCACCAATTGCCACTAAATGGAACTTTAATATTGGGTGTGAGGGCACATGTCTGTAGAGATGCAATAAAGGCACCTTCGATTTTCTACCAGCAAGAGAAGCAGCACCCTACAATTCCCAGGGGTTAAAGCTTTCCTCCAGTCCTTTTACAATGCATCAAGGGACCGGGGAGGAATTGGATAAGAGATCCCAGAAAAGAGGTAAGGATCCTGGGACACGGACTCATCATCAAGGGACTGGACTGGACTGGGGGTGGGGTGGGGGTGGGGGAGTGGGGGTGTACTGATCTAGGATTATAGGGGACACTACCACCTTGCTACCAGCCAGATCATTCCCACCAAAGAAAGCTATCTCTGCTACCAGCAGCTTGGGGATAATTCCTACAGTGACTAGGCCCAGGACTATAGCACTCCATAAGTGGACTCGATGGAAGGAAACGGATGTGTATCCTCTTCCAACTCCATTGATTAACACTTTGGTATTCAAGGAAGTTTCTGTCTGTAGCACAGGGAGCTTTTCCTCCAACCTCATCTCTAAATCCTGAAATCCTCCTTCAAGGTTTAGAAAAGAGGTTGGGAGGGGAAGGGCCCAGGCCAGGGCCATTGAAAACATTGTCAAAGCAGCAAGGATTTACAGATGAGTTCGGGAGGAGGGTAACAGCCCCTTTACAGATTTCCGGGGGGCGGGGGAGGGGGGGTGGGTGGGTGGGGGGGTGTAGTGTGGCCAGCTGCTTGGGGGCTTAAATTAAAATACAGGTACTTGCCTAAATGCTCCAATCCTACAGGCACAGGTAGCACAAAATTCCGAAGTCTAAACAGAAGATGGAGCACACCTGACCACTGACAACTCCTACTTCAAGCCCAGTCACAAGGTGCAAGACCAGGAGCATTCCACTGGGCCAGTGATTGCTGTTGTCAGAACCATGGTTTGGGAACCACTGATCTAGGATTATAGGGGACACTACCACCTTGCTACCAGCCAGATCATTCCCACCAAAGAAATCTATCTCTGCTACCGGCAGCTCGGGGATAATTCCTACAGTGACTAGGCACAGGACTATATCACTCTATAAGTGGACTCGATGGAAGGGAACAGATGTGTATCCTCTTCCAACTCCATTGATTAACACTTTGGTATTCAAGGAAGTTTCTGGGGGGAAGGTTCTGGCCTTTCCACAACATCAAGGATGAGTGGCCCCGGTATCTCTGAGCAATACAGTGGACTTTTGTATAGGAACACCATTCTTGAAGGACAAAACTCTGGTAGTTCTTAGGAATTTCATCAGGCTCTGCCACACATGCGCGGTACTACTGGAGGATCTAATTTCTGCAGATAGAGTCACTGCCTGATCTGCTGTGCTACTTGCAGGGCATCCTCTTCAGGACTAATCTTGTGAATCTTACAGACCCACAGGCTTCCCTTTGACCTTCCAGCATTCAGGCCAAGTGTGTCCAATTGTATTGCAGTGAGAACACACAGATCTCTGTGTTATTCCAGCTCCCTACGCCTTCTCTTCAGGCTTGGGAAGGACTTCTAGCACCCTCATTCTTATTTTCTTCCTTGTGGCTACCACACTTTCTGTTGTATTCCCTTTCTCAAATTTCTGCGGGTTTCCTAGGGAAGGGCCTGCCCAAATACCTGGGCCCATGGGTTAAATCATAGTCATCAGTAAGGGCTGCAACCTTCCTGGCTGTTAAAGCCCTCTGTTCCTCCAGATTTGAAACTAGGAGAAAGACTGATTTTAAACTCCTCCAGCAATATCATTTCTCTTAATCTGTTGTAGGTATTGTCAATTTTTATGGCTTGCACCCACTGGTCAAATGCTAATTCTCTCAAATTAAAGGGGAGATTGAATGGGCTTTTAATGAAAGTTTTGTAATTGTTAATGGAACGCTTCTGGAATGAGTTAATAGGCACTTGGGATAGTGACTTCCCCCTGTTCATAATTTTCAGAACTATTAGTGGGCAACAGAGAATAAACCTTGTGGGCTTTTCCCTTTAAGTGACTTTGTAGGAGAAGAGTCCAGACTTCTTCCGGCCACTTTAATCTGGTGGCAATCTTTTCAAATGAGATGATGAATGCCTCCATGTCATTCTCATCAAATATAGGTGCTAACCTAGAGTACTTTTAAACAAAAATCAAAGCTTGTCTCCGAATCAGGGCCATGGATAGAAAACTGGCTGGCTGACTGACAGAAAACAGTATGCATAAATAGGTCCTTTTCTGATTGGCAGGAGGTGACAACTGGAGTTCTGCAGGGTCCTGTGGTGAGGCCTCAACTTTTTACAATTTATATCAATGACTTAGATGAGGGAAGTGAAAGCATGGTAGCTAAATGTGCAGATGACACAAAGATAGTTAGGAAAGTATGTTGTGAAGAAGACATGAGGCTGCAGACAGATAAAGAGAGAGGTTGTGAGTAGGCAAAAATTTGGCAGATGGAGTATAATGTAGGAAAATGTTAAGTTGTTCACTTTGGCAGGAAGAATAAAAAAAGCAGAGTATTACTTAAACTGAGAATGGCTGCAAAATTCCAAGGTGCAGAGGGATCTAGGTGTTGTAGTGCATGCATCACAAAAAGTTAGTATGCAGGTACAGCAAAAATCAAGGCAGTTAATGGAATGCTATCCTTTATTACAAGAGAAATTGAACATAAAAGAAAGGATATTATGCTTCAGTTATACAAGGCATTGGTGTGGCCACATCTCGCATATTGTGTGCAGTTTTGGTCTCCTTAAGGATGTAAATGCATTGGAGGTGGTTCAGAGGAGGTTTACTGGATTGCTATCTAGAATAAGCTGGTTGTCTTATGAGGAAAGGTGAGACAGGCTGAGCTTGTTTCCACTGGAGCTGCAGAGAATGAGGGGTGACTTGATTGAAGTATATAAGATCCTGAATGGTATTGACAAGGTGGATGTGGAAAGGATGTTTCCTCTTGTGGGTGAGTCCAGAACTAGGGGGGGGTACTGTTTTAAAATTAGGGGTTGCCATTTTAGGACAGAGATGAGGAGAATTTTTTTTCTGAGGGTTGTGTGGCTTTGGATCTCTCTGCCCATGAAGGCAATGGAGGCTGGGTCATTGAATATTTTTAAGGCAGAGGTAGATATATTCTTGTTAGGCAAGGGAATCAAAGGGTGGCTGATGGAAGTGTGGAATTTGAAACACAAATGGATCAGCCATGATCTTATTGAATGGTGGAACAGGCTTAAGGAGCTCATTGGCATACTTCTCCTATTTCATATGTTCGCATGTCAGTCAAATCATCAGCGGCTTCCCCACTATGTCAAGACAACTTCTGTGTAGCCAATTCAATTTGCTGCAAATCTCTTTCCTTCTGGGCCTGAATTTCCAGCACTGGTGTCTCCGGCAGGAGTGTGTTCTTGCTCTTTCTCCTGTTCACGCACACACATGCACACACACACACACACACACACACACACACACACACACACACACACACACACACACACACACACACACACACACACACACGCACGCTCCCCCCCTTTCTATCTGGTGCTGTCTCTGGTGCTGCTTCATTTTCTGAAATTCTAATTCTATCTTCTGCTCTTCTGGGTGAAGTTGCATCAGGGTAACTTGGTCTAACTCAGGATCTGGATGCTTTTATCTGTTCTGCTTCTAGGTGAGGGAGAAGTACACAGCCAGTGCTTTCAACATCTTGTACTTCCATGCCTTCTGATGTATTTTAAGTTCCACCAGCATAGCAGTGGTTTTCAGCTGTTTTATTGTTCGGGAGGCTAATTTACCCTATTGCATGAGGATGCTTTCACATCTAAGTCAGCCATGTTAGTTTCTATTGTTCGTATTCACAAAGCTTATTGCTTGAATCACTGTTTGTTTCTTGTTTCAACAGTTTTGGCTAGGTTTCTTTTCTCTTTTACTTCCAATTTTCTTTTAAAGTCAGATTTGGCTTGTTTGCAATGGATTTAAATCCCGAATGAGCCCCCAATTTTGTTACTGACAGAATTTTTGTGGTCTCTTCCAGTTCGTAACTAAGGTACGTGTATTTCTTTCCCCTCAAAAGTGATTTTTCCTAATTTAAAATAGTCCCGCAGATTTCCTATTGTGATGACTTATCAGTGAAATTATTAATGCATGTCCAGATAATTGTGAGTATTTTGAAAAAGCACAGGGAAATATGGAACTTCTTTATTCAGTCACAAATGGAAACCTGTTTGCTGTATTGTGTGTAATGTGTAACAGAATAGGCATCTTAACTGTCAAATGAAAACCAAATGTTGTAACACGTAGTTGGATGAAATGCACAATGGATCACGGACAGGTGTGCAGGAAAATGACATTTCTCAGAATTTTAATTTTTTTCCAAATCTTGTACCACTTTTAATTTTCAACATATTTTTCTTCCATTTATTATTAAGAGAGGATAGAGAGGATTTTAAACTAAATAGTTGGGGGTGAAGGATCAATTGATGGAAGATATGATAAATTAGAGAGGACAAGGCGAGAAGGGAAATGATGATAAGAGTGTGGCAGGATGGGACAGAGCAAACAAATTTAATGGACCAGATAAGGCTAGAGGTTGCGAAAAAAAAAAGACAGAATTAGAAGCATTCTATCTAAATGCATACATTCGCTGTAGATAATTGATGGCACAAATAGATGTTAACTGGTATGATCTAATTGCCATTACAGAAACATGGCTGCAGGGTGACCAAGGCTGGGAACTTAATTTTCAGGGGCGTTCGACATTTAAGAAGGATGGACAAAAAGGAAAAGATGTGGTAGCGCTGTTAATAAAGGGTGAGATCAGTACATTAGTGAGAGTGAATCTTAGATTGAAAGATAAAGATGTAGAATGAGTTTGGGTGGAGCTAAGAAACATCAAGGTACAGCAAACATTGGTAGGAGTTGGTTATAGGCCACCAAATAGTAGTGGTAATGTAGGGCATGGTATAAATCAGGAAATTAGAGGTGCATGTAGCGAGAGTAATACAGTAAACATGGGGGACTTCAATCTACATATAGACTGGGTAAAACTAATTAGCACTAATGCTGTGGAGAGTGAATTGCTGGGATGTATATGAAATAGTTTCCTAGTACAGTATGTTGAGGAACCAACTAGAAAATGGGCAATTTTAGATCGTGCACTGAGAAAGAACTAATTAATAATCTCAATGTAAGTGAGCCTTTTAGGAAGAATGAATTTATAATGGGGAGTAAGGAAATGGTAGAAAAACTAAACAAATACTTTGTATTCCTCTTCACAAAAAGATATTAAAACTTCCCAGGAAATCTAGTGAACCAATGGACTAGCGAGAATGAGGAACTGAAAGAAATTAGTATAAGTTGAAAGGTGGTACTGGAGAAATTAATGGGACTGAAAGTTGATAAATCCCCTAGACCTGATGATCTATATCCCAGAGTGTGGAAAGAGGTGGCTGTAGTGATACTGGATGCATTTGGTGCATCTTCCAAAATTCTATAGATTCTGGAACAACTCCTGCAGATTGGAAGGCAGCAAATGTAATCCCGCTATTTAAGAGAGGAGGGAGAGAGAAAAGTGGGAACTCTAGACCTGTTAGCCTAACATCAGTTGTAGGAAAAATGCTGGAACCTATTATAAATCATGTGATAACTGGACAATTTGAAAATAATGGTAGGCTTGGGCAGAATCAACATGAATTTGTGAAAGGGAAATCATGTTTGACAAACCTCTTAGAGTCCTTTTTTGAGGATATAACCAGCAGAATAGACCAGGGGGAGTCAGTGGATGTGGTGTATTTGGATTTTCAGAAGACTTTTGATGAGATCCCACACAGTAAACAAAATTAGAGTACATGGGATTAGAGGTAATAGCCTGGCATGGATTGAGAATCAATTAAAGGACAGAAAACAGTATGAATAAATGGGTCATTTTCAGGTTGACAGGCTGTGACTAGTGCGGTACTGCAACGATCAGTGCTTGGGCCCCGGCTATTCACCAGCTATATCAATGATTTGGATTTGGGGACCAAATGTAATATTTCCATTTTTGCTGATGAGACAAAAGTAGATAGAATGTGAGTTATGAGGAGGATGCAAAGAAACTTCAAGGGGATTTAGACGGGCTAAGTAAGTGGACAGGAGCAATGCAGATGACATATGATATGGAAAAATGTGAAGGTATCCACTTTGGTAGGAAAAATCCAAAATGCAGGGTATTTCTGCAATGGCGAGAGATTGGAAAGTGTTGATGTTCAAAGGGACTTGGCTGTCCTTGTTCATAAGTCAGTGAAAGCTGACATGCAAATGCAGCAAGCAATTAGGGAGGCAAATGGGAATGTTGGCCTTTATTGCAAGAGGATTTGAGCATAGGAGTAAATAAGTCCTGCAGAAATTGTATAGAGCCTTGGTGAGACTGCACCTGGAGTAGTGTACAGTTTTTGCCTACTTACCTACTTACCACTTACCTAAGGAAGGATATACGTGCCATAGAGGGAGTGCAACAAAGGGGTGGGATTGCTCTTTGAGGAGAGATTGAAGAGACTGGGCCTACTCTAGAGTTTGGAAGAATGAGCGGTAATCTCATTGAAGCATACATAATTCTTACAGAACTCAACAGGATAAATGCAGGAAGGATGTTTCCCCTGGCTGGGGGTGTCTAGAATCAGAAGAGAGAGTCTCAGAATAAGGAGCCATTTAGGAATGAGATAACAAGGGATTTCTTCACTCAGAAGGTGGTGAATCTCTGGAATTCTATATCTAGATGGCTGTGTGAGGCTCAGCCCTTGAGTATATTCAAGACAGAGATCGATTTCTACATATTAAAAATATCAAGGAATACGGGGATAATACAGGAAAATAGTGTTGAGGTAGATGATCAGCCATGTTCTACTTGAATGGTGAAGCAGGCTCAAGGGGCTGAATGGCCTACTCATCGTATTTTCTGTGTATTCATGACTACCCGCCCTATCATTAACTCCTTGTAGGTCAATGTTTTGTGAATAATTCTTCAAATACTTCATAATCATGCCACTGAATGCTTAATGCCATCAAATAAATTTTATCAAACTTAGTAAAGTACCTTTCTGTATTTTTCATAGATTAATTCCATTTGAGATCAAAAATTGCAGTGGGTGCTATTTTAAAGCTTTCAATCATGGACTACATGACCTTCATCTAAAGGACTGTAATTAATGGCGCCTCCCTATGGCTCTCTTTAGTTTTCTCCTGCCATTATTCTATTATATTTGTACTTTTGTGTGTCTTCCCATTAGTACCATGTTCTATGGGTTTTTCTTAACCATCATAAATCGCCTCTATTGCATTTGCCAAGGAGCAAAAACCATTCCAGCAAGTAACGCAGAGTTGGATTTGAGTAAACCAGTGGTATATTCCAGTTTTCTTGTGGGGTATATTAATACAAATGCATTAATGCTGATATGTTAAAAGCTTGCAGGTCACCAAAGTCACGACTACAGCCGAGGCATCCAAGCAGGATGATGAAGCCCATTTCCAGTTATTGTTAGCATTACGTTGGGAGGTGCAGTCTTTATGGAAATTCTCTTTCTTTTGTAAAAGTTGAAAAAAAGAATAGGGGATCAGTAGACTTCTTTTTTGGAGTGCCAACATTCCATTCCTAAAATATATTGGGCTAACTGCGGTCAATTTTATTGTAAATCAGTAAACATTTTATTTAGAACCTCCACAAATTCAGCTACATTTTCGGGTCATTTGTAACCTAACAATGTGCATCTTCACATTTATTCCTCACCTGACGATCTCCAAAATATCCCTGCGCCTTCACTTATCATTGAGGCTCTGTCTTGACAAACAGATCCAAAAGCTGTATTAAAAACAGAATGCTGGAAATATTCAGAAGGTAAAATAAATTGTAAATTGTGTTCCAGTACGCCCGCTCCAGAACATGGTATAAAACAAGAAATAGAAAATCTAAAAACACCTAGTGATTGATAATAAACGTGTTCCTTTTATGTGACTGCAAATGCATCATCACAAGATGTGAGTGAGATCAGCAAAATTCAAAATTAATCAAATTTGTAGCTCGCTCTTTTTCTGAAGAGGTGTTATAATGGAGAAAGATAATGTTTAGCTGTACATTCCTCATTTTCAAACAGTTGCTTAATGCAACTTTGCAGTATTTTTCAGTTTTATTCTGTTTGCAAATAATAATCTGAGTTAACAGCACAGATTTTTGGAATTTGAAGTGGCTTCATAAAATTCATAATTATTAACCCCTGGTCCAATAAGAAAGGAATTTTGAAGTCTACATTGATATTGTGTGTGTCACCTTAGCACGAATGTGTTAGCAGGAAACCCACTATTAAAAGTAGTATTAACCAAAGAGGCCATAATATCCCAAGTTTGATTCCTAGCCAGTGCTCGCTTGCCTTGGCTGGATCAGTAGCTGAGTGGCTACAGTTGAGTTCAGTAACTATCAGCTGAGTGGAAGAAAAATCTATCAGGATTCCCACGCCCATTTGCTATCCAGTGATCCTCATTGGCAAGTGCCTGTGTGTGTGGATGTTCAATGAGAATGGGATCTGTGATTCACACCGTTGTCAAATTTGAGCGTTCACGTTCATGTGGGAAAAATGGCCACCTAGGTGAGGTCTTGAACGACACCTGATGCTGGTGGACTGTACCTCAAAGAAACAACTGATTAGCAGGGAGAATAATCAGCAAAGCAAGGAGAATAATAAGCAAATCAAAAAAGCACCCTTGGGAGTTGACACTTTGTACTTTACAGTGCAGCCTTCATCTCTGTTTATACTCCCTTTATAGCAATTGCTGTTTTTGAAGGGCTGACTTGTTCAATCTTCTCTGTTGGCATGTTAATCATTTCATCAGCATGTCTCTTAACAGGAATAGTGTTTTTTGAAAGTTAGATGGAATTGAATCAGTGCCATTAAGTAAATATAAGCATCATGCTTGTTTTAACTGTACATCAGAATGGTGATGTTTCAGGAAATAAACTAGTTTACTTCTGTAGACTTTTCTTGGAATTATGCCCAGATTATTGTGTTCAGGAGACATGAGATAGCTTTTGTTAAATAGTTTTTACGCTGTCAATTTGTCAGGAACAAAGGGTACTGTTCGTTGCTGGGAGTTATCTAAATTACCAAAGGAACCAACTTGTATAACTGCAATTGAAACACTGCTAAGAAGACTTCATAGCAGTCTGAAGTGATGATGAGTTTCAAGGCTGAGTGGAATTAATTCTGAGCTTCTCAGCACTTGGTTGAGCATTCTGTTTGCACATCTTTTATTTAACAAAACTGCGGAAATATAGCCAAATAGTCCACCCTTAAGCACTATCGATCAGGAAATGAGAGACTTGGCAGGGCATTCTATCAGGATAAAGATGTTGTAGTTACATTCTATGGATTCAATAACATAGCAATAGGCAGCTGGTTGTCCCAGAGTTGAACAACTGTTGAACAGTGAAGACCAGTTATGATTGTGACTGATTATAACACTATTAAAATTGCAGTATGGGAACGAGTGAGAAGGCTTTTGCAATTAGATTGGTGATGTTTATTAGCTGCTGCAAATTTTGCTTTTACTACATTACATCGTGATCAGAAAGCAAAGTCAGAGGTCACACCTGAGACTTTGGGTATTTGAAACCTGCAAGAAGGTCCATTGCATTTAAGTCAAATTATTAGCAATTTCTGTGTTTATAGTGGCAAGCGTGCTGAATCAAAGAGATTTTAGTTCCATTTTACAATTATGCACAGGGTGTTGCTAATCAGTTCAAAATGACACATAGTGCCTCAAGCATGTTGACTGCAGAGGAGCTTTAAACTAACTGCAGTTCAAGTATTTGGGGGAGGGGAAATTCAAGATGCAAGTATTGGGATGGAGAAACATCTGTTTACAGCAATTCGTATTTAATAAATAATTCCTTGAGAACAACTTATCGTCTGGCCTTCAGACAGGAGGCAGTATGTCCTTGAGTTGCATAGGAACAGTGTTCTATAGTAGACCTGATTATATCTTGTGTTATAGCATTCACAGAGATTTCAATTACAGTTGTACTTTGTATGAAAGGTCTTTTGTAATCATTTTACTTATTAAATAATTGTATTTCAAAGATGTTGTTGAGTGCAACAGGAGTTCCAGCTGATGGTGACAAGGCCCATGATGGCATTTGAGCTATAAGTGGTCTCCAGCTCATTTATATGTACTGTTTAATAAATTAAAGTTGCCTAGGTGGTTGAAGAAGAGATGTATTGAAAAGCAGTTTTAAATGTGGGAACAAAATGCAGTACATAATGAATTTGTGTGTTTTTGTGGCCTCACTTTTACACGGAATATGCTGCAGTTGAGGGGCAGAGAGCAATTGAAAATAAAGAACAAGTGCAGGTACCCTCCACAGGTGGAAAGGGAAAGCCTGAGGGAAAAAGCCTGAGGTACAGCTGCTTTGTGTTTCATCTTGCCCATCTTCCAGAGGTTAGATACAGTAGCAAAGGTAGAGCTTTTGTTACTCAGCAGATACTTAGTGGGGAGGTATAGGGGAAAAATACTTTAAACAAATAAAGCTTTGAAGTTTTTGCTGCAGCAACGATAATAAATGTACTGGTAAGCTGTGCAAATGCTTCAGTACACACTGTGTTGACTGGAAATTACCATTAACAATAGCAACTGCATGGTATTAGTGTGATGTTCATTCATTTGAAAACCTTATTTAAACAAGTTAAGTTGCATTAAAATAGCAAGCATGGGAGATGTTAATTGTGCATCTGCTGTTATCAGCAACAATAATTTCTATTTTTGCATCTTTACTGGTTGTACTATATATAGTTTTATCGACAGATTGCATTGAAATGTCGTCGGGGATAAGTTTCAATGGTTTTTATACAGTGAACATTTGCTGTTGTTTGAGTATAGATGTTAGTTGTTAAATGGGGATGCTTCGTCTGATAACTGACTTTAATATCCTAGTTGTGAATGAGGAACACACTTGTTTTGGTAAATTGTTGTATTTCCCTTTTGTCCCTTCTGCAGTTAATATTTACACCATGTAGAGCCAAGCATTTTATCTTTGTACCAAAAAAGCCCTTTGTTTCTTTGCTGGAAAATAATACTTTAACTGTTGGTGCTGACAGCTGTTGCTTGTGAGACTGCATTCATGAGGTCCTTTTAATGTGGTCTGCTGCCATGCAGTTGGGATGCTCGCACTGTCACTACAAGTAGTGTTTGGCAAGAGAATAACACTAGCATTGAGCTCGGTGATAAACCCCCTTGTGTATATTTTTTTCTGTACCTTAATGCTACAGTACTAAGTGGTATTATGAGAATGCAATTGCTTTATATGCTTGTCTTGATGAATGATTCGGATCATTTGAAAGCTGGATCAAAGAAGAAAATATTTTATATCCCATGGAATCAGTGGGAACCCTGGCCATGTTCCCTTTTTACTCAAACAAGGATTGAGGCCAAATGTGCCACCTTGCCAGACAGCAATTATGTTAGTACATTTTAGTGATTGAGCCTAAGCTCTTTCTAGTTCAGCTACTTGGTAAAACTCATTGAGCTATTGGGAGGTTTTCATGACTTTGTTAAAAGAATTCTAGAGTTCAACAATGTTCTATTTGTCCTCCACATCGAATTTTATTTTTCCATTTATTTCATCAGTTTATATTCCAAGAGCTTTTTAAAAAAGAACCCTACATTTGTGATGCTACAGTTTAAAGTATACACTGTATCTAAATAAGTGGCTTATATTTTATTATCCCATTTAACAGCTTAAATGTGGGTTTAAAAAAAATTAATTAAAAAGAAATTCCAGTTCAATTTAAGTTGTCATGCATGTAAATTCTTTAGGTGCTTTTCCTCTTCCATTTCTTGTCAAGAGAGAGACTGCTTTCTGTTCATGGATGCCTGGCTACACTACTATTGAATTGGAACAAATTGGCACTAGTTGACATTGAATTTTTGTTCCCTTGTGTAGTACTTAGCCAATTAGATTTATATGGGGAATTTCCCAATTTGTGAAATCCTGGTGACCAGAATGTATTACCTTGTGCTTTTTGGTACACTGGGCCTGTGCTCCTCTGAATTAGTATACTGTTATGTCATGTATAATCTCTTGTCCCATTTGGTACCATATTGGATGTGTACATTTAAGATGTTGGAACAATAGTGTCCTCTAGAAACATTTAGTCAAAAAAATTTAAGAGAAATCTTCCAGTTACTAAAGAGCAAGAAATGTGAAAATTAGGCAGAGCAACTGTACACCAACCTATAAGTACATTGGCTATTGCATCAGTTAATGCCAGTCTGTATTTCTATGGGAATGTCTGCTTGAAGTTCTGAAACACTGGGGCATCAAAGAAAAGACCCAGCTGGGACTGTTGTTGGGGAGTTAGAATACTAGGAAAGGGAGGGTTCCATTAATGCTATCTATGATGACTTTGCTGTTGAAAGACAAAGAATAGCATGCTAAAAGAGAAAAAATGGGAGTAGATATTTGAAACTCTAAAAGGACAATGGAAGGAAAGAATTTTCCAGCTTGGAAGAAGTAACAAAGGAGCAGTTGAAGTGCAGTTTGCATGTGAAATTTGGGGACTTCCCCAATTGTTAAGTGTTCTTGTTGAGGTGTTGAGTCATACAGATCACACAGCTGGTTATTTCAAGGTTGATCACTGGTGTGTGTATTGGATATGTCAAAGCAATAATGTGCATTTTTATAATGCCTTTAACATAGTAAAACTTCCCCAAGGGGCTGCATAGGAATGTATCAGTCAAAATTTGACACTCTGCAACAAAAGATATTAGGACAAAGAAGTGGGTCTTAAGAAAAGTCTTAAAAGAAGAGGGAGAAGTTGAGAGGCAGAGATTTAAGCAGAAAATTCCAAAACTTGGGGCCTAGACAGCTGAAGGATATGGCCAACTATATTGGAACAATGTTGTGCGAGATGCCAGAATTAGAGAGCTCAGAGTTATAGGACTGGAGGAGGTTACAGAGATGGGAAGGGTGTGACCATGGAGTGGTTTGAATACAAGGATGAAAATTTTAAAATCCCTCAGATGCAGCATTTTCAGGCTGAAAAGCCTAACTTGCTGTAATCTTTCAATATAATTATCCATTATGTGAAATTTATCAACAGTTAAGCAAAATACTTCAAAAGAATAGATACTCTGAACAATTCCTCCTAAAATGAGATTAAAGCAATCCAAGGATGTACCATGTTTCATTACTATTCGATATTTGTTTGGTTAATTCCAGGAAAAATTAATTTAGCAAGTTGTGCTGCAGTTCTGACGCCAGGTTAATAATAAAGTGAAATTAGGTCAAGGTAGAAATTAAAACATACATACTGGAGCATTGGCCTATATTTTTGTGATCAAATCTCTGGTGGGGTTCGAACCCTCACCTGAAGCAACTGTGATGCCACTGAGTCATAGTTGACATCTGGTGTACATTATCATACATGTTAAAATAATCCAATAATGTGTTAAACTCTACAGAGTGAAAAGGATCTCAAGTAAGGCGGGAAGCATGCTTACTGTTTTCAATGGCTTTAAATAATTTATAAATGAAAGTGGACAAATACTGAAAGTTTATCTGTGCATATCTTTTATATTTCAGGAATTACAAGTGGTACATGATATTTGCTGCCCTGGCCAAATGTGACACATCGACTTAGTACAGCATGAGATGTGAAATATGGCCCCATTGGGAGAGATTTTGAATAATCCTGTTGTTAACAGGTGTCAGATCATTCTAATCCCCATTAATGGTGCTTGAACTACTTTACTGCCTCTAGGGATTACATTAATCTGATTTGATTAGTACTTCTGAGTCCTTGTTAGAGGAAGAGGTTGAACATTTAGATTCAGAAGCATTTAATTCAAATCCTCAATCTGATATTCCAATATTAACATTACACTAGAGGACAGGGGAAAAGCCTTTTCTTGATTGCAACTGTGTAACTGAAATACATCTCCCTCAATTGCTAAACCATTGAAAATTGGATTAATACATTGTAATCCTCATCAATTCTGGCCCCATTCCACCCCACCCCACAAGTTGATTTGCAATGAAAAAGACAAAACAATTGTACACAAGTGAATAGAGTATGGATAAGGGACAGAGTGAGAGCCCCAGTCTTCTTTCTCTATGATCAATCAGGCAAACCTAACCTAGAAGTTGCTTTTTCTTCTCAGTTGGTAGGTCATTAATTCAAAAGCCAATGCAGCAAGTGGGCACAACTCAGCAGTTTTTTTCTTTGCAGTACTGGGAAGTTGGAGAGTGTGTGTGTGTGTGTGTTGACATGATATGTACTGCAGCAGTTCAACAGACAGATCATTACCACCTTCTCAAGGGCAACTAGGGGTGGGCAATAAATGCTGGCTCGGCCAGCGAAGCCCACATCCCATGAATGAATTTAAAAAAAATGAGCAGAAAAATTTAGAGGATGAAAAATGGAAAACCGACCAGGAGAGCACTGAAATATCACAGCCTTTCTCTTCCTTCTCCCTTCCTTCCTACTTCTATGACAGTTGAAAAAACATTAAAAAGAAAAGTGAAGAAATAATGTTGAAATAATAGAAGATTTAGAAATACAACAAATAATGGGGAAGTTGAAGAGGAAATGTACAAGTAACTATTTGAATGAACATTAGTTTCAATGTGGTCAAACCTCTTAGTCCTGAGGAAAAACTACTTTTTTAAACTGGAGTGGTAGTAAGCAAAACGTAAATGAGGTTTTCAGTTTAAAAAAAGATTGAATTTGCATTTACATATTACTGTCCACATCTTCCAAGGATATCCCAATGTAAAAGCCAGTGATTTACTTTTGAAGTGTAATCACTATTGTTGTAATTTAAGCTAACACAATAACCGATTTGTGTAAAGGCAGGTCCCACAAAGAACAATGTGAAAAATGGTCAGATTATCTGTTTTAATGGTTGTAGTTGAGGGATAAATGTAGATGTGAAAACCTGGAGAACTCACCATCTGTGCCATTTACACCCTCCTCAGAGAGCAGATAGGTCCTCAATTTAAAGACTGATCTAATCTATAACACCTCTGACAGTCCAGCTATTCCCTCAGGATTTCACAAAGGTGCCAGCCT